>NC_142201.1:57032500-58232500 GCF_049639895.1 Pseudopodoces humilis | reverse complement strand
TTTATTGAATATGTTCTTCAGATAAAACCTGGAAATAGAAAGCTGAATTGACTTTGTGTGTTGACTTTGCAAAGTGCTCTCCAAATCATAATAGTGAATTTGCCTACAGAGAGAGAAAACAACTCCTTGTATTACTAAAACTTCCAGACATGCTTTCAGTCTGATAATAAAGGTTTTGATGTAAACCTTTTGTCTTTCTTCTGTTTATCTCTGTTCAAGCTGTAGCTGTAAATCACTGGATGTGTTCCTAGCTTCATTAATCCACGCTTTGTCAAATGCCCTATAAAAGACAGGAATTTTCTTAAAGCTGTTGCACTCTGATATTTGAGTCTTCTGTGAAACCAAAGAAATATAGCATTTTTATATGATGGACATATTGCTATACTTTTAAAAACACTAAGTTATTATTTCCTTGCAAGTTCACTACCATCTTACTGCTTGACCCAGTATTTCCCTTACTAGCATGTTTGTCAGACTGTTGGTTTGTAGGAATTATCATCAGCAATAGTTAAAATGCTGCAAGGGGCTAGGAAAATACATTGTCTTATTATTTTTAAATTTTTCTAGAGTTTATCAGGTAAATTCTAGTGCTATATTTGAGTAAATATTTGAATTTAAGCAGTGGCATTAGCCTTTGTGTTGGGAACATGACATCTGCTTGACTCTACATCCCTAAGAAAAATCAAGAATGACTTGGTAGAGTTTGCAAATTACATTCTCTAAAGTTGTCCATGCCTTGTGAACATTACTAGTCAAGAGGCACAGAGGATGAGTTGGATTTTTCCTGAAACTGCTCTTGGTAGCAGTTAGAGGAGGCAGGCTGCCTATTGGGGCTGGATCATGGAGTGACACATTTCATCCAGCACTTGTACACTGTGCATGCTCATTCAAAAAAATCCAAATGGACACCTATGTACTTACACATTTTACTAAGAACCTATGCTTCCTTTCATCTTGCCAAATTTTCAATTTCACTTCATCTCTTTAAACCCTGACTGGGTAAAGCCACATTGATATGCTTAACTCAAGAAGAGTAAAGCCACTGAAGCCAACAGAACTGACGGATGTAAAATTCTAAGTATGTTTGCAGGATTTACCACTAAACTTTAAGTCTGAGATCTCTGAATTTGGAAGCCTAAGAGTTTCACGACCTTCCAAGCATGGATTATCCTTATTTTCTACAGAAATGGTTCTAAACATACTGCTTGTACTTAGGAATAACAGAAGTTCTCTAGGAGTGTGCTGGCATCCTTTGGAAAGAATTGTGGTTGTGAAAGGTGAATTACAGAGACAACACAGAGGACTCCAGACTGGATCAGTCCAGACAAAGCAGTTCAAACCCTGGTCTCAATAAAGTAAATGGCAGCTATGCCCTGTGACTTTAACTGTCAGAGAAGAGAAATGACTGTGTAATTGCTAAAATCTGATACTAAGCTGGTAGCAAAGAGACTGCATTTTACAGATACAGATATGATTTTTGTTTTTTTTGTAAAAACCCTACCAAGCAACAGAAAAAGCCAGGCCAATGCATTAAAACTGGTCTTAACTGAATGAGTCAATTCTGGTCATACTTTGTTAAAAAAAAAAGAAAAAAAAAAAGAAAAAAAGAGATTTAATATATTTTCAATCATGTCAACTGAAATGCAACTTTCCCCAATGATAGACTTGCCTACATCTATCACAAGGTAAACAATCTGTGCTAAAAGCATAAAGACTTATTTTTCCTTTATTCTTATCTCAGTGAAACAGTCCACTGACAGAAACACCTTTTGTTTGGAAGAGATTTGGTCGTGTTTCACCCTAAACTAATGCAGAAATAGAGGTGTATTAGAGAAGTTTTGACTGCCGGCGGCAGTGGAATTCATTGCCTATTATTTCACTCTCTAAAATATAAACACAACTTGATTATGTTGCCAAATAACCACATACAGATTTGCAGTTCCTTAAAAGTAACTTATCAACTTTGTCAAGAGTGAAAAGCTCATTAATGACAGGTGCTTGCAGAAAGAAAAGAAATAGGGAAAAAAAGGCATTCATCTGGGTGATTTCATTTTGACAAAACAGAGTGATAGCAAGCAGTATTCTTGGAGAGATGATCATCCAGCTATAGAAACTCTAAGACAAGAAGTATTTGGAAGTTGTTAAGGTGTAATATCACTCTGAAATTAGCAGGGTGTTTTTTTAAGTTGGAGAGTGTCGTGTTTTTGTTTTGCTTTAGTCTCTTGCAAAATTTGGTCTTTTCATGCTAGATTTCCAAGGGTTCAGGCAGGTAATGTGCAAAGAGTACCCAAGGCAAAGCTGTCACATCTTCACATCTGTCAGCTGGAATTTCTTTCCAGTAGCTGAAGTCTATGAGAATCAGGATGGAGCTGAACAACTAAGCCTCTCCTGCAACCCCTTCTAAGAGTGTGATTTGCTCATAACAGCATGTCTGGGAGCATCCTTAATTACGGGACACATTCTTTTGGCTTATGTCAATCATCTGCAGAATGAAATATATTTTCAGTATTCTTAAGGCTTTTCCATCCTCTTAAAAACACGCTTCATCTGTTGGGAGGAAAAAGTTAAAGTGGGAGATTAGTGAAGACAGTAGATTAGCTCAAGTGACCTTGCAGCTGGGAATGCTGAAGCCCGGAGAGTAAGAGTGTGGGAAACCCCATGTATTATACCTGCTGCTGTTTATCTTCTCTCTGTTTTGTGGAGTCCCTGTCTAGAAATAACACAGGTATTTACTTACTTGGAGGTGCTGTCATGGACATGTTGGAGCTCCCTGTTGGGAGAGTGATCAAAGATCATAGAAAGCACTGAGGGGATCAGAGCATGGTGGTAAAGTATGTGTGTGTGCAGGCCCTTGGTAAATGGGTGCAAACAGCAGCACCAGCGTCTGCCAGGAGCCTGATGTTACCTGCGTTCCCTGTCATGTGTCTCTGCTGCCCAGGTGGCTCTTTGGGGATCCTCCAGTTAGCAAGGTAATGAAATAAATTTATTCCTTGCATTTCAGCCATGGGTTTGGAGTTGTTCTGGCCACTTGCCTGTATTGATTCACACATCATCTGTCTTTTGAAATCTCATTTTGGTACAAATGTCATGAGATCCATCTGTTTCTCACCTTGTATAGTAACTTTCAATTGTACTTAGTGAAGTAAAAGGAGTAAAAATTTCAGTTTGGTAGTTCTTATACTCCATTTTATCAGTATTAAATGATAACTGTAAGCATGTAAGCTATAGCATCACAACCATACAAAGTTTTAGAAGACTGAAGTATTAGCATATCATCTGCCTGACAGATTTGGCTAAATCATCTGAATATATTTATGTAAATATGATGTGCTTTGCACTAGAAAGAGCAGAATAAATTTAATGGAGCTACTACTACTTCTTAAATTTAAAAAGTAAATTGTGTTAATAAAAAAATTCAATTGCCTGTAACCAGAATATCATGAAATCAAGTTATATGCCTACCTTTGTCCTTAGCTTAATTACAGCCTTTGACACCTTCTTAAAACACTCCTGTTTTCCAGCCTTTCACCTTCTCCATGCAATATCTTAATTACTCTTTCAAAAAAGAAGATTAAGTATGACTGCTTTGACCTCCCTTTTTTGTCCTCATTCCTCACACTCTTTCTAAAACTTCATTACATTTCAGATCACATTTTCCTTTGTGGTATTCTATCCTTTAGCAGGATATTTTGATATTCACTGTTGGTTTCCCACTTACTTTCTCTTGCTGCTTTTCTACTGTCTTAGTGAAAAGAACACACCCTTCTTTCCTTTGTTAGATGCAGGATTGTATTAAAGTCTAATATCTCTTTAAGAAACCAGCTGAAGGCAAAATTTAATTTGCTATTTTTATATCAGTCCCTCTCATATCAACATCTTCATGTCCATCTCTCCTTTCATCAAACTTGCCTGCATTTTCTTCCTTAAGATTTTCTCTATGTTCCCCCTCCCTTGAAGTGTAATAGAAATAAAAGCAAATTCCTTACCCTTTTTTTGAAACTGTGTCAGCTGCTAAGTCCCTGCCACTGCTATTAAGAAAACTCATTGATGGATTCTGTAACCGTGGAGGTCATTTTAGACCCTCCTTTTCTCTTGCTTTTGCTTTGCACATAAGAAAGCATTTCTCTCTGTATATCGATACCACTGTTTCGCTGTCTAAGAACCTTCTCTTTCCAAACAAACATTGAATACACTCCTACATTCATACATGTTAAATAGTTTGGGCTCTTATTATATCTTTCTTGCTATATTCTGTAGGAATTATATTTTTTTTTCTGTGAAACATGCAATCACAACATTTTCCCTAACAATTTTCTTTGTTTGGCTCCTATTGACTCACATAATTGGTTCTCTGCTTCTCTTCTGCTTCAGATGTCTGTTCTCTTAATCCTTCCTGAATCTAATCTCAGCCCAACTTTTAGGTGAATGGTGGAGAATGAGTAAACTCTTTGTCTACAGGAGTATTAGGTTTGCATAGCTGAGATCCTAGAACCCACATTTCCCAGTTTAAGCTTCATCGGTGTGAGCACCTGATGAAAGAAAGCAATAAGAGAATAAGATGGATTTTAAATGTCAGTTTTCCAGAGGTTGTTATTTCAAAAACCAGAGTTAGGACTAAAGGAGCAAGCTAAACTAAAGGACCAAATCTAATGTAAACAGCAGTTTTCTCACTCTACTTCAGTAAGTTTTCTTACTGAATTAATCCAATCATTCCCAACTGCATAAGTAAATTTCCTCCATTTTATGTATTTTATGTATTCAATCTAATTTGGCTTTTTTGTGTTACACTGCCAGAACAAGATATCTGAACCATTCTGCTTAAACGTCTGAGTCAATCACGCCAGGTCTGCATTCTTAACCTTCAGATCTTTAGAAAGAAACATTTGTACCCTTAAAGGACTTGGATACCAGCCTGACAGCCTAGATTTTGGAGCTGTGCAACCAGAATGATTCCATTCTCTCCCTCTCATCTTTTCAGAACCATTTCTTTCTCCATGTCTCATCCCACTTCAGCTACTTTTAATTGTCTAAAAGTCAGTGTTAGTGGCCAGAGATGGACACAGACATCCAGAGATGCTTTCCACACTAAAAAGTAGTAGTTAAATTAGGCAGGAAGAATTGACAGAGAGACAATGTAAACTTCACAATTAGTTTAGACCAAATCCCTGTATTTTAGACAGGTGGCTGACTAGTTAGTCAAGTGAATTAGAAGAACATCATTATGAGGCACTACAATTATTTCAACAGGATATTGCCTAAAAAACTATAAACAAGAAGAAATGCAATTCTGTTATTATGGTAACTGTTCCAACTCTGCTAATGCACTTTTTTTCTCCATGGGGTCAATGAACCTTGGACTAATGCTGCTATGCCTTGTGTCATACACATAGAAACTTTCTGGCTATGGCTCTGCCAGCAGGCTAGACTGAACCAATGCACAAGGCACAAGCACTGGCAAATGATTCTCTATACTGTTTAGCAGGTTTTGGCTTAAGGCAGTTAACATTTCCTAGACAACACCTAAAGAGGGTTTTGTTCCTTTCAGACACTGCTGTAGCTTGTTTTTGGGACCCGAAAATGTGGCTGGATGCAATTTCCTTAATATCTTGAACTCTCAGGTTAGCCTAGCTACCCCATTTGCAGCACAACATTCAATGGTCACACTTTAGTAACCTTGTAAAATTTCACTGCTGGGCACTCCTGAACACGTTACTGACTTTGACAATAGATAGATACAAAACAAGATCTTGGTATTCTGTACTGGTGTCAAAAGTCACATACCATTACAGCAGATAGGATCACAGATCACAGAATTGTTTAGATTGCAAAAGACCTCTAAGATCATCCAGTTGAATCCAGCAACTGCCAAATCTACCACTAAGCCATGTCCCTAAGTGCCACATTACCTTTTAAATACCTCCAAGGCTGGTGACTCAACCACTTCCCTGGGCAGCCTGTTCCAGAGCTTGACAACCCTTTCAGAGATTAAATCTTTCCTAATATGGGAATGAAATATCTGTATAGCAGCTGCAGCCACACTATCAGCTCATAAGTTTGAGATGGAGATTGTGGAAATGGTATAAGCAGTTTGCCTGAGACTGTAGGATTCCTGTTGAAAACTTTTATGGCCGCTGGGTTTGACAATTTTCACAGGTTGAGATATAAACACTGTGATGGGTAACTAGGAGAGTAGAAGGATGACCAAATCATCATTATGTGACCTCACATCTCAGCTATTGCTGTCATTAGAAGATAAGAAATTTTGTATCTAATTGTCACTTTTGTTTGTTTGTTTGTTTGTGAGGGAATGTGTTTTGTGAAGATTATTTTGTTACAAGACTGCATAGCAGAGAAGGGAGTAGTGATAAAAAAAAATTATATTCCTTGAAAACCAAGGGAGAACTACAGGTTTCCCTTACTTAGGACTGAAGTAAAAAGGCAAAATTGATCCCCAGTCTTTCTCTAAGTGTCACAGTCTAACCTGATAAGGAGTTGTAGAAAGTCTCATTAACTCAGTGTTACTACAACTAATAAATTTTCTTGCAAATAGCTGAGCTTGTTTTGCTAAACCAAACATGAATAACCTCCAATAGAGCCATTTGGAAGGTAATTCTAGCTCTCTTTATTTATATTTGTATAGATTGGCTTCATGGCAGGATCTCTTACAATAAAGTGAAGCATAATAACTATCTACTAATGATACTTTGACTTGAAATATCACCAGGAAGTTTAAATTGGTATCCACCTATTTTTAGCAGAAATAGCTGCAAACAGTTCACAAAATAAGCCCCAGCTGTAATAACAAGAAAAAATTGACATAAACCAAATGCTCACCATGGGTGAATTTCCACCTACTCTTCACAAATAGAATGAGATCATAAACAGTGGGAGGCTGTCCTTTCTCTAATTTTAATTGTTTTATTTTTCAGTTCACAGCCTGATTTGATTGAGAATGGTAGGCAGGTATAATTTAATTTTAACACTGACCCCCTACAGGATGGATTACAAATGTGATGAGCCCTAGTATGAATAGACTGTTTAGTTGTTCATGTGCGTGCAAGGAGCTTGTTATACAATGTATCTTCTGAAACTTCATTTCGCAGTGAAACTTCAGTTTGAAGTTCACCGTGTACTCTAGCATAAACTGACCCCTATTATGAGCGTACACATGTCCTTCGTGGAGTTCACAAAGTGATCCAATGAAATTTTCCCTTACAGACTGTGTGATATATTTATATAATTGGCACCATCTTACAAGCAGATCATTGACATGTTTTATGGATCGGTAGGGGAAATAAAATATGGACAACCATAGCCATTCCAGAATTGAAACTGAAATGTGACCTCCACTGTAAATCTGATCTGTTCAATTTTATAATCAAACGCCTGTCTGAAAATGAAGCTCACCTAGGATTTTTCTACTAAATTTCAAAAGTATTTTCTTAAGCATTCCTAAAGCTAATACCAAAAAACCAGTTGCTTCTCTTAACTTAGAAGAAGGAAGCAAAACAAGCTCCTTCTGTTTAACATGAAGCATTTACCTCAGGTTCAAGTATTCCGCTGTTTTTTTCTTTGATGGTTCAACAGTGATATGTCTGTGCTTTTACTGGCTTCTCATCAATGATGATACAATATTAGCTGCTCTATTCCACTCAGTGCCATCACCAATCACCCTCTGGTAACCTCCAAGGGGGACTTCTGAAACTTAGTAAACCTATTGATAAGCAAGGGATCAGTGAAAAGCTTGAACTCTTACAGAGGTAATAAAAAAAAAAAAACATCATTAGACTAACAGCCCTCTAAGCTCTTGCTTTGTAAATTATTTTTACATTTGAAAACAGGATAAAACTGTACTGAGCATAATAACTAATGTTTCACTTTTTAATTTCCCTCCACTTTTGACCTGCTGAGATCTGGATTTGAGCACATGAATGATCTCACATCTGTCATCCATACAGAATCTTTCTGTACAGAATGACTGAAATATTGCCTAGAATTGCTTTAAAATTAGAATTATTTGAATTAGAATTAATTACAAATCCCCAAGACATCTTAGTAAAATTCAAATAGGTAATTAAGTATGTAATATTTTCAGAACAGAAAAACTTATCTGTGTATGCTCAAGAGTGAAGATTGAAAGAAGTGAAGACCTCAAAATATGCCCAATGTATTCTCCATGTGCATGCAGCACAGCATGACATATTGTGCATATGAACTGGAAACAATTTCTGATGGTTCCAGGGATCTGCAGCACTAACACACACTACAGTTTTACTAATCTGCCAATGTCTCAAATAAAAGATTTGGCAGAGCTCTTGCACAGGGCACAGATACACTGAAAAAGTGTTCTGGAATTAACATCGGCTGTTTTATTTTCTACATTTACAAGTCACTAAAAAGAGTTTTCTTTCCTTTAGACCACAAATTTTATTAACTTGCTTATATACCAGTGTGTGACTTCAAGCAGTGCTCAGGTCGGAATTTTCTTCCACCAATGTTTCCTGTTGTACGCCTTGGGTTTCCATTTGTACAATAAACAGCTCCATTCTCACCTCACAGATTATTTGGCAGAGAGAAATGAGAGTTATTTTATGCAGTAGCCAAGTGCACTTCTGTAAACATTTGGTTTCCTCTGAGATATTTCTGTATCCCAAATACACAGCTATCAGGGCTGTGGTAAGGGTGGAATACATTGTACAAGAGGTGAAATGTAAAGATGAAGTTGACGGTGTGTTTAAACTGGTACGTTTGGGGAAATAAGGTCCAACACCATAAATTAAAGACAGATTCAGGCTACATTTTGAATCTCATTGGAGACATGCCTTCAACAAAGAAATACAGGAAGACCTGCATGAAAGCCTTGGAGAAAACAAGGCTAGGAAAAAATAAAAGCTAAAAGAAAAAGTGAGGTCTAAAATATGTATATAAGGTAAAGCAGGTTAAATTCCTTTACACCCAACTTCTGACTTCTCCATTGTTAGGTAAATGTGTCCCTATGGGTTTCCACGGCATGCTGAAGAAATGCATCATGTTTGCAATTTCTAGTTACATATCACTTTGGGTTTGGCTTACATTCTTAGTGGTTTCAACTCATCCTTCTCACTGTGTATTTCATTAGGACCAAGGTCTTTGTCTCCTTGCCATCCAGAAAGCCTTTGAGGAATACGGGCATCTCCATCCAGGTTGCACAACTGGCTTTCCTCTGAGTGGTGAGAGGAAGGGCTGACCTAGTAATGACCCTCCTGGGACCCTTCACCTGCAGCCTGGGCTCAGCTGCTGCCCAGCCCTGGCTGCTCAAATGTGCATGGACCGTACGGACACAGCCTGTAAGAGGAGAGCAGCAGCAGACAGATGCACTGATTTCAGCAGGGCAGAAAGGAGCTTAACTGAGAATCAGAAGCTGTGAGAGCTCTGGAGGAGACTGAGCCTTGCTGTTTTGTCTGAATGCTTCTAGATGGTGGTTATGCTCACATGTGGCATTGTGCGTGCACAGCCCCACTGGGGAACACCACACTGAGGCCTTCTGGGGTTAGTCTTACACACATGTCAAGCCAGAACTGGTTCTGAGCTTCAAGGAGGAGGCAGTGAGCCACCAAGCAAGGCAGTAGGCTTTCTGGGGCTCAGCTGGCCTATGAAAGGAGCTGGCAGACCACCATTACTACTACCAGTATTCAGAATGGCATACATCTTGTTGCAAAGCGTTCCTTCCCCCCCAGGAAAGACAACTGCTACCACGGGACACCATAGCAGCCTCTGCTCCAGTCATCAGCCTTCACACAACTTTTGTTTATGAAACGGCTATAAACATGCAAAAACACCCTTTGGACCTGGGGAAACAATGCTGGTAACATCCTTCCTGTTTTGTGGGGAAAATTTTAATGAAAATTATTAATAATCTCAGGTAGCGAAGAATGCTTTATTGTCTTATTAGCTAAATGCAAGATTTTAACTCCTTGCATGCCCTAGTGCTGCTAAAGGATACTTTCTACATGATTTTATTTATCCTGTTAATCAAGAACTATTTTTCTAATGGGTTTTAGAAAACTTCTTTAAAACACGATTTTCTTTTTATTTAGACACTGCTACTAGAGATCTTTCCCTGCTATAACAAAACTGCCAGTGAATCCACCAGATTTTACCCTTGCTTTCCCTTATGAAGCCTTGCTTTGTTCAAACTGAATTGCATGACTGACAATCTCAGCACATCTGTGCTCTTTTTAATGCTGCAATATGCTGTTTAAGAGAGATATTCTTTCTGCTGCCACAGCCACATTTAATAAGGACATGGGAGACATTTGGAAATAGGCAGCAATGTTGATTCCTAGATTTTTGGCAAGGAAGCAGAGTGCACCTAAAGCATTGCTGATTAATTCCAACAGATACCATTTTCTATAGAGGTACCCTGCACCCAGTGGGCATCCTAATAATAGCAGGAAGAGATGACCCTCGCCAAAGGGAGAGGGAAAAATTCAATCCATTCATCAGTTGGGCAGATTTCCACATTTAGTTTTACATGTTTCCTTTGTAATTGTTCAGAAATACAACTTTAGAGAGAAAGGCAGTGCACACTCTACGTGTTGCATTATATCAGTTTTTGACTGAAAGTAGCCTACACTTGTTTCATCCCAGATGAAAAGCATTATATTTTCAAAAGAGGAGCTGATTTTGAGTGAGTTCATTCTGCCAGAGAAGAGTTTTTATGAAGCCCTGCTGAACAACTTGCAAATGTGAACTAAGTTTCCTGTCTTTGGAGCACAGCAGGCAGAGTCTGAAACACATTTTTCTGCAAGTGATAGCTTTGAAAGAAAAGCATATGGGCCTCCTGTTTTACTGTCTCTTTGTCCCATTGCTAAAGAGATCTTCAACCTCTGTGACACAGCAGTAAGAGGGAGGTGAGGTACAGCAGTGTCGACATGAGGCGGGGGGCCTTGAACGTCATTTTTCTAATCCTGTCGGAGAGCAATCAAACCAAATGAAAAGCATCTCTGGGTTAGATAGTGCATAACGTCACTGCTTTGGCTCAGAAGCAGTGCTGAGGTGTGCAGCCCAGCAGGAGGCAATGTGCTGTCATTCAAACCAGCCCTGATGCTCTTGAACTCCAGTGAACAGGCTGACAGTGGGGCTGAGGACAGTGTGTGTCCCCAGCCTCCAGCAACAGAGCTGCAGCTTTGGAGAAGCAACAGAATGTTTTGCCCCAAAACGTTGCATTATACATAGTCCTTTCTGTCCTTTTTCTGTTCCCTTTTACTTTTCTCATCTCCTGCCTTTGTTTCCCACTGACCCACAGTCAGCTACTCCCACACACAGGATTACAACAGTGCTTACCTTGCCCTGGAGTTTCAGCTTCTAGCTCTGTATTTCTGCCATTGTCAGAAAGCACAAAGTGATTCAGAGGATTTGGACTGGAAAGGAGGAATCAAGCTAATCTCTTCCTTGATCTGTGTGCCTGAGTGACACCCTTGGGTAGATGAGAGTGGCCTGCAGGCAAACAGCCTTAGCTAACTTGCAGCAGATGCCAAGGGCGGCAAGGGCAGCTGGACATCGCCAGTGCACGCTGGAAGCCACTCAACAAGACTTACCTCCTTACCACACTTACTTGTGTGCTGCTGGAGGAGCCCCATCAGCCTGCGTGATTCATCTGCATGATGGCTGCAGTACCGGGGGGCTCTGAAGCAGCGTGTTAGCTCTTCTTTTCGTGATTATAACTCATTAAACTGAACAGCTCTAAGACCCAGTTCTAAGATGCAAAAACATTATGCTTAGGTGGTATGTTTAATTCATGTGTGTACTTGCAAATGTGACTGGCAGGTTTCATCGTCAAAAGGACAATGACAATGCGCTCCGAGCTGTAATTGGAGAGCAATAACCTGAAATGCTCGTGTATATTGCATATTTACCTTCAAATTTCAAAGGCTGTGGGTGCTTCCTTCTACTTACAAAGGTTTAATTGGCCACTACTTAAATGTAAATCAGGTTATGTAAACAGATATTTGCAAGAGAAGGTTCAGCTCTGTACTCGTTTGAGTTGAGTTGCTGTGCAAAGTAAATAAATCTAATCACTTCTAAATATAGAAAGTGTGATGTGCTAGAGTGCAGGAGGGAATAAAAAATATTTAGGAATATATTTTCTGTATCACCTCAGAGAGTAATGAATGCGTGCCCCACCTTGAGACTCTGCTCTAAAGAAAAAAACCCAACCCCAACAACAAAAAACTACTGTCATGGATTAAAACCATTAAATTTGGGATTAAACTTAAATACCAGGATTTTCATATTTCTAACACTGGCTGTAAGAGCATAGGCTGCACTTTTTTTACGTTTGTTTTCTTTGTATTTGAAAGTTTTGGCAGGATTTATTGCTGAGCATTTCTCAGCAATAGAGAGTGAAATTATCAGAATCCAGCCTACTGAAGCTACCTCTAACATAAGTGGAGTCAGAAGGTCTTCACGACATTTCAAGAACAAATTTGTAAAACTTAAGTGATCTGTTTTGTTCATGAGATAGAAATGAGAATCTAGCACTGAGTGTTTGATTGAAACTGAAAATTGCCTGTTAATCACTAATGTTGATACAGAATCAGTGGGTGGGAAAGTGATTGTTAATACTTCTTTTTCTTTACTTCTTTATTTTCCACATGCAGCTGTTTAGATGAATCTCTTCTAGAAGACTATTGTTCCTCCTTGGCTCCTGCTTTTCTTGAGATCATGCACTGGCCTGGTATATATATTCTTTACATTTAGAGCCTGACAAGTAAGTGGAGATTGAATTAGAAACAACGTGACAGAATGGAGATTAACTAAAGTGATTTGAAAGATAAATGGGTACAACTTCAAAGTCTACAGTTCTGGGCCACTTTGTCTCAGCAGCATTTTCCTTGTTCCAAGGCTTGTCCTCAGGGGCTTTCCCTATCTGCTGCTGTGACTGAAGCTGGATGCTGAACAGCGACAACTCCCTGAGAATGTTCTGGTAAAGGCCAATGTAAAACACCTTCCCTTTCACTTTCTGGACATAGCAACTACCCTGGAGTGAAAAGAAATTATGACCTTGCTTACTGCTGCTATATTTATATCAGAGATATAAATTTTTCACATATTTTTTTGTGTTTGGAGAATTCTGTTTAAAACTCAGAAATTTCTAAGGGATCAGTCTGATGCATCTAAGGTCAGAATTGGTATCAGCTATTTCTACTGGGGGAGAAATTTATTCTTGAATCAAGGGGGCATGAGGCACTGTTTTTGTGCTTGCTAAAATGATTTCCATCATATGAGGGAATTCTTTATCCCTTTCCTCTGCTTCATTTTCATAAAAATTTGAAGTAATTTACTTATGGACTCAAGTTCCTTCAATTCCTACCTCAGATCCAAGAAACATTGTTTTTTCCAAGCAGGGTCTGTGAAAAGAAACATACATTTCATCATGCATCTTTGACTCTATTTTCAAAGCAGACTTCCAGGGTGAAGTTGGTATTTCAAACCCCACTTTGTTAAAAAGACTTGCTAATAAGGAGAGGGTATGTACTGCCTGACTGAAAAGCAAAGCTCTTCATTTTTAATAATGGACAAACTTCAGTATAAGTCCATGAAGATAGATTTAACCATTAGAATAACAATATGAAGGTTTTAGAAGCAAATGGCTTTTTAAAAATTCAAACAGTCAAATTTGTTTGGCTATTCTATATATGAATGAAGGCTCCCACTTTAAGAAGATAATTTAATATGTCTTCTGAGGCACTATCCAGACATTTAGAATGAGTCTGGTACTTGAGGAGCCTGCTGAATCAGGGTAAGAAATAGAAAGTGGGCTGTCATGTGTTGCATTAAGTATCTTTAGGGTCTGTGGCACAACTGAGAATGTTTCCTAATAGGATTGAACCCTTCTTCCCCTCATTCACCCATTAAAGACAGAAGGAGTGTTAACAGCCTTCAGTCTAATTTTTCAATACCCTTCACAAAATATGTGATGTATTTTTTACTATTTTAACCTCTCTGAGCACAATGGGTACCACAGTTGCTCTTCTGTAAACAAAATCTTACTAGCATTAAACATACAAATTCGTGTCACTTCTCTAGAAACAAACATAGGAAGCTACTGGAATGCATTTATACATTCTCAATTAGCACACTTATTAAGAACCGTTTTGAGCCAGCTAATGAACTTTTTTGCTTCTTGGACAAGATAAGATTTACAATGGAAAATGAATAAGTAGAGATGGTGTATGCCACTGAATTATAGAGCTATGTGAATGGCTCTAATAAAAATCATTTTCCCCTGCTCAGAAATGATGGATTTTGTTCGGCTGAACTTGAATAATAGTGTTCATTGTAATGCACCCTTTAGCCATCTAAGTGGCTACTAAAAATTAATCTTCAACAGCAATGAGCAGTACTGGGGTGATTCTTATGCTCTGAGATTAAATTGCTCAGACTTTAAGTCCTTGTAAAAGGGAATGGAATATGCTACATCCTGTTTACCAGGTGTTTTAGGAGCAATCAGCATGAAGGCATGGAAATTAAGTCATCAAAAAATATGAAGGCATGCTGTGAAAAACCAGGGGGACTTTTAATTCATAGCATTAATTTACAAAGTTTTGACGTTTGTTTTGTTTTAAAATTATTATCCTTTTGTTTTATTTTAGAAATAGAATAAAATTGAATGTGAAATAATATGAAATAATCACTCTCAGACATTTCCCTGCTGCAGTTGTTAATATAGTCTAATATTTGGGGGCTTTTCACATTTTTTCTTGAAAAAGTTCAGGGTGACCTTAATCTCATGGACCTGTACTGTAATGATGATTTAGAATTGCTTATGTCTTTTGAGTACATGGAACTTAGGACAATTTTCTCCTGTTGTAGGTGCTTGTGTTGATGTTAGATGAGATAAATATTACTTTATACATAAACTGTTATTTTGGGTGACATCCTGCCATGACAAAACAAAATAATGGTGACTAGGCACTATCAAGTGTATACCACGAAAAACTGAGACCAATTCATCCTGGAACTAATGGGATGGTGAAATTATTTGCATGGGGTTTTTACTGTTAAGGTCAGGGCTGTCTTACCTAGTGTTCACATGTTAGAAGGAAAAAGCGACCAGTGTAAGAGGTTTTCTTTAATTCAAAACACTGTCTTCAGAGCTGGATGTCCAGGTTCATAACCTGTTTGTATCATGGGTTGCTGTGTGGAGATTTCCTGCTCATACCACACCACTAAATCAGAATGAGCAAATCTTAGCTGACCAGTAGGCAGCTAAGGAAGGCAGAAAGGAAGTAACGGGAGTAAGGAAAAAGGCTGCAATGGAGCTGTGCAACCAGTAACATGATTTTCTAATAGCTGGTGTGTAAGGCAGAACAGGACATAAGCAGCCATTAGTGGAACAAGTTCCTTTGTGGATGTGTACCCAAAATAGGTAGAATTTATCATTGCTGTTTTCAGCTGAATTTTTAGGTCTATTCTGCTTTAATAAAAATAGCCTTTGAAATGTATGTATGAGCATGATGGAAGAGGAGACCTGGATTTCTTACCAGATGAATTGTTTTTAATAATAAAGAAAATAAGCCAGATTTAGTGGTACAGAGAATGACATGCATGCTGACAAAATATCCTGTCCTGGTTGCTATGACCAGTGAGTTGTTAGGTGTGTTCTATATTAATGTATAAATACCAATCTACTCATTTGATGTCTCATTAGTAGTATCTGACTCAGAATTTCCAGTTATTCTATTTTCAACAATATTTTTTTTCAGTTCTAAAAACCCTCTTTCCTTCTCTTTTCTTTTGTAAAAACAGGGGGAAGAAAGTCTATTTGTATGAATTTTTTCAATCCTGCTTAAAAAGTCCATCTTTCCTGTAATCACTGATACTGTTATTGTGAAATGTTCTGTAGTTATAATGGATTTGTTCCAGAAGTTTTGCTGAGATGGTCCAATCCCTAATCCTTTCTCTAAATTGTTTCTTTTGGTGCCACATCACAAAATTAATCTTTCCATTTGCTTTGCACTGTATCATTTAACAGTGTGTGAATCCATATAAAGAGCCATGAGGCAAAGTTTTTGATAAAAGCTAGCTGCAACTAAACCAACCTGCATATCTTATTTGGGAATAAGAAAAAAATAATTCAGGAATGAGAGGTTTGGCTGCAGCTTTTAGATTTGTCCTTCCTTTCTGCCAGAGTACACAGTCCATTTAATAGTTTCCTTTTATTTTGAATATATTTTCTGCATAATCAGGCTTTGAGACATGACCTGAGCATCGGTCATTCTGCTACTTGTTTATTCCAATGATTTGAAATAGCATTATGATAGCAATGCCTGACGTGCAGAAAAGCAATGCCAGCAGCAAGATTTCCACTGAGGATCTGAGGGTGGATTTAAATATCATGCTGTGGTCATTGAAGTACTCTGGACAGTAGATTGGCCTTTGGGTTTATGTTTATACTACAAGTAAAGAACATCTGCTTAGCCCTTTGAGTCTGATCGCACTATGATGGCAATATTAATGATGAAATCTGTTGGTTTCATGTAGCCACTCGGTGGGCTGTTTGAAATTAGTAGAGATAGTATTTGTTGAATTCTTGCACCGTTGGAGCCTGTCTTGGAACTGATGCCACAGTCAGTCAGAGTCAGACAGAGGGACTGTCAGCTGGAAAAACTGAGGGTGTTACTGCTGAAGATGAATAGATCACGCGGACACAGGTCGAGGTGTGGTAAAAGAAAAAGCAGAGTTTATTTTTCCTCCCAGGATTTATAGGCTTCTGACCACGGCCAGGGATTGGATGGTCAGGATAACACTTTCTCACTGCACTGGCCATGAGAGATGCCCATCACAAGATGTGTAACAGAAAGAATGTACACATATCTATGTTTACAGTTACTGTCCTGGGAAAGTCTTTAGAAAACTATGTTAGCAAGCTCAAAAGCTGAGTTTTCAGGGCGACATGAGGGAGTGCTGGAAATGCACTGTTTTGAGAAAGTTAGACTAAAAAAGATTGGCTAGCCTTTAATTATAATACAGTGCAGTAAAATGTCTTAAATGCTGTAAACTTACTTTATACTAGTTAATCATGTATTAGCTAGTTGGGTTTTAAATACAGAAAAAAAGGAGAAATTAACTGCAGTTAAATTTAATATTTGAAGAGAGAATCATCTTGTCTAGCTTTCAGGGTGTGATTCATTCCAGGGGTAGTCATCTGGACTCAGCTGCCCATTTTTTAATCTATATGTCAGTGAGATGTTTAAAGTCCCACTCCAGTAAGCACTGTACATATACCACTTGCAAAATTTCACTTTTTGGGTTTTTCCCAAAACCAAAAGTCTCCTCACTCTCATGCTTAGGTCTAATCGTGATCTTTTTTTTCTTCTCTGGGAACTGTAGATGGAAAACATTGTTAGTGCTTGATACAGAGCATATAAAATCTTTTTAAATTTTGAATTTGGTTTAGCTCTAGCAAAGTGCAGGTAAAAGATTATTGCGATAAAGAGCCATTTTTTTTTCTTAGTTAGCCCAGTTCAGGAAGTCTTTATGTAGTTCCATGTGGAAGAAATTACAAAGTAAGGCGAAGAACTAAATATTTATTGAAAATATTAAACAATTATGATGATGTTGGAAAAAAACATTAACAAAATCAAAGATTTTATAGCTTAGCCAATTTTATAGCTTGCAGAATCCTAACTAAATATCAACATTTCCCTGCTTGCAGGGAATCATGCTGAGGGAAATCATGTAGACGTGGAGTGAATTCACACTTAAGCTGACACTCTTGGTTACCTGCAGCCAGTTATCCTCATGGCTGGGTTATTACAAGACTGGGGCCCATCACACTAGTTTACAAGCTTCTCACTGCACTAAATGGAGCTAGAAACTAATCATAAGAAGCAATTGTCCTCCTGTGACAGAAAAACTCAGGATGAATTTAATCATCATTGCAGTCAAATGGGTGCACACGTTCTAACACCAAGAAAATAGTTAAACATCTGCTTTATGTAGAGCAGCAGGGTTCATCTCATTGGCTGCATCTATTCAATTCTTCAACAGCAGTCTCAGGAGCATGGGAGTACAGGGTGGATCTGACCTTTTTTTCTCTTTTTCCTTTTCTCTTCCATTATGTCTTTATGAACCCACTGGAGTTGACAGATTATTTTTTTGTTTGTTTGTATTCTGATGTGTCTCATGATATAGTCACCTAATTTGGTAATTACAGCAGATGAGATAAGCAGAAATTCCCAGACAACCTAGGGCTCTCCTCCTGGGGCTGCTCTTACAAGTTCAGTTTTTGGAAGAAAAGGAAATTTGGTACTAAGAGTATGGCTTGGGGGATGTGGGGCTGGAGACTGTTTATGAAATCTCATCTGAGTTACTTTTAATGACTTGCTTTTTATAGCACAGTTGGTTTATATTTCTAAACTGTTATCTTCAAATAGGGTAGCAATATATTTTAAAATTATGAAATTTTCCTATTCAGTTCCAAAACTAGGACTCCTGGATATTATGATGAAACCTGCTGTTTACTAGCCTAGCTAGAATTTGAAGCAATACTGCTACACAGAGATAGGAAGATTTGAAGTAAATTGGAGAAGAACTTTTTATGAATGTCTTAATTCATGCCAAAACTTGTTTGATCTAATTTAGGATTAAGCACCCTTCACTAGCAAAATTTGTAAGCCAGTGGGGGAAATTTCAGCCCCACAGATAATCTGCATGGAAAAGAAGGTATCAGTTCTTTGAGCCTTTTTAGCTCTTTCCCTTATGGGTGCAAAAGTACCTGTGGGAGATTGTGTGGAAAGTGTTATGTTATATTATTTTCTATTTAGAAATGAATTTACGTAGTTAAACCCTTGTCTGTTGAACAGAAAATGAACTCCTTGGGGCATACATCTGATGCCAGCAGGAATGAGTAATTTAGAACTTGAAGCCTGTACTTCCTCCCCAGAGGATGTGGGAGATATATAAAAGTACTTTAAAAATTATCCTTCACATTTGCATCTAGAGGAAAATACAGCAGCTCCAATTTATTTGATTTGTTCATTAATTGCTCAGCTAATGTTTGGAAAAAAAGACAACAGGAACAAAATGTAACCAGGCAACTCACCAGGCGGCATTGTGAAAAATTTTGAGCTATTAGGAGAGTGGATGTAACAGAGAAAATGTTTTGCATACTAATCCAAAATAAACATGAAAGAAAAATCAATTCATATTTAGGTCTGTAATCTTTAGCAGTCTTACCCCATAGCATATGGAAAAGAACAAGAAAAAGTGTGCCTGTGTGGTACTGGAATGGATAAACAATTTTATGAAAGCAACCCCTATCTCATAAAGATGCATTTGATTCAATAGCACTTTATACCTAAAAAAATTCAGACAAAATTTTTGTACTGCTCCTCAGACAGACATGAGCTCAAAAGTGTGGCAATCCTACTGAGACCTGTAAGGTGGATTACTAGTTGAAGATCAGCAAAAAAATCTATTTTATTTAAAACAATAAGTTTTCTTCTAGAAATCTTGCATCTGTTTTCAAGTCTTGCTGTCTGTTACTTGACTTGTTTCTGCAATAGCATTTCTATTCAACTTGCATGTATAAATATAATATCCTAATTTGGGATCACAAACAGTTATTTTAAAGACCCTTTACATAAAGATATGTCACACAGGTTTGTGAGTTGTTACCTGCAAAAAAACAAAACACCAAAACCCGAGAAACTCCAGCCTTTTCTAGTTGCCTTTTTTGCTGTTGACAAAGAGCTCTATCCCAGATTGCTCATATTGTCATAATCCATTGACATTCCTGGCTCAACCACCGTAGATTTACATTCACTTGGACCCACTTACCTCTTTATTATTTAGACTGGGATGTCTTGGCCTGTAAACGTTAGAGAAAATTGTAAGAATGGCACATATAAAAATTCTCTTTCAGAAAACTTCTGCACACTGGGTTAGATGTGTCAAAGTAAGTTGTGAATCCACGTATTTGTCATATGCAACAACCAGCTTTTTAGGCATTGGTCATGGCATGTGGATTACACCTGATGAGCTAGCAGCAGATTTCTGTGTTTTTTTATCACTCAGGTTTTTTGCTGTACCCCAGTTACTATCCCAGTCTGCACTGCCTTTGATCTGGAAACACAACTAATTTCTAATTTATTATTTACTTATTTATTTTTATTTATTAAAATCATTCTTATATATTTGATTTAAGATGGGGATTGTGTTTGTTTTGTTTTGATTGGTTGTTTTTTACTACTATGATGCAAGTGTCTTTCAATTTAGAAAATTTTCTACAATATTTAAAGTCATCCAACTCTTTGTCAGAGAGACAAGGGACAGACTGAAAATAAAGAAAATATAGCATCCTTATGCAAGCTAAGTTGTACACCCATGGAGAGGAAGAATTAGTTTCAATACCAGAAATACATTGTACCTGATTTGTATAATGGTGGAATAATGCAAGTATATCCAGCCTTCAGCTGTCTGCCTGCAAGGGTTGAGATGAATAGCTCTTTTCTCACTTTCTTTCTCAGGAAGACCAGAAATTGGACACTTTTACAGACAGATAGTAGCCATCCCTATTACAAGAAAGATATCTTTCAGTTTAAAAGTTTTGATTACCAGCTTCATGTCAAATATTTTGTCAAATTTTAAGTCAAGAAGAAAATTTATCCTAGTTCCAGACAGAGCTTAGGAGGTTTTCACTCTCCTATGTAGGGTGAACTGTGCTCCACACCTGTCATCTGGATATTGTCATCTGTTACACTCTGTTGCAGAAAGGGCCTATGACATTACTGGCACATATAATGTTTTCTTTTTCTCCCTGTAGCATACACTGGGTTCAAGACTTTTGATCCCTTTACCTCAAAGTCCTTAACTGTGGTGGTTTGGGGTGCTTTGTGAGCTATGATATGGAAACAAACTAAAACTGTGATCCTGTGTTTCTACATTCTGAAAGTCAGAAGAGCTTGATATGTTGTATTGAGGATGAGAGTTGTCTGATTAAATGGCTGTATCTACAGTGGAGATGCTTAAAAGAGAAATCCTGGAGCTCATTTAGAGTCAGTGAAGAAAACTAGCTGTGTACTGTACGAAACAACTCATTCCACACTAGACACTTGAAATTGCTCAAATGAATTATTCTCTATGAGTGCCTCATAACTGTAAAGGAAACATAGGATGATGTAGACATACAGGATGGGATTCTGTTGCTCATATGTAGGCTCCTAGTACCACTGACAGTTTTTATTATCCAGAATATCCACATAGGCTGTAAATTTGTCACAGATGGCAGATCCATATCTCTTTGATGGAAGCTAAAGGGCGGAAATGATACTTTTTGGAACTTAAAGCAACAGAAAATAGCCCTGTTTAGATGATTAAATTGTACATTTAGTGTGCTCCTTCTGAATTTTGCTTTTACTCTCTCTCCTTTCAGCTGCAGCTGCCTGGTTAAAAAATAAAGCTATTTTGTCTGTTCCTTTGGAGTGTCAGTGTTACTATTTTCTAGGAAAGATATGCTTTAACTACCACTGTTAG
Source organism: Pseudopodoces humilis (assembly GCF_049639895.1). Lineage (NCBI taxonomy): Eukaryota > Metazoa > Chordata > Aves > Passeriformes > Paridae > Pseudopodoces > Pseudopodoces humilis. Next base: position 58,210,978 of record NC_142201.1, on the reverse strand, counting down.
AAGCCATGAAAGCACCTGAGAATGGTCATGTAGGAATTAAGGTTTTTCCTTCCAAAATTGTGGCAGGATCAATAGCTTTACTGAAGTACATCTACACCAAAGCACACAGCAAACAAGAAGAAATGGAAGCCACTGTGCAGCAGGAAAACTATGATATAGTCACGATCAGAGAATCATGGAGGGATCACTCAGACAACTGGAGTGCTGCAATGGAGGGCTGTTAATTCTTCATAAGGGATAGGCAGAGAGGGAGAGCTCTGTATGTGGGGGAGTGTTTTGACTCTAGAGCTTGATGATGGCGACAAGAGGGTCGAGTGTTTATGTGTCACAATCTGGGATAATGCCAGCAAGGCAGATATCTTGGTGGGAGTCTGTTATAGTCCACCCAACATAGATGAAGAGCCAGGTGAAATATTCTATAAATTGGGGATTTCCACTCACCAGCAGATTACAGAGTCAGAGTCAGCAAATTAGTTCAGGGGAGATTAAGATTGGATATTAGGAAGAGTTTCTTCACAGAAAGGGTTGTTAAGCACTGGAACAGGCTGCCCAGGAAAATGGTGGAGTCAGCATGGCTGGAGGTACTTAAAATTCATGTAGATGTGGTACTTTGGGACATGGCATAGTATTGGACTTGGCAGTGATAAGCTTATGGTTGACTCGATGCTCTTTAAGGACCTTTCCAACCTTAATGACAGACCTCAGTCTGGGGTACTACACAGTAGCTCAGAAACAAAAATTCACAGGCAAACCAAAATTTTACTACTTCGGTGTGAATATGCTTGAGTCTAGCAATTAAAGACAGGCCTGGCAAAATCTTGACTGTATGCCATTTTATGCCCAGAAATTACATGGGTGAGTTTTTAGAATTAAATCTTGCTGTCTACAGTCTTATTTATCTGAACCTTAATCACCCAGAGCAAATCTTTGATATTCACAGGAGAGACCTGTCTTGTCTGAAAGATCACTCAGTTTATCAGGATTTTGAGAGCTGAAGTGTGAAGAAACACCTATGCTAACCGGTATGACTTGAAGCTGGATATACAAGTCTGATCAAAGCACTCAATGTTTTCCTTGCTAGAGAGCAAGAAATATGCCTAAAGGGCAATTAATTTTATCCTAAAGTATGTCTGTAGGGTAAATCAGATGATTCATCTTCTAAAAAGGTATATTTCAAGGTGTTTACTAAGAAGGAGTCTTTAAGGTACTACTAGAACTTCAATACACAAGTATTAAAAGCCTGAGGTTGGTTGGGATGAATACCACTCTAAAATACATAGGCCAAATTATTCTTAGAGTTATTGTTTTTCTGTTGGCTCTTCAAAGGGCTTAGAGAAGTAGCTTTACAGGGTTACTTAATGTCTAGGTGACCAATTTTGATGAACTGAATTATTTTCAAAAATGAAGATCAGATTTCAAATGCATGCATGAACTTTCCTACATGTAGATAAAGAAAGGAGGAAGAAAAAAAGTAAATTAAACATTTCCCATAATGTGCCATACTACTGCCCAGTCAGAATTCATGTCATGATACATTCCTAAAATAAAAATATAAATCCCAAGCCACAATAATTTTGCTTGAAGTGGGAAATTTCCCCTCCCCTGTATCCTGTACAAGGCATTGTTAAAAAGCAAATCCTCATTAAAAACTACTGAAATAATGCATCCTTTGTGTCAGGGTTTTCATGCCTATGACACCTTTAATAGTAGGTGCTTGGCATCAAGACAAAAGAGATCAGCATTACTTATGTCTGACAGGAGCTGTGTAACATACATTAAGTTCAGTAACTCAGCCAAAGAAGTTGGAACTTCTTTTTTTCATTAAAAAGGAATTAAATCTTCGTTCATGAATTCATGAATTATACCTTGTCATGATGCATCTAATGTATTTTAAGTTATGCTCAGAGAGCAGCACTAGAGCCTCCATTTTTAAATGAGAACCTGCTGCTGCACCTACAGTCTTCCCAGCTTCCACCAGTGTTTCAATACAGTCGCTTCTTTCTTTTTTCTTTTTTCTTTTTTCTTTTTTCTTTTTTCTTTTTTCTTTTTTCTTTTTTCTTTTTTCTCTTTTCCTTCTTTCTTTCTTTCTTTTCTTTCTTTCTTTCTTTCTTTCTTTTCTTTCTTTCTTTCTTTCTTTCTTTCTTTCTTTCTTTCTTTTCTTTCTTTCTTTCTTTCTTCTTTCTCTTTTCTTCTTTCTTTCTTTCTTTCTTCTCTTTCTTTCTCTTCTTCTCTTTCTTTCTTTCTCTTTTTCTTTCTTTTCTTTCTCTTTCTCTCTTTCTTTTTTCTTTTCTTTTCTTTTCTTTTCTTTTCTTTTCTTTTCTTTTCTTTTCTTTTCTTTTCTTTTCTTTACTTTTCTTTTCTTTTCTTTTCTTTTCTTTTCTTTTCTTTTCTTTTCTTTTCTTTTCTTTTCTTTTCTTTTCTTTTCTTTTTTCTTTTCTTTTCTTTTCTTTTCTTTTCTTTTCTTTTCTTTTCTTTTTCTTTTCTTTTTCTTTTCTTTTCTTTTCTTTTCTTTTCTTTTCTTTTCTTTTCTTTTCTTTTCTTTTCTTTTCTTTTCTTTTCTTTCTTTTCTTTTCTTTCTCTTTCTCTTCTCTTCTCTTCTCTTCTCTTCTCTTCTCTTCTCTTCTCTTCTCTTCTCTTCTCTTCTCTTCTCCTTTTTTTTCTTTTTCTTATTCTTTTTCTTATTCTTTTTCTTATTCTTTTTCTTTTTCTTTTTCTTTTTCTTTTTCTTTTTCTTTTTCTTTTTCTTTTTCTTTTTCTTTTTCTTTTTCTTTTTCTTTTTCTTTTTCTTTTTCTTTTTCTTTTTCTTTTTCTTTTTCTTTTTCTTTTTCTTTTTTCTTTTTTCTTTTTTCTTTTTCTTTTTCTTTTCCTTTTCTTTATCTTTTCCTTTTCTTTACCTTTTCTTTTATTTCTTGTTGGGGAGGAGAATCTGCCACAATAAACTACAAAAAATCCATTCTGTCAAATTGCATGCCCTGCTGCTTCATCACCATTATTATACTGAGGTTTTACATTAAAGTACCCTGGATTTTAAATTGAAAGTCAAATATAATTTGCCACTAGAAGCATGAAGTGAGTGACTAGAAAAGCTGATAGCTAGGCGCAGCATGACAAATTGGTATCTATCTAATAATGAGCCTTACAAGGTCATGGATCACTACAAAACTCTCACTTCTGTGTAAGTAGAACTGGACTACATTGTGTCAATTGTTGTTTCGGGGGAAAGGGCAATATATTTTAGATTGGCCCATACATTTTCAGAGCTAAAACTAGACAGGTACAATAAGTCCCTTTTGGATAGAAAAGAAAACCAGGGAAAGCGACAGAGAAAGGAAGGGTCAGAAGTTTTGTAGTTCCACAATGCCACTTCCAGGATAAATTCTGGACAAATAAACCATTTCAGCATGTAGGTTTAGGGTTTAGAGAGGAAAAACCTCGCAGATTTATAAATTATTTTAAAAAGCCTTTAAGTAAGTTGTCATTTAATGCATTTTTAGGGTAAGTCATGAAATTGTTTTTGTGGCAACAAAAGGAGACAAACACCTATGTTCCTAAACAAGAAGTAATGTTATTAATAAAGAGCATTACCACATTTGAAACATGCAAATCACTTCTCAGCAAGTATTAATCAATAGAGACCTAGTGGAACAGATAAAAGTATGACTATTTATACCACAAGGTAGATAATTTGATAGCATCATCCCTTAATGACATATCCACAGAATTGGTGCAGCTGGCAAATGTTGTCATTTGAGACTTACACTCAGCTGAGATCATTTACTCAGAGCTGCTCTTCTGAGACACAAAGACCTTTATCAGTTTATCTTGTGACATTATTTTTATGTGCCTTTATGAGACATTGTGTAGGATTCACGCACCATAACTTTGGCATCTAAAATGTAGTACATTGTGTTATTGTTCTAAGTTCCTTTGCATCACTGTAGTGAAATAAATAGATATGATCTTTTGGATATGTTGAATTCTAGGCAGAGATTATTTTATTACAAAATAGGCCTCTGGGACAGATCACATTGTCTGCTAGAAACTAGAAGGACTTCTGGCAATAAGAGTAGCTTAGAGTGGAAATTTGGGCTTCATCACCTGTCCTTTAGATGTCTGAAGCTAGACAAGATAATTCCCAGAATATCAGCCTCTCTTCTCATCTGTTTCACCTAACAGGAAAACTGAAAACTGAAAACCAGTGAGAACTGGAAACTCATTGTAGAAATAAATATATATTTGTGAAGGACAGAGCTGGAAGATACCTGGTGAAAGCAGAAGTGGGACATTGGGGACAGATATGTTTTAAGAGCCTATGGAGCTGGTGGGTAACTGAAGGGTCCTGTCTGGTGACTGCTATTCTCAGACAAACATAAAATGAAATTCAGCAGAAATAACCAAAAATGTCCATGCTTCATTCAACCAGACCAATGACCATGTGACTTTTCTACAGAGAACATTAAATTTTACTGGAACATTAGCTGTTATTTTCTGTTTCTGTGTTGTCTAAGAAACAAGATAGTTGTAGCATTGCCAAAGTAACAGCGAAGATGTCTCCCCGTAAGTGAGCTGGGTATTGAAAATCAAAATGCACAAGTTGTAATTATGTTAACAGTTCTAACTATGGAGTTTGGTTTTATAAAGTATCTTGTTTAATCTATTTCCATGTTGGAGGTCTCTTGTTTAATCTCTGCTATGTCAGGTAAAAGGGAGGCAACTGCAAAAGCAGTGGCTGTGAACAACCCTCGGTATTTGAAATGATTGTGATTTTATTTTCTGGGCAATGAACCTTTCAAATGCTAGGAGTCTGTTAGCTGGAAATGGCTGATGTGTTTTCTGTAATTCACAAAAGGGAAACATTGTTCTTTGCCTCTTGATTTTACTAGTTTTGCTGGTTTTCTTTAACCCACAATAAACCCCACATAATACATGGGAGAAATAACCCAACCTTTGGTGCAGTGATGTAACCTAAAATTCACTGAAATAAATATAAAAGGCTGTTGCTGATTAGTGCTGAAATAGACCTCTAACCTCGTGTTGGGCATCAAGAATAGCATGCTGATCAATGAGTTTGCTTTTTGGGGGATAAATAGCAAAATCAGAGTCAATGTAGAAGAACCAGCCCTTACAGGCACAGACAGCCGATGAAGGATAGATAACCATGAGAAGCAGCATGATTCATGAAAATAAATCTTATCAGACAAATTTGATTACTTGTTCTGATAGCATTACCAAATAAGCAAATGAGAGGAAAATGGCAGACCTAATATAGTTTGACTTGAATGAAGCATTTGGTAGAGCACCCATGAAAGCTCATGCAATTAATTCAAATTGACAAATATGTGGACTGTCACATGAATTGAAGATTAGCTCAAAGGCCATAAACAAAGAATATTGATGGATCAAGTTGAAGGGAGATACATAGTCATTTGTTGCAATGCTGGTGGTAAATCAAGGCTTGTTTAACATCTTTATTTCTGATTTGGAAAGAAGAATGCATCAACTCATTGATGACATTTACTCATGGCATAAATTGGGAGGAGGTTTAAATGCTTTTGTGGAGAAAGAAAAATACAGTGGGTCAGAGAGAGATGTGATAAAATAATAAATAAATTATAAAAGTGCAAGGCACCATTGATGGTATAATTTGAAGCAAATATTGAATGAGGATTTAACAATGTGGAAAAGATGAGAGAATAAAATATAATTGTTGCAGATAATGGGCACAACTTCAAAGGGCAAGAAAAAGGGCAAGTGAAGTTATAGGTGCATGTGTATTATTGCCTCATAGAATAGGGTGGTACGGTCATATATGAGAATAGTAGTTTAATTTTGAGCACAGAAACAGTCCTAGTCTATACAGCACTGGCACTCAAAGCATAAAATTGGATTTTTGGAATGATTAATGAAAGGAAATATAAGAGACTGAAGTGATAGACAAATGGTCAGTTGCAGTGAAGAAAGATTAAAATGGATAAACTGCATTGGGCAAGATTAAAAAGAATAGGATCTGTACAAGTATTGTAATACCTTTCTGCTATGAATTTAATAATCAATATCAAAAAGTGTAGACGACCTGAAAATATAGCTCTCCATGTATGCTTAATTAACAATTTGAAGGGTACCTGGTAGTCTCCAAACATCAAAGTAAAAATCTCAAGAATGGAGAGGAGTTTTGTGTGATGCAGAAAAGTATAAACAAAAACAAAGGTAGAAAGCTGAAAAAAATACTATTAGGTGATTACAATCCATATTTATTTGTCATATTAAAAGTGCGTCATGAAGGAGAAATACTGCATGAGTAGAAAAACACTGCATATATTTCTTTGGCTTTCTTTTTCATACTACACTTGCAGTGAATTTTGCTTCTTTAAGTGAAAGTTCCTTTAGTGGGAAGAGTGTTAGAGAGATAAAATACTTGGGACTATACCATCTCCCATATGCAGAGTCTTTACCACCCCAGATGGTACGCCAAATGCCAAGTCCTAGAAATACTACTGAATTATTACCTTCCAAACATGAAGCAGACTAAACCAGAACAGCATATAATAGATCCTCCCGCAAATGATTCCAAAATTAAGGCTAGGTGCCTCATTTTATATACAAAGCCCAGATGGTACATACAAACCAACTGTGAACTACATTGTTGGTGTGATGTTTAAACCTTACAAAAATGTATGCTGGTATAACAAATGGCCTCTATTTACAAATGGAAAACTGAATAAATGAAATAAATGCAAAGTTTTACAGCTTACACTGAAGATCTTCAGTCAGATAGACTTTGGCTATCACTCTGGATAGCTATTCTTACTCTAAAATTAGGTGCAGAAAATGTTTTACCTAATTTGGAATATTTAAAATGAAAATACAGAATTTAATGTCTAAGTTTATGGAAGTCAAATTCTTTCAGCAGAGCCCCAGCAGTGGAGTAATCACCTGATACACTTGAGGTCAATGCCTTGGTTGACTAAGTAGAGGAAAAAAGAGAGTGATAGAAGAGAATGATTCTCAGATGAATATTTGAAGAAAATGGGGGCTTTGTGTTTGCACTAGTTTGTCAACTCTTTTCACTATCTATTAAATCCATTATCTAGTTTCAAGAAAAGAGGTGACGAGGTTTAAAGAGTAATAGTAAACAAAAGAGGAGCTATGCATGTCGGGATTCGCCGGAGCCGCGGAAGACAAGCCTCATGCTCTCATGGTCAGGAAGTCTCGTTTATTAGAAACTCTAAAACCACTTATATAGCATCAGTAATTAGGCTCATACATAGTGCAACAGAAAGCTCATTATTGGATATTTCATTTAAGGTCAACTCCACCTAATTCTACATTCCTGTGATCGCTCATCTATGCTGAATTCACATTCTTCTGATCACAGCATCCTGTTCTCAGTTAACAGTTATCACTAAGGCCTTCCTGACTTTGCAACATCTCACATCGACTGTACTCCATTGTCTAACTCTTTCCCAGCTAACTGCTGCATGGGAATATGACCTTTGCTCTCTAGCCATTCCTCCACATATGCAGATCCATGGTTTCACCACAAGTGGCACCAGCTGGTTTCATGGTAATGGGACTGAGCAGAGAAGGAAACTCCACACACAAATTTGGCAGAAGGAGTCTGCATTGTGAATATCTCACACTGAGAATAAGCAATATTAATCAATGAGCAAGATTAGTAAATAAGCTATATTAAATGAAACAAAAGTTTTGGTTTTTTTTGTCGTTGTTAAACTAATGGGGAGTTTAGCTGGATACCAGCATACCTTAATCAGAGGTGGGTTTTTTGTGCAAATACTTTATAACTGTCCATGTCCATGTGAAGATTTTTATGTGGCATTGTTAAGCTCTTTCTCAGCCTCTCTTTTGCTCTTTCTTATTCTCTTTTCCCTTGTCTTTCCTTTTCCTTCTCACAGTTGCTCTTGTGGACACTCTGATGCCTATTAGTGTGCACAGTCAGGCTGTGTCCTTAATGCAATTAATTAAAAAAGTCAGTTAGAGATAAGGCAGCAATTCAAAGACAGCACAATAGTCAGGAGGCTGGATTATGTGGTTCTCTTATGGCCCCAGGAGAAAACCATGAAGAAAAATCAGGTGTTATCTGAGCTATAGTAGAATTCAATGAAAAGTCAGCATTCAATGCCACATCACTGCTCTGCCTCTGACATTAGACATGTGACTGTATCAAATTCAGGACAATCTCTCTGCTAAGAGAGTGAGTGTTGAATTAGTAGCATTTGCTGTGTTGCAACCTGATAAAAAACAGACATACATATTGCTGATACTGTATCAAAAATGTATGGCAAGTTATGATTATCAAATTAGTATTTTTTCAGCTCGTTTAGGCATATTTTAAACAGAAGGAAAATGTAACAGCATGGTATGGTCGTCAGGCTCTCACTGTATGAGAAGCTGCTAAGGGTAGCTGTAGAAAAGAAGACAAGATTTGTTCTCTGAGTCAGAGTTTTTAAAATTACATATATTCAGACATTTGACAGCATATTGTTGACTTGTTCTTCTGTGACAGATCTAAATAAGTATGAAGATTACCCCATAAATGATATATATTCAAAATTTTCTGTGTCTTTAAGTATATCAGCTTAAATAAGTTCAGCTTCTCTGAGAAAATTTGAGCCATGTGTCATAATATCCATTGTTACCAGAGCACTGTCTGCTTACCTAATTGCTGAATGTTTTGGGTCTTTTGAGTATAAAGGTCATATCTTCATGCTGTGACTTCAGTGGATGTACACCAATTTAAGCCAATTGAAGAAATGGTCTATAAGATTTTGTGGCCAGGATTTCTTATAATAAAATTCTTGGCAAATCTGAAAGTCATTATTTTAATGGCACTGCAGACAGCTATTGTTAAACATGAGGCACAGTTCTAGGGTAATTATGGTCTTATAACATTACTTTATAATTTGGCTTTTTCCAGCTTAAATTACTATCATTGAAATGTGCTTGCCTTACTCCCATCTAGCCAAGTCTCCTGCACAGAGTGGAGAACAGGAAGAAAAGCTCTACTAGTCCAGACACCAAGAGTTGGTACCTTTTGTTTCTAAAAGTCTCACGTAGGAACAAGGCAGTGGACAATTCCATGTAGAAACATGGTGACAGAATTTTGTGGCATTATGCACTCTGGCACTACCTATCTTTGCCTATGTGTAAAATTGCCCACTGGCTGTAGCTGAGGTTGGACCTGATGGAGAGAGTGAGAGAAAACTTGGAAAACTGGAATCCCTAAACCAGTTTCTGCTATCTGTTCCAATAGGAGTTTTGCAGCATGTATGCAGAATTCTTCAGACTCACGTTCTGAACACCAGTCACGTGTCAGCTGGCACGGTGTCTCATGGCCTGCACACTGCATTTTACAGGACACAACTGCCCAGCTCACACAAGGGATCTCCCCAGCACTGAGACCCAGGTGTGTTTCTCCCCATCTACAGGCTCTGGCCACATCATCTCTGCTGACAGGAGACCCACTCAGATGAGAGCACTGTTCAGGACTAGGTGCCTCTCCTTTTCAGGACTGGTGGTTTTTCAGAGCCCCTCCCTGGGCTCTGTAGTACTAGTGTGTGGACTGAAAGGGTCCGTGGCTAGTCATGTAAACCCTTGTAATGGGACTTGCTAGAATTGCCTCTGTCTCCTTTGTCACCAGTTTAGGTGCAATATTTAAGGATTATCTGAAAGACCAACTAAAGTTATAACCACTACAATATAAATAAGGCTCAGAAGGTGCAATGTATTGCTTGGAAAATGTGAGAATGTGAGATTTTGAGTTTTGCAGAAAAACCTTTAGGTTTGGTTTATCTGAACAAATGGGCTCAAAAAGGGTCAGGTTTGGGTTTGGGGGGGGCGGGTTGTTTGTTTGTTTTGCCTTGTTTGTTTTTGGTTTTAGGTTTTTGGGGTTTTTGTGGTTTTCTTTTAGTTCAGCTCCTGTAACTTTAAGGAAAGGTTTATTTGTCCCAGCAGAGCTTTGCAAGTCTAAACTGAATTGTTGCTTGTTCATGCATCCTGATTAAGGACTTCACCATCAGTTCTGTTTCTCTCTGCTGAGTCTTGAAATGTTGGTATTGAGTACTTGCTATATCATCATGGTATTGTTTGGCTGAAATTGAGCTTGGAAAATGCGGAAGAAACTGTCAGGCATTCTGGCAAGTCCTGAATTGCTTTTCAATTCTGCTGCATTTATGGCCAAAGGCAGTAGTCCTTGAGGGGAGACATGATTAGCAGCAAAATATCCTGGCTTGTCTTACACATAGGAAGAAGGGCTGTAGATCTGTGACAATGTGGGATCCAGGTACCTCACTGGACTAAAGGGACTCATGTAAAACCTGCTAAAATGGCACATGTCAAACCTGAACAGAACATTTGGCCAGTGTTCCTGTTAGCAGGATAATTTGGGAATGGATTTTCTCCATTCATTAACCAATAAGCCTGCAGACCCAAACCCATCTGCTACTGAATGCAGATATCTCTTATTTACCACAGCTATTCTTCTAATCCATTTATGAACATTTAGAAATTCAGACAAATAGTGAGGGCAACTGCCATGAAAGTGTGGTTGCCAATCCCACCCTTTGAATAAGAAACAATGTGTGCTGAATAGTCAAGGACATAATTAAATGAAAAGTTTACAACAGGCAGGCTGATTGAAAAACGTTTGTACAAAGCACTTCAATTGTTTAAAGAAGATGAACACATTCACAGGGATTATAATACTTTTACTAATAATCTGCCAGCAAAAAAAGGGTCTAATTTATTAGCTAAAATATTTCCCAAGAATAGTTTGCCGAGGTCTAGTGTGAAATGACATACTGAATTCAATTTCATTCTGAACCTTTCTTTTGAAATAAAATGGCTTGCAGCTAGTAAAATATCCCTGGATAATCACAGAGGTCAGAAACTGTGACCTTGTTGTGTTACATGCCTATTTACAGTTCACTCCCACTGCAGGTTTCAGGGCTTTAAGTACCTGCTCTACTTGAAGTACAAAAAAAGAAGCCTATGTATTTGACACAGTAAAAAAACCAACCATCTCCTTTTTCTCCTAATTTTGTCAATTTTTCTTCTTAGCATAAGAAAATATCCTAGCCCATTCAATGATTCACATGCCTTCTACAGTGCTAAACTCCTAATGATATCTACCAGTGTCACTTGCTGTATTGTTACAACAAACTTTACTCATATTCTATATATTTATTCCTATTTACAGTAGTTATCAAAGTTCCAGCATAGAAGTACTGAATCAATCTAAGCATAAATAAAATGCTTAAGTTACTTTGGGAGAATGCATTCTGGTCATTTCTTTCTTCTAGTCCCCCCAGATTTCCTCAGAGGAAGTAAATATTTTATTTTTTTATTGAATGTGTTTTTCTTTCCTGCTCCTCCATTTAATTGAGCAAATTTGATAGCCATGGGCATTTTATTTTTTTTTTACCACCTGTTTTCCATTTTTATTAAATAGTTATACTTTAATTGTTAATTGAAATTGCAAATTGGCCATATTATGTTTATGCTATAATAATAGCGTCTGGATTTAAAACTATGGGAAATATTGTGTCCCAACTCACGATGTATGGGCCTAGAACCTTAAAATTGCACCTGTCCTATGGGGGATTTCCTGCCCTTCAGGTTGATCTTCTAAACAGCCAAGGTTCTGCTTGAGAAATAAAAGCTCTCCCTTTCTGTTTGAGATGACAAAGGTCGCAACTCCAGGATAATAGCCTCAAAAATTTTTAAAAAATGAAAGTCACTTGCACTAAGGTGGGTTCTAATAGGGCCAGTTCCAAAACTCCTCGTTTCTGTAAAAAGCCAGCTCTACAACAAACATATACTGAATTGTAAATATCTTCAACCAGGCTTGAGAGACATTTTATTCCATACTCTTTGGCAGTCCAGTATACTATTTCTAGAGACATTAGAGACGTATTAGTAAGTCTTGGGGGGATATTGAACACTGCAAACTTCCTCAATGTATCACAATTACAGAAACACCTGCTCTAAGTAACATTTTGCTGAGCCACCATGAGAATTCAGTGCTCAATAGCCCTCAAAATTTCTCATTTCTTTCCTGTGGTGAGGTACTTTAGCAACTTGTCTCTGGCCCAGAATAAAAAAACTCTTAAAGTCAATGGTTCAATACCTTTAAAGGATAACCTCCCTCTTCCCTTCCCCCATCCTTTCTTATTGGGCCTTCTCTACACACTTGTGATTCCTAGTTTAAAAGTGGCTATTTCTTCATCTCTGTGTTTTTTGTTGTGTAGAGTTGAGGAAGGAAAGAAATAAGTCACAGATTAATTACTGGTTTAATCTACATTAACATATACAGGTGCTATATGAAAGAAAGAAAAGAACTTATAAGAGAGAACAAATGTATGAAGAATATTAAAATAAACACTATGAAATAGGAGCTGAGTCCAGAAGAACTTGGAAGTCCATGATGTGAGTGAGAGCCCTGATTCTGTATGAAGTTTCTGGGAGATACGCCAATTCCCTGCACATTAGTGGCCAAAATTAAGCCTTACAGTCCAGAAAAATTTCATAGTGTCTCATTTGTGCCTCAAAACAAAAGTCCAAGAGTTTAGAGAGCGGGATGTTAATTGCTGAGTGATATTGAAAATTTCAGTCACTGTTTCATTCAACTCAGGCATTTAAATACTCTGGGGTTTTTTGTATGTAATAAAAAAGAGAAAACTGGTACAAATGCATTAATCAAAGGCACTAGTAAAAAAGTCACCATAAAGCTGTCTATAAAGAGTATATAAGATGAAGGAGATTGGTCCCTGTTCTTATGTAATTTTGGACAAGACACTCCACTGCTTTTTTTTTTCCATCCTTTGTCTTGAACTTGTATATTTGTGATAAAATATTTGAGGATAAAGACTGACTTTCTTGTGCTTGTACACTATTATACATAAATCCTACTGGTCTCATGATGCACTTTTGCAGACAGCATTGTATATTGCTAGATGAAAGACATGAGAATGGATAATGGGAGAAAAATGAAAACATCAAAAGATGCATTAAAAGTAATAAACAGGCACCCTTGGTGGGCACAAGCACCTGCTTCTTCTTCAGAGCATGACAAAACCCACTTATTCTGCCAGCTGTAACTCTAATCACAAAGTAAATGGGCCCAAACTGGAGCTAGATGAGAAAGAAATACCAGTTTATCCAATAGATGTCACCTATTTTCTCTTCCTGTGTGATCTGTGGACAGCTCTGGATCTGAGTCAAAGTACTCAGCTTTTCTAATTGTGTAAGGAAAGTAATTTTGCGTGTGGAACCCTTTGTACCTACTAGGTTTGAGTAAACCACCTTGTTCTGTTAAGTAGGAGTAAACATTTCAGGTAAGAATATTGATGTGTAAACATCAAAGTTCACGTTCAAAAGGAAAATAGATATTTTCTTGAACATTCTTGTCCATAAGGACACAAGGGGAAAGATTATGAAGATATGGCCCTTCTAGATTGGAACAGGAATAAACCCAAGAATGTGAAGTCTTAATTCCTTGTCTTGGTAACAATTATCCTCAAAACATAAGCTTTAAAAAGACAATATGAAAAGAAGACTAAATACTACTGGAAATATTTAAATTGATTTTATAAAGTAATTTGTCATTTATAAAGTTAATGAAAATATTTTCTTTTTTGATTCTGAGGGAGATAATAGGCATTACAAAGATAATGTAACTTCTTTTGCTGTGCTTCCTTATGCAATATGCCACTTGAGTCATCTCCTGTTACAAAACTGTAGTTGTTAAAGAGCAGCATGTTTAAGGCTAGTATCTCCTGCAATCCACTGATCCATACAATTGCTGTCACACTGGAGAAGACAATCTTTGACTTGACATTTTCTTGTCCTTCCGTATTGTATATCACATATTATCTTCCCCTTTGCATTTTGCTTGCAGGACCATGGGATTCTAAAAGCAACAGAACAAAATCTTGTTGGGCTGTCAGTTATTGACCAGTCAGTCATTTTGAAAGACTTCTCTTTTGCTTGGGGAAACATAACAGCCACCATTTCAGACATGCTGGCTTTTCAGGTACCTTGGCATATTATATGAAGTTTTGTTTGTTTTGTTTTTGTTTGACTTCTCAACACAGAGCAATATGGGAGTGCAGTGGAAGTTCTGCAAATGTAACTTCTTGAAGGCAGCACTTCAGCTGGTAGTTGAGATCTCAGGCATTTTACCTTTTACCTCATACATAAATTATCTATGATGCTGTCATCTCATGTTTTTCAATATTTCGGGGAGAGATTAAAAATCCAATTACTCATACTGGAAAAAATTATTGGCACAGCTCCTCTCTCTAAAGAGTGAAGGAGATATCTGATGGGTATTAGTCTATGTGGATTAATAAGGAATGCATGACGAAGGAGCTCTTCCTTACTGGGCTCTGTAACCTGGGAACAATAGTTTTCTGTGTTAGAAAACACTGAGATGATAAAAACTGGATCTTTATAGAGCTTATGTTGCATTCCTTGTTAGTTTCTGAAATCTCTTATGGTTCTGTAAAAATCCCAGCCAAATTCATTAGTGTTCAGGTCTGCTCAGAAACAATAGTGATGGGAAGTATTGTGGTTATAATTCAACATGTCTGGGGTGGGGTAGGGAACGCTTTTAATTTCCCTTTACTGCTGGTGATGGATTTTTGCAGCTTCACCTTTCTATGCTGCCGATCCCAGCAGTCCCAGGCTCTAAACAACAAACAGCTTGACTTGCAGAAACTTTCCACTCCCTCTGGGAAAGACCACAAACTTACAGCATATTTTAAGCTGTTGTTCGATTTTCTGAGGGGAGAGAATTGTCTCTAGGCACAAATTAGTGCTACCAGTGGAAGACAGGGTTCAGCTGTTTATATACTAATATGCAGCAATTATGATAAAACAAAACTCATTCTGAAATTCTGCTGTAACTATGGTAACCTACATTCAATGTATTCCATTAAAAATATAAAAAAGGCTCCCCAGCAGGGGAAAGTAAATATTATCTATTATTGATTGATGATGGTTTCAGACTGTGAAAAGTGGTTAATATATTTTTTGTGATGAAACGCGGTTGTTAAACCTTCCTTTTTATTGATGATTATTGTCTGTTTAAATAGCGTCAGGTAGTTGTCATTAATTTTTACATCTATTTTGAACAAGTTTCTTCCATCATTAGAAAGTCTCTATTTTACAAAGGATTTCTGAGAAATCATTCTATTAACCTTCTTTTATCTGATTTCTAGTCTGGGAGATTTCCACTAGTATTTGACTGAAACTTGACAAAGAGTTTATGACCCCAAATGAATTTGGTATATTTGGATAACTCAATTTTAATAATAATAATAAATTCTGAAGGATTCTGCTTTTTAATGAGGAATAAACAGGTTACGCAGAAACTATTTTCGTTACTCACTAGTCATTATGGTTTCCAAGTTATTTAAGTTAAATGTTGCAAATTACCCATGAAATAAAAAAAAATAAATTAAAATTCAGATGGCAACAAATGTCAAAGCATAATGACATGTGTGACTGGGAATGAGAGAGTAAAAATTGGCAGCACCAGGTAGGTACATTAGCAAAATGCTTCCTATGCCCATACATCTGCAGAGAACCATGGACAGAGCTGCTGAAGGGGAAAGCAGGATAGCCGTGCTGCAGGGCAGTCCCTTACACTGAAATAAACCCAGAACCTGAGCTTGACCTTTTCCTATCAAAACTGTTTCCTCTACAGAGCTAGTTCAGCTGTCTCCACAGGACTCTTCATGAGTCTAGAGAAAGAGAGAGGGATTTGCTTGGAGATTTGAACAGTCATCGATAGAAATTCAATCCATACAGTTAATGGAGCCTAGAAAATGGTTCAGCTCACTGTCAACATGAGTTGTAATTTATCTGCTTGAATATGGTCAGTTAGAGAGGTTTAAGAAGCCTTCTTTGGTTGTCTCATCCTCCGCCTGATTGTCTTACAAATATTTTTCTCCTGTGCATGTTTTGACATATTTACCAAGTCTTTGAAGCTATCACAGGAACCCTAAGTAATTTTAAAAGGAATTGGATATCTGTATGCACTGTGATACTGACTGGAGCCCTTGATCTCTGTTCCACATAATGGGAACTTATAAATATGGGTGACAGATGACACACAGCTAAAGACACCTTCATTTGAAATCAAATCCCACTCATGCTATATATTCTGTATCTTCGTGGGCATGACACAACACAACAACAGAGATGTGATCTGTACTGTTGGCATTTCCTGATAGGGGCAATGTTCAAGTTTCTTTTGTCTCTGTTTAAATCAGACTTTTTCTTCACCCAAAGCATCCGTGGGAACACAGCTTATTGGGGTGCATCATTCAGAGCCTCACATGAGAGATAAAATGTTACTGCATTAGCTGACGCATCCTGTAGAAGAGATACAGAAAGAGATCTACAGCAATATTGAAAAAGTGTCACGAAGAATTATTTTCTTATTTTTAGATCAACACTGAACTCACAGTTAGGATTCTGTAAAAAGCATATTGATATCACTTGTGTTGGAACAAAAACCAACCTTAGGTCTTCAGCAATGTATCCCTCAACTACTCACTGGTGACAGAAAAGGGTTTTCTCTAAATTGTGCCTACAGTAGTACAACACCATGATTCATATTCAGTTCCATTTAGGTTTATCTGTACCATTTTGCTTTCTCAAAAGGAGAGAAAAAATGGAAAATAATGATGATAAAATGTGGGGGGAAAAAATGGTATTTTCATTTTACTCACAGCACAAACGACCTGTCTATCTTCTTGTTTGGTTTTGTTGTATGAATTCACTCTGAAGTGATGATACAGATTACGAGGCTGTTATCCTGAATAAAAAGTGCTGCTGTTAATTCTCTTTTGCTGCAGCTATGGGCCCTTATTTCCAGTAGCTGTAGGTGTCACTTCCAGTACTGTGACCCATCAGGAAATCTCTCAGGAAACTGAAAGAGTTTACACAATAGCCGGGCAAGAATATAATTTACAGGGCAGAAGAAGGGGCAACTGTCTCCTGATCTCAGATTTATTCCTTATTGCTATTGCAGAGCTTAAATAAATACAAGGAAATGTTTCCTATTTATAAAAATTTTCCTGCTGTTGGGCTGTTTTCCTGCCACTACACAGTGAGTTTGAGCTCCCCAAGACAGTATATCTATCCCCTGTTCACTCACTGCCTGCCAGCGTTAGAGCCTCTGTCAGGATTGCAGGGCACTGGCAGCAGGGAGGGCAGGAAATGTGCATCCTTCTAGGGCTTCCAGGGGGGAAAACAAAGATAGAAAGCATAAAGATGGAGGAGGAATTTGTATTTGGTTAGTAGCAAGTATAAAGGGGAAGGAAAAAACAGGAAAAAAGAAGCAGCATCTGGTGGTGAACATCTGGGACTAGATATTCCATAGGTAGACCGAACTTTTTATTAATTTTTTTTTCCTTGTGTTCTTTCATTTAAAAGAAAATCTCTTTAGTCTCTGGCTTTTTGTATCCACAATAATAATTTAAAACAAGAGACACATCTTTCAGAGCTATTAATTTGTTTACACTATTGGGAAATATTTAGCTACTGTATGAGAATTTGTGCTGCTCATATTCAGATAATAGAAATTGATGGGAAGAGTATTTTTTCTTATACCTACCCTTAAAATGCTGGGAAATGATCCTCTGAAGCTGAAAACCAGACTTATTACTATTGGGATTCCTGGAGATGGACAAATAACTTGTGGTTATTATCTTTCTTGGGAAGCTTTGAATTTTTTTCTATTTGATAATAATCTTTAAAAAGGCTTTGAGTTTTTGTTGTGTCTTTTTTCTTCCCTTCCCTCTTTGTGTATTCACGCTTCTGCCATTTTTGAGTATTTAGTGATTTGTAAAGACTTGTGAATATGTGGTAATTGAAGCAGAACCTCTGAACTGATGCATGCATCACCATGAATGTTTTTCTTCCTTATATTTGAATGTAGCAGTTAGAATGAGATGTACATTGTAAAACAAAAATATACTTTCCATGGATACCTCACAAATCCTCTGAACACCTTTGTTTTTCCTATTTGTGTATTAGCTGCTAGCTGAAGGTATGCAGAAAACAGTAGAAAAAGCAGTAGTAATTAAGAACCAAATCAATTTATACAACTATTTGCAGCCAAATTTTTTAAAAGTCTTTTTGATCTATGTGTATGTATTTTGGCTGTTGGGTATTGGTTGCGCTCTGTACTGATTTTTTTCTGGTATCCCCATGGATTTGTGTGAAAGAAAGGAAGCTGAGATTCCCACCCTCTTTATTTTTATGGAAATCTCATCAGTGTGGATAGCAGCTCAATGTGTCTCCTCAAATATAAGTAAGAGCTCATAGTGTCTAGGCTCCATATCTATTGGTTTACCCTTGCCTTCCTCCAAACATATTGTATTTCTTTACTATATCTCTTTAGTTTGGAAATCAAAATGTATCTCTACTGGAATTAACTACTACTTACTAATCTTATTATACCAGACTCATTTGTTTCCCTCTTTCTACATTATTTAGCACATTTTTTTCTGTCTCTACAGTGCTTCTGCTACTGAAGAACAATCAGCAGCTTTGCCATGTTATTGCATTATTTCTTATTATACAAAATTAGGAAATTATTAGGAGACACATTGACATACTAAGAAAGGAAAAAAAAGAAAGAACAAAATTAAAAACTTTATGGTGAATTTCCACAGATCATGTATTAAGACAACATATTGGTTTTGGTAAAATAGAGAACAGATCATTAATGAGATGGTACATAGGGAAAATAATTGTTAATGTTGTTGTTACAATATTTTACATAGACTGAGATTTCATTGAATCAGGAACTGTCTTCATTCTTTCTGAATAATGCCTTGATAGTACCTTATCATACTAAAAAATATTTAAAAATAATTTATAATATCAGAGAATGAAAACAACCTATAATATCACCAGAATTATAGAAGAAACAGATTATTAATTTTTTACTTATATAGAGCATTAACTGGTAGAAAGCTAAGTGTTTCTGCCCATCAAAACATCCACAAGAACTACAAGAAAGTGAAATGAACACTTTTAGGATATACCAGAATTTTATCTCCTTAAACTACTATATAGTGCTTCAAATGTATTTTACTTTGTAGGCCAGTTTAGTTTTGAAGTAGTGCCTATAGTTGATATTGCATGACAGCTAATTTTGAGATGGAACTAGGTATTGTATTTGAAATAGAAAAGAATTTCAGTTTTGGTCTTATTTGAAGGCTTTCTATATGTTGATTTATAAGGAAAGGTAATGAAAATTTTTGTGTTTTCACAAAGCATTTTGCCTGTTTTCCAACAGGCATTTTCTGATGAAAAACAATTATGCCACTAGATTTACAGAAAAATTTTACCTATGTAGACATTTAAGGAGTGAAAGAATTAGCAAAAATCCCCAGATAAACTTCTGCCTTATTTCTACTGACTTGAAGATAAGATGGTATTGACTATTGTGTTTCTGTTCTTTCAAACATAGAAGTCAAACTATACCTGTATCAGGCTGTGTTTCATAACCAAACAAAATTTCACCCAGAGGAAAAACATTTTCAGTGTGGAGTATCATGGGAATGTTCAAAATTTCAGGAAGGAAAGCCAACCTATGAGAGGATCCTTCTATTTTTTTAGCTCTGTATATTTTTGCAGGTACATCTTGCCAGTGAAAATATTACCCCTGAAGCACCCATATTATGTTTTTGTCATGAGAGTGAAAGAGGTATAACTAAGGGAGCCTCAGGCAACAGTGAGATACCACGGACTTCCCTATAATTGAGTGAAACATATTTAGACTCTTCAATAGGTGAGACAAAAGATATTTTGAGTAAAAAAGGGAAAGTAAAAAAGTATATGAGCCAAATATATTTATCATTAGCAAGGAGGGGAAATGAGTGCATACAGAAGCAGGAATCCAGCCAAGCTTTTACAGTAGAGGTAGATGAAAAAAGCTGGTGTTCCTACTTTAATGATTACTAAATTATCAATCAGGTTGCTGGTAAGAGACAGTCTGGCCATACAGGGATGTGGGTGAGGGCACATGCGTGCACACACATACACACCCCTGAAGATGCACCCCCAAACCTCATCTTTGTTTGCAGGAACCATTCCCTGAGGCTGAGATATGTGCCAGCTATCCAGCTGAATGTGTTTCACCTAAGACACAGTGCCTGACTCTTTTCTTGTTCTTTGCATGTCTCTGACTGAGGTAAGCCACAGAAAAATAAGCTGTTTCACTAAAACTCATTTACTTCCCATGGTTTAAACTCCCTGTAATAATTTAAACATGTCTGTTCTACCTTACCAATGCATTTGGTGCTAAAACCTTTTCATTCTGAAATTTAGACTGATACCTTCTTCCTGCTTAAACTATGGCTGAAGCTAGTGGAGCTTTCACACCTTACTGTTTGGCCGAGGCAATCTCATTTATCTGATTTGAGGCACAAAGTGGGAAAGCAACTCCCACAGACATTAACTGAGGTTACTGGTCTGAAGTCAAATCTATTTTAATATCCCACAGTAGAAGAAATAATTCACAGTTTAGTAACATGCTGGCATTGCATTCTACTACAGACATGATTACCTTTGATGGATTTTTGTCCTTGCAAAGATAAACATGACAGAGCAGTTAATGTAATTACAGTTATGGTAAGAAAGAAGAATAAAAATTTCTGCTTAAGGCTGACTGTGTTGTGAAGATTTGTCATTTCAAAGTAAAAATTACATCAGAAATTGGTATGTAAATAAAAAGTCTTAAAATGAAAATTAAAAAAAATACTTAAAACCACTTACTAAAAGTAATAAAATTCAAGAACTGTGATTTAATAAACACGTATTTTTCTCAAGCAATTTTTCTGTGCCAGTAAAAACAGTGAAGACTTCCTACTGAAAATAATTTGAATCCTAGAATTCCAGCTGAGGGGAAAACTGTCACATAGACCATATAATTACAGAGATAATTTTCTTCAAACTTTTTCTCTTCAATCTCTTCCCTAAATAATGACAAAACACATAAAAGCTGTGATGGGTGTATGCGTACACTCCTGAGCACTTTTTTCTTCACTCATTTGTGAGAACTATTCACAAGCTATTTGTCCAAACAAGTACCAAAACCTGTTGAAGATGTTGAAGGTATTTCTTGTGTCAGAAGGGAAAAGAACAGGTCAGTACATCATCTGGTGCAACACCCCTGCTCAGGCAGGACCACTTAAATGCAGTTACCCAGAACAATGTGGTGGCTTTTGAATATCTCCAAGTATGGAGACTCCATAACCTTCCTGGACAATCTCTGCCAGTGCTTAGTCACCCTCACAAGAAAAAGTACTTCCTGATGTTCAGGAGGAACTTCCTGTGTTTCACTTTTTGCCCTTTGCCTCTAGACCTGTCACAGGGCACCACTGAGAACAGTGTGATGGTATCTGCCTGATTCCCCCTCTCCAGCAGTATGCTTACTTTTCACTCTCCCCTCTGCCCTGAATTCCACCACCATCTCATGCTTGCTGCAGCCACAGCTGCCTTTGACCTTCACATCCCCAACAAGCCACTCATTGTGAGCATGAAGTCCAGCACAGCACCTCTTCCCATTGACTCTTCTATCATTCAGAAGAGGAAGTTATCATCAGTGCATTCCAGGAACCTCCTGAATTGCTTAAATTCCCCTGTGCTGTGCTTCCAGAAGATATCAGAGTGTCTGAGGCCATGAAAACCAGGGATTGTAAATGTGAGGCTGTTCCTATCTGCTTGTAGAGGATGTGATAAAGGAAAACTGACTGAGACTTCTGAGTAGTCAACAGACCAGTTCAGTGCTCCTCATTAATGATATATATGAGTTTGGAGAAAGGGCACAGTAAGCTGCTGACTAGGCTTGAGATACAAAATGTTCTCTGAAAAACACCATTCTCTATAAGGCACTTCAGTAATTTCATTTTATAAGTTTCAATGTCATGAAGACACATGGCCTACTCATACTACAAATAGGTTTCACACTTTGATGAAGAAAACATTACTTTTGTGATTTAACCCCCCCTAAACCCCATATCGTACATGTAATTTATTCATTCTAGCAGGGAGAATAAGAAATCAGTCTTTAAACCTCAGTGTAATAAGAGTGGAATCCAGTGTAAAAATAAATTAGAGACAGAATTTAATTATTGCTTTTCTCTGCATGATTTGCTCCCTAGCCCCTTTGCAAACTTTCTAACACTTATTTAAAATTCCTCTCTTATCCCACATCTGTTGACATTATTTACATACAGAACTCTGATGTGTTTACCATACAATTAGAATAGATCTTCATTTTAATTAAATATCAATTCAGGATCACAGCTTCAAGCTATTTGTCAGCACTGATAGTGATCAATAGAAGGAGACGCTGAACAAAGAAGACAAATAGATTTTCTGAGTAGTCAAATATTTTTCATTTCTTCGCATACCCCATTTTTTAATAGAGGATGAAGAGATTAAATTTCTTGCATCCTCTTAGTTATTCCATGGCACATATTTAGAAAGTTGAAATGAAAAGCTAATTGCCACATCATTATGCTTAATTGACATGCTACCTTTTTCTCTGTAACTCACCATGACAGCTTAGTTTAACTGCAGAGTGGTGACTGCCTGTCCCAGGAGTAAAACTTTCAGTAGCTGTGGGCAAATTCCTAAAAGTAAAACTTGGTTAGGAACATGGAATTCACACAAGGCCCCTTGGGGCCATGAATCTGTTATCTTGCTAACGCAAAATACACATCATACAACCTTGTAACTTACAGTGTGAGTATATATCATAATCAGTTTACACTTTTTTATTTTTCTGCTAACATAATTTTTGAGCTTTTTCAGGTCTTTCACTCATTGACATCTGTCCATGATATGTTTGTGGTCATATCCCTTCTCAGTCTTGTTTTACTCTACTGAACTCTACTGAACAAGTAAAGCTCTTTTATTCTTCTCTCTTGAGTTTCTGCTCAGCATCCTGGTAGTTCTCTGCACCTGTTAAATTTACCTGCTTTGAAAAAGTGTGAACAAGTGTAAATGGGGGTGAGCCCATTTAAACACAGAGCTACTTTCTCATCAACAGTGAATCTGTTTTATCCAATACATGTTTGCATCAGTTGTCTTTTCACATTTGCATTGAATTGGAGATATGCTGGAAATTGTGTGATTGACTGTCTTGCAGCCCATACCTACTTTTAGGTAATTTACAAGCATTTGGTTTCATTGTTCTGTAGAAATATTAATTGTTGATTCCAGAATATATCATCTTTCAGTTTTTTGTTTTTTTTTTTTTAGATGGTTGGATTTTATAATAGGTTCTATCTCCCTCCCATCCTACCCATTTATCCCTTCCCTGCCTCCTTCCTGCTTTTACTTCCTTCCTTGTACACCTTTGTTATCCATTCCTCTGTCTGTCCATATCCACACAAAAAATTGGCAGTACAGAAGTCACCTTGCAATGAAAATTTAGTTCAAAGGGAATTCAGGTGGGGAGAATCTTAGTTCTGAGCAACTTCTTTATGGCTTTTTGCATTTGATTATTGTAAATACTGACTGGAGAAGATAAAGTTCCACAGACACTTTATAGCAGCCTTCCAGTTCCTAAAGAGGGCTACAGGAGCTGGAGGGGAACTTTTGACAAGGGCATTTAGTGATGAGTCAAAGAAGAATGACCTTAAACTGAGAGAGGGAAGGTTTAGTTTATATGTTAGGAAGAAATTCTTCATTGTGAGGGGAAGAAATTCTTCACTTCTGCACTGGATCAGGCTGTCCAGAGAAGCAGTGATTCCCCCATCCCTGGAAGTGTTCAAGGCTAAGATGGATGGTGCTTTGATTCAGGTGGTCTAGTGGAAGGCTTCCCTGGCAGGGCATGTGGAACTAGGTGGTCTTTAAGGTCCCTTTCCAACCCAAGTCAATCTATGGTTCTCTGAAATACTGATTGCAGACATTTGTATGCATGAAAGATAATTCTTTCACACTTTGAGAGACATTATTATTTGGCAATTAAATTATATATATTTTGAGTACTAAAGTTTAAGTCTGTACTTGCTTCAGTTTGAAATTCTTAATTTCAAGACATGAAATTTAATAATGAATTTCAATTTTAAAATCTTTTTATTTTGCCAGTTAAATTGGCTGAGGAACAGAAGAAAGGGAAAGAGAACAGAAATATTTTGATAGTACCCTATTGGCCTGTCACACAGGGTAACAGATGAAAGGAGACCATAGTTCTGTAGAGAGGTTGGGAGGTCACACAAAAATTAACTTCACTAATGGAAAGGTCCTTTTTCCTGTAGTAGATTCTATATTAAATTTCTAGGCTGAAAGATTTTAATACTGTTATTGCCCTTAACAAATCTTAACAGCACATTTCTAATAATTTGTTTGTGTTTACTTGTATATCAATTTCTGTCTCGTGTTTGATATTCTAGTAGTGGTGCCTATCTACAGGTACTAGGAACCTATGTACAAATCTGTGTTCACTGTGTGTGTGTATAAGTGCATGCTTAAAACTTGGATGTTTTAAGTGATGGCTATTTAGAAAGTTCAGCAGGGGCTTCATGCAGTGAAGAATAAAATGGATGTGAAAGAGGGACTGAGAAGACAAGTGAATGAACAAACATAAATGGAATGTTAGTTGGTAAACATCTAGCCAAATTTTCATTTAGCAAAGCTCTGGCTAAGTGACTCAATATCTAATCCTGCTATGCCAAAGAGTATTTATTTATTAAAAAAGTGTATTTGATGTAGCATATGCAGTGATGCTGTGATTGGAACTCGGTAATATGTGTATGGTTTACTCTAGCTGCAAATATTATGATTGAAATTTTTTTATGGCTCATTAAATAGCTCTTTTATCTGTGTCAAATGGTATTCCCCTTCACATATAAATGCCATATTCTTATGTGAATATTTGCATGTCCATGTTTATCATTCACATTTTCATGACTATCCAAGCATGTGAACTAATAATTTTCCAGTAAAGTTTCTTACAGAAAGCAGATGTCAGAGGACTGAAAGAATACAGATAAGTGAGACCATGAGAAGTTAATTTTTAGTTTTACAATATTTTCCCAGCTTCAGAAACAACAATTGATCACTCCACCCTTTGATTTCTACACAGTAATTACATCAAAATCCATTTCCACATATAAGAAATTACTGCAAAGTCACACCTCATTATAAGACTGTGAAGAACAAAGATGTATTGTTACTATGTACTGCTAAATATATTTTTACATGAAATGGTAGGAAATGAGTGATAGGAAGGCTCAGTGTTTAAAAGTTGCGAGTGGAAATTCAAATGATAAGCAAGTAGTTCTTATAGATTCACATGAATTAAATAAATCAGAATTTTATCTGAAATAATCTGAAGATTTAATTGTTAATTAATTGTTCACAACAGAATTTTTCTTTTTTGTTAATTATGCAATTTAGAGATCTGTTGGACCAATAAAAATATCTGTATAGATTTAAAAATAGATGAACTGATTTAAATAAACTGAACCATATTGCCATTGGTAGCCAGTGAAAAATATCATCAGGTAAACACAAAGTGGGACTTACACACCATAGTATTTCTTCAATAAAGATATTTAATCTGTATTTCTAGGCAGTGCAGTTTTGAAGACCCTCTGCCTCCTACCTTGGCAAGCCTTTTTTCTGTTTTGTTTTGTTTTGCTGGTTTTGTTGTTGTTTCTGTTGGTTATTTGGTTGTTTTCCCCTTTTTCTTCCCTTACTTTGATATGTTTTAGCAATTTTAAACCCATTTTGAGAAGGATTTTCAGGCCTTCCAAATTTGCGACACCTCAGTATCTCTTTCTTCCTTCTCATGTCCCTCAGCTTTTCTACCTTTTGCTCCTTGCCTGACATTCAAGTAACATATCACAAATATTATAAACATGAATTGAAAAATCAGCTGTTGATCTATCTAATATCATATGAGGACATGGGCACCAGTCCAACAAAGTATTTAGACCCCCTACTGTCCTATGGGCTCTGAATGTTCTAAAATTCCTTTCACTAACGTTTATTACCTCACAATTGGGGTGGACTAAAAGCATGCCCACAGGCAATTAAGGAAATTCAGCTAATGGCTGATAATTTATTAGGCCACTGTAATTCAATTCCACTGTTTTGTGCCTTAGCTCTTAGCAAGCTCTTTTAAATGAACTTAATACAAAGGCTTAACTTAGTATGTTTATGGTGCCATAGACAGGCCTTATCAAATTTCTCAAGGATATGTTATTGTATAATGTTTTTAACAAAATTACGACCTTCCTGCCTATTTATGTAGACCAGAAGTATTACCTAAAGCTATTTTAAAAAATGAATAAGAAAATCAGTTTTGTCCATTATAAGGGTAAATATGTTATATACAGGGAGGGTGACATTTAAAATGCAGTCTTCCCCATGCTCAGTGGTCCTAGGCATGCTAACTAAGCAGTCCAAGGTTTGCCAGAGTTTTTTGTGTCCCACTGGTGTCATCTGGCAGATGTGAACTCTCAGTGTACTTTGGGTCCATCCTGGTAAGCTCTTGGTACCATGAGTCACACTTATGAGTGCAACTCTTCCCACGATTGCTGAAATTTCCTGCATGTAAAAATCTGACAGATTGGTCCTTACCAGTTTTTGTGTTGGGTAACAGCTGAGGTAGAAAACCTGTCTCCAGGTGGATTGCTCTTGAAAAAGATGAACTTGATGGAACATTGAGAATGCTGGATTCAGCGAGGAAAAAAATCTCTCTGTAGGTGAGTGCAACTCCAGTCCTAAATTACTCACAGTGAAACAGACTGGAGGTGTCATTTGCAGAAAAGGAGGTGTAGTGCTACAATTAAAATACTTCACTTCTCAGTCCCACCTACCACCCCTCTGTAGGAAGCCTACCACCTCACAGCTCACTGTAGAGCTGATGCTTACATATTTATAAAAAAATACAGACGGGAAACAAGTTTCTATCAGACATATTTCTCAGAAAAGGCAGGAAAAGATTAAAGCAGGGAAGCACTCTAGGTGGTTACTATAACTGTAGTATTTCCTAGAGTCATCCAAAGGATGGGACACTGCTGTGCCCAGAGTTGTTGGGCAGGTCACCACTGGATAAGACTGAATTTTTCTTTTCAGAGTAATGAAAAGCCAAAAATGTCTGATAGCACTCACAGTTGTAAACAGTTTCAAAGTACAGGGAAAATCAATAGTCAGGAAAGAAAAAGCATCCATATGTATCAGAAATAAACTAGCACAGTAAATTTTCTGCAGTTTAGCCTCCCTGCGTATTTGTGTGAAAAGATATTTTGCTACAAAGATTGTTTCTTTCTTTCTGTGAAAGTCAGGAAATACAACCTGTTTCATGAAAATTCACCCAAACTGTACTGAGCTCTGAATATGCTGTGTACACTTTCCTCATAGGGAATCATGACATTAAATAATCATGGAGTGAGGAATGATAGATGAGTGAAGAGGGCTATCTGTGTACCCATGACAGAGATAGTATTTCAGCAATTGTAAGTCAGACCTAACACATCTCATTAAAAGATGTGGTAGCTGAGAACATTATGGCTTTATGAAGACCATATTGAAAGTTGTAATTCCAAGATTCGTGGGACTGTGTTTTAGAGCTGGATCTTTTTGTGCTGTACTGTTGTGTGTCTGCTTGTGCGTGAGAGAAAGAAAAATTTAAATGGACAAAATAAAGAAGGGCTGTCAGAGTGAATCAGTCATCTAATATTTACTAACGGAGTTTTTTCAACTATTTGTTTCCAAACAATATGTCACTTGAAATATTTTTCCATTATTTGTCCAGTTGAAATTGAGAGATAAGGGGATATATGAATCTCTTGAAAGAACTCGAGATCTGAAAGATAAACAAGACTGTAGTGGCACAAAGGATTATAAAACCATCCATTTTATGGTGAGGGAAAGTAGAGGGATGATGGACTTAATATTGAAGTTACTTTAGAATGGAAAACCAGATTTTCAAGAAAACCTATGCCCTCAAAGATGATTGAAAAGAGGATGGACCCTTGAAAAGACAGTTTTAATGAAGTTAGCAATTTATTGGCTTACGTATGTGGCTGAAATGTCAGGAAACTGCAGTTAACTGGTGTAGGACTTAGCCCTTACATTAAGACATCCACATGCAAATATCAACATGATTAGGAAGCTTGATGCAAGTGCCTAAAAAAAAAAAATCTCATGCTGTATCCTCTCCTCCATCTGCTAGTCCAGATGCACACAGAACATTTCAAATGCACATGTGTATTTATGCAAGTGTTACCTATCATGGGAGACTAAAGCTTCATTACTGATAAGGGAGATTTAACCAATAAGGTCAGTTGAACCTGGAGATTTGGCTCAACAGATGCCACTAACCATGTCAACCAGGACTTCAGTTCAGCTTCCTGAATGGAGGCATCTTTTTCACTTTCAGATGCCATAAAGTAGTCAGAATATTCACAATTAATACAGCATCTTACAGGAAAGAGGAGAGGAGTTGGAGGCCAGACATGACTCTCACATGTACTTCAAATACCACTTGAAGTTTATCCTAAATAGAGGACTGGAACTCTTCTGATTAAAATAGGAGCTCAGAAACCTAGCAGATGGTCCACACCTATGTGTAGGTGTCTACAGTCCAGAACTGAATCCTCCTCTTGGGTTTTGATGGGTTTTTTTGGCTCTGTTTCCAGCACCAACCATATCTTCCATGATTTATTTCCTTTGTCAATGTGAAATGAAAAGAGAACATTTTAAATAATGGGGATTTGGGGACTGAGTTCACAAAGCATACCACTGGCACAGCAGTTTGCACTGTTGCTATTTACACAGAACTCAAGAATATTGTTTATTTGAGTATTGAGTATTGATTTTTCTGCCATAGCTACCTGTTAACTAACTGACTTCTTGCAGTGTTAAGATCACAGCAGTGTGAACAGGTAGAATTGAACCTTGGTCATAGTAGACGTGCTATGCTTTTCACTATACTACAGACTACTGCTGAGTTTTTTCTATTTATTTGCTATTAGCCTGTCCTGCAATGACAATCAGGAAGTCTAGCTTAAAGCTCATTGAAAAATAAGGACAGAACAAAACCACGAGCTTCCTCTTAATTAGAAATAGAAGGAGAATTGTAGAAGATTTGCAAAATGACTTAAAGAAAAAAAAATTGTTTTCTTTTATTTTTTGCCTTTGTAAATAGGATTCCTGGGGAACCTCTGGAAGAAATAAAAACTGCAGACCCTGAGGCAGGGTATTTAGTCTTTCCATGGCATGCCTTCTGCCAGAATTAATCTTCTCAGGAGGATTAGATGGTGCAGAGAGATATAAATTATATATAACTGTACCACTTTGTGGAAATTTGGTCTCTGCTGTCGACTCAGACCACTCTGGAAATTTCCTGCTCATTTTTATTACCTACTAAACTGCTTTACTGTAGGGCTGGAAGCGATAAGTTTTTTGATGTCAGAACTCACAGGATAATACCTTCTTGAATGGCTCACAGCTGTGTGAATGATGATATTGTCTGCTACTAAAGAAAAATCAGAGATATGGTCAGTGTTTGTTATCATGTCATTTTATACATCACTTTATCACTTGCACTATCTCCAACACCCAGAATTGTCTGCTCAAAGCTTTTACCCCGTTACTGTAAGTTGCTGAGTTACTGCTAGTGAAAATTGCATTTCCTCTTGAAAATGTGTAGTGATGTAGTTAATCAAAGTAAACAGTGGAGGGATGCTGAACTCCACATAAGCTGAGGGTCTGATTCTGCCACCCATACTTTCACTGAGCAGCTGTTACTGAAGTACCCTCACAGAGGACAATAGAACTATTCAGATGAAATAATGCTACCCACTGTGTACAGGCATTGGGGAGTTCAATTCTGTAAGCTAGATGCTGCGAGGTAACTCACAAGGAATTATGAATTACAGCAAAAAGAAGTGGTGAGGTTATTTTTAATTCCAAAGCATGACAGTAAAAGTTTTCATCTGTTAGCTTTCTTACACTTTTTATGTCTGTCATGTAATGGTTGGCAAGCAACAACTGTATTTGCCTGGTGATGCTGAACTGTCAGTCCTGCCTCATCTCTTAAAGAGCAAGGAGGTACTTTTTAATAGCTGGTAATGACTGCTGCTGAACTTTGTCCCGTAGAGCAGGTGGGGAGATGGTTTTATGAGAGGCACTGGCACTGCTCAGAGTCTGTTCTTGTGATAGCTTCTTCTAGTCCGTATTGACAAATTACTTTGCTGCCTGCATATATTTTCTAGGCAAACCAGATTTGCAGCACATATAAGTATACATTTTAACATTTGAAATCTAGCAGCTGAAGTCCCCTGGTTGTTAAAAGAAAATTTGGATTTCAGATATGTTATAGCTTCCAGAAACTCGCTCTTAAATTAATGAGTCACTGAGTTCTTCAAAACTTTTTCAAGTGCTGATTAACAAGGCAATGCAAACCCTTTAAAACATTTTGCCCTTTCCCTTTATTAAAAGCCTGACATTTAGCAAAACTTGTTGATGGAATATGATAAATCTTACTGTGTGCTGTGTGATGGAACCTGATGCAAAACCTAACACAAAATCTGAACTGAAATATTGCCATTAGTTTGGACACCTACTGTTTAATGTGATTTTTTTTTTTTTCTGAAGAAAATTACTCGCAGGAGCAAAGTGTTCCAAGATGATGTGGTATTGCAGGAGGATGGCACAGCTCCACATTAATCTTTTTCCAATTAGAACTTGGGAACATTTGTGGTGCCTAGAGGGCTCCAAGATTTCCTCAAATGTTACTTCTCCATTAGCAAATTCAAGGTATTTACTCACCAAAAAAAGAAAAAAAAAAGAAAAAAGTCCAAAGTGCAGGTGGAAACAAGAAACAATCCACAAATCAAGGCAAATGCTTGAAGTATAATACAAAGAGCTAAGGTGAAAAAACAAAGCAGACATTACTGGCATGCTGGGTAGGTAATAAGCAATAACTGTTGTTAGAAATATAGTGCAATAATTATCCAAATAAAATTAAAGCATGTGTTCTAAAAGAACAGAAATAGGGACAGAAGTAATGTAATAATGTGTGTACCGATGTGTAATAATGTGAGTACCGATGTGTGCAAAGATGATAAAGGGGAAAGATTTGAGAAAGCATAAACTTCTAAGGTCTCAAAATGTGACCTGGATGAATATTGAAACAAATTCTGTGGAGAAGTTTTTAGAAAAAAATATGGATGGCTATGCTCAGATTCAAAATTCACATAATAATATAAAGCTGAGTTTCAATTATAAACACCTTTAGCTATAGAAAATAAATTTGGACCTAGAGAAATCTCAGTTCATATCAAATGTACAGAAAGCAAAATGGGACATTTCTGTTCCAAAGAATCAGCCTTGGAGAAAAGAGGAAGATGTTTGGTGAAGTCAGTGAGACTAAATCACACCTCACCTTAGAGAAATATTTTTTATAAATACCAGTGGTGCAAAAATGATTTAAAATTATAATGGCTCTTCATCTATTAATCTTTTAATACAGATTTTAGACATGATTTCCAGACATAAGCATGTAAAATAGCACTACAGACTGGACCTTGGTGATTAGCTAAGAGTTAAGTAAGAATGAAGAAAGAATATAATCAGTAACGAAGGCTACAGCTTACATATCCTGAAATGTGAGGTGTGCCCAAATCTGAGTTTATTTTGTGCTCATGAAGGAAATTAAAAAAACATTTATTTTCTATTTAAAATAGAGAGGGTGTGGGGCAAAAAAGGGCAATACTGTGTGGATACCATCTAGCTAACATTAAAACTTTGCCTGACTACTAGCACATGATAAATCTCTAGGGTTGAGCCAGGATGGCCTGTGAAAATGAGGTATGGAAACAGGAATAGCAACGTTTAATTCAAATAAATTACTAAAATCAATTGGATGGTCTTAGTAACAGCTTAACTGTGAAAACTAGTACACAAAATTAGATAATAAGGCTTCAGGTAATGAGTCTATTCAGAGAGGAATGGTACTCTTCTCCACAATATGCAAACACAAGTTGTGATGGATATGAAAACTGAGAAAATGAGAATGCCAAGCAAACTTAAAACACTTTTTTATAAGATAGTATATATTCCCAGTAGGGGTAAAAAACCAAAAGGATCTCTTTGATCTTCTAAAAGAAACAGATATGCCACATGGGAAAATATTAATTCATATGGAGAAGACAGCTGTAATTATGTGAAAATTAACAAATTGGCCAAAAGTTAAATAACAAGGGATTATGTTAGGAAGTGAGGCTCCTGGTTTGAAAGGAAATTGTCAATAGAGAGCCTCAAAAGGATTTAAGAACTGACATAAACATTAAATTTTCACTTGAAAATTGTGTGGAGGAATGTGAAGATGCATGGGAGGCACTGCAATTCAAAAATCTGGTCTGTTAACACATGAAGAGCTAGTTGTCTTAGAGGATAAAAATTGCAAAGAGGGATGAAATCTAATTGCATCTCATGCAAGGTCCTGCATGTAAATACTATCAGGTGTAAATTTACTACCTGAAAATGACATCTTAGTTGATTTAATACTATAAGGGTGCCTCAGAGCTATGAACGAGATGTTATGAAAAGGTAAATATGATAAAAAATGTTAGAAATTGTGGAGAAAGCAGAGAAATATTAGTTATATGATGTAAAAGTAAAAAAAGCCCCCATGTCTCCAAATTGTGGGAAGGTCATTATTCTGAACAGGATAGCCTGTAAAAAAGGCTACCAAAACAATGAAGATAACTTTATGAGTTAACATTTTGCTTCTGATTTGCAAAAGGAAAAGTCATCAGGACCAAATAATGCCATAGAGCTGACCAGTCCTCTGCCACCTCATGGTGAAGAGAGTGAGGAGGTAAAGGTGTGTTCAGCTCATGTTACCTCTCTAAAAGACCTCAGTCTCACATCTGATCTGACAATTTTACAGATCTCAAATTTTACAGATTCCTCTTTGCTGGCAGGGATTTCATTTCCACAGAGATCCTTACCCAGCTGTGAGGCTGATCAAGATGTATGTATACCAAGTGACTGAGATTATGTTTTAATTATGAAGCAAGGGCTCATATAATTGAAATCTCAGTGGTTACAGTTTCTGTAAAAGAAAACTGTCCTCAACTATTCTTTTCCTTAGAATTTTTTTTTTTTAGAATGATCCATATCAGTTGAATTAAACAGCTGCAGGCTTTTTCAGATGTAAGGGTTCTGTAGCATAAAGAACAATTACAGCCAGAGCTGGAGCTTTCATGACTCTGGAGAGAGCCCAGATTTTATGGGATCTATGAAGTTTTTAAGATGAGGAGTCCTGCTAATACTGGTGGGTAAAAACACAGCAATCATTTTATTCAAAGTAAGCATTTGTGTATAATACATGTACTTGGGCTCTGTCCTGGGAACAGCATTAATCCTTTGAAACTCCTTCCAGCAGTTCCTGCTTCTGCAAAACCAAGAAAGCATTAGCATGCTGGAGAGCTCTGCTCTCTGACAAAAAACCCCATTTTTTAAGTTGAAAAGACTTAATCTCTTACGACTTCCTAGTAAATCTGGTCTGCAGGATGTCAGTGATTTTGTTCAAACAGAAGCACAATGGATCATTTCTGGATGTCATGGTTGAATATAACTTTTCTGACCTAGGACTTGTCTGATGAATTAAGACAATGACACTAAGATTGATCTTAAACCAGCATTTGGCCAGGTCCTCAAAGTATTAGAATACAGGATGCAGATGAGCATTTCTCAGGTTTCTAAACTTGAAGAGAAAATATCCATACAGAATATCTGTTGGATGTTTTTCTCCAGGATATGCTCATACCCAGAAATTCTTGTTCTATTCAGCCAAGTAATTTTTTCTCTGACCTAGACTGTAGCGAGGTCATCTACTGTGAACTGTTGCACGGTCTCAGAAGAGGAAATAACCAATATAAATTGTAAAGCTTGTGCGATTTCATGGCTGAATTGTTAGCTTGATTTGCTTTTATTGAAGATCAAGAATTTTAACAGTAACATAAACAAGACTGGAATATTAGACAATTCACTGATGACATTTTCTCAATTAAATGATGTGCAAGAGGTGTGATTGATTTAATCTGCTTTTAATTGTTGGCAATGTGTTCTTATATCCTAGTTCTGTTTATCTTAGACTTTCTCTATTGATGGTTGAAAAATGCAGCCACTTTTAGGTGTATAATTGAGCCGGGAGGTTTGAGAAGAAACATACTCCAATTTTCAGTTTTGAGTTAGACTTATTATTCTGCTATATTTTCATTTAATTTGCTTGACATTCTACTCTCTATTCAGCGGAACAGCTATTTGCTTGAGATGAATTTCAATTACCTTCTCATCAGTTGTTTCTTAAATATTATATTTCCTCCCCTTCTTCAGGAGATTTCTCATACATTATAGAATTCCAATCAACATTGCTCAGAGCATCCAGCTTTCTTTCACCGTCCTCTTTCTCAAAGTCAAAACACTTCTAGTACACAGCATTCTCTCATGAGTATTTCGAACTCAATGATAAGCTGATAAGTAGATCCAGGATGCTCTGTGTCTTAAATGTGATTTCTTATATTTAGCTCATTTCTTAGTATTAGACATGAAATAGCCTTGGACTTTAAAACCTGCAAAAGGAATTACTTGAAACAAAACATCTACACTAAGAATATGTAACAATTAAGAATGTGTTCTTCTTTATAATTGCATTCCTGTTATCCTAATCAATATCAGTGTAATTAAAATGCCTCATGATCAATGTTTCTGCCTTGTTCAGGAGGTGTCTCTTATCTCTAAAAGGTTGCCATGATCTACTTTTCTAACCTCACTAGAGGTTCTTTGCTGAAAATCATTTGACTCCCTATTTGGCTATAAATTACACTTAACTGCCTCAATTGTCAGATAAAATTGCAGGTTTTCCCTTCATGCTACCTATAATCACTATGTAACTTAATTTTCCTATGCACAGCATGCTATTTTCACTGCAAGAATATTTTAACTTTTTATCAGGTACTTTTATTATCCTGAATGTAACATCCATCCTCCAACCTCAGGTGGACTTTTACTTTTTTCATATGTTTTTAACCTCCTGCTTTGTACTTACCATCCCTACCAGCAAGCATTCGGCTTAATGCATGCTGTGAGCTCTGACAGGAGATAAAACACAGCCTTTCAGCCGCTATAGAAACTGAATGATGATTTGAGTGTCTTTACCAAGCTGCACACTTGTGCCAAAGGGCCTGCAAGGAACTCATCTGATTTAACTTGGGAATCTAAAATGTAGACAGAACAGGGTGATCCAGGCACCTAAGCTCCCTTTCTTGTCAATGCAGGGAGAGACTCACTTCCAGAGCGCTACTGACCACATCCTCTTAGCAGGATGTGAAAGATTGATCCTCTGGAACCAGCTGACATTAACAACACTTAACTGTCTGGGATGGATCCAACCCAGGAACTCTGCAGACTCACAGAATCAGCTTGATGACATGTGCCAAACTATTGTCCTTGAGGTCCTGGTCCTACTCCTTTCATCTGTGTGCTCATTTAAACCCCTCTCTGTAGCCTGGCAACTACAATGAATGACAAGTGACATCTGGAGTGCAGCCACCAAGATAATTCCGTACTCTAACCACAGTTACAAATATTAAGGTGTTCTTTGGCCACATTTTATCAAGGGGAGGCTACAATAATATTTCTATTTCCAAGTAACATTTCTAATCTCTCTTGGTTGCCTTCCTTTTTACCTTGTATCACCAACAGAATATGCAGAATATCAGATCGTTCCCAATTATATCAGATAATTCCTAATTTTCTAACCTGTTATAAAACTTTTAGTAATATTTCACCTTTTGTAGACGGATACTTCTTTATCTCAGCTTATATGACAAAAATGGCTATCTATAAAGTGCTTCATTGGTCCTTCTATTATGAATACATCTCTACGTTCAACAAATTCCTTGCATATTAAGTCACAATCTACCACCTTGATGCCTTAAATTTCAGCTTTCATATTTCCCAGATTCTGTACTGCCTTAGTATATATCTCTGAACTTCATATAAAGTGTTAGTACTTTCTTCATGGTTTAGTTAGACAAAACAGTCCTTTTCCAGCCTGAGAACCAAGGACACCATTGCAGCTTCAGGTCCAAAAAGCATAAACAATGGTGAACTGAGGAGAGAAATCTGGGAGGATGGGACTTCATAACCTGAAGCTGTAATTGGACAATTAACCCCAATATGTAAATGGACCAAAACTTATGAAAGTGTGACAACTCATGACCAGTTGTCCATCTTGAGTCTATCTTGGGTCCATCCTGGGTGGAGTCACAGCTGAGTTCTTGTACTGCCCAAGGTATATCCTTTGAAGGCCTTTTAACAAATACCTACTGTATTCCTTTAACTCTCTCTAACTCTGTTCCAGGCAGCCTTTTTAAGCATCATCCTCTCCCCAGCCATTCTCAGCCTTTCTGATATTGAGTGACTCAATTCTCCAAGACTATTACTCCACTCAGTTCAAAGTACTCACCTTACCTTTGCTTCTTTTCCAGGTATTTACTTAGTGCCTTTTCTTTTGACTTCCGTTTTTTTTTCATGCTGTGCCTTAGAAGTAAACTTTTTTTGCTGTGAATTCACAGCCTGTACACCTTGTCCTGATGCTAACTGCATGTCCTCTATTATTCTGTCATTCCCATCGATCTTCACAAGAAAATCAGCCAGTTGCTCTAATTTGGCTGTCTGATCTTCTGTTAGCCCAGATAGCTGACAACACTCACACACAAAAAGTATTTTTTAATGTCCTCAGCTTGATAGCCAGGGACATTTCACAGTCTATATGTTTCATTATATATATGCTGAACTTCAGAGATACTTTCAAATTAAATAATTCACAAATAAACTTGTCTATACCTACAAAGGGATAAAATAAAGGCAACCAAATGCTAAGGATTAAGATACTTTCCAGGCAGGTTTCAATGCTTTTATTTAAATTAACATCAATTCAGAAGAAAACATAAAAGAGCATTCTTTAAACTTTAAAATGACTGAATATAAACTGTTTACCTGTCTCTTGTTCTCAAAGAACAATGAAGAACCTGATTCTGTATACTCAAAATCTATGGATTATCTTGTTAAGAAGGGTAGGCAGCAGAGATAATTTTCTGCTGCATCAAGACGGCAGAATCTGGGTGTCCTGGAATCAAAACTCACATGAGCTTGCTGACATATTCCTAGACCCATGCTCAAACCCCTGGCTTAATTTTTCTGTGACTGCTTCTTCTAGCTGTAGGACCACATGATTCTGCGCTCCCTGTGTTGTGCTGCTGTGCTGTTTTGACAGGCCCTCCAATATTGACTGAAGACTTTCAGTTTCTGTCAGGCAGGTTTGGAGCAGAATAACAGCCCCAGCCCCATGCAGGGGGCTTGAACTGGGATTAGATAGATTAGAGCAGAACCAGATAAAACAAAGAATTGGAGGCTATAGTCACTGCACAATAGAATTATTGATGCTTGAGTGGTTTGTCTGTCTGTTACTCATCTTAAAATAACAGTCTGTATTCTATGGTTTAATAAATATATTGTTATAAGTTTTAAATTCTTTAAAAAAATGAATTTCTGGAAGTTATATTCTCATTTTTGATGTTCCAAAGAGACCAAGTAAATAAATAAATTAGAAGATATATAACAAATAATGTTTTAAAAAAATCTGGCCAACAGCTTTACCCATTTTTTCATTGTTCATCTACCTCTACAATAATAAATATATATTATATAATAATATAAATATATAAATACATAAATAAATAATAATACAATACAATATATAATATATTATATGATACATAATAGAACATATATAAAAATATTTTAATAAATAAGAATAAATATAAATATATACAATATAAAATAAATATAAATAAAATTAATGTTTTGAAAATTTAAATTTAAATTTATTTTAATAAACTTATGTATTAAAATTTAATTAAAATTTAATGCTTTAAAAGAAAAATTTTGTCTATCTATTAAAAGACACCATATGTGTGACATCTAGTTTAAAATCCTTACGAGGTGTGTAGACCAAAGAAATGCACCAACAGGTTTTAATTTCTTAAAAATTATATTTTCTTTCTGACAAATTTAAGGGAAAATCAGTTGGAAATAAAGAAACTAATTTCCTGAAACTAATTTTGATATTATAAGGATAATGATATTAATTTTCATTGCCATTGTTAAAGTGACCTTCATGAATCTGTGGACTAAATCTAAAAGGTAAAAAATAGCATATATCAATGAGCCATGTTTTTGGATGGACAGCTTGTCAGAGACTAAGTGACTGTCAGATGCAGGACTTTTAAAAAAGTTAGACGTAACTCTTTGGCCAAGAACTAAACTTAAGCCTTTCTATCTTCATTTCTGAAGGTTTTTTAAACTTGTTGGCAGATTAAACTGTGAAAGTTTTATCATTGTGCAAAAAACGTCTCCCTCATTCTTCTCTGCAAAAGATATCAGACTTCCTTGATATAGAAATCTAATTTCCATACCAGTTAGTTTAATGCTGAATCTTTTATATGCATTTGTCTTAGTTTAGGGCAAATTAGGAAGGAAAACTCCAACAGTTATTTTTATTAATAATAATAAAAAAAGGTATTTTTTATGACTTCTGTGTGATGCATCATAAAAACATGCCTTTTTGAGGAAAATTTGTAGATTTCAAAGATAAAGTCCGTAGATTTGGGGAGGTGACTTTGAAAAAGTTGAGAAATGGACTGGCTGTGCAGACTGTATAGATAAAATAAATTACCGATATTATGATAATATCTGCAGATGTACTTTAGCAAATAGAGCTGAGAATTCACTCATTTAGCCACAAACTACTAATTTCATGTAGTGTGTGCTACCCTGAGGAGTGATAAGGTATTTGGTCATTTTCAGAAAGAGTGAAAACTTAGCAGCTAATTAAAAAAATTGACAAAATATAATTTTAACAGCATTCTGTGCTTACGTCAAATTACATCTGTGTTCTACTTATCATTTAATTTTCCTGATTCAAATTATAAGTTGAGAATAATATAGAAATTCTAATTCTGGGTAAAAAAAATTGTCTGTAGAGTGGCCATCACTGGAAGTCTAAAGAGAGATTAGATAAGCATTTCTTTCATACAAACTTAATTGATCCAACCTTGGATAACAGAGATGAATTCAATGACCTCTCAAAATCTCATTCAACCTTTATTTTCTGTGATTCTACACTAAGAAACATTTCCAGAGAGGGCTAGAAATTTAATCTTTGGAACTTGCATGACACCTGAAAAGACTGAGAAGTAGATTCACATCAGATTTTTTTAGAGATACTTCTTTTGCTGGGATGTTTTTTGAAGCTGCTTGGTCCTTCACACCTCCTTTATTTTATGTAGTACCCAAATATAAACAAGACTTAATAAAGAAGCTAAAGCTTTTGATATTTAGGTTTTCACTTTTTGAATTTTATTTGCAAGTTTATTTTATGCAATGGTGTACATTGGTGAAAATATTCTTCCTGACCCATATGGCAATCAGCCTACACTCCGAAGCGTGACATTTGATTACCTTGTCTTAACATGCAGAACTGCAAGTGTTATTAATGGTCATAAAATTATCCAACCCTTTTAAAAATCAGACACAGTATTTGACTTGACGACCTTCTGCAGTCATGAAATTCACGTTCTGATTGAAATGATATCAGCCTGGAGGATCTGATAGAGCTCTGGTGCAAGTGTCACAGGTCTGCCACTGAGGTGGAAAAGAATCTTAATGAGCTGTTATCCAGGAAATGTAAGCATCTTTGGGTTTCACTGTTTCCTGATTTATTCACAAAATATAGGCTACAAAATGTAAGTTTGAGATACCTTGTGTTTTCACTGGTAGTAAACAGCTTTTGTAGATGGTATGGAGTAATGGTTCATCAGCTTTCCTGCCCTTTAGCAGCATGTTGCGTGCACTTGAAAACCAGTGTGGTGAGAAGTGTAGATGTCAGAAGGGGAAACATTTATGCACATCTTGTAATCACGGTCATCTGGGGCATAAAGGATTTCTTTACTAATTTTTTTTTCATGTGTAAAGAGAAGAGCACATATTTTCATATTAAATGTTCCAAAACAGGAATTGCCAGAATGGCCAGTATTGGTTGAGTCAGAAAAAGTGCTCCTCTTAATCTGGAAATCTGATGGCAACGTGTCAACATCAGGAATAATTTAATTGCCAATTATCTGAAAACATCTGTTTTCCATCAGATTTAAACCATTTTTCATATGTCCATCCCCAAATCTTGTCTTCATCCTAGCAAAATAAAAACCCATTCATGATGCAGTAAAATTATTTCTCTGCAGAGACAACATGTAATCAGTGGGGAGTGATGAAGCTCAGTCACCAGTGTAAGAGCACACATTAAACCCACAAAATTGTTCAGTTCTGTGGCACATTACATTTCCCCAGGGGTCCAGCCCCAGCTGTGAAGGGGCTCCGTGTCCAGGGCTGCTGATCTGGGTGTGCAGTACCAGATTCCAAACACCGCTGTCTCCAGGTGTCAAGTGTGAGATGTGTCTGCCCTCACCATGGACTGACTTTGCGCTGGATGCATGGTGAGTTTGGCCTCATGCAAAATCTAAGCCTATAAACTGGAAGCAAGTGTACAGATGTGTACATACACAGAAACTATGTCCAAGATGTCTGTGGGAACTCCTCTGGGCATAGAGACCTTCTTTTAAACTTTAGATAACTTGGATTCCGTGTTTGAGGTGGGCAGTTGTTATAAGGTTCAAGCATGTCCAGAGAAGGGCAACGAGGTTGGTGAGGGGCTTGGAACACAAGACCTGTGAGGAACAGCTGAGGGAGCTGGGGTTGTTTAGCCTGGAGAAAAGGAGACTCGGAGGTGACCTTATCACTCTCCACAACTCCCTGAAAGGTGGATGTAGTCAGGTGGGGGCTGGTATCTTTCACAAGGCAGCAACTGACAGAATGAGAGGACACAGCCTTAAGCTACGCCAAGGGAAGTTTAGGTTGGATATTAGGAAAAAGTTTTTTACAGAAAGGCTAATAAAGTACTGGAATGGTCTTCCCAGGGAGGTGGTGGAGTCACCATCCCTGGATGCGCTTAAAAGAAGACTGGATGCAGCACTCAGTGCCATGGTCTAGTTTGGTGTTAGGGCATGGACTGGACTTGATCATCTTGGAGGTCTCTTCCAACCTAGTGATTCTGTTGAAATTCTGTTGAAAGGTCTGAGATGAACAACAGCAGGAATGCTACAGTGTTTTTACTTCTCATTTCCATTTTCTAACTTATTTGAAATAGTTGCTACTTGCTCCTCTCTGTGCCAAACCTTTTCCTTGGAACTTGAATCTGGCTTAAGGCAGAGTTTGTAAAAGGCAGGGGCTGCATGTCCTTCCCTTTCCTTGCATCCTGACTCCTTCTCCCTACAAAAGTGAGAAACCACTTGCCACAGTATAGCCACTCATTTTTTTCTCTAAGTAACTTCAGCTCACAGGATAAAGTCCTTCAGTTTGACATTTTAGTCTCAATGTTTTGCTTTTTATATTGAATCAGTATGGAAGATCAAGTATAAGGTGCAAGAGGACCATACTTACCAGGCTACTGCTGGTGGTAGCCTGGTAGAAGTGCCTAATGGAAAACATTTCTAGGCTGGACATTTGAGAAATTAATAAGTGATATGGAGAACTGAAGCTGAAGAAAAGGGATTATGTTTTTACCAAATGCAGCTGTTAGGTCTCTGCCTCAGAGAAAAAGAAACCCATAACAACAACCAGGTATGGGAGCTCTGTGTTCACAGATCCCTCCCTGCAGGCAAGGCTGTTGGTGACTCTTTGATTACATATTGCATATGAAAACACCCCATATACTGATTATTTTGATAATCATATCTGCTAAAAATTTTCCAAATTGGCAGGGATTAAGCATTGTATGCTCTTTTATTGTGAACTGTATCGTTCAGACAGCAATTAACATTTCATTGCTAAGACTAGTCAATTTATTGTTTGTAGCTGCGGCCAAATTTCTGCATTTGAACTTTTAATGCTTTGTTTATATGGTCTGTGCACACCAAAAAATGACAGTCAGCTAAATCCTCTGCAAAGAATTTAGAAAGGGCCAGGCTGTTGCTGAACTAGTACGATCTTATTTCTGTATTATTATAAGCTTTACATATTTGTTGTTGTTTACAAATAAATGCAAAATGCAGTCCTGATGAAGAACACTTGGATACATTGGAAAAGGCTGGAGAAATTAGTGGGTCTGATTTGATTGTCAAGAAATAGGTGCTGAGTAGTATTTAGGATCCTGAAGTGCTCCAGAGAGAACTTCAGGGTTACTCCAGGAGGGCACAAATCTCCCTCAAGCCCCACGTTATGTCAGCCAGTACTGTGTCTTTGGTACCCTAAGACATCTCCGATGGCTCAGAGCAGGTACAATTCACGTAGTTTGTAGGTTGCTAAATTTAGATGTCCAGTTGCGAGACAGAGGTACAGAATGTGATTTTGTTGGCTAATGTGGATATGTAGGGTTACTGTGTAGATGCAGGAGTATCTGACATGTCATCCTGGAGCATTAAGAGGCGGCACAGAACTTAAAGGAGATTCATCTGCTTCAAAAAGGACAGATGAAAGTGAAGCTGGGTAATACAGGATGGCACTATGCGCCTACATTTAGGCAGCCGTATAATGTCCAAGCTATCTAATGGGAAGCTTATTCAAGAAATAGTGGAGCTGTGAAACTGCTAAGTATGTTATGGATTAATATTTTGGTAGAGAAAAAATATATACTTCTATTTGTATTTCTGTTCTGTCTTTGAATTTGTTCATCTCTGCTTTTTAGTTATTTTACCTGTGCATATATTGTTTCCCACTAAAGTATAAACGAGATTACACTTTTTATTTGAAACATATATTCTCTTTAAGCATGAAGTTTCCTCAGGCATATTGCTATATTTGTGCCACATCAAAAGTTTATATGATGCAGGAGAAAATTTGTTGTGACTGCTTATTTATTTGTGGGTTAGTACAGCACATCAAGGCGCACCAAAATATTCTATTCACATTTTTATTAGTAAAAAGCTCTTGTGGTCTTTGGAAATTGGAAAAATAAAATGTTGATGCTCATGCTGTATGGCAAAAGGTGCTTTTGGAGATGTTGTCATGCAAGAAAGGAATCAGCAGCTTTTAGATGCACTATTTCAAAATGAGTAGCTGTATTCCAGAAGGGTTTGTTCTTTGTTTCCCATGGTGATCCTCTCAGTTGGCAGTAAAACAATATTCACAAAAGCATTATACAAAATATGGCCGGTGTGCCCCACTTCACACAGCTGATGCTGTGCATCCCTGTGGAAAAAAAAATAAAAATTGTAGCTGTTTGTGTAACTGCTGAACAGGTATGGATAACTTGGCAGCTGTATATCAGCTGTGCAATGTCCTCTTCGTCAGTCAGCCAAGAAAGCCCTGCCACCCAAATGGACAAACACCCCTGAACTTTTAACAGTTAAGAAAGTATAAAAGTAAACAGTTGAAAGTATTTGTACCCCCTTTAACCTAATATGTAATCTGTCCCCTTGCCCCTCGATGTGACCAGCTGTTCCATGCTGTGGATAGTCCAACAACAGTTACAAGGCATACAAATGTTCAGAACACATAATAAGTTAAAAAAAAGAAAGAAAACAAAAAATAACAATGTTAAAATTATAATCTTATATAAAGTGATAATCTTTCAAGAACTATCCCTCAATACTTTTAGGGGAATTCAAATACTTAAATCTTAAGGGATTCCTAGAAAAGCCTTGACAATAATGATTCATAAGCCATGCTGCTAGCTGGGAAATTTCCCATGGTATATCACAAGTATGATACACATATTTGAGCCTGGTACATATTTAGTCTTTGTAATACAGCATCCTCAGAGTTTTGTGGGATAAAGCCTTTGAATAGGTCTTTTTCAGAAAATGAACACTTTCTCAAAAAAAAGAAAAAAATTTTCACTTGGTTAAGCTAAGATTATGGAGTGTGGCAAAACCAGCCAAAAATGACTCAGATATTCAAATATGTGCATGTGAAGTCCCACACCACTGTCTGTTAGTTACAACATATGCCCACAAATATTGCAATGCTAAATGTATTCTGCAATCATAAGCATAACTGGTTTCTGAAATGTATGGCTGACAGGAATAGACAAAGGAAAGAGGAACAGAAGATCGATTTTCCACATCTTAGCGCAGTCCATTTCTCTTCAGAAACGTTTTGACACAGCAGGTGTTTTTAAAACACTGTGACCGAGGGCTGTAAATACCTTTTAGCATGTCCATGACACACTTTAATAAAAAAGAAGTGTGTTCTGCCTTCAGGGGGATGGACTTCCCTGCTGTCAGCCTCCCAGTTCTCTTGCTTCATTGCCTGTTCTCTTTTAAACTAGGACACCTATTGTAGAGTTGGGTATAAAGAGGAAGATGTATTTCATCTTTTATAAGGAAGTCCAAGAAGAAAAGTCAAAGACAAGAACAACTGAAAGATGTTATGTCTTATGATGAATAAGAATTAGATCTTGGTATCATACTGTCAAGCTGCACCACAACTATCCCTTTGTTTAGGTTTTGTTCTTTAGCACAAGGACTTAAAATCTTATTCATCCTTAACTTCAAGGGTATGTGCTTTCTTTATCAGCAGAAAGAACAAACTCAAACCAAATGTCACATGCATTTGCAAATTCACAACAAATGT
Organism: Pseudopodoces humilis; assembly: GCF_049639895.1. Lineage (NCBI taxonomy): Eukaryota > Metazoa > Chordata > Aves > Passeriformes > Paridae > Pseudopodoces > Pseudopodoces humilis. The sequence continues at coordinate 58,166,209 of NC_142201.1, read as the reverse complement.
AATAATGAGTATTAACCCTCAAGAGGGAGATATTTGAGCTCATGAGAAAAGAAAGAAGCAACTTAGATGTGGCAACCAAGTGGAAATATTATCCCCATCTTCTCCATCTTTCCCTTACTTGTATTTTCCAAAATAAAAACAAACTTTCTGAAACAAAATTTGCAAGAAAGTATTCTGAATGCATTAGGTGGGTTAATTCCCGGGAGCAGTCAGCATTCTTTAGTGATAAAAGATATCGAAAAGGTTATTTTTTGCTTCAATGCATCAGTAGGATGAAAACAATCAAATGTTGGAGTTTTATGGCATTGTAAGCCTATTTTTTGTGCTGAAATTGAAGTGAAACAAAAATATTGTGGGTTTTACATTTACAGTAATGTGCTAGTGCAAGGTTAACTTGTGATCATGCACTGAAACTTGGAATTTCACCCAGACGTGAGTCATTAAGAACCTGGGTATTTTCTGATTGGTGTGCTTTTTCTTACAAAAAGGCATGACTGCTATAGTTCAGCACACTGCCAACTGTAAAAAAATTAGAACACTTTAATTATTGTGGAAGAGTGGGTGCCACATAAAGTTACAGTTTGCTAACAAGATTTAATGATAACTCCAAGTTCAGATGCATTTTCAGTACCGCAGAGAACCAGGATTTTATGTAACAAAAACTTGCAATGTCTTGAGAGGAGGAACAATAGAAATTAGATTAATTTTAATAGAACAAAGTACAAACTGGTTTTAGGGACTAATAGTAAGAGGGGGCCTGTCATAAGTCAGAAGCAGAAGCAGATGAGAAAAAAATTTGTTTACTAACAAAACAGTATAAATTCGAGCAGCTGGTTTGATGTATTTGTTTAAAAAGTTAAATCAGTTCTGGGATATGAAAGTGAAACAGAGATCAGAGAGATCTAAGGCCATGATGCTGTGCACTTAAGGGACCTTCTTTGAAAAACAATGTTCAGTTATGGTCACCTGCCTCAAAGAAAAGTGCATTTAATGTGGTGTGGGGACACAGGTCCTAGAAATACATTGAAACAAGGGGAAGTTTTGCTTTATGGGACATTATGAATAGAACTAGGTTGGTTTAGACTGCTGTCCCTACTGAACTGAAATGGAAGGAAGGATATGTTACTGTTATAAAACTATTATAAAATAAAACTTGCATTTATTTAACTCAGGAGATGGCATCATCAGGAAAACAGATGGATATAAACTAACCATGAATACATTTAGCCTGACAAATAGAGAGAAAATTAACACATGGCATTTAAGAACAGGTTTTCAATAATAATTATAGGGTCAAAACAAAGAAAGCAGAAGTATTTTAATTTTAATTGTGAAAATATTATAAGGACATGATTTAATGTCTTGTTTTCAACAGCAGGAAACTGGGCACACAGACCCAGCACATCCTTCTCAGGACTCATGTGTTTGGAAGGTGGTGCCTCTTTATGTCTGAGATCAGAAGACATAAAGAGCTTTCAACCACAGAGAAGGGGAAAGAAGGCAGATGAGAAATATGAACAGAGGCAATACATGGATTTATTTTTTTTTGTGGGAGAAAAATACTCTAGAAAAAGATGTCTGAGTTCTCTGTAATTCAGCATGATCTAGTGCATCACTAATGGATGGTTATTGGGAATAAGAAAAGGATTCATAGTGTTTAACACTGAAGTGAATTCACAAACCAGCTGCATTTCTTGCACATGGTGACATTTTTCTGTAAAGGAAACGTGTCTCTTGGGCAAATTAAAGAAATGTAAATACACCCACAGAGAAGAATCAAGTTAACTTGACGATAGGAGAATTCTGACATGATGAACTTCCAAATTTATACATGCCAGAGAACTGCAAACCCCTAGATGATAAACTTGCCTTTTGTTAATCAGATATTCAGTGTATTATTATGCATTTAATTTCTCTGGGTCATTTCTTCCTTATGCAACTCTCTTTCTTGAACCAATCAAATAGCAAACCTAAGTAGCAACAAAGGAGTATGGACACAGAATCATCAGAGGTATGGAAATTAGAGATTTAAATATTTCTAATAAGTTATGCAGTGAATAAATAAGTAATCCATGTAGGGAAACTTGAAATAAATTTGGGACAAATTCTCTTCAGTACAGATGAAGGTGTTGATCACTTATTGCCTGTGCTGAAAAAGCTGGGTTGGTACAGCACTCAGTATCCTCTTTCTATCTGTCTCCTCTGCATCCTTCTCTTCTCTGATTTTCATTGAATTTCCATAAGGAGGACATTTATATGCAAAAACAAATCAAGGGAAATCCAGTGTGTGTCCTACTTTCTGCCTAGTTTGGATGCTGATGGACCAAGATCTGAATAAAATTGACCATTTAATTGTAGCTGTGGCATTTTTCTCTCTTCCCATATTCTTCTCCCTCCCAAAGAAACATACTAGAAGATTCGGACTACTTGTGAAGAGGAAGACTGAGGCTTTATATGTACCTGGTTTGTAAACTGGAATTTCAGTTTTTCTTATATGTGAAGTACAATGTACCTCCAATAGCTTTCTTTTAATACAAAAACCAACCAATCAAACAAGCACGTGGAGTCATTGCTCTATAGATATTCCAAAGTCATCTGACTGCAAATGTAGTCTCATGCACAGAAACTGCTTTCAGGAATAGTCTCATAAAATTTCAGGAGAGCCTATCTTGTCCATTGCCTCATAAAAATATCCTTGTCAAATTTACCAAGAGGCTTAGAATGGCTTTGCTTGAGTGATCTTTCCCTTTACTCTTTATTATTTTCTCAGCATTTTTAATATGCATATTTGATCAGTTTTGTTTCAATTTTTTTCTCAGTTATTGATGAAAATGTATTAGCAGCATGGAATCCGGAACATAACCTTGGAAAAACATCAGTTAAAATGTACATGCTCCTTATGTTTCCAATTTAAAATTGCCTATAAGCCTTGTCTTTTAGAGAGTTTAAAATTAATTTTATGTTTGGCATCCTGATTTTATGTAATTCTCTTCTGAAATCTTGCAGCTTTTACCTTGTACCTCTGTACCCATAAAAAATGGGTACCTCAGTAATTTGACAAATTCTTTTGTCCGTAAACCATGTTTCATGACATTAAATATGCTACCCTCTATTCTTTATTAATCAATTTCTCCATCAGATGTTCCATTACTTTTCCCAAGATTGATGTCAGAGAGACTGGCATATATTTACTTAGACTACCCCATTTATCACAGGATTCATAGAATAATACCAGGTTGGAAGGGACCTCAAGGACCGTCTGGTCCAATCTCTCTTGGCAAAAACATGGTCAATCACCCTGTCCAGCTGAATGATAAGTGTCCAGTTTAGGGGAATCCATTCTGGGGAAGACTATTCCGATGGCTCACTGTTCACATTGTGAAAAATGTTCCTATTGCTTCCAGTTGGAATCCACCCAGTAGTAAATTGTATCCATCAACCCACTTTTTTTCCATGTGACTCCTTGTAAAAGGGAGGTTCCTATCGTTGCTGTAGTCGTGTTTCAAATACTGGAAGATGGTTTCCCCTTTTTCCTGAGACTGAGCAAACCCAATTCTCACATCCTAACCTCACATGCCAGGCTTCCCAGTCCTTTCATTGTCTTTGGAGGCTCTCTCTGGACCTTTCTCAGCCTGTCCACACCTTTTTTTCTGTATAGCAGAGACCAAAACTAAACCAGGTGTAGCCTGACAAGTGCTGAGCAGAGTGGAAAAATTACTTATCTCTGCTGGTGATACCCTTGTTGACACAATCCAGCAATCTGTTGGCTTGCTTTGCCACAGCAGCACATCACTCACCTATATTCAGCTGTGTGTCCACCAGGACTCCCAGACCCCTTTCCACAGAGCTGCTCCTTGGCTGGGTAGATTCCAGTTGGTGCCAGACTCCTGGAATATGCTTTCCCAGTTGAAAGACTTGTCTTTGCTGAACTTCATAAGGTTCTATTTAGCCCACTCTTCCAGCCTACCCAAATCTTCCTGAAGGACTGCTCTCCCTTACATAGTGCTTGTTTCCCCTCTCAGTTTGGTATCCTTGGCAAACTTCATCAGGGTGTACCTGATCCCAACACCCAGATAAATTATTAAACAGCATTAGGCCCAGCATTGGGCCTAAGTGGGAGACCCCACTTGTGTCAGGTTGCCAGTTTGGAAAGGAGCTCTTTACCACCACTCTGTGTGCTGCTGGTCAGTCAGTTCCTCACCTACCACACACAGACCTCTTGTCTAGACTGTCATGCATAATGAACATCTTTGAGGGGGAGACTGTGAAAAACTGTATGAAAAGCCTTGGAGAAATCCAAGTAGATATGCCCACCATTTGAAAGCAAAATATGGACATAACTTTGACTTCCATCCAATGCTCAGGATCTATCTCAGCAATCTAAGATTTATTACAAATAATAATAAATGGCCTAACAAAGCTTATTAGGCTCTTTTTGTTTTTTTCTAACATACCTACATGCATTTTTAAATAAAAGACACAGCCTAGACCTAGATAGCTCGTACTTGGAACACGTTGCCTTTGTTATTTTAAGTGTAACATTTCATCTCTGTCTTCAAATGATATGACTACATCTGGCTTTTTCACAGTCCCAGAGCTGAAACATTTATTCCGCATTTCAGTCTCTTTGTTATTTTTGACAACTGCTTCCTTTCCATTTAACAATGGACAAACACTTCTGTAACATTGTTTTTACACCAGATATATTAAATGTTCCTTTTAGCATACTAAACTCAGATAGGCATAGAATTTCTCCTATAGTCTTCTGTCTTTGGTAGCTATTCAAATCCTAAATTCAAATGATATAATCCATTTTCTCTCTTGGCTACCTGCCCAACCTGTTTATATCTAAAAGTTCACATCATCTTCATCTTTTCAGCTAGACTGGTATAGAATAGACTGTGCCTTGATAGCAATTCTTAAATAATCTCTTAAGGTGCTTTTAAATATCTTTAATATTGCTTGCATATTTTTTCATTTTAAATTCTTCCTCTTATTTATTAGACACAATTTTTTCCTATTTCAATGTGGCCATTTTGAAGTAGATGATGTTGTGCTGCAATCTATTTGCATGCAACAAATGTAATCAAGTTCTTGTTTTCATTTAAAGAATAGCTAAATTTTAGTCCTGGAATCAATTTTGATTTAGCTGTCAGGATATCTTGTACATAATTCTCAAAGGACAGACACAAAACTTTTTGATTTAGGAAATTTTTATCAATCATTTTTCAGAATTTTAAAGCTATATTATTACTCAAAATGTCAAGCCTGTAGAGCTACATCTTTCAACCAGATACTCACTTGTGAAAAACCTTTTTTTAACAGCTCATACAGTACAGAAAGTCTTTTCTCTTCTTCCTCTTCATAGACCTTTTAAGTAGGGGTTTAAGGGAGTAATCATCCTGCTCCATAGGGTAGTTTCATGGTAAGTAGCTACCTTCATCTAATTGTCCTTGTCAGTGTCTGTGACAAGGGAGATTGATCTGTAAACACAAAGGCATTTACTACATAGTTGTCAGCGTGTTGAAATCAGTTATTGCCACATAGAGCCTCCTCTTCTCTTGCCACTGTGTTTTTTCTAACTTGCTTATAGCGAGTGAGTTTAACATTCCTATCACAGCAATCTTCCTTCCAGTTCCAGTAATATCGAGCAGGTCAAATTCATTCTCATAGTACAAGTAGTTCCTACTCTTCCTGTTTACCACACAAGCTCCTGCCATTCATGAATAGGCAATTAAAGAATTTATTTTCTTTCTGTCATTCAGTGTCTTGATTAATTTTGTTCTTGACAACTTGACTGTGCTAAATGAGTGTTTATTTGCTGCCCCTTTTTAATCTCCCCTTTTGTTGTAAGTTTAATGCCATTATTGCTAGTCTAGTCAGCTTGTCCCCTGTAAAATTGATTTCCCCTTTAATGAGCTGGAGGCATAGCAAGCCACATAACTCCTCAGTTAGAAAACAGCTCTTCAGTCCACCAAACTAAAATCCCCTCTCCCTCTTATACCTCTCTAATTGGCAGTTTATTTATAAAAACTCCTGATTCATGTGTTCATTTCTGGGACTGGAGCAGTCTCCAAAAAACTCATTTGTGTATTTTCATACTTCATCAGCTTTCTGAGCTCTCTGAAATCATTCAGAACTGGTGAGTAGACACATGAAGCATCACTAGTACCAATACATACCACTACTACATTAAATATCCCCCACTCAAATCGGTAAGGTGGTTTTTGTTTGTTTTTTCTTTTTTCCCTAATGAAAAAGATTTGAGACTCTGTAAGAAGGAATGCCATAAAAGCCTTATATTATGGAAAAAATTAATAGTTTTAACAGCAGTTAGTCTGTCCATAGGATTCTATTGCAAATGTCCTTGAGAAGTTTCTCTTGTTTGCAAACTAACTTTGCAGGAAGAATACTTTAGGGCAGCAGGAATGTATTTTATCTGTTACATGAAATTCCTTTCAACTTTTGCTCTTTCCAGATAGCTTTTGGTCCACATACATGAACATAGAAGAGTACTTCTGTTGCTGAGGAAGTAAGGTAAGGCACACTGCTCCCATAATACCCAAGCTCTCTAGGTCTGTGGAATACAAAAGGAGAAGACCTGGACTAACTTCTCCCTCATGACCACTTTTTTCTTCAGTGCATGAATGCATCTCTACATCACCCCTTTGGTTAGTACAGCTCTTTAGGAGCCATCTAGTAGGTTACCATGAAAACAGTCAATGCTGCTATGCTGTAGTCCCAGAGGTCACAATATATATGTGGGTTGTTGAAGCCATGCATTATCAAGTTTACTTCTTGCCTTTGTCTTTAAAAAAACTCCAGGAAAAGTGTGTTCATTGGTTGTTAATGGTGTTAATGTAGATTTTGCATAAGATTTTAAAGCAATATTAAATTCTTGAAAGTTAGAAAACACTCTGAAGTTTCCCATGTAAGTACATTGCTACAAAATAACAGCAAAGGAGTTGTTTACAACATTTAAAATGCTGCATCCTAATTACAGCATAGACAGGAATCCCATTAAATCTTCATGAGTGCATAATTTCCTGACTTTTATGCAATACTATCTCAGTAACATTTTTTGTCATAGCTTAAGCATGACATACCTATGACTTTGACAGTAGATAAAGCTTCCAGAGCGCCCCTGGAAGTAAAATCACTTGTCATTATAGCTACACTTGCTGTTGAGGGTACTTGTTTCTTTTGCTGAACCAAGGAAAAGGGTGGGAGGTCATTGTACAGGATGAAGTGGAGAAGTGACGCCCAGAAAATTCAAACTGTACCAAGAAACTCAGTTTTACCTCATTCTAGTGTTAGATTTTAACACTGAGCTTTGCCAAAATAGGCTCAAAGGCCCCATCCCCCCCATGGTCTACTGAATAAATCATAGCTTGGTACAGACAGCCAGTGCCCAGGCTGTCCAGTTTGGCAGTGATGCTAGAGTGCCCAGAAGGTGACACTTGCATGATTTTGTATCCTTTCCCTTTATGCATTTTTAGGATATCTGTATCTCTAGACTGCATTCAGCAAATCACATAGCCAGTAGAGGAAAGAAAAGCTGTAGGGAAGCCTATTTTTTGCTCAGTTGAGAACACGGAAAGTGGACAAGTGACAATTTTACCTTTAGTAAGCAATTTGCCTACCACATTTGTGTGTGGATTTATGCAGTCTAGCACTGGGGATTTCCTTTCAAAAAAATGGTTTCAAATCCAAACTGTGCCTCAGTTTCCTTATATATGAACTATGGGTAACTCCCACTTCAACAAAATATTGACAGTAGTGTTTGTGGAGTTATGAACTGTTCTTTAATCTTCATATGCCAGCTGCTCTATCATCATTAGTTTACTTCTTTTGAATTGCCTTATTTTGTTTTCCATAGGCTAGGAGGCTTAGAAGTTATTGTAAAAACTGTGCCAGTGAGGTTTCAAGTTATACTTATTTGTTTTCAAATTGAATTGTGATTAAACCTTGTCAAATCCCGTCTATTGCCTTTCCTGCTACTGCTGATTAGTTAAGAAGCAGAAGGGAACATTGTGCTGTAAAACATCCATTTATCTGCCAGTGTCAGGTTCTCCTGACATGAGGTGCTAATGCAAAGCACATTAAGCATTAGCAGTAGGTGCTCCAGACCCAGCAGTTCCTAGACAGGCATTAAGAGACCTCAAATGAGTCAGTGTCACTCTATGGTTTAACCTAAAACCAACCCCTTAGGGCACCCCTATCAAATGTAAGAGAAATAGAAGGTTTTAAAGGCTATTAATCCCAGGGACTCCACATTAGAAGAGCACAAAGTTATTTGTCACAGGTCTTTTTGCCATCATGTTAGTTATTGTGCTAAAAATTTGAAGGATTCAGTATTCCTGAAATTCCTTTTTCCACCTACTTAAGCATGAAGGTCTTTTGTTGATGCCCTTACAATGCTAAACTGTGATACTTAGCTACTGGCTCTTATTTTCTGAACTTTTTTCTTTCTCCTCGCTGAGTTCTTGTATCTACAATGCATGAAAAGTAGCAAAAAACCTTCTATGAAAACAAGATTTGAATTGAAAGGAATCCTGCATAAACAAGTAAGCGATCTCTCTGACCCCAGACAGGCACCATTACAACATGCAGCAGAGGCATTGAATCAGCTGAACACACTGCAAGGTGTAAACTTTTACCGTACTTGTTATGTGGAGCTGTTTTATTTCCAATTCAATGTATGTTTTGTTCTGTGTTTTTTACCTTGAAGTTGCTGAGACTCAGGAATAATCGTGTTGTTTTAGAAATCTCTGATCCAGCATGTGCATGGAAAGGTGTCTCAGATAGCTGCTTGTCTGGCAGCCGAATGTGAGCAGCTCAGGTTTTACTGGAAGTGGTGACAGTTACATGACTTCAAACTCTTGCCAGGGTCTGAATTTGTACATTTCAAATTCACTTCATACACATTTGGTTGACAAAAATTGTCCAACCATCAAATTGCCACACTGGCAGACATTCTGGCTTCACGCCTTGTCCGATAAAAACCCAGTCCCCTTGGCTAAAAATTCCTGCAAGATATTTGCAAACACATTCATGGGATACCAAAACTCATAAAGTCTTTTAAAGCCTATTGTTGGAATATGCCAGTCTTTGGTTTGGTTTTGTTTCTTTTTTATTAGCTTCCCCACACTGTAGCAAAGATACACAGATTTAGTGCGCTCATTTGAGCAAGCGCCTGTGTATACCTGTGTGTATGTGAAAAGTAAAGTGTGTACAATTGCTTGGCTTCAAAGAGTTAGTCAATATTTTAACCTTTTTCAGGATGCTCTGAAATCAATTGCAAACATCAGTCTTGTGTGTTTATACAAAAAGCAATCCTATTTATTTGAAAAGAGTCTGGGGAAAGTCCTGCACCTCTGAATGTAACAGGAAAACACAAAGCGCAAGAATGTAGCAGTGGTTGTTCCAAGCCACCCCAGAGGTCCATCTGTCACAGCGCCTGATGATAGCCAAAACCAGAGGCCTGCAAAAGAGATTAAGACCAGAACAAGTGCATTTGATACTTCCCTGTATACTCTCCTACCCACCAGTAATTTGTGGCTCGGGGACAAGATTTACTTTAGGGATTTCAGTGAGGTTGCCCAGCTGCTTCCTGAACATACTTATAGTGAGGGCTGTGGGGCAAGGTTCTGGTGGTTAAAACCCACAGACTGAGTGGTATCACTCTGTTTCATTTGTTTTGAAGGTACAAATTTTGTGCTAGTTTCATTTGATGACCCATAGATTTGGTAGAAGAAGAGCTAGCTGTACCTATCCTAGTAAGTTGTCCAGCTATTTCAGCTAAATTCCTTTACAACTCCTGATATGTGACTACTCAATTGATCCGTCTTGTACTACTTGTGGTTTTACAGACTTATGTCATATCATACTCTCTTTTCCAGTGCTATACAGAAGTTGTTTCATACCTTTGAATGTGTTTTTCAGACTGCTATCAGCCTTTCTAATAATTTCTAATTTTCACTTTTTTTTTTTTTTTTAATCTTTCCCTCAACCACTATTGAACACTAAGGTGAGTTTGTCCTGGGGCTGTAAGACCAGGATCTCATACCTCTGTAAATATTATCCACCTCTGAGCTCATTCTTTCATACATAAAGTTAGGACCTCTTCCTCCGTCCATGATCCTCCCTTTAAATTCACCTATACTGAATTTTACTATTTCCTTGCCTTGTCTTGTGGTTGTTCTGGATTTATCCTAGTAAATTAATCAGGGCAACAAAAAGCTTTCAAACACTGTGCCCCTGGGATTAGCATCTACATTGAAAAACTTAATAGTTCCAATATGATCACTTGTCCCTGAAGGTGGTTAGAATTGCTTACAAAAATAGGGCTAAGCTCTTTCTCGACTGAAAAAAAAAAAGGAAAAAGAGGCTGACATTCTTCTTACTGTCCTCCTCCTTTCTGTCTTCACAGCATGTTTTCTGGTTTATACTAGAAAGCATCCCAGTTCAATTGTCTTCCATCCCAAACAGTAATCAGACTTTATCTAAAAGAGTGTCAGGGAGCACTAAACCGTGCCAACAAGTGACAAAGCAGGAAAGCACGAGCCAGAATCTGAGGCCATGAGAGCCCTAAATTAGGCCTATGTTTAACTTTTAGCCTGTCAGAGGATGGTTTCTGCCAACTGGTAGAACAAGTACTCTCCAAACTAAGGTCCATTCAAGGTTTGGAGACAGTATGTGCTTGGTGAGAAAGCTCCAGCTTTGTCTCACTCCATCCCACATAGTTTCCCAGCACTATATAATACAGACTTTTAACTCTGCAACATCCAGATCTACCTTCAAGCCAAATGCAAATGTACAATCAGTATGTGCTTTTTGCTACAGAAATGCCACTCTGATTAAGTAATTCTGCCCTCACATTTTTTATTTCCTTTGAACAGAAATGTAAAAAAGAAACACACCCAATTCATACATTTTAAGGTAGCTTTAAGAAGATCAGATAAAGTCAGTTGAAAATAGTGTATAATGTGGGTACTACCACCCTGTACCTTTTAGGTTAGGGCTGGAAAAAGTACCTCAGTCTGTTTTATTTAGGAGTATTATAATATCCATGCAGCACTTCTGTTATTCTCCACAGTAAATCTAGAATACCTAATATTGTGAGTGATCTTAGTTCTTTCATCCTTTTTTCCACATTGTTTATGAATATTTTAAACAGTCCAGGCACCTGTGCAAATTCCTGTGGGAAACAACTCATGGCTCCTTCTTACTGGGAAAGCTATTTACTCCCACATTGTTTTCTTCCTTTCTACCAGTTGTTTATATAGGTGAAGACCTTCCCTGCTATGCTATGCGAGTCTAGGCTCCTAAACAACCTTTGGCAAAGGACTCTGACACATGTCTTTTGGGAATAGCACTAGATTGTTTTCTACTTGCTTTAGGACACCCTCAGTGGATTCCCGTGGATTTTATCATCATGACAAGTGACATGAAGGTCTCTTTATTAAAGAAACTTCTGTTTTTCAGCATGTCATATGTACCCAAAGACCAGCCTAATTGCTCAGTACTCATGTACTCAGTGAATATGCTAGATCTTTTATTGGTCTGTAGTTTTCAGCTTTTCTCTGTAATTTCTCAAGACTGATGCCATATTAGCTACTTCTCAAGACTTCTGATAACAAGGCAGCTTTAAATGAGAATTGACATGCAGTGGTAAGCTGTTCAGCTATTTCAACTTGAATTCCTTTAGAACTGATGATATGTGACCATTCAATTGATCCGTTTGATTCATAACCTCTTTTGTTAATAAAAGCAGAAAATTGCTTGATCTAGGAACTTTTGAATAAAAAGTAATATGAAATACAAACTTCCTTGGATTCCTTTACAGTGCAATGCAGATACAGAAAATTCCTTAACTGTTTTTTGCTCTGATCTTTTCTTCTTTGTGCACTCCTTGATTCTGTTGACACTCTGGACTCTGCCTTTTGTTGAGGAAAGGAAACTTAGCAGGTGAATTCCATATTCCAAGGCCAAGTTGTACCAACTAGCTTACATACAACTTGCTTGGGGCCCTAGGGAGCACTAATCCTAGAGATAGGAATTTGGAGAAAATATAAATAGAATCAAAGAATGAACAAGGAATTAGACTATAGTAGTCCAGTGTTTGACCTTGTTCCCTGCTCTCAGTCTCATTGATTGAAATAGATGTAGGTACAGGATCTCCAGCAACCTTCCTGTTCTGATGGTCTTGAAAAGGGATTTATTGGAAGACTTAATGCCTTTTTTTCAAGTTCAACCTCCAACTTTTTTCAAGGTGATGTGAGATGGCTTTTTTTGCCCATGTTTCCTGGAGAGGCCTATTCTCCCAGAAGTTCATCTTCTGCCTCCATTAGTGGCCGTGCTTTGAGATGTTTATCTTAGTGTCTCCTGACATCCTTTTAATGGTTGTGCTGCTCAAAGCTTGAGGGAAGCAGCTGGTCAGACTTTTAAAATTATAGGAGAAAGGAGGCTTTCTTGTTTTCCCCGAGTTTTCTCAATCACAGGTTTCTGTCTGGCTCTGGACAGTCACATCTACTGTTTCAGCACTTTCAGTCCACGAGTGGTTTCTTACGCTTAGCCTGAATGCCTAGCACTCTCAATAGCTTTAATGATGTCTGTGATTTTCTGCAGTTCAAAGACAGACTTGCTAGCAGCCATTAACACCTTACAGTGCCAGGAAGGATAGCTCAGTAATAACTATAAAAATGTTGAAAATTGAAAAGTGCTACAGAAACAGTTGTATGTTTTTGTCACCTGTCCCTGTTTACTCTTATTTCTGCTGGCACAGAGGGCTTTCTTCTAGTGGCTTGGTGTGTTTATATGTGTTCTGGTTTCAGTTTCATATAGCTTCAACATTTTTTTTTATTACAAAATTAAGTATAGTTTACAGAGAAAAAGAGAATATTATTTTTATCCATTACATTTTCTAAGGTTTTTCCCCTGTGACAGATTGCCATGAAGGTGTCCATGCAGCATGAGCTTGATGCCTTTAACACAGAGAAGACAGCAGTGCAGGACCTTTTTTGCACATGATGTGGTAAGTATTTGCGCATGATGAAGGAAGATTCAAAATACAGCTAATTGACAGCCATCATAATTCCACATTAGGCTCCAGGACACCACAATTTAATACATGATCATAATTTATATTGCTGCTCACAACGTCAAATTTCAACTTCATCTTATTCTGAGTTGGTTGAAACAATGTACGGGTCAAAGTATTTATTTATTTTATATGCAAACTAAACATTTCTGTGAAAATATCTCCTCTGTGAACGGGATCACTACCTACATCTTGTATTGAGCTTAATGGAGGCAGCTGTGACCATAGAGGTTTTTAGGTATATAATTAACTGAATAACTTCTGGCACGTACAGCTGAATATATCTTACACAGCATAAGGTTTTGAACTATGAAGATTACCTTACTGATGGTATCAGAAATATTCTTAAGTCACAGTTGCTCGTTTGTTGGGGTTTTTTTACAGACACCTGATTAAAAGCCCACCAAGTCAATAGAAATAATTTTTTCCACTGACATCATTGATTGGGGTATAGGACAGTGGTGCGCTTACATCACCTATAGACAGCATTAAATCCCTTTTCAAACTGAGCTGGGAAATGCACAATAATGATTTCAATCCTGACTGAAAAATTCCAAGGAAGGAAGTTATCATAGCATTTCTCATAAAAAGCTTTATGAAATACAAATGAAGCCAAAATGCTAACCGTTCCCAAACGTGTGCTTAGATAGGCATGTATGCATTTAGATGTATTTACGATCTTAACAGTTCTACCTGCAAAATAATAGAGAGACAGCATTAGAATACAATAAATATCCAAAGAAAATCTAAGAGAGGTATCTGCAGAAGAATTAAGCATTTTCTTTTTGAAGGCGAGTTAACTCAGAGCTGATTTTCTGAAAGGTGAGGAGTTTTTATATAGTTATCTTGCTAAGGAATGAAGAATCAGAAAGAGAATGTACTTAAAGCACTTTTTCACTGAATGCTACACATACTCAAACAGAGTTCCTTAAAACAAATGTTTAGCAATGGCAAAAATATGTTTTTTGGTAACTTAAAAAATGAAAACATAGTAACTGAAAATCAAGCAGTAAAACAAATGTTCACCTATATCAGCTGAAACTGTTTAAGTGAAAACCACTCCAGGAGACTTTCCATACCGCATTTGACACATGAAATTAATTACTTACTTGTGAATGGATATAGGAAGATGAAAAGCTTCCCTCAGGATTCTGCCATTAAGTCTTCATTTTCTCTTCTGTATATATTATTTGCATTATGTTTTCTAGCCTTTTCTAGTCACAGCTGACTTCTTCCTCATGCCAGCCTCTTCCACTAAGTCACACTGAATTGTACATATTCAAGCACAATGTTTGTATGCACTAGTCCCATGGAATCAATGGAATAACTACTCTACTCACTGGGAGTAAGGGAGGAAGACTAGGATTTCATACAAATGAGCTCTTCATACGAAGCAGCAGCAAACAACAAGAGAATGTGCATCTGGCACCTCATTGTCATGAATGTTGCATCCAGCTCTTGTGATCTTGCCATTAGAAATCTATGCAGATGGATTGTAAAGCTGACTGGAGTAGCATGCACTGTGGCAGAGTATGGGTACCCATATGAGACAACATATTAAAGCATAGAATTATTTGCAGCTTTATTTACAGGAAGCTGGGAAGAAATGAGCTCACAGCAGCAATCAGAGGTAAATGAAATCATCCTAAGATTGTCTTGTGAAACATGTTTCACTAATAAATCCAGAGCCCACTCCTTTCCCACGTTGTATTTCAGCTTGTAAGTAATTGCTTTGCAAGTGTAAATGCAATTTTAAGAAAACATGCTTTTTTGTTGAATACTAGAAAAATTGTTTTTAGTTGTCTCTTAAAGAGCTTGAGCAGCTGAAAAATTAAGACAGAAGGTCCAAAGTCACATGGCCATTTATACACAGATGGCAGTTTGAGATACTCTGATACCCCAAATTCCTGGCTGCTATGTCATCCTTTACTACAAAATCAAGCGTTATCTCTTTAGGGTAGGAATTGTGTCACCTGGGAACAAAATCAGAAAGATGCGTTATGTTTGTTTATTAACTTTCTTTCAGCTTTGGTCACTTTTGAATGCAGGGCATTTTACTAGATGCAATATTGACAGTGCAGTATGAAATGCTCTATGAAAATTGTCAACAAAATGCCAATTTCTGTCCTGCAAGATGATGCCAGGATACATTTGAGAAGCACACGTTTCCATTCTGCCATTTACTTTAAACTGCCAAAGATAAAAGATTTCAGACAACAGAAGACTTTAGCAGTGTCAAGAATAATTCATTACCCAGCACTATGACATTCACTAATGAATATGAGGAATTTAACATTGCGTCTTGCTAACATCTCTGTTGCAGACATTGTTTTCAGCTTTTGAAAACATTGTTCACATGCATAAAGCAATTACTGAGTCATACCATTGATTGTGTGTCTGTCTTTATTTTTTATGAGCCTTCCAGTAGAACTCTGTGATGCCTATTAGCTAAATTTAAAGAGCGGTGCCCTTCTTTCCTTGTTTTGGTTTTTTGATTTGCTTGTTGTCTTCCCTGAATAATCAGCTATTGGTTAGTGTAGAGGCTGTGTTCATGTCTGTATGGAACAAATAATCTTCAACTTGCTCCAGCTATGCATTTGGTTCAGTAAACAAGCAAGCAAAAGTATAAGCTTGTAACCCTGTGGAGTAGCCCACAGGTTCTGCTCTTTGTGCTACAGGGCTTGGTATTGTGAAGCACAGCTGTGTGACCTTGGCTCAGATTTACAGAGAAAAAATGTTGCTGTGTTGTGAAAAAAATACGTACACTAAAGCCACTCAAAATACAAAAACTAAAAACAGAGAGAAGTGAAATTGTTGTGCTAGTAGTTCTAAGTCAAGGACTCAGAAGAATACTGACCTGAAAAAGTTTGAAACTCTGAAAGAAAATGTGGTGAGGTGGAAGATTACATCAGCAGGATTGAGGATCTGCCTATTCTGGAGGGCTGTAGGGTCTTATGCTTCTCCATGATACCAACTGGCTTGAAGAGACTCACCTGCTATCTTCTTGGAGGGGGGGTGGCAAATATATGACTGATCTCTCCTGGCTGGATTAACTGGCAGTTACTGCTAGCTCATTAAACTGTACGTATTTTTGCCTTCAAGTTCCTAATCATGGCAAAAGGTGCCCAAAGAGAGGTAGAAAATGGGCATACTGATATACATACAAGGTTAAATAAGGTGAGAACATATAAGGCATGATGAGGCATTTCGAGGCACCTATACCAGTGAGCATTCCTATATTTACCTAAAGATTTTGTCAAATGTAAAATGTATGATCAGTTGAAGAAGTTAAACTTTGAGTTATTCTATTTCAACTTGCTTTCCACCCATGTTTTTTATGGAAATTTATCTATTTCTCTCTGCTAAGCTACGTACACACAGTGTTGATATGGAGACTGTGCTTTGCAGTTACTCTGCCTGAAGGGGTATTATACAAAAAAGAGAGAAATAGGGACTGTATTCAGGTGGAAGCATAATGTTCAGGTATCCTAACTCTTTGTGCACTGGCTGTGTTAGCATCCAAGGTCTGGCAGCCATGGATGGCAGTCATTCTGAATCACTCATTGCTTATTTGAACTTAGATGCCAGAGCAGCCTCCTAAGCGATTTTTACACCTATCTGTGTCATTCAGATAAACTCACTCCTGTTCTGGTACAATAAAAGAAACACAGAAGCTTTCCAAGAAAAATCACAGTTCAATAGTGTCTTTTAAGCATATTTATTTTTCATTTTGTTGAGGACTTCCCACTTGGAAAAGGTATTATGAAGTCTGTCGTTTTCTGAATAGGGATGTACTGTGTGGAGGTAGAAAGAATCAGTTTGTTCCATTTCTTTTCCAAAATGATCAGTAATGTATATTACAGAGACTGTTTTCAAAATAAAGAGAATTCCTTAAATCAATAAATGTAAGTGGTTTGTTAAGAAAGTATATGATTCTCATTGACAGCAGAAATTTGTGGCTTCCCATTGGAGAACAGATGGGGTTTATGTTAGAGTTCACTCAGCTAATGAGTATGTGGAGAAAAGGTTCTGAAAGAAAGAAATGATCTTCAGAGAGGCTTTTTGGAGGATATTTACTATTATAGCAGAAGTCTCTGAAATGGCATTTGTGTCAGCTAAGGGGGATAAAATGTGTCATGTTTGTGATAATTTAAAGCATGTATCACTAATGAAGATAAAGAGAGCAAAGTATTTAAAGCTTAATGATACAGCAATTGCAATTGCCCTGCGATAATGAACAGTGGAGATTATCAGGCAAAGCCTAATGAGTGCTTTGCTTATAACAAGCTTTTTATAAACAAATACTGGTTGAGTCCTCTTTCAGAATTAGTGCTGAAAGTGAAATGATTTAATTAAAATGTGCAAGATAAATAAGAACTTGGGCAAGGATGCTGTGTAAAATAGTCTGGCAATGGTTTGCTGACAATAAGCTTTCCAAAATTGCCAGGCAGAGTACATTATGTATCTGTTTTGACCCACAAAATAGCTTTAGCACTTGGAGGACAGACTGTGGCTCTACCTACATCTCAGCCCACCCCATATGTGGGAGGAGATGCTTTTACTTTCTTCCTCTGGGTTCCCACAGTTTGGAGATATGCATCTTCAGGGAAAAGTGTTGACCGTTTTTGCTCTTGGTTGTCAAAGGGAAAGGTGGGAAATCAGAGGTGGTATTAGCACCCATTATGGAGATTCTGCTGCAGCCAAGGTAGCACTGGCTAGTGAGGTGGCTTTTTTTTGTTGACATAATTGTTTTCAGTGTCTAAACTTGGGGACTGGCAGGAAGGAGGGAAAATTTCACTGCAAGAGATGTCTGTCATTCACAGGGATTCCTTGCGCCACTCATCAGCTTAGGGACTGACCAGGTCAAGAATGAATCTGAAGTAAAAATGTAGTTCTGGGAACTCTTTTGTTAATACCTTAAAACCATGTTCTCAAAAGCTCACAGGTTTCAGAAAGCTGTGTGGAGCTGTAGGAAAAGGTGCTCAAAGAGCTCCAGCTTTTCTGCAACATCTCCTTTCTCTGATAATCAGTGTTACTGAATCATAAAATTACCCAGTAAGGTAGACAGGTACCTCTGGAGGTCACATAGTCCAGCCCTCCTGCTCAAGTGGTGTGAGCTAGAACAGACAGCCCAGGATGGAACAAGTTTTGACTGTCTGCAGATGGAGACTCTACAACTTTACTGGGAAGTCTGTTACAATGTT
Organism: Pseudopodoces humilis; assembly: GCF_049639895.1. NCBI lineage: Eukaryota > Metazoa > Chordata > Aves > Passeriformes > Paridae > Pseudopodoces > Pseudopodoces humilis. The sequence goes on along the minus strand of NC_142201.1, from coordinate 58,147,903 downwards.
TGGTCATGCTCACAGCAGAAATGGTTTTTCTGATGTTCAGATGCAATGCCCTGTGTTTTATTTTTTTCCCATTTTCTCTTGACCTGTAATTGGACATCACTGAGAAGAGCCTGGCTTTGTCCTCCCAGTTCTCTCAACTTCTCCTTTTATCAGAGGTGCTCCATGCAGTTCCTTACTCACCTTCTGGTGTTTTGTTGGATTTTTTTGGATATGTCCATGTTTCTCTTACACTGGGGAGCCCAGAAATAGGTCCAGAATTTCAAGTGAGGCCTCAATAGAAGTGAATGGAGGGAAAGGATCACTTTCCTTGACCTGTTGGCAGTGCTCTTCCTCATGCAGCTCAGTATGCTATTGCCTGCCTTTGCTGCAAGCAGGTATTGATGACACATTCAACTTGACCACCAGGATGCCCATTCCATCTTTGGAGAGCTGCTTTCCAGCCTGTTCTTCACCATCATATAGTGGTGCCTGGGTTTATTCATCTAGGATTTGGCGTTTTCCTTTGAACTTTGGCATTTTCGTTGAACTCCATGAGGTTCCTGTTTTCCCCTTTCTCCAGCCTAGGGAGGTGTTTTCAAATGGCAGCCCAACTAAGTCTGATGTACCATCCACTCCTCCTAGTACCATGTTGTCTGCAGACTGGCTGAGTGCATGCTTGATCCCATCACTGATGTCATTAATGAAGTTAAACACTATTTGACCCACACCTGACCCATGGGGTAGACCATTACTGACCAGATTTTGTGCCACTATTCACGACCTGCTTAACCTGGTTGTTAAGTCAAGTTTTGATCCACATCATTGTCTAGCTAGCTAAGCTGCATTGCACCTACTTTTCTACAAGTGTGTTACAGGAGACGGCATCAAAAACCTTACTGAAGACAAGATACATAACTTCCATTGCTTTTCTCTAACCAGCCAAGCTAGTGACATAGCTGTAGAAGGCTATCAGGTTGGGCACATTCATAAATCCATGATGACTGCTCCTGAACACCTCCTTGTCCTTCACGTGTCTGGAAATGGCTTCCAGAATTAGTGCTTGCATCACCTGTTTGTGTATTAATATGCATCGACATCTGCTGCTATGTTCAGACTTCGGTTGGAGCTGCAAGCAGAAGTTTGTTTTGAAGGCTGAGGTCATCTGGGTGAATATAAGATAATTAACATAATTACCAAGTTATATATCAAATATATATCATAATATATCAAATTACTTTACGCAGAGCTAATGGCTAGTTTTGGCCATCAGAGCTACAGTGAAGAGATGCCTCCTTTCACATGTGAGAAATATGGTTCTAAATATCCATTGATATTTTATTGCCTAAAAATATTTAAGATTTTTTTTTTCTTAGATTATATGTAACTTCATTACTGTGAAACAACACTAGTTAGAAACAGTTAGAATTTGTGGTCAGATATAAAAATCAGTTCTATACATCTCTGGGCTTATGAGATTTATACAAAATAATGTCATATGCTTTGAGGAAAGGGCAATCCTGTTTTCAGTGGCAAATCCTGTTTATGTTAAAACTGGGGACAGATTCTGGTACATTGGGGTCAGAGGCTGGTATATGTAGCAAGACTATAAAGAAGGTAGAGCCTGTGGACTCTGCCCATGGTGAAATGCACATGCCTCTTTCTGTCTCTGTCATTTTGAGAAGAGACACGAAATGTCATATTAGTCCTGCAGAATTTTGTGGGAGTGGGTGTCAGTTAGCAGGTGATTTAATGAAATGGAAAGGACTGGAGCACTGGAGGAGAACACAGGAGGGGTAATATATCCATTCAGTGTGTTGTTTGGTCCCTTCCCTGTATTTCCAGAGGTCTGACTGTATTTTCCAGTATTTCCTAGAATTTAAGCCACTAAACAATTTAATTTCTTTTGACATCTGTCTTAAACAAAGGGTCATTAGCATGTCCACGGATCTCAGGATGACCTGTGATAGCCTAGAGATCCTGGCTACTCGCCACCAGCAGCCTCTAGCATGAGAACACACGCAGAAGACTAGAGAGCTACAGTGAAAAAAATGCTTCAATGGAAAAGTGAAAGAAAGAGAGATTTTTCTACGAAGGAAAGGCTTCCAAACTGTAGGGGCAGTGGCTTCAGGAGAAAGGAGGAAAAGCTTGCTTTTATTTCAAAACCCTTTGTGTATTTCTTTAGTACTCTGAGGGGCATGCACACTCATGTGGGGAGTCTGGAGTACATTCTGAATAGAGGTGGTGAAAAAAAGAGAAAAGCTTTTTTAAAATAAATCCCAGCATACTTGCACACACAATTATTTATATATATATAAATATATATGCACATATATATAGATATAGACAGATGTATAGGAAAGCATGAAATATTTTTTGAGTTTTATTGGATCAAGTCTACGAATTATGCTACATGTGCATTGATATGTTAGGAGGGGGAAAGAAGACGCTAACAGCACTTTGTAGCTCTGAGAGAGAGCTGCTGTTCTAACACATAACAAGAGCCATTACTGGCAACTGCACATGGATAAGATGTTTTTTTACCACTGAAAGTAAGCCTTCTGTGAAGAGGGTGACAGCTTCTTGTGGTGACTCTCCTCCCACTGGGCACTTTACTGGGATCTTCAAGGCCAAAGAAGGTGGTTATTTTTTCTTTTTTTCTGAAATGGATTCCTAGTTAATAAAGTTATGTTTCTTATCTTCTGGAAGTTCTCTGACAACCATTTTGGTCTTGCTGGAGCAGATAAACCTGTGTGTGGGTTTTTTGTGGTAGTGTGTTTGTTTCTTTGTTGGTTTTGCTGGTTTTTAATGTGTTGTTTGTATTTTTTTTTTAATCTCTAGCTTGTAGTATCTTTCATTTATTTGCTCATAAGGATCAGTATTCTGAAATAATTTGCTAATAATAAAAAAAGGAAGAGTAGGCTCAGCCAACAGTGCAAGTGACTTTTTGTGCATGAATTGCTGCTAGTCATGCCCACCCTAAAACTCAGGTCAGATTTAAGATATTCTTGGTACCAGAAAAGGAATTATGCTGCAAAAACAAGGCAGACATAGGCAAAAGTGATAGTTTCACACAGAAACTGCATTTGCTTTGTGCTCTTTTGAAAGCCATGGAGCTCATTCAGAATAGTAAATTGAATTAAGTGAATATTGCTCTTCATATTAGACATGTTTTTTATAAAGGCATGATGTGCTCCTCTTTTTCTTATTTCTTGCACTCATCAAGGTATACTGTAGAGCTCCTAGCATAACTCTGCTCAGGAGTAAAATTTGGAAATAGGAAGATTTTTTTGTGGAAAGAGTAAAGGCTAAGAGAGCTTAATTACATATAGAAAAATTACCACAAAAGCAAATTTTCACATCTATTAATGTCAGCATTTGCATACAATTCCAGGCACTCAGTCCTAAAGTTAATGTAGGAAACAAGTAACAGCGGAATATTTGAACAGGCTGCTTCTCTAACAACTCAAATCTGGCAAAGCAAATTGTGCCAGTGACTTGTATACAATCCAATTTTTGGGCATTTTTTTTTCTCTGAATTTATTCAGTTGACATGATGGCTAGATTCAAGATCAGTGGATAGGCAGTGAGAAGGAATGGGGAAAAAAAATGAAAATTTGTAAAATAAATTGCTTGCTACAAGTTTCTTCTTTAGCTCCAATTACAATAAACACAAAGGAAAAGCGAGGCCTATAAGCCATCTGTGTGTGCATAACCTCAAGGCTGGCAATGACAAGCTAAGTTAACAAACAAAAATCTGCCAAGGGGGGTTAACAACTGCTGACAGTGTGGCGAATGCTAAGGCAGGTGATACTCATCAGATATGGCAACAGCAGAAAGTACTGAAAGTTTAAGTTTCCAGGCTCAGAGTGCAAAGAAAAAAAAACAGAAAAAAAGGCCAATGGAAGCTTCCTTTTGTTTAGTCAAAGGCAGGCATATATCAAAGCATAATAATGGCAGTGAGATTTTCAAAATTTTAAGTAACTATTTAAGGGTTGCTATTTTATGGCAAAAACTGTGCTAAAAGTCCAAGGAATTAATTTCTTCCAGAGATTTTCTGCAGCTGGACCAGATATGCTCTCCCTTCATGTTTCAGGATGGCCCAGGCACTGCGGCTTACTGCCGTTCCAGTCTTAGGATATGGATTTCATCTTCCTCTGGATGTCACAGTATCAGTGTTATATATTTCAGCTGCAACCTCCCAGTACCTCCAAAGTCACCTTCAGCTTACCACCCACTGGTGATCTGTCCCTTCCTCCTAGGAAAAGAAAACTGTAGTTCTCTGACACCACGAATCTCACCAATGAGTGCTTTATACATACATACACATATATATTTACATATAAACACACATAGATATACATACACATATATACACATACATATGCACACACATACAGATATACATATACATATATATGCATACATACATACATACATATATGTATGTATATATGTATGTATGTACATATGTATATGTGTATATATATATATATATATATAAAGTTTTTGAGTGGAAAAGGCCAAAGATAGCACATGATTTTTTTTTTTTTAAACCAGGGTTACCTTTCCATGTTAGCTTTTAAATTTTTCCTTCTTTTTCCCTTCAATTGGAAATGACTCAAAAGAGTCCCTCCTGGTACATACGTATGCAGTAGATTCTTGTTGGTTAATGTAATAAATAGAGTTCATAACAGTTCATAACAGTTAAGAGCTCTTTGTACAGCTGTCATACAAACAGTAAAATACACAAAAGCAGGGGATTGAAAACAATTAGTGTAGTCTTGTTGAGTTAAGAGCAAAATATAGCTTGATTCAAGGTTAGCTTTTATCCCTGTATTCTCCAGTTTTCTATTTTGCCTGGGTATCTCTAGTTTGTGTTAAATATGTGGTTTTAGGTGTTACACGGACATTTTGATGTTTCATCAGATACTTTAAATGAAAAAAGAGGGCAGAAATAATAATGAGGAAAGAATATTACTCCCTTTATGTTAACAGGAAAATAGATTAGAACCGGAAAACCTGGAACAGTATTTTCAAATCTGTCAGAGTAAGAATACCCCAAAGGAAAAAAAGTTGTTTTTCCCCAGAAAACCTCACCAGCGAGTGAGTATGCTAGATGTGGCAAAACTGCTGTGTCATATAACCACAGCTTAAGACAATTCTGAGGTAAATGCATAATTAAATGAGTGATTTGTCTTTCCTATGGGGAAAATAATAATTTTGCAGGGAGATTGCTCTAAAGGTTACACATACATTGACAATATTGATGCAGAAAGTACAGTGCCTTTACCGAAATAAAGATGTGTTTGAAGAATCGGGCTCTACAAAAGGCATCAAATTAAAGTTCCTCAGCTTGTGAAGTGCTCACCTCTCAGAGCACCATTAGTATTAAGGGAGCAGATTAAACACAATTTAGATCACATTGAAAGACTAAAGTCAATTTAGCAGGTATATAACCATGCATGATAATGGTCTCTAAATCTACAGCAACAAGGTGAGGATATGCTTGGATATGCAGGATAAAATGTGAAACTAAAATAATTTCCTTTGAGGACTATAAAAGAAGCAATGACGAGGAGACAAATTTTAGATGCTAGTTTGTTTAAGTATGTAAATTCAATGGACTGATCTAGGAGGGAAATAAATCTGATAGCAGTTTTATATATATCTGGTCTGCAGGGTATTGTGAACTTGACCTTTATTGGAGTAAATGGATTCTTAGTTGAATGGTGTAGTATTTCATTATTATTTGCATGACAGCAGCATGCAGATGCAATATGGGGGTCACATGAAAATATTTTTAAAAAAAAACATGTGACCTTCCAGCCTCTTCCCCACTCAAAGATGGAAATTAAGTTGGTTTTATGTTTGGTGGGGGGTTTGTGTGTGTGTGTGTGTGTGTGTGGTGGTTTGGTTTTTTTCTTTTTGCTTTCTCTGGTCCTAGTTTCTTATCTGTTGCCCATTATGTGCAAGAGTGCATAGGAGACTCACAGGGGAGAGGAAGCTTTAAACTGCAAGTCACATTGTAGATTAGAAGGGGTATTGATCTTGGCAACACATGGTTCCAAAAAACATAGAAAACATGAAGAATCGAACTCATAAAGACTTCAAATTTACATAGTGCTGGGATAGCAGGTGGGCTTAGAAAAACAAACAAGCAATGCAGCTGCCTATGGAAGTCTTGTTTGAATAATTTGAAAAGTATCCAAATTCATTTGTATGGCATATCTTGACAGTTTTCTCTTACAGGCATAAGAAAATACGTGATTAAGCACTTAATGTTCAGTCTGATCTGCCTAATGAAGATGCTTAACTTTTGCCTGAGCCTTAGGTAGGAAGCTGGGACAGAACCCTAAGAAGAGGGGGAAAGGACATTCTAGGAAAAATGAATCTATGACTGCACATTTTTCCTTTCCAAAAGATCTAAAATACAGAAAAAAAGAGTAAGTAAGCCGTCCTTGCATGTAGTTATTGACACTACTGCTTTTGCCTGCAGATTGGCTTTGCTGCCCTCTTCTCTGGGAACTCCTGTCATGAAGTGGGGCTCCACTATCACCTTCTGTAGGTCTTTTATCATCCTTAATGGATCAGTCACCAGGGAAACCTTCCCAAGTCAGCCTCACAGTCCAACTGCCTCCTGTCTCTGTGGTCCATGCTGCTGTCTACCTGGTTCCACCTCCACAAAAGTCTGGACCAGGAAGTCCTTAGGCTCTGCCCAGCCCCCTAATGTCATGTCTTGCATTCCTGTTGCATTCTCCTCACCAAGTGTTTTGTGTTTAACAGGATGTGTAGTAACCAGATTTAAGGATTGCAAGAGCCTGCTGTGTGTCAGCTTTCTGTGCCCACAAAAATGCAACATTTTCAGAGACTCCTCATTGACATAATGGGTCAATATTACCTGCTATTAAGAGGTAATGGAAGTTTTCTTTTGTTCATTTCTGAAAGAGTGCACTTTGAAAATAGCATAAAAACTGGAAAGCATTCTTTCACAAAGAACAAAAGAACAAGCCATGGTCAGAAAAATTAATTGTGGTCCTCTTTTTGGAGTGCCTATAAAATTACAGGGTTGGACTAATGCTCACCTGACATAAGACTCCTGTTGTTAGCTTCAGTGAAACAATTAAAAAACACAGCTCTAAGTCCATACGAGCATTCCTGTATAGCTCTAGTATTTATGCTGTGCCAATATCCATGCTTTAATATGTGTTTTAACCTCCTGTGCTGTTGACATAAATCTTAACTCTTTCAAAAAGGGTGGAAAAGCTCCAATATTGTGAATTAACATCCTGATTCAGTTAAGTAGTAAACTGTGGACTTCGTTTGAAGTAGTAGTAGTGATGTTGTAGCAAATGGAATTTCTTGCAAGCACTAAATTACTAGTGCACTTAAATACCTTGTTGAATTTCAGTCTGAGTCTGCATACTGCACTCTTCCTAATAAACAGTGTTGTAGTCTATGTCAGGGTGTTGCATGCCATTGTCACATGCAGTAAACTGAGCAGAATTGCAAATGTAAAAACTGTACAGAAGGCAGGGAGTTAATTAAGGGCTGTATCAGGTTTTTTATTTTGATCAGGACACAAAATTAAGTATAGGTTGCATGGCACATTAGTGTGTCTGTCAAAGATGGTGGCTTTGACCAGGCAATTAAAGGGAGCAAAATAATCTAAATGAATTTTTAAATTGCTTCTTCCAGTCATTAAGCACAGTTATCACAGCCATATTTTGTAAATGTAAAACACTGAAGTTCTTAAAAGTCTGTTCTCTGCAGTAGTTTTTATTGATGATCCATCTGAGCTTCATTTCCTAACTGAAAACCCTTGTCGGTCAATTTATTCCAACATAACACTATTTGGTTGGGTAGTTATTAATCCTGTAATTGTTCATGGCATGCCAGGAATAATTCAGCTAATTATTACAATATGTCTTACTTTGCCATGCTTCTATATGTCAAAATGAATTCTACACATCTTGGAAAAAATCAGTTTCCTAATTTAACTGAATATATAAAAATTGATTATTAATTCCCTAAAAAATGGAGAACTGAATTTTTTTTTTTTCCCTCTGCCCCACACATAATCTCTACTGGTCTGGATACATTTTTGACAAATATTCTGCTGCTAACTTTAATTGATCCATGAATAACACTGTGCAGCAAAACCTAGGAGTGCTGCCCTCACTCAGCATTAGTTTCAATTATAGGACAAGTATAACAGAGCATGTTGGATCCTAATAGAAAAGGACTTCATTTTTCCAGTTCCTCTTACGTGAAAAAAACTAAAACTACTGGAAATGGTGAGATTAAGAGATTGGTTATCCCTGCAAAAAGAAAAATTGGTCCATACATAAGTAGTCTATTAATTGCATGCTATAATGTATTTAAAATGCATATTTATGCATAAATGCACTATATTTGATTCTCTACTGGTGATTTCCCGTCAATAAAATTCAATTTATTCATATTTGCTTTTTTCACATTTGACATTATATCTGATGTCACTGGAGTCAATCTCCAATCTCTCCTTGGCCTAATAAAAGTAAAACCAGGCTCTTATGGACTAAAATATATTTTTAGTTCGCAATAAATGCAAGAAAATTGAAAGCACACTGAGTATCACAGTATTTTCTGTTTTATAGTTCTCATTAGCACATTTCCATAGTACAAAATTCTTAAATTGTATTCTGTTGGGGCAAAGGAGATCCTGAGCTCCTAATTAATGAACGACTGTGTGTACACTGACTAGAAAAGTATTTTACACAGTGGAGTTCCATGCTGTGATATATTGAAGCAAGACAGGATATGTGAAAATGAGAACCACATAAAAAGTCAGTAACTTTTATTCTTGTGAGAATTGTCCCAGAACATTGTTCTCACTGTGAATTTCCTCCAAAAAAGATGGCTCACTCAAGGCTTCATATGTTGTTTATGTTCCACACAGGGACTTATCCAGAGATGTGGTAAACAATTTTGAGAACTTTCTGAGTGGAGATGGATTTTTTTTTTGTCATGTATAACACTGAAGCTAAAGAAAGAGGAAATGGAAAATGGTCTGAAAGAACAAATCACCTCAAAATTAGAGATTGAAACCAATGGAAATAATTCTGTTCTTGTGTCAACTGCTACTTTTACTGATAATGGAAATTTAATAGGGGGAACTCCAGAACTACAGTGATTAATGTGCATGATCCAGATTTAGTATCGGTGTTTACAGCAAACTACTCTGCTCTAGGGAAGGCATGTGACCTTCAGAATTAGGTCAGTTTCAGTGACCATATTTTTGTGGGGTGAAATCTGCTAGTTTATGGAGCCATTTGAACCTCTTGGTTGGGTAATTTTTTGATAAAGCTTTGCAATTCACATTCGTTTTTGACACATGCAGACAGAGACTTGAGATGTCTGTGTGATTTATCTGAATTGTGCAGATCCTCTGAGTTTCAAAAACTGGATGGTACAGGCTTTAATCTAAGATTTTGTTATGTTTTTAACTGATAGCTCCAAATGTAGTCACATTGGGAACTACTGTCATGATATTTTGGTGTTTATTGTTGTGAACAGGAACGAATACAGCAAAAACACGCTAACTCCCAAACAGAACAAAACAGAAAAGCCTAATTCTACAAACTGTAAAAACCATTAGGAGCACAGCTCAAAAATAGAGAGCCATGAGAGCAGTCTGCCTCTAAGTGAGCATAATTCTACATTAGACATTTGAAATGCTGCAGTGTCTAGACACTGTAAATGCAGTGGTTAAGTTGTGTCTATTTTACCTCTCCTGCTTGTAATGGGACTACCTTTCAATGCTTACTTTTCCACTTAGATAATTCTATTTTTATCTTTTTCTCTCCTAACAAAGGATATTGTGTTCTAGCATAATGTTCAGGGATGGGGTGATGCAGATCTGCAAATGTGTTTCATCCTCAGCATCATGTACCACAGATACTCGCTGTAAGAACTTGTAAAGTGAGAAGGAGCACTCTTAGGAGCACTTTGGAAGGGAGCTGGCTAGAGAATGGGAGAAAGGTGTTCCATTCTTCTAGTCTTGATCCTTTCATATAGTTTTCACCTCAAAACTAAATAAAGAGGCTTAAATTTATACGTTTCTCATAAAACTATGACAAAAGAATGTATTTTTCTAAACTGTTGAGAACGACAATTTTTTGTTGGATATGAACATAAGTAGCTTCAAATAATATTAGAAAATAATACTGTTAGTATTACTAACAGTAATAGAGAAACAGAGAAACAGAGAAATATCACTGCAGACAATATACTGTATACAACCATATAATGATGAAATTTATGATTTGCTTTAATAACAGTTTATTACTCAATATTTCAGAAAATATAATAGGAAATTAAGTGAATGCAAAGTAAATGTCTGAATAAAATTATTAATGAAGTTACTAATTTTTTAGATACAGTAGAAATTAACTGAGAAAGTTTAGAAAATGCTGTAAGTTTTCCTATGTATTTCTTTGTAAACTATGCTCCCATAAAAGAGTTCAGTTTAAACACAAACATATTTTCAAAGTTCAAACCAAAGAGCAGTAAAGTCAAATAAGATACTTTAATGTTAATGAATAATGTTAATAATGTTATCCCTGCTTCAAACTGATTTTGTTTCCTCCAAGAAAAATGCTTTGCTGTGAAGGCAAATTGAAAAGTAGGAGACAGTCCATCTCATAGTCTGTTTGACTGGGATTCAGCATCCATTGGTCTCATTGTGCCAAACCAGGGTCTTACGGCTGTGACAGAGTGGACATGAAAATGTTCACATCTGTAATTTCCATTGCCAAATTCATGCTGCTCCCTAATGCAGCCAGTTCAAATCATTGCTTATGCAGTTACAGAAAAATAAGTGCATAACTATTTGCATATAGATTGTGTATCTGCCAAAGTGAAAAACTTAAAAGAATAAGACTAGCAATTTCTTGTGTGCATATTGAGAGAGAGCCTTTCGTTTAAAATACAGGCCTAAAAATTAGGTGGAGCACTGGTCTATTTTTTGTTTTGCCTTAAACTTTCTTTGTGACCTTGAATAAACAATTTAGGACTCTTTTTCAATAGAGAAAGTATGTGTGTGCAATCATAAATGTGCTGCTGCTCTAATTATGCCAAGTTTAAAACATAAGGTCCTTCCTTTTCTATTTTTCTTATGTAAAACAAGGTTAACATCACCTAATTTGCTTTGTAATAACTAGGATGGCGTTGTGTTGATTCATTAGTTTAACTTCTTTGTGCAATGCTTTGAAAATTGCTCAGTTTTTTGACAGTTATATATAATTATCATCAAAGGCAGGTAATTTTTCTTCCTTGATCTATCCTGCTGCATATTTATGCCATTGTTTTTATCATTATATCAGGACCGCAAACGGAATTTTTTTTTAATGCATCTGGAGTTGACAAGGAGCTTTTGGGGTATTCAGGGGGAGGGAGAATTACCCTGCTCCTGGACCAGGGTGCACACCATGGACTGGTTAAACATCTGAGCAAGGCCTGAGCAGGCACTGTCTGTCTTCCCCTGACAGGTTTCTGTCCTATCTTATGAAGAATTAGAACTGCATGGTACAAAGTAAGCCATGGCAAACTTCAATAGATGCATTTATTTCAACCATCAGGAAACCAACATTTTGAAACACATGTAGGGTTACATCACCCCATGGTTTAGGATGAATTTTTGGATAGAATACTCATATCTACTTTTAGAGGATTCTGGTGAATAGTGGTGGACACGGACTTTGGAGATGTGGGTTCTGTCTGGCAGAATTACTCCGAGCAAAATATTTTCTATCCCTAGCTTTTGGTGTTTTTAAAATGGACAAATACCAATGCAGTTGTAGAACTGAAATGAAAACCTCTATCAAATTATCATTAATGTCACTGTTATTGGTGATGTTATTAGTTGAATTATGGGAGAAGAGCTAGAAATTTTGAGAGCTAGTGGATCTACTGGATCATTCATCATGAAGCCATTTAGTTGAGTCTCTGTACTGCAAAAGAAAAGTAAAACATATCAAAAACATACCCTGCACCATAACGAGTGGGTGATGTGGGATAGATTCTCCTCTGTCTCAAACTTAGGAGATTGTACTAGAGACTGTGATATTGCTTGGGAAAGGATGTTGAGTGTTAATATGAATAAGTGTGAAAGATTCTGGCCTTTCTTTGTTAGTGCAGTTATTAAACCATATTTTTTTAATATGAAAGAAAAATTCAGGTTCTCAGTTAGTGTGCTAGCAATACCTTAAGAGCAGTTTTCTGTGGCACTTGTGTTTACTTTATCTAACTTACATTATAAATGTTCCCATATTTTTTTCCCTGAAAGGCTTCAGGCATCAACTGTGTTTGTGACCTAAGTGTAATCTCAAACTTGCTTTCAATTATTTCTAGCCCAAGAGGCCTGGACTATACAAACCCAGTTTGAAAACCTGAAAAAAGCCCCATGTTTTTATTTTTCCTGTTTGATACAAGATACATATGAGCTATTTCAGAGCAAAACATTTGTCTCTAAAATCTGGCAGTCTAGTATTTCAGTTTTTATGTGCTAGCCCAGAAGCTTTGTTGAAATTGGAGATTATTATTGTAATTATTATTTATAGCTTGTATTGCCACAATACCCTGGAAAGTCCAGCTCCATTTCTGTTAGGTACAATACAAGAAAAGCACAAAACAACCCCCCCACAAAAATCCCAAACCCTGGTGTGATGTGGCCGCTTCATGATACACTGGTATGTTAATTTTCTTCCGTATTCTACGTATTACACAGACATTGAGGAGCCCTTGGAAGAGAGAAAATGCACAGTGATGTTAGAGTATAGGTTTTTAAATAGGTATAAAGTAGTATTTTTGACTTTACAGTGTCTGTGAAACTTTAATTTGATTGGCCTCCTTTTTCAAATGAAATGTTGAGGTTTTCTCCTAGTTTTTTACTGACTGATGTATAAAATAGGATATATTGTATTTAATAAAAGCTTTTTATGCTTGCCAAAATAGATTGTACAATACCTAACAGTAAATAGAGATAGTTTAGTTCTGTCTTGGAGATAGAGCACTGGGAAATTGGGTCCATCACTGTCATTTTTCTCAGAGATTCCTCTCATCTGTCACAACACAGTAGTTATGAAAAATGAAACCATAAATTCAATTTGTAGCTAATCTTTGGAGTAATTCCAGTGTGAATAATGCAGCAATTTGGATGCATGGTCAGTCAATTCTGTCTCTGATTTATTAGGATTTAAGAATTTTTTTTTTTCTTTCATTAATGATAATTACCCAAGAAGAGAAAATAATTTCTCAAAAATTATCTATCTTCACATCTGTGGCCTCAGTTTTGAGAAAGACTGCAATGTTTTTTAAACTTATTATTGTAGGGGGGAAGGTTTTTACAAAAGATATATGAGGTATTTAAATTCTGAACTGTATCTCTTTACAGCACATGTGTGAACTGATCAGCACTGGTTTATGGCTGCTTTTATATGACTCCCATTAGAGCTAACATTTTGAATATCTCAGCATAAGGACACTGGGATTTGCTATTGATTTTCCACACTTCTTACACCTTGAAGATTGCATTAAAATCCAGCTCAAGTAAGAGTGACATTTTTTGTTCCTGTTTAAAAGTCAAATTTATTATCTAGGACTTTTTCTACTTATTAAATCCCCACTTTCTCTGATACATTATTTATGTATATTTTTTTCTATAGCTTTCCTTCAGCTCTCAAGGTCTTCTCTTGATTTTAGCAGACAGTATCTCCAACACATACATACAGTAGATATTATCCATACTTTTGTGTCTGTTGCTAAGGAGGGGTGTTGGGACGAGGCCAGAGGGAAAACCAGCTCATTTAGCATTGACTTTGAGATTTAGCAAAAAATTTTAGACATCTAGAGGAGTACTTCTGATGAAGAAAAGGCCTTTAAAAACTTCTAGAGGAAGATTCCAAGCTGAATGTCCACCTACTGTGCCTTCAAAGCTTCCTGCCCCTCTCTGGTGCTGATGAAGGAATGGGGTACTACAGGGGTCCTGGCTCTCAAGGCACCCACAGAGCAGTGAGTTAGTCGGTAAAACTGAAGCTATCCTACAGCCACACATGGCCTTCTTCATTAGCTCTATGCCAGGTACCTCTGTCACAACATTTTTTTCATAGAGAAAGTATTTCATAGACAGGAGAGCCAAGAGGGACTGATACCACCCTCCCACCAGAACGAGGCGCTGAGGAAGGCTTAGCCCATGGACAGGGTTTTTAATTATCTTGACTTGTTCCTTCAATAGAATAGAATCAGGGAATCATACACAGGCTTGTGTTGGAAAGGACCTTAAAGATCATCATATTCCAATCTCCCTGCCACAGGAGATGCCACCCACTAGATCAGGTTGCTTGGGGCCCCCTCTAAACTCTCCTGGGACATTTCCAGGGATGGGAACATCCACAGTTTCTCTGGGCAAACCTCTTCCAACCATGGATTCTTATTTTTGCCAAACTAGCACTTTCTTTCTCTTTGTTTCCTTGTTTATTAAAATGTTACATGTTAAATGTATAGTTAATATGCCTACTTTAGGGTTCAGAGCACCAGACTCTGAGCTGCAATGCCAGTCAAAGTCTGAGGTGCAACCAACAAACTTGTATATCCTGGTTTTCTAAAGTTAAGGGTGATGTTTCTATCTCAAAATATGAAGAAATATTTTCTTCCCTGAAAATACTGTAGATATCTAAACAAGAGATCAGGTCTGAGTGGCAAGCTTGTTTCACTAAAGCAGTAATGCTGCATATGAATTGGAAACATCTGCCAAGTGAAACATACTTCCCATGTTATTAAGTATTTTGTGTATATAAAATGTGTTATTAACATTCTTGCAGCTTTGCTTTCATTTACAATTATATTTAGCTAATTTTTAGTTGAATTTTGCACCCTACAGAATAGATTTCATATGTATGGGGAAGAGGAAAAAAGACTATTACCTATTACCTATTACCTATTTCACACTTTTTTTACACTACTAATTAAAATAGATCTGTAAAACCATAAACCTGGAAATGATTTTTCATTGCTGAAGAAAGTATTTGCCTACTTTGAGCATATAATCTTTTTATACCTGTGAGGAGAGCTTAAATTGGCTTCACAGGAAATTCACACACTGATAACAATTTTCAAATTATCATATCACAGGCCTACTTTTATATAAAAATAAAATATTTGTTTAATGTTTTGCTTAAGTAAATTCTATTATTTAGTTGCTATTCACTGAATAGGTTTCCAAGAATAACCTTTTCTTACTATTTTTTTAAAGGTTTCTTCATACATGCTTTTCTGTTTTATAATCTACAGGTCTTTTTCATTTCCTCTCAGCTAAAGGTCAGTCCTTTTAATAGTTCTCTATGTGAAGATGTTAGAAGAGGCTATTTTGCTCAAGTTATACAAGACTGTAGCTTCCACCCCTCACAACTGATAGTTTCTCTGTAGTCTTCTTAATTTTGTAATTATGCTTGATAATAACTTCAGATTACATCACAACTTCCTCCCTTACTTCAAAAACATCTTGGTGAAACAGTACTTAATTTATAATTAGTCCATCTAAATAGTTCCCCTAAGCATGGCTCATTAAGAAAAGAAAAGAACCCATAATATTTATTTAGTTCCTGTTCTCAGAACATTTCAACTCTTTTCCCAGCTGCAGTGAATCTGATGGTTAGTCTGTGAAGTGGGGTCATTTCTGAGGTGAAGCCACCTCTTCTCTTAACTACCAGAAACCACAAACTGTCTTTGCTGCTCCTATATCAAGGACTTCTGATGACTTGTTTTGTCTTCCGTGACTTTCCACTCACCTTGACAAACATGCAGTGGCGGCAAGGCAGCTGTGCAGGTGCAGTAGTAGAAGTTTAGGCTGGGTTCGTCTGCTGGGATGGTGCAGTGAACATTCATCTAGCAACTCAGTGGATATCCATGTGAAGTGCAAGGCTGAATGTGATATTAGACATACAGGCAAGTGTGATGCCAATGGTAGAATCTGGTCCTGACGTGCTGGGCCACTCCAATGGATCTGCACAGATTAGCCAGCAGCTCTCTTCTATGCACTTCTAACATCTAAGCAGAGAGTGGGAGCTGGAAGCAGAGTAACCTTGCACTGGAGTCTCAAGGCAGGAGATATATTACAAAGCCAATCTACTAAAAAATCTGAGCCTTGTGTTAGAGTTGTAAGTGAAAATAAATGGAAGGGAAAGGAAGATACAGCACAACGTTTTTCAGTACTTTCCTCAATATATGTCACCTGCTAGGTTAACTTTTTTCTGGTTTAAAACCTTTTTAAAAAATCCAGCCAGCTCCATGGCAAACTACCTCGTAAGAAATCACTGAAGCAGGGGATGAACTGCTCTTTCAGTTCCCTGGCAGTCTGTAAAGTCTGAACAGAATGCAGCATGCAATCTTGAATTTACAGTGACTCCGTGCATTGTGCTGGTTACTAAATAACCTCAAATTACTTTAGGCAAATGCTTCTGGGAACATTACTCCTTTGTTCACTTATTTAGGGGTTTAAAGTCTTCATTAGTCAAGGGATAAATACATCTATGGAAGTAATTTATCAAATTAGTACATGTGTCTTTGGGCTGCATTCTTGTGATTGGTTATCTTAACAATAACTTGAGGTGTGCAGCCTAAGTGATATTTGCTTACAAAATATGAGATTTATGTAGACACAGTATGCTTGAGATGGATTCACAGTGTGCATAAAATTACATGCAAAATTAAATTATGGATGGTAATATGTGCATGGTATTCTCAGCTGAGTGTCTTTAAGTGTAAAATACAAAATTACATGGTCTCTTTTATTCCAAACCGAACATAAAGACTCTTTTTTGTACCTAGACATCATCAACTGATCAATTTTAAGGAGCTGGAACAAGTATTTCTATCAGTCTCTAGTATAATCTATGCAAATACTTGTGTGTTAAGTGAAAAGGGTTGTTCAAACTGAGCATTTCTACTTCACAGGAGATGTCCAGATTTTCAATTTTTCTCTGCACTTAGTTTTTTAAAAGTTAGTTTCCCCCAAAGCCATTTGTAAAGAAAATTATAGTATTTTACAAAATTTCAGTTTGAAATTAAAATTACCATCAGAAATAGGCTTTTATTTTTGTATATTTTTATTATTTCATAACACACAAGCAGAATTGTATGTTATGCTATTGTATACCAAGCAGAACTGGGGAGCGGTTAATTTCTCCTACATTTTAGTTGCAGACATCCAAATCAGAGCTAGCCACTTAGAATTGCTTTGAAACTGGCAAAGGAGATATTTCAAGTGTGACACCTGTCAGCTCAAGCTAGAGAACTTCAGTATGCCAGATGAATCACCAAACACTGACATGACTCTTTTTACTCTAAAGGGAATTTAGATAATATATAAATATTGTAATTATTGTAGGTGTCAAGGTGAAGTGAGAGAAATTGCCCCTTAGATGTCCAGCTATGACATCATGTAACGACCAAAGTATTTAAATATAAATGGGAACTGTAGTTACTACTTTATATATTAGGTGGTACTTGATCTATATAATATGTATCAAGCACAATTTCTTGTTTTGAGCATCCTCATCCAGGACCTGGAGTATGAAAGTAATGGAAGTAATCAGGTTTATGTGCATCTCATCTAAAGTAAAGCTTAACTTAATAATTAACTTGAAACCTCAAATGACTGTCTAAGCGATGTTGGTGGGCGTCTCCAGAGTCATAGTCACAATTCAGGGTTGGCTGAATAATACTCTGGAGGTAGCTCTTTTTTTAGTGACAGTCAGGTAGCACAAAATAATAAGAAACATCAGCTGAAATCCCTGTGCATGGGGATCTAGTTTCTTGAAACTTGTTAAAGTCCCAGGCATTAATTTAATTGTCCAGATTTTCAGGGCTGTCTAAGTTTAACGCCATCTAAATAAATTTACTAGTTAGCTCTGTACTTAGCTTGAACCTTGGGTATCTAACTCTAGTGACCTATGCATGTTCATACTTGGGAGTGGAGCACTTACTTCCCACCCAAGATCTTCTTCAAGTCCTGTTGATATACCTAAGCACTACCCAGATTACAGAACTAACTTGCTAGAGAAATCTGGAGTGTTAGGTTAGTTTACCGTCAATTTTTGCCTAACTGCTGAGCAGTTGGGCCATTCATCATGGAAGTAAGAGTTGGAAAACAGGCTCTCCTTAAGCCATCATTCCTGTTGCAGAAAGGTGTGTAACCACCCTGGAAGTAGCCTTTGAAACAGAGTTCCTGTGTTGCCAGTAAAGCAAGAGTCAGAAAAAATTAGCTGGAAGGAGGGAGTATTGCTCTGATCCATTAATGTGCTAAGGTGAAACAAAGAGGTGCAGGTATTTGGGACTAGTTACTATTTTCTATGGATTGTTTATAGTAAACATGTCTGACAACTTTCATAAGCTGAACTGCAGAAAATTATAGATTTGTAGGAAGAAAAATCTCCTGTAATTAAGGGATCTTTCTCTGCAGGTGATCAGACATTGCATTTCTTTTCCTGTTGTCATCAAGGAGAATATAGTTTTAAAGAATCTTATTTTACCCCTGCAGTCTTTTCTGTCCATGGCCCTAGCCAGTTGAAAGACCTGTGGAAGAAATTACAAATTAATCCAGATTACTCTTTAGGACTCTTTTGATGCCTAAAGCAGAGCAGGATGAATCTGGGCCAATATACTCACCAGTGCAGAAGGTCTTTCCAAAATGTTGGTGTTGGCTGAGAAACACTTTTCTGGGATACTGTAAAAAGTTGTTCCTTCAATTAATAATCAGCCATCTAACTTTCTATATCAAAAGTATGACATTTTTAATAATACTTCCAAAATTAGAACATTTTAAATGTCATGTTATTCATGTTAAGGAATGTTATCAGCCATGTATATTGTCATGTCATTATACATATTACTGAAAATATCTGTTTGTACCATAAAAAATATATTAATAAATTTTAAAAAATCTGATTTGCCATTAAATTTGTTTCAAAATAAACTTTGAAAAACATTTTAAAGAAATATCTCCATAAAAGTTTACCAGAAGTCAAAACTACACTTTGGACACATCTGTTTGAATATTGGATTATGGAATTCCTCTCAGGAAAGGGAAATGTTTACTTATTACATAGGGTGACAGGTTCAGATGAGAATACCTCCAGCAGAGGTATCTAGGATGTGGTTCATCTGTCTAAACATAAACTTCTATTGTCATGTGATGTGCTGTAAGTTATGTATGGGTGGACCCTGGATGGATGCCAGGTAACCACTAAAATTGCTGCATCATTTTCCTCCTCAGCTGGACAAGGGAGAGAAAATGTAACAAAAGGCTTGTGGGTCAAAGTGGGAGCAGGGAGACATCACTCACCAATCACCGTCACAAGCAAAAACAGGCTCGATTTGGGAAGTTAATTTATCACCAATCAAATCAGAGTACGATAATGAGAAAATAAAAGCCAGTTTTAAAACACTAGGCTTAAATTCACTCACAATTTCTGTTTCCTTCCTGAAAGTAACACAGGGGATGGGGAAAGGGTGCTATGGTCACTTCATCATACCTTGTCTCTGCTGCTCCTTCCTCCTCAGGAGAAGGACTCCTTATACTCTTCCTCTGTTCCAGAGTGGGGTCCCTCCCATGGGAGACAGTCCTCCATGAACATCTCCAATGCATGTCCTTCCCGTAGGTTGCAGTTATTAATAAACTGCTCCATTGTGGGTCCCTTCCACGGGATGTGCCCCCCAAGGAAGAGACGGATCCAGTGTGGGTCCCCCATGAGTTCTCAAGTCCTGCCAGCAAACTTGCTCCAGCCTGGGATCCTCCCACCCTGGGGATGTGGGCCTGACAGAAGCCTGCTCCAGCACAGGCTTCCCACAAGGTCACAGCCTCCTTTGGGCATCCACCTGCTCCTGTCTGGATCTCTGCTCCCCAAGGGTCACCATGGACTGCAGCAGCACAGCTGCTTCACCATCACCATCATCAGGGGCTGCAAGGGAATCTCTGCTCTGGTGCTGGAGCATTTCTTCCCTCTCCTTCTGCACTGACCTTGGTGTCTGAAGGGCTGTTCCTCTCATATGTTGCTGATCCTCTGATTGCAATTGCTGTTGTGCAGATTTTTCTTTTCTGTAACTCTGTTGTCCCAGAGGTACTGCCACCATCACTAATGGGCTTGAACTGGGAGTGTCTGTCTTGGACCCACCTGGAGCTGGGGAAGCTTCTGACAGTTTTTCACAGAAGCCACCCCTGTAGCCCCCCACTGTAAAAACTATGACACACAAACTCAAAGCAATATCAAAAAAATATTTAACACAGGCATTACAGGAGACTGTGATGACAGCTGCATAGACCCAGACTCTATGCCACCTTTGCTGAGGCCTCTAAATTGAACCCCAAAGAAAAATGAAAGAAATGGTGCCCAATACAGCTTCCCATGTCTAAAAATAAACAATGTTTTTAAGATACAAAACTGTGAGCCTTGAAATCCAGATTTTAGAGGCATCTGTCATGTCTGACTTCTTACTGAACAGACCAATAAAGGAAGGATGCTCACTGTAAGAGCTGGAAATCAAGCTTCTGCTGTGCCATTAATGCAATTGCACCAGATGGAAGACTTTAGAACATGTTTTGCATTAAATAACCGTTTTTTAAAGTGGTGATAAATAGAAATTAGAACGGGTTTGGAGAAGAGCTGCTAAGATGACCAAAGAGATAAAGCACTCATCACCTGTAAGAGAACACTTAAAACTTCTTCACTGCAGACAAATGCATTGAACAGGAGTAAGCAGCAGGGGAAAAAAGAAGAGCTACTTAACCTAAGAAATAATTTTGGCCTAAGTACAAGTGCATGTAAATTGGCTAGGAATAACTGGGCAGTAAGCTAGATGAGTGTTTTTTGATCAGAGAAATGATTTTCCAGAACATCTTTCCAAGTGGTTGCCAAGTGGACTGGTGACATCAAAACTCCCTTCTGTCTATGTCCAGAGGTTTAAGAACAGAAGATGATGAATTTATGAATCAGATCATCTGCTGTGATCAGCTGCGGTAGCAGGCAGTAAAATCTTCCAGCTGCCCTCTTGCTGCTAAGTGAAAGAGGGTCAGCATGGCCTGGCTCATCCCCTCACTGATGAAGTTCAATCTCTTCCAAGTAGAATCTCTACATGGTGTGGCACTCAGTTTTGGCCTCATCTGTAGCCCCTGTGATGTCCTTAGGAAATAGTGTCTATGTTGTGTGAATTTGTTTTGAGTTTTTTTCAGTTCAAAGGTACTCAGATGATGTGAAGACTGTGTTGTCACCCAGCAGAGTGCTGTTTTATTATAGCATGAAACAGGTACTTGCTGCATACCTAGGGTTTCATTGTACTGTATATTGTGCCTGAGAGCTCAAAGCCTGCTGAGCTACTTTAGTTAGAGTTGTTTTTTGTTTAGTTAGGCTTAATTTACAGACCACATTTCAGAGCTCAGTACCTCAGTGGCCAACAGATCAGTGAGAGAAAACTGGGAACCTCCACATTTTATGCTGATGATTGTCCATAAAGAACCTCATATGTTGTGGGGCCTGTGTCACTTCCAGGGGGACAGAGATGGAGGAAACCAAGTCTGGTACAATATCATTCATGCTGTCCCCCAGGATCTGACCCTGTGAAATGGCTTTTGAAGGTCTTCCCTTGTCTTGGGAAGAAGCTTTGAAGAGCTGAGCAGATGAGAAGGCTAGCAGAGAAGCATTGTCAGTGATTATGGGTGTACTGCTTGATCGTGTTCCCCTGTTTGTCTTTTGTACAGCACACTGTTAGTGTCATCTCCTGGGTGAGATGCTTTGTCCTCAACAGAGGTGTGCTAGAGTAATTCAGAACAGGCAAAAGATAAAAGATACAGGTAAACTAGTAAGCATGGTAAGTCTAAGATGTACAGAAAGTATTCCTAAAAATAAAATATTGTAAGTAGAAAAATTAATCTTCTTAATGTTATCATCCCTGTTTAATCACTACCAACCCTGCTGATAAAAGATGATCAGTCTAAGGAATTTTATGGATGTTTGAGAGAGATTGACAATACTCCTTATGAAACATATGAACTTCTCAATCTTAGATATTGATTTTTACTGGATTTCAGCACTGTCTTTACAACAGAAGTGGCCATGAACTCTACTTTGAGGGTAAACTGATGTTATTGCTTACATGTGGTTGTTCCATGCAGGTGAGCAGCATTTTGCTCCTTTCACTCAGACAATTTAGTGTTGTGGGCAGGTGCATATTAAAAACCCACTGATGGCTTAAATTGGAATGTGGGAGCTCTGTGGGCTGGCCCTTTCTCTCATGATCACCCCTGTTCACACAGCTGGCATGTAACTTACTGTAGATAACAACATGGGTCAGTGCTAAACTCTGATAACTGGGTTTCCCTCTTGTATTTCTCTTCCAGTATATTTATTTTAACAAATATGAATTATATACATATATAAACCCTGCCCATATATATATATATAATATATATATCATATATATATATCATATATATCATATATATATATATACAATTCAAAAGCCATCAGAGAATTAATAGAATTATTTACACTTGTACTATATGTAGACATGAAGGACAGAAGAATAACTTCAATTTTGACAAGAGAGATAAGGGTTGTGTGTAGTATTGTGCACCAAAAACTAGATGCAAAACCAATAATTGATTAGAGCTTTTAATACATGTTTTGGGACCAGAGATGGAGGTGAGCCAGTCTATGTTACTTTTTTATCTGAAAGAAGATGCCCAACTTATTTAAGGGAGAGAAAGGCTTAGAAGAAGAGGAAAGAAAAAGTATAATCTTTGTGTGACTAGAACTGATGAATGCATGAAAGTGAAAAACAGAAGAAACTTGCATTTTGGTGATAATAGTACCAAATTATTCCAATAACGAGTACAAAATTATGGCACTAATAACAATGGCTGTCAGACCTGAATGAGTGGCTGCAGTGCTTTCTTTGGTTGCCTGGAATTGCATATGCTGCCACATACAGATTCAACATACTGAGGTGTATTAAAATTGTTGGTAATGTTGATGGTGTAACATAAAATTTGTCTTAAAACTCAGATATTTATCAAAAGGTTTGCCAGAGTTCATGGGCCTTTTGAAATGAAATTGAACAGGGTTATGGCTTTGCAATGACATGATGAAAAATTTGTGATACAATATGAAACACAGTAAAACTCCTCACTTTCAGAGGCAATTTTCAGCCAGGAGGCACCTAATACCTGCTGCATGTTAGTAAGACGAGCATATCACAGCCCTCTTGCCTTTGAGAATCTCTTCTTCTTAAAAAAAAAAAAAAGTTTCTTTGCATCTCAGCTTTGAATGGCAGATTGTAATTAGTGTTTAGAGCATGTGAAATGTGACTTGGGGAATCTGCTGTGTTTGGATTACAAATTTTGATTAATTTTATAAAAAACTGTTTCATTTGGTGCCACCATATGTGATGAGTCACCTAGAGCTGGCCAGATTCCTGACACATATTGCCTGTCCTGTCTGAAAGATATCACAAACCTTCCACAGCAAGGTTGCTAGCATTAGAGAATGAGAAGCGGTAAAACAATGTTCATACTAGGGAAAAGAGTTGGAAAAATCTGATTCAACAATGTTGTTGGAGAGAATGTGAATGGAAATATGCTTTGAAACTCTACACAAAAACAAGGACCAAAGGGGTAAATGCAGATTTCAAAGGATAAGAGAAAAAAAATCACAGGATTTTTTACCAGCCCACTTCAGACTCAATGCACGGAGACTTCCAGCTATCTTGAAAAGGCACAACACATATGATGCAGCTCTTCACTCTATGATTTATTCAGCAGAAAAAACCCTACCTGAATGGTATCAATGATTTACACTAAAATAAAAGATGACAGGTGTGTTTTGTTTTGTCTGCTTGGGTTTGTTTGGTTTTTTTGTTTTTTTTTTCCAGCAGTTACATCCAAATCTTAAATTTTAAGTGCTTCACACTTGGACACAGATCTGATCATACAGAGGCAAGGTCAAATTCAATTCAATGGGAAGCTGACGAGGCTGGGGAATGAGTGTAAATGAATCAGTACTCCAGAGAAGTTATGGGGTGAAAGATTCAGGAAGTTATACTTTTGAACTTGAAAGCATATTTATGTAAATCTGAATTTTACTCAGGATTTTTCAGGATTCTGATGCACGGAATGATGAATAAGATATTTACTGCTGTGTCTGGAAGTACAAACATACACACATATTTCCTAAACTGTCTGTGATTTGAAGTGATCAGTTTTACAGAATTTGGCAAAGTTTGTGTGGTATGTGTTCAACTGCCTTATGTGCTGGAGAATATGATCTATACATCTACAGAGAGTATATCCACACCTGTTGAGTATGAATACAGATGAAGAATTACATTGTCCTGTTTTAAAATACAAAAGAACAGCTGAATAAAAAATACTTAATTTTAAAGCAGAGTAATTTTTTTCTAGGGGAGGAACCCCAACCTTCTCTTAAAATAGAATAAAAATTGCAATATATAGTTTGTTTGTATCTCAGTTTTAAATGGCAGATTTTTAATTAGTGTTTAGAGCATGTGAAATGTGACTTGGGGAATCTGCTGTGTACAGACTCTGAATTCTGATCAGCTTTATAAGAAAGTCATGGCATAAACATTTTGTGTGCTTTCAAGGCAACAAGAAAAGAAGTTCCTGTATTATTGTGTTACAAGAGTAATCTTTTCTTGGTCATGTCTTTTTCCTTCATTTACATCAGCAAAATGTTTCCTCAATCCAGGACTTATATTGCTTCATCTCACTGTGTAGTCTTTAAAGTAATCTCAAGTAAATTCTCTTTTTCCTTGAAACACTTTTCGTTTTCTTATCTCAACATTAAACACCTCTGCTACACTTAGCCTACAGAGGTTACTAACAGCCCTTTCCAGAGAACAGAATCTTTATGGTTATTTCCATATTCTCTTCTTCATGTGAAGCCAAATAATACTTGCTTTGTGCACTATGGCACTCTTTAAAAAGAAGCAAACCTCATTTAAAGTTTTCAATGTGGATTTTCCCCAAAGTGACAGATGGGAAATGTGGGGACCTGGTTTTGAAAAATCCATAGGGAAGACAGAAGTAATGAAGATTGAAGCTTAAAGAATCTTGGAGTCTCTTGAGCAAACCTATGAAACACTATCCTCAAAATGGAGTGACAGCAGCAAAGACAGGACAAAGAAATGCCACGTGCGCTTCTTTAATGCATCCTTATGGCCAATGTTCTTAGGGCACAAGTATCACATATTAAGTTAGAATGCTTGTCTTGACTGATATGGTCTGATTCTGGCTACCGGATCATCTTCAATCTCAAATGAGAATCATATTTTTAAACTTGATTCACAGCATTGGCTCCCAGGAAATGGACACAAATAGGAGCAAGATAAACTATATAAAACATTATTTAAAGAAATGCTGGGTTGTGTTATTTTAATTTTTTTTTTCTTTTTAACCTGGTTGCATTCTTTATGAAAAATCATCCTGCTTTTACATAAAGCAAGAGAGGAAATCATAGTAGAACTTTGGCAGAATCTGTGACTTTCAGGTCTTTCTGAGAGCCTCAAAAATCAGTTCCTAAAACTGCTCACTGGACCTGCACTATCTTGAAGTGAATGTGACAGCTCTCACACTGTCCTCCAGAGGAAACTGTTCTCCTGAACAAAAATAGATGTTAAGTGGTGCAAGGAGGGTTTTGATTTAAATCCCATAGTGAGTAGAAGAGTTAGAATCTTTTAGGCTGGAAAAAAACTCTGATGACCATTGAATCCAACTCTTAACCTAACACTGCCATGTCCACTACTAAACCATGTTTCTGAGGGCCTCAAGTGGAATTTGACAGGGAGTGCCACTACATGACATTTTCTGAAATTTTAGAGTTGGGCTGCATTCTGTAAGAGAATTAAAACAAAGTGTTTCAAAATTATCTGAAGGAAATTTACTCTGAAGTTTTATTTTGTAGCTAGAAACAGTTTGTTACAAGACTATTGAGGCATTTAATTCTGAGGTTAACAATTTTTGCGCTACAAAATATAGTAATGCACAAATAAAATACTCAAATTATGATAGATTTTTTAAAAAAATAAAATACTTTGATCTGCATCCCCTGTCAAAGGGAATTCAACCCTCTGGAGAATTTCCTTCCTTTTCTATTTCCAAAATGAAATTTTGGGAAAACTCCAAGGGATTTTACAAGGGTTTTGAAGGCACTGAATATTCTGATGGAAAATGGCTCATTGGGAATGTCCCTGAGCAGCTCTGGTAATGAGTTTATCCATGAAACATTTGCTGAACAGGTAATGTCTACTGAATTGAATTACTATGTTTCCTTTATAACACACGGATCTTTAGATTCATGATTTCATTTGTTTACTTTCCTGTTTTATGGCTAAAGTAAAACTAATCAAGGAATAAAAAACCAGGACAGAACTCTATATTGACATGCAATTTACATTTTCTTATTTGCAGATCTGCAAGCTTTTCAAAACTATGACAATAGAAAATTAACTGTTCTGTTGAAGGATGCTGGGAATTGCTCTCAATCCCACCAGGGAAAAGTTTTATCTTTTGAAACATGGACTGACTTTAGTTTTTATTCTAATTAAGTCAGTTAGTAGAAGGAGGAAAAAGAATACCTGCCAAGAAATTATCTGTAAGACCAGTCAGTTCATTAAAAATAAATAAATATATAGATAAATAAATAAATAAAATTTACCTATTCTGTCTCTGCAATATATCAGAAACGGGAGAAGAGATTATCAAGAGGAAAAATAAAGTGATTACTTTGATTCATTATAAGCTGTACTTCAAGTCATTCTAACAAAATAAAAGCTACAAGTTTCTCATTCACCTAGGTGTATACTGAATATTTCAAATTTATGTTTTTAGGAAATGTATGGCTTTTCTATATAACTTTTTATCTTTTTCATTGCCTTGACAATGTAGAGAACTGAACTGGTAGGGGTGGAGTATTGAAAATAATTAGCGATCCTTACTCTGTCACAAATGTCCTTTTGATAAGACCATAGGAAACCACCAGTTACTAAGAGGGAATTTTCATCACTGTTCAACTATTATTTATTTTTTTGGTCTTGCCTCTCACCCAACCACCCCCTCAAACTGCCCCATGTTGTTTGTGCTGCTCCCACTGCAGGCAGATAATTGTGAGCTGCAGATAATTGTGAGCTGCAGATAATTGTGTGGCAGGAGCACAGAGCAAGTGCAGTCCCTACCCCTAAGACCTCTCAATCAGATGGGGAACACAAGGACAAAATTCCACCTTGCTTTTACCAACAGGTTGGGGTCATGTGTACCTTAATCACTATCCACTGTCTTCTGCTAGGACAAGGAGGATTTTGAAGAAGGGCTTCTGTTAAATCATGGGTTTTGGTATTTCTGTGTTCTTGTGTAGTCTGCAGAGCACCTGTATTTCTGGGAATGTTGTGCAAAAAGCGTCAGTGAGATTAGGTGGTATTCTACATAGGAAAGATATCTTAACTAAAATTATGCAAAACTGCAATAAAAAGGAAAGGAATAATCCAGTATCTATGTCCAAGATTGCACTTTGCTGGGGACATGGGATTTCTGCCAAAGGAAGGACTCTGTCTTTACACTAGGGGAGGAAAAACAATGGAATTGAGTGTCTAGAGCAGATTTGGAGTCCCCAGTTTGGGCATTAAAAAAAATCCAACAAAACATGAAAAATCCCCGTTGGAAAAACGCAGATATAGTATGGCAATTGTATCAAAGAGTGGAGAGAAGATCTTTCAGGTTCACTTCAAGCCTATCTCTCATAATTCTGGCATTGCCATTTTATGAGCTTGTGGGGGCCAGAGGGAAGTCAGTTTTTCCAGCTGAATTACAGCTGCTCGTCACTGCCTGGGCCTCCTGGTGCTCTCTGGATCCATTTGAAGGAAGTATGAGCTGCAGATGTGTAGTTGCTTCCCAGTGTGGTTTCCTCTCTATAACATAAGTTTGTTCAAGTTTGGATGTATTAGAGGTTTTCAAACTGGATACATGCATGGCATGTAACGCTTGGCCCTGTGCCTTTCTTGTGCTCTGCATGTTGTCCTCCTAGCCCTAGGAGACACTCCCTACATTGCTGGTGCAGGCACACTGGTGTGATTGATCTGACAGCCAGAGTGACCTGGGGAGGCCAGGCTTTCAGTTCCAGGGAGCCTCAGGAATAACCGATGGCTAAGCATGTGAAACACATCGAGTTCAATAATCACTGGGCTGCTGCTGAGCTCTGTAAAAGCACTGCCTCTTGCTGAAAGACAGATTGCCTTTGACTGGCACAGGCTCATGGAGGAGCAGAGCCATTGGCCCCTCCAGGGACATCCGAATTTCATCTCTCTGAATGGGGCTTTCCCTATACAAAGGGATAAGGGGTGTTGAATAAGGCCACCATGGGGTTACTGGCATTCCTGCTGCAGCCCATTTTCTTAATCTGCTCCTTGCCTCCCAAATGTGATAACATAGTAGCATTGCCATTTTCTGGACTGTTTTAATAAAGCCAGTGGCTGGAACAGCTAGCCAGGTCTCCTTATCTGTTTGGACCTTTAGCAGCAACTTTAGTAATTTGGAATCATGAGTCTTCTGAGACATATATTAAATATTTTCCTTTGGGATCCTTCAGAGCTGTATTATGCCTGTAAATTTTGCTAGGGACAGGGTAGAATAGCTTGTCTTCCTGTGTGATACTCCAGTGTGCATGTTGGATATCCATATGGTGTAAATACTGTTGCTCCATTGACTTCACAATAATTTCCTACTGAGACAGCTGCATCTCCTGGCTGTGTACAGCAAAAATTAAGACTTGAATGAGAAATATATGAGGGAAATTCAGCTTCTGTCGGAAGCAATATCAGTGGGCCAGAGAAAACAACTTGCAAGTTTGGATTATAAGGGGATATTTATCCTCCCAAACCAGATACTTTTGACAGAAAATTACTACAGTTAACAAGTTCAGTGCTTTGCTGGATCTCAGCCTCTTATTTCTGGAATCAGCTGGCTGTGCTGAATGCATTCTGTCAGCAAAGACTAGGGGCTGGGATTTCATTTCCCCCACTTATCTCTGGCTATGAAGCTGCCACCTATTCTCCGTGCATGTACTATTCTTCTCTTGTCCCTTCTTCCAAGTAGAATCTTAGGTGTCCTGAAGTGGTCCAAAGTGATCTTAGTTTAGAGACTGATTAGGAATATGAGCTTTTCCTAGTTAAGATTAAATAATGAGTACTCTAAACTGTACACTGTCTTTAAGTTTAGTTGTGGCAGAAGTTCATGGTGCTGGTGTTTCTCTGTGACACCTTTAACTATCTAGACTACTAGTATCCTACAGGTCACACTTACATTTCTTTAGCTTGGCAGTTTGAGAATAAGTTATTTGCTCAAGTTTATAATTCTCACAGCTTTTCTCCTGGGATTGAATCACACAATGCATGGAAAAATATCCTTTGCTTCTTAGAAGCACTCCTTGTTTTTTTTCTAGTGGCCTTGCTGAGTCTTTTTGACCTTCAAAACAGAGATATATCCCTGATTTTTTTTTGTTCAGTGTTCAAACAACAAAAAAAGTCATGTTGGGTCAACCCAAAAAGAAAATTTGTTTGTTTTCTTCTCTCCCAGCTTCTGAAAATCAAAGCTAAGAATCATTTTAGATTGAAAGGAATATCTTGGTTGACTCCAGAAAATATTGGATAAATTTTTTGCCACTATAGTAATGCAGAGGAAATTTGGGAGCAAACAAATTGACAAGGGAAATTAATTCAAAAAAGTGAATGTTTCATGCTATATACTTCTGTTTACTGCCTTTTTCTTGTCTGTTCAATCCTGGTGTTTGCGACAGCTTTTGGGAAGTGCAAGCTGCAAGTTCAACTCCCCTCTCTGTGATTTTAAATATAGATTTTCTATCTCTCTAGCATGCCTATTGGTGCATTTCAGTTTTGATTGTTGAAGCTGCTCCAGCTTTTGTAAATAATTGAGTATTCATTTTGACAGACAGGGAAATAAATGTGAAAGCCTGGTTCTTTAGTTTGTGGGTTATGACATTTTAGCTTGGAGGTATGAAAGTCAGTAGAAGTCCTTGCTTCAGCAGCAGTTTAACCACTTCTGCTGGCTACAGGGCTTTGGAAAGAGACCTCACTCCTAGAAATATTGGAATGGTATGAGTCCTTTTTTTGGTAATAAGGGAGACTCATCAAGCTCTGATGCACACAGGGAAGAGGAGAAATAGAAAACAACTTCCTGACCTCCAGCTGCAAGTGCTTCCCTGAGGGGCAGTAAGTCTGCACTGCATGGCTCTCATGGGGTTGCTGTAGAGTTTTGGTGAAGCTTATGAAATGTTATGCTGCTTTGTCCAATCTACAGTGCTTGTCTAAGCTGAGCTGAAACCACAGATGATTTCAGATGTTCCCAAATTCATCTTTTGGTTTAAAGAGACATCAAAGCAATGTCTAGTGTTAATTCAGAGCTCTTGTATTTAACTTGATAGGACTTTTTTAGGTACTAGTGGAGTGAAGGAGAGGCTGTATAAGGAAATTATCAACTGGATGATGTTGCTTTCTGTATGTGAACTAAAAAAAATTCAATTTCAGTCTTGTCAGTCCTCAAGACAGTCATATTTTATAAATAGAATTAATAAAAGTGATCACATTTTTTTTTGTAAGAACTTTGAGGGTGTAAAGTGATAAAAAAACAAAGGAAAAACAGAAAGAAGTTCTAAGTTCATGTCAAAGGAGATCTCTCCAAAATTTTGACAGTTTGACAGTCATTTTCCATTCTGGGTGCTCCTGTAAGTAATATCCCAGACTTCATTTTAAAGGCACACCAAGCAAATGATGAGTATGTATACCAGTGAATTTATTTAAAATAAGAAAAGGTCTTTAAGTATGACAGATAACAAGATCCCCAAAAATTATTTTGCAATAAATACCTCAATGCAAAATATTTTTAGGAGAACACATGCTCAGCACCCTGAAGACTGAGAAAGGCTATATGGGTCACTGAGTCCACTCACTATCAATCATATCAAATAATGAAATTATACTATTGAAGCCTGGTCCAGAGGACACATGTTCACACATCTTTATACCTGTCATCCAAAAATACCTCCCAACAAACCTATATTAATTAAAGACCCAGATTATAAATATAGCATTCTACAGTCCTTTTTCTGTGTTTTGCTCTTGAGGGACATCAGGACAGCTACATCTTGGCATTACTGTGCATGCTTCAGAGTAAGGGGGAAACAGCAGTGGTTCCTAACAATTTAACCTGAGGAAAAAAAGCCCTTTGAAATTTCATGATCAATTTGTGCCTGAGGATAGGACTAGAGACCTGGAAAGCACTACACTTACCTGCCTGGATCTTGTTTTATGACACCTTATTTTATAAAACTTCTATGCAAATCCTACATTTGAGCTAGTCATAGACAATCTTAAAAGAAAATGCACATAAATGAACATTTCTGGAAGATTTTGGTGGTTTGATATCTAACCTATGTTGGTGTGAGTTGTGCATTGGAAGTGACTCTTAAGGAAACATTTGTTCTCAGCTCAAATGTGGGCATCGGTACCACAGGTGAACTCCAACCATTTTAATTAAACTAATTTTATGCCAGGATGCCCACCTAAGATTTATGCCTGACAAATGAGACATCATTCTTAAAATTTCTTTGGACTATAAGTGCCTTCATCACTTATCATCTACCTTCATCAGTTGTCCCTCTTTTATTGTTGCCTGTTCAGAGCACAGAAGGTTAGCAAGGCAATGGAAGGGGCTGCGTTACAGAACATTGATTCTGAGAAAGTCTGAGGTAGTGGAAAAACAAAAAACTGAAGATAAAGAGAAGAAAACAGAGAGGGAAACAAACATTCATCTGTGTAAAATGTCCTATTATATGACTTAAGATTATTGAGAAATAATAATTATCTTGAACACAAAATGTACCATTTTGGTTTATTTCTGAGAAGCTGCAAATTTATCTGCTTGAGAGTTTAAAAAGTCAATTCTTTAATGAACAAGAAACCCTGCTGATGTTATATTCTCTCCCTTGTTTCTGTACTGTAATATGCCAAGTTATTTTATTAAACTGAGAATGTAATACAACACTATTTAAAATTTTGGAATCTTATTTTATTAAAGCTAATATTCATAGGTTATTGGGAGAATGAGAAGGCAATTGTTTCAATTGCATTAAAACAATGGTAATGCTAATTTCAACTTCTTTTTTAATTCTTGCCTTACCAGAATCCTTTACCAATCGAGAAAAACTCATTAATCCAGTTAACAAGCATAACAACAATTTTTCTTGTGGAATCAAGTAGGCAGAACTCTGCTACACATTGCCCATTAGCCCAATATCCTATGCCTTTTCCTGTTGAGAGTTTATAAGTCTGCTTGGTAGAATATTTTCTTGAATTAAAGTCATAATGATCTGCTCCCTTCCCATTATGCAGCAGTGAAGAAAATGGCCTTTGGACTATTTCACATGGTGTCTCTGAATTCTGTGAGCACACACAGTATTTCCTTAATGGGTCTTTCAAGAAAAGAAAAAAACAACAAAACACATCAAAGCAAAGATACAGAGAGGAGAGGAGAAGAAATTTGTCTCCTCACAAGCCAGCCACCCAGATATTCTGGGCAGCAGAGTATGGCTGAGGGTGGTGCATTTGTTGGAAGGGTGATATTTTTCATGCCCTAAAGGTACACAGGAGATGGTTCTCCACTATTGTACAGACAAGATTCATCAGGTTCATCATTCAGGTGAGGAGTGTCACCTTAATACCATAACTGAAAAGGATACTTGAAACGACCTACTGGCTTTCAGTCAGAAATAGATTGTTTTAAGTAGAAGTCACCTCTTAACATTTTTCCCATGTTCTCACTTCTGGCAAAATCCACTTTCTCCAATTTAGGCAATAAATCTTTATAGATGTGCTATTCATCATCTGAACAATTTCATTCATTATGACAAGCAAGGACTTCTCAGACACACAAAGTGCTGCCTAATATCTGCCATGACATGGAAACACTTTACATTTTAACTGGAGGTCAGAAAATATGGCTGCAGAATTTGATACTACTGATTTTCTCTTTCAATAACATAATAGTTGCTTAAAACTGAGTGCAAGCTGTACGTAAATTGTTGGAAATACTGGCTCAGCATTTGATAGATTCACATATTCACATTTCCTTTAGGGGGTCTTTCCCCCAAAGAGATTTGAATAATTGAATTCTACTGGCAGGAAAACAATATTTAAATTCATATAGAGATGTATTCATGCCCAGAGTGCAGTACTCACCAAACTGAGAAAATTAAAGTCACATGCTTCACCAAACCAATTACGATGTACCAATGCAGATCAGGTAGCAAGCATAGTTTATCAAAGGCTCACAGGGAGATGTTCAGGTTCAATCCACGAAAAGAAATATTTACCAAAATGATCAGATGATTTTGATTAGCAAATAAACTGGAAAGTAGATTTGCTACCAGATATTCAGCAAGCAGAAAATGAGCTTACATTCAGCAGATGAATTATTCATTGTGAATTATTTGCTCAGTTCTAATAATTACAGCAGGGAAAAATTAATTAATGTTACAGCAAATACTTTAATTTTTATAATAAAAAGATTGATCATTGAAATGAGTCTCAAAAAGAGATTTCTAAATGAAAGGAAGAATGAGACATGATCAAGAATAATATGAAGCTTCAACCTGAATAAAATTTACACCTGTGAATAATTTTACACAGCTGTAATCGCATATATACATAGTTCCAGTAGAGAACTTGGACATTTAAATAGTTTCTTACTTTCCTTTGCATTATGAGAAATGTCTTCTTCTTGGCTATGGCTTATAGATGTATTCAGAACATGTTATTCTAGCTGTACTAAGTCCAGGATTAGTTTTAATTATTTACTGCTAATTTTATTATAATTTCTTTGTTTCTTGCAGTCACAGTCCGAGAAGCTTTACTGAATGGAGATATTCCCAGAAATGAAGCAACCACAAAGTTAGTGTTAACATCAATGAACTGACAGTATGGAGACTATCAAGAGACTGGTGACAGGAAATTTTTGCACAGGAATGAAAGGAACATTCTCTTTCAGTCCTAAAGGGAGATAATGGAAAACAATGACAGTGAAAGCTGCTTTATCTCACCCACCTTCTTTACTGGTAAATTTTTAAAACAAAATATTGATTTTGCTGGAGGAAGGATTTTCCATGTAGGAACAGTTTGTAATATAATTTTATTTATTTGAACTATTATATCAATAGCTTTACAGAAGGGTTATTCAGTTACAGAGATTAATTTATCAGCAAACATCTGTTTTGAGGCATTCACAACTTTCATTGAACCAAAAGCTGCTTTTCTATCAAAGTGAAAACTTTCACAGAAAAACGTGGCAATGAAAATTTTCATGTTTTCATGAAAATAAAAGTGGCTTGTTTATGTAAAATTTGGCATCAAAAATTGTTAAACAACATATGTTTAGGGAAAGAACTGTAAGAATATTAAATCACTTTACTTTGGCTTTGCTAATTTTTTATCAAGTGCCAAAGTTTTTCTTCACCAGGTCTAATAGAATCTCCTGATAATTTCTGTGGGTTGTTTAAAACTTGAATATAAAATGCTCTTTGCTGCTGTAGGGCTGATTGAAAAGGATACATTTAATTCCTCTGCTGTGTTGTTTAACTAACAGAAGTTCTATGCCATTATATGTTATTAAACTCATAATTTAAACCTGTGCTCCAAAAACACTTTGTGAAAACATGGGTTCCCATCAGCATCCAGCTGCTTTAGAGCTGAATATCTATTTTATGGATATGACTCAACAGGAAGAAGACAAGAGCAGCACCTGTCAACACGTGTATGCCGAAAGCTGTCCCAAAAATACAAAAATAGAGATAATAGAGTGGAATTAGAGATCCACTGTGCTGAGGAGCCTAGCAACACATAGCAAAGGTGTCTCTGCTCCAAAGATTTTTCCACTATGATATAATCTAAAACCACAACATCGTCATGAAATGAAGAGGCTCGGAAATGGAAGGCAAAGATAATAAGACTTTACAGATTTTATTACATGAAATACTTACATGTATGGTTTCTTAGGCTTATGTTTAAGAAGTGAAAAAACATAAAGAACAAGGGACATTAAATATGTCAGGATCCCTACTGGCTACCTGCCTAAATGTTAGTCAAAGTGCTTGTCATTGCAGCCTGAATTCAAAGAGACGCAAAAAGCTGCTTGAAATCAGAGTTCAAACAAATGCAAGGCAAAAGGATTTTCTACAGACTCTCTTTATTTTTACCCAGGGAAATTCTGGCCCTTGGGTCTGTCCAAATTTAGAATATAAGAAAGTAATATTTTTTTTTTTTAAATTTTTAAATTCTTTAAATTTTTTTTAGCATGTGTGTATTTCCTGGCTTCTGTCCCTTATGGAGCAATTAGCCTCATCTGTGTGCCCTGATATAGTTTCCCATGGCAGATCTCCACAGCAATCTCTGCAGTAGGTCAGACATCTGCTGAAGTCACTTGCTTCTGTGATTTCATTTAACCCTTTTCTTTGCTACATGAGACAGGCATACAGCAGAGCACCAAGAGGACTCAGAAGCACTGGTGTTTATTCCATCTGGAACAATTCTTTGTAGAGCCTCACATGTGATGTTTTAATCCTCTGAGCCTCATTTACTAGATATGCCACATGGCAATTCTTGTTTTCAGTTTGAAGGCAGCATTTGGGATCAGCATCTCTTTTAGCCCTCTGCCTTCCCCCCCTCTGTAAGCCTCCTCTGCCAGCAGCCTGTGCCCTGCTGGATCCCCTCTATGCTCCTCTGAAGCATGTTGAAGGTATCTCTGCCTGTGTGCTACATTTCTCCTTTTCACATCTTTTCTCTCTTTTTTTTTTTAATTTTTAAATGAAACTTTGCATAGCCAGTGGCAGCTGTTGAATCTTTAATTGGCAGTGGAATGCCTCTCAAATTACAAGACTGTGTCACATAGAAAATATCAATGTTTCCATAATATTGTGACTCGGCAACCAATATATTAGCTTGGGAGGCTTTGTGACATCAGGTGCTACAAATCATCCCTTTAATTTTCCTTAAAAAATACAACTCAAGAAAGAAGATTTTTCAATCACGAAGCTACACATTTCATTAGTATTCTCATTACAGTTCATACTACTTATTTATGGAGTGCTCACAAGTGTGATAAATGCTGTACGGCTCTGCAGACCTTAGAAACAAGCTTTACATATGACAAGGCAAGTGAGACCTGAACAATAGGTGAATCAGTCAATTTCTTTTTGTATTAATTGGATCTGCAAGGAAAACTGAAGAAGGGAGAAAAATCCCTCTGCTATTCAAATATCTCTAAAACTTCCACTGACTTTAATGGCATTAGAATTGAGGCTTTAAAGACAACCTTGTTCTCTTTGAGAAGCAATGACAATAATTTCTCACTAAGACTCTGTAAAACCTCCTGCTTATTTTTCCTTTCTGTACCTTTTCTAGTAAGATTTCTGTGTCAGCCTCCCAAGCGTGCCTAGCGGGGAAAGCCTGATTTTCACTTCCAGTGGATTGCTGATGCCTAACTGACAACAATAAAAGCAGTTTGTGCCCCTGAACCCTCTCAGGAGCATTGCAGCCTGAATTGGGTGTTATGCATTGCAGCTCGGCCTTTTGAAAGTGTCCACGGAAACAGAGCACAGAGCCTTGTCAGCCGCTGTTCAATTCTTCAATTAAAATGTGAGCTGTCTCTTTTATAGTTCTGTGTTTTGTCTCCATTCCTTATTGCAGCACTTCTACCTGATGCAGGATATTTTAACACTTGCTTTCTGGCAGTCAGTTATATATTGAAGATTTTTTGTCCTCTAGGAATGAGCTCTGTTGTTTTGATTGATTTTTCACTCTTTTTATTACCTGCAAAATACTAGATTCTGAAAGTAATAGCAACCATCGTTAAATAGTATAGGAAATAAAAGATACTTCAGTTGTCTTAAGGCTGTTTCAATCTCCTTTTCTCTTTCTACAGAGGGACATAAGTTTGTCTATGGCTTAGCTAAAAAAAAAAAAGCAAGCCTTTTTCAATGTAGAGGTTTTTTTGTCCTTTAAAGGGGAGTTTGAAAGGCTATATATTGTCTGAAGAGAATAAGAAAAAAAAAGTTAGACTCCTACTCCTGGAGCCTACTTTATTCTGCCCACTACATTTATTCCTGCTGTTAGCAGGATTAAAATTTACTACTAGAGAGAGGCATAAATAAAGACATGTTCTTGGAAAATATATGCAAATGTGAGCACACCTTTCAAAACCTCATTTGGCAGTTCAAATGCCTAAGTGCCTGTGCTAGAAGCTACTGTAAAATTGACTGCAAGGTGGAGAAAATGCATACAAAGTAAGCTGGAGGCAGAACAAGGCTGCAGTCCAGGTCCACAGAGTACCAGTCCAGGATAGCATCCTCTAGGGTACATTGCCATACATTTGCCTTGGTTATGTTTATGAGAGGGCATTTGTCTTTTCAGGATGGTTAAAATTTGCTGGATGGGTAGGTGAATCTGGAGGCATAGTCCCCCTCTTCGGAATTTTTCCCAGCTGTCCTTCCAACAGTGGTAAATAACCTTGCAGGATGAGCTATGGAAAAGTCAGATTGCTGCTGGGAGAGAAGAGAGACAAAGGACTAAAGCTGCTTCTAGAAAGGGTGGGCAGCAGGTTGACAGCATCATTTTCCTGTCTGGTCTCAGGGGGAGGAGGCTAACTGGGGGTGGGCTGTAGAATTTGTATTTGGAGTCCTCCAAGATCAATAACCCAACTCTGTATTCAGCACCAGGATTTCCAAGGCAGGTAATTTAGTATGGCTCTGAAATTCTCCTTTATAAGTACCCCAGCTGTGGATGTTTGAAAATTGCTTGAACTGTCAGTCCTTGACATGCAGCCCAGCTAGGAGTAGATTCTCTGGTGATCACTTTAAATTGTACCCAGATAATTAGCCCCCAGAGGGCCGAGCACACCTTTATCACACAAGAGTTGGTCCTGGCATTCTACACCACTCCTGGATCCTGCTGCTGGCCACTGGTAAGCAGAGATATGAGAGAGGAAATGGTGTGGTGGCTGATATGCCCTGTTAAACAGGTGCTTGATCTCTTTTCTGGGCACCTTGTGATGTTAAAGGCCAGGGTAATTTAGAACAGCCTGTGGAGTGCTCAGACACAGGCCAAGGGAATGCCTTTCACAGAGCAACAGACCTTTCTGCACAACAGCCTCAACCTGTGCAATTTGATTGCACCTTAGGAACAAACCCTCTGAATGACAAGGGCAATGACCTGAACCTGGATTAAAATAGACTGAAAGCTGGTTTTAATCCTCCCATTATTTCCTCTCAGAATGATTTCTACAGAGGGGCCAACCTGTGAAAAGTGTAGCTAGTTAGCATATATTTCATTCTTCCTTATGTGTTTATTTGCATTATTTTCCAGGCATGTGAATGAAAGATGTGAATAATGTGGTTTGAATGCTTCAGTGACTGGGTCTTTTAAATAAAACCAAGAGGGGATTGATCAGTGTCACAAAAGAGCCAAAGAATCCCTTAAACAGCAGCTCACATAACTGTGGATTGCATAATTCAAAGCTATCCTGGGGCATCTTTAAATGATGCATAGATTTTGTTTTCTTACTTTACATTTTTGAGAGGAGAAAGTTAGATGGAAGTTTGTCATTGGCCACAGTGGCACTGAGAGATGAAAAGTGTTTCCTTGAAAGAGAAGATGCCCCCCATGCCTGCCTGCTGTCTAAAGCAGGGAGGGTGGGGGAATCAGCTCAGCTCCGCTCAGTAGGAGCCGCCGGAGCGACGCTTTGTCCCTGGTCAATTAAGATACGGGTTGGAAAGGTAATAGAGGGAGACAAACTGGCTTTTAAAGCCACTATCAGATATTGTTAGTGAGGATGGTGTGAGCATCCCCGGTTCGCAAAGCTGGTCGCTGCCTTGTGCCGGAGGGCTGCTGGAGCCTCCCAGAACCCTCCAAATGCTGCTCCGTGCAGCCAAACCCGGAGTGCCAGGCATCAGATGGCGCAGGTTCGCTGAGGAAATCCGAGATAATGATTTTATTTGTTCAGGACATTTAAGGTTTTTTTTTAAATTGGCAAATCAAGACAACATAATTAGTTAACAACACTCTGCATTTGCTCAGCCCGTGTGTGTGAAGAGCTGGCATCATTAAAATAACACCTGTGGATTATGTCTAATTACCAAATTTTTTGAGACAGAGGTATACATTTTAATTTTCTGCCTTTTAAAACGGAAGTCAGAGTTTAACAAGTTGATATTTATGAGAGAGGAGATTTTAATTTGTAACGCGAGCAGCGGGTTGGATTTTTTTTTTGTCTCCCTAAGAGCCACAAGGTGGCAGAGCCCGCCCGCAGTTCGCCCCGAGCCGCGCCGGGGCCGGGGATGGGGATGGGGATGGGAATGGGGATGGGAATGGGGATGGGGATGGGGATTGAGATGGGCTTGGGCCGAGACCGGGGCTCGGGGCCGCTGCAGGCAGGGCGGAGAGTCGTGTAAAAACAACCAGGAGAAATCCTGCTTTTCACAATCGTGAAAAACGGTGATGGAGGCAAGAAGACCCCTTCAGGTACGGAGCTGGGCTGCGTTCACGACTCCCACTCGCAAAGCTAGGCGGAAATTGCTCGATGTAGGGAAATAGAAGGATCCTGTAAGCGGTAGTGTTAGGAGAATGGATGCAGGGAGAAGGCGTCTGTGTGATCTCTCACCACCGTCCCAGTGTGTTACATGTGGTGTGTGTGTGTGTGACTGGGGATGCGGTGCTCAGTCACTGCTTGGCTCTCTGCCTGCAGCTCCTTTGCTGCTTCCTTAGAGATATTGTAGGGCTTGAGAAGTTTCTGGGTGAGAAAAGTGGGGCACCCCCCCTTCCTCTCCCCGCCCCACCCCGCATCTGTCGTGCACTGCACACACCTTCCTTGGCACTCTGCAGATTGCAGCAAAGCAGTACCAGTCATACAGGGATTGATTCTGGAATGCCCTTTCTGTGACCACATTGGGGCAGAGACTTGCTTTGTTTATGTTCAGGGCAGTGTGCTGGCAGTGCTTAAACAACACATGGCTTTTCATAGTGGAGCCTAATTTTAAGTACACTTCAGTGCTACACAGCCAATAGATTAGTGCGAGGGATCCCACTAAATTATGTCCTGTAGCTTGCAACAAAATACATTTTCCAAAGCAACAAGCATTTGAAGAGAGGAGGGGATGTCAAATACACTTGTTTGATTACTCATTTAAACAAAAAATATCTTTTCAAAGCATAGAAAGGAACTTGGCAAGTGAACACGTGGGAAAGACCAGATTCCCTGATGTGTTAGGGGACTGCTGCCTGTGAGTGGGGTTATAGGTCCCCTGTGAAGCATGTCTTGCAAGGGATGCAAGGAATCACCTTTCTCCTCAACACCACTGCATCTCTGTGCTGCCTTTTCACAATAGAGTGGGTAGTTTGGAAGAAAGGAATCATCTGGATTCCTGAGAGCTCTGGTCTCCTGTAGCAGTTACGGTGCCCCTGGCTGGATCTTGCATGGAACCACCATGAAGGAGCTGTCAGGCAGCAGCTCTGAGAGAGTTTCTGCATGGCAAATTGGAGTGGTGATTGAGACACCTATAAACTGGTTGTCTTCCCTGAGGGCCTGGGGCTTTCTGCCAGACTGAACAGCCAGTGTGTGTATAGCTGTCTTTCCCAAAAAGAAGGAATAGGGTATTACACTCCCACTGCTTCTTAGTTCCATCAGTACAGCATTTCATCCTGTATTTTCTGATCCTGAAGACTGTATTGGAGGTGGGTCATCTTCCAGATACAGGTAGCACAACAGGGACCTGAAATCAAGCTTTTTCTTCTTCCTCAGAGACTTTGGGGAAAAGATGAGCTCAGAGCTTGTGTGCATCTACAGTGCAGCTGCTGACACAATTCCAGCATCCTGGCGGGTATCAAATATGTGGATTATTTGAGCCCAAGGACTGTGCCTGGCACATGTGCACCTACACCCTAGACAAACCTCCCATTTCCAGGGTATGAGGTACCCTGAAGTGAGTTCAATCCACTGCTGATGCTGTGTTATGGGGCTGCTAAAGATGACAAGATCCCACAGGACAGCAAACATAATTAATTTATATGGCTCAGGGTTTAACATACATTCTTCAGGGGTTTGGTGGTGTTTGGTTTTTTTTGTTTTTGTTTTTGTTTTTTGTTTTTTTTATGCAGTGACTGTTTCATATAGAGTATGTATTAAATTTTTCATACTCTACATGGACACTTATGACAACACAGCAGGTGTTCAACAGGCATTCCCTGGCAGGAATAGCGCAGATAAGTTCAGATGGAGAATGAATGACATCAGAAGCTGAATACCACACCAAAACTTCCATTAGTGTGGGAGCAAGAATATAGGCCAGAGCTCCTGGCAGAGAAAAGGTCCCCTTCATAAAATATCATTTGTAATCTATAGTACTTGGTTTAAACTCCCTCCCAAATGCTGAAATTGTAAACAGTAAGACCTACTTACTCAATATGCATGTAGTCATAACCTGAATTTCAAACAACTTTTGGAATTCGCACATGAAAACCAGTCACATAAAGTTTTTTTAAGAGGAAGACTGAGGGTTAAAAAATGACTGAGACTAACCAGAAATAAAACCAAATATCAAACTATATCACAATCAGTAATTTCAATGTAATTGTACTCAGAAAATATACATTTCATCCTCTCACTTGAATATTAAAATTTCACTTGTAAGGAGCTAAAACTTAAACAACTAAAAAGCAGTTGCATTTTACTGTGTATACCTCTATGGTTTCACAGCACAACTTACAGCTTTGTAATTAAGGCACCCCTTTTTTTTCATTTTGTTTAGCAGCCACACTGGTATTTTGTTCCTATGACTATAGGTTTTCAGCCTGTATTTCTTGATCCTGGAGATAAAGCATCCTGGGCAGTGCAAAGAGGTTAGACATAGATCAGTCAGGAATTAACAGGTTAGTTAATTTCAAGTGATTGAGCTTTAAACAGCATTTGGATTATCCCATGCTAAAGCATCTCAAATTGTAAATCACAGTGGTAAAATACAGTAAATCTTGAGGCTATATCATTTGCAAACTTTCGCTAATGATTTTAAAACCTCCCAAATGAATTGGTGTATTGACACAACTCTGTCCACAGTGGGGAATATTTGTAGTTCAACAGCTATAAATCCTAGAATAGTTGAGTAATCATACACTGAAACCAACTCTGTTAATGTTATATATACCACTGTGCATTTTCCAACCATATTAGCTTATTTAATAGCTCTAATTGAGAGTTGCCATCTATTATTGCTTTCTGCACTGGCAGGTTTACAGCAAGGGAAGCTGCAATTGTTCCACTCTGTTTATTGATCAGGTACCAAATTTTTGTGTAGGGATCCAGCTGCACACACTGGATGAAGGAGCTGGGAGGCTTCTGCTCCAGCTCTTCTGGGGAAAAACTTGTAGGCATAAGTTTTATATAAAACTTATTGTTGATCCTCTGCCTCCTGAGAATTCACCTTCTCTGACTTATTGGGATCTTTTCTTTTTAACACCAAGTCCTTGCTCTAAGCATAATCTTGGAGGAAAATAAAAGAATTCCACCATAGTTAGTATTTAATTTATTTTATGATTCCACAGTTAGTAATTTATGCTATCTACAACTTGAGTACAAACAGGCTCATCAGGAATACTGTCAATATGAAAGACACCAGGCTTTGATGAAAAAAGTGCAGATTTATGCTGGAGTTTAAGGTTCTCACAGTGCAATATTCAGTTATGGTAGTGATATGTGTTGATAGATTTAAAAGGGGCATCTTTTTTACTTTGAATAAATGTGGCATACTGCATGTAGCTGCAAAAGAACATTTCTTCTAATGAAATTACATATATAATTGATGCTATGGACCTCATTATATATAAAACAGTGG
This sequence comes from Pseudopodoces humilis, assembly GCF_049639895.1. Classification (NCBI taxonomy): domain Eukaryota; kingdom Metazoa; phylum Chordata; class Aves; order Passeriformes; family Paridae; genus Pseudopodoces; species Pseudopodoces humilis. The sequence continues at coordinate 58,104,887 of NC_142201.1, read as the reverse complement.
AATAGTTCTGAACTACTAGAGACATCTGTCTAAACAAATCTATGATAAATCTTGGGGATCTTTACTAAAGAAACTTCTTATGATCCAAATATAAGCCTTTCCTATTAAAAATAGTGATCTTGTTCATCCTTTTAAGTTTAACATGAATCGAGATTGAATTAATACAGTAATGGCCTCATCAAACTTCCCTGTATTGTAATTACAAAGATCTGGTAGGGGTATATCCTTTTTCTAAACATTGTCACATCATTTTATGCTGATCCCTGATCCCACTTTCAATATATCTAGGATTATCGTACTGAACAGTACATAAAGCAAACATTACCTGCAATCAATACTATAAAGGCCTGTCTGAGTCAGCTGCAAGTGCACTTTAGAAACTGCCTCTTCTTAAATCATGGCATGGCACTGGAGATCAAACAAAGCGCTGAAGATGTTAGTCCCTGAATTTACATCTCAGGGTTTCGCAAAAGGGCATTTACAGTGGAAGACCTGGCAAAAAATTCACATACCCTGCATTTCAGGAGAAATGTCAAAGTCTGTTTATTCATCCTTTTGCTCAAAAAAGGCCTGATCCTTAAATCTCACTGAAGTTAATGAAGTGACTCAGGTTATAATGGGGTTTGGATTAGAAATTTATTAAAATAAGTGTCAGTATTTCTATTTCAATAATGTAAAATTTCTCTCTAAGCAATTGCACCTCTCAAGTCCTCAAGATTTTGAGATTTAAGGGCATAATTGAAGTTTATGAATTGATTTATGTTCTGAGAATGTAGCGTCATTTCTGTTTTGTCAATCTTTGCTTTACCACATATCTGTGTAAATCAAAGCCATATATAAAGACACTTAGATATTCTCTACTATTTGCACAATGCTGTTAAAAAATACAGAAAATATTGTTCTTTATTCTTCTTCTCCAGAGCTATTCTTTAGCATTTTCATTTACTACATAGGTAATAGCAAGAAATAAAATCAAATCAAATCTGATGATAGTAATTTTGAATTAAAAGATACAAATATCAAAAATATGGCTAAACAGAAAGGAAAAACTAAGTAAACTTCCATTAAAAACTATGTGTAAAATCTCAAATGAATTGTGTATATGTTCACTGAGGACATATGCCTCATAATTCAAGAGAAGGTTGCTTACACCATCACACTGAGGTGTACATAAAGTTCTCATGTTATTTAGCCCTGGTCAGAACATGGAAACTTCATTTCAAATTGTGCCTTGCAAAGTTGAAAGGGCAACATTATTTTTAGTGATGAAACTACCAGAAAACATTTGTTAGAGTGCTGTAAGCTACTCTCCCTGGAGCTCCCCCTGAGAAGGGCTAATCTGCATGACTAATATTCAGAGTGTAATTCCCTCCCCTGGGCAAGACTTCCCAATGCACTGACAGGCCTTTCTCTGGCTGTTGATTTGACTGGTGTCTTCTCCACTCCCTCTGCTCCTGAGGGAATAAAGCTTAGTCGAGGACAATAAAAGAAACAGGACATCAGCACACTAAAACTCTCATAACGGAGAGCAGGAGTCCAGACATGTGCACCACCACTCAGAGAGAAATAGATCATTTTGGGTTGTTAAGGTGGAATATTTTAGACTTCATTCTCAAGAAAACATATATTTTGTGACTGTGATCATTATCTGTCTACCCATTCCATTTTTATTTTTTTTTTGACAATGTTGACCCTAGCATGGCAAATAAAAGAAAAAGAAAAACAAAACAAAACAACAAAAAAAAGTAAAAATTAAATCCCTTTATATTTCACTAACATAGATAACTATGTAGAAAAAAGGGCCCCAAGTAGCAGAGTAAAAACATAACTGAAAGTCATTTATCTCCTCTGTTTTAACAAGGAGATTCCCATTACCAAACCCATCAGTCAAAAAACACCATAAATAGTGGTGAAATTCTGCAGACCTTTAAAGGTACTTTAAGGAGAAAGTGTTCTGAGTGACACCTTTTACAGTTCAGAGGAAAAAGATCTCCATTTTGCATAGCATAGAAATAGTCCTAATTGACTGCTGTCAGCAGAAACAGGTAGACAGACAGCACAAATGTGGAAAATAGCTGAATAATGGGAACAACATCCAGAATTTCAGGAGAGAAAATATTTTATAACATTAATGTAAGATAGATGAGGAGATGCACCCACCAAGCTAAGACACGAATCTGCACAGACACTGCTTCTGTGTACCTTTTTTACAAGAGCTGCTGCACATTATCAGTTTTGACTGATAAAAGGAGTTTATAAACTAAAAAAGTTTCTTTTAAAGAAGAAGCATATGCCATAAATGATAGTTCCACATGAGAAAAATGTAAGTTATCTTGGCATTTATTTCTACATTTGTTGCTGGACCAGTGCAATTTTTTACCAGTCACAGATACAGAGAGTCTGGATTTTAGTATCGGTCCAAGCACTGCAAAAGCACCAGTCCCTACCTGAAGCAGCCTTGCAGAAATCCTCTTTCAAGAGCAAATGTGTTTATATAAGCCAGTACAAAATTAAAACAGAAGAATAGCATTATACTAAACTGCAACCTTCTTATGAATTCTCTTCTTATGAGTTTTCTTTAAAAGAGAGCTCAGAGAGGAAAGAGCTGTTTGCTTGCAATGTAATACATACTAATACATAAATTTTCATTAATAACAAGACAATCTCCAATGACACGCTTGCTTTTCTCTACCTTTTATTTTTTTAGCTGAAAGTAATGGAACATTAAGAAAAGTGGGAAATGCAGTAAGTGCTGCAACAGTGAAGGTTTTCTTTTTCTTTAAAAGAGAAACTATTTTTGACAGATTTCAAATATTATTGTATTATGAAAAAAAGGAAAATGTCCTTTGGACTCCTCGTATTCCTGAAGCAATTACAGTAATTCTATTAATGTGTTATGAGCTGCTTTTCTGATTTGATCCAACATAATTGCACCAATTTGGTAGCATTTTCAGATTTCAGTCTCTAGTTCCCACTTAAATGGCTAAGATTTCAGTGTCTAGCTTTTCATAGTCTATGGTTTTCTTATGTGGGAGTCACCTCTTGGCTATCTGCAGAGAAATTTTCCTGTGCTCTGTGAGCACAGATAGTGTGGATAGCATGTGATGCTTTTGTGCATCAGATAAAACAAGTCTCCCCATGAGGCCAATTGATGATGCCAGCCACATTTTCATTGCCTATCATAACTGATACCATCACCAAAGACTTTTCTTGTCACCAAACACAGGGGAAAGTCTTAATAAGCAGTGGACTCAGTTTCTTGCTCTCAGTTTATCACTGTGTGCACTTTTCATTCCTGTTTGCTGGGTTTAATGCAGGTATAAGCTGCACTCAGTCTAAGATACCTGCAATTGTCAGAGGACATGGAGAAAAACAGATCCCATGTACCCTTAAATAGTATTTTCTGAGACCTTACTCCTAGTTAGCCTTCCTGCTGCTCACGGCTGTATCACCTCAGAGAGTGAGGAGCAATCCTCACAGTCTTTACACTCTTTCCTGCAGAGGACTTCAGCTTTATGCAGATATATCATCTACCCGGCCCTCTGACCTTAAACTGCCAGCCAGACTAGGCAGGTTAGGGCTACAGAATCAGAAACATTCTGAAGGCTTACAGCTTTGTGTGGATTTAGAGATGAGGAAAGAAAAAGATATGGAGACTTTGCCGTGTCTCCCATTCAGAACATATCCGCAATTTCCAGCATTACTATGATCTCATTGGTGGTATAGAGCTGGAAGACCAGAGTCCACATCTCATATCAATCAGCTGTCACTTCTGTTGATGATGCACAAATATCCCGAGTCCAAATATGTGCTGTTCAAGCTGATGCAATCTGGATGAGTCACCATCCCTGGAGGGTGATGTGATTGTAGATGTGGCACTTAGTGACATGGTTTAATGGTGGACTTGACGGTGCCAGGTTAAAGGTTCGACGCGATGATCTTACGGGTCTCTTCCAACTTTAATGATTCTCCGATTCTCTGTGAGGTAGCTACCTGCTCTAAATATATATCAATATTGTAACAACATCTGTGATACCACATCTATTCCCTGTTTTGCTCTATTCTGTGATTATTAGACCAGCTTTGCTGTATGACACCTCACAATGTGTTATCCTCTCATCCCAGCACCTCTTATAACCACTCTGAAGAGAGAGATAGATTAGCGTTAGACACAGCTCTTCACCTACTTCCTGATTCACAAAATTTATGCCTTGTCAGTGAAATGCTGGAGCAGACCCACTGTGTATTTTAGGTCAATTAGTCCCTGGGGAGAACCTAAGGGAAGGGAAGATTCTGGGCAAAGGTAGCAGAAGAACATGGACTGGGAGGTAGTCCTTGTGCTGTAACTTCCACCTGACATACATTTCCCTCAGAACAGGTCTTCACAACTTGATAATACAGAGTTACTGTGATGGAGTAGAACCTCCTCCCATTCAAAGTCTTATCCTGCAGACCCCTTTGCCTAAAAGTTTGCTTTAATCCCTGATATTGTGAAGAGATTTTTTGGGTATTGTTATCTGGAAAGACTTTAGTAATTAAGTAATTCTTTCATAATTTTTAGATTGCACATTTGGTATTTCCTTGGCTCCCTGACTACTAATGCTTGCCATGCCAAATAGCTCCTTTTTTGAAATGTTTGCTGTGGCATTCAGCTGTACTTTCTATTGTGGTCTGAAAGAATCTGGACCGTGTTACATGTCATCAGAAATGCATCCAGGATTTTCTAGGATTTGGGAGAGTTCAAATTTGAGACTCGGGTTTTTCCAGTTAAACTGATCCCTGGGTGCCAAAGGGAAAGTCTGAGTTTAGAGCTGCTGCTGTTCAAAGTTTGACAGTATTTAAAGTGGGTTTCAGGCCTAACTCTGCTTGTTATATTTCCCAAAGCTTTCCAGCCATTGTGCATTCTGTGCTATAATAACCAATGCTCTACCACTCGACTGCACTACTTATAAAGCTCCCAGTGCTACTTGACTCTGCTACTAAAAATGCACCTGATGATAATGCCACTTGCCCACTACTTCCTAATGCACCACTGGTTGGCTCATTACGGGATGCCTGGAGGCAAAGTGAACTGTTCCAGTCTTTCTCTCCACCTTGGCAAAGATAAGGGTAGCATAATAAATACCATTCAGCCATTTGATTTCCCAGTTCCACTGAGTTCACACATTTGGAATAGGTTGTAAATTCTCTTGAACACAATCACCCCTAGATTATCACTGATGCACATACACTGAACTTTGTGCTCTTTATTTCAAAACAAGGACTGTCTTCAGCTCAGCAGCTCAGCTCAGCTGCTTTCCCATCTTCATGTGCAATAGATTGTATCTTTAACAAATTATTAATGTTCCTATTACAACCTGATTTGATTTATATTTTTGCTGCTAGCAATGGTCTAATTATTTTTGTATTACTGTGTGGTCATAATGATAATTGTCCTCAATTTACACACTGACTAAGCATTTACTTTCATAGATTTGGAGATTGTGAGATTACTGATGAGAAAAAAGAAGAGAATGTAGAAGTTTAATATAATTAGTTGTAAGGGAAGTCTCTAATAAGGAACCATAAAAACTCAATTTTCATTGAAAGGATCATTTTACATTGTATAGTTTCTATGTTGTTTTTTGGGTTTTTTATTTTTTTTTTAATTTTTTTTTATTTTTTTTCCTAGAAGCAGAACAAGCTGATCTTACTGTCACATTTATTTTATTTGACCAGTCTATTTATATTGTGGATTTTTGGTATGAGCAATAATATGTAGAGGCTAGTGAACCATTTTAAAAACTGAGACATAATTGTTCCTTACATCTTATGATATTTGAGGGAGAATAAGAGATCCTGGCCCTGCCATTTTCAACAGAGCCAGGATTTGCTTTTGGATTGGCAAGATACACATAGGTATGTAAAACATCCACCAGGGACAAAAGGGTAGACAAGATAACCACTAAATAAACAAATTATTGCAGAAGAAGTCTGAGCTTGCTAACAGCTTGTCCATTGTCTGTAAGCCCCGTAGGTTTCACCAGGGAGTCATGTTGTAAATAGTGATTTGACAGTAATTATGAGGATCTGTAAAGGAATGTTTGCCATGCATATTGAAGGTGGTAAGTTAAAACCTGAGCACCTCACCCAAAGGTCTTTTAGTAGTTAATAGAAAGACACAAACATCTGTAAAGAGGAATTCATCTTTGGCAGATTTCTGTCTGAGGCTGAGTACTTCCTGGGATGTGTTTACTGCACGCCATTAACTCCAAGGAAAGCAAGAATTAGACTGTACTTAGACAATAGAAGTTTAGATGCCCGATTTACAAGGGATAAATCCCACCAACAGAGGGTTTATATTACCCACCTCCACTAATAAAAAAGAGTAAAAAACAATGAAAGGGACTGGGTTTTTTAATAGTTTCCAAGCAAAACACAGTTGTACTACTGGAGCACAGAAAGATTCAGCTCACTGTTCTGTCTCCATGAGAATATTTTTCTTCTTCATAACAAAATCTTAAAAAAAAAGCTTTTAGGGAAATTATTACTAATTCCATATAAAAAGAGTATTATTTCTGCTACATTATATCAGCTAAATAATCTGAAATCATTAGCAAACATTCTGCAGAAAGATATTCAAAACTTTTTTAAAATAAACACAATTTTAGCAGTTTTTATATATTTTTAATATATTTTTTATGTTCACCTATAAATCCATAAAGGTAGATTTTCAAAACTGCTGATTTTCATCATGTGACCTCAAAACAACAGTATTTAGGAAAACAGTGCAATCTGTGAAGGAGCAAGTAGTTGTTGTAACACAACTCCATTAATTAGAAACATAGTTTGACAAGTTATAACCCTTCTTCCTAATTTTAATTCTACCTGGTAGATCTGTAGGAATGAGTTATTAATGCTGATATTCTGAAATGCCACTTAGGTCTTGTGTAATCAAAGAACTGTATTCTCTCAGAACACAAAGGAACCCCTAGTGTGAATTTGTAATTAACGTGCTGAAGGGAATGTTTCCACCCATGTACTGAACACAGTTGTTGGGGCTAATAAACAAGCACAATGGATTCATCCTTTCAACATGATCAAAGAAAACATAAAGATACAGGCACACGTAATTTTGGGAAGTGTGGAGACATTGCTTAGCATAAGCTTATATCACAAGAAGGATGTTAGATCTGTGTTTTTGGATATGAGCAATTTCCAGAAGAGATACAAAAACATCTTGCCTTAGCTGGCAGAAAGATGCAGTGTGTATTAGACAAAAGATGGGGTAGAACACTTGGCACAAATGAAACCTAGTACCACTTTCTAGCTATTGGAAAGATTGGGAAAACTCCTGAACTAAAAGGACTCTTTCTAGGTAATGCAAAGATATTAGGAAGAGAAAATATCTTTTATCAGATGAACAAAACAGGCACAATAGTCTTTCTTTAGATTGTTTCTGGCTCATGAGTCTATGTTTTGCTTAGGGTTTGGATTTTTTTTTCAAAGTGTGTTAGTTAGTAATAAAATATATTGGTCCATACAAAAATTGTTTTGTTTGTGTCGTTAGGACACTGTGGTTGCTATGTATGTCACCCCAGTGGTTATCTTGATCAGACTGACCAAAGGCACAGATTTTCTTGGCTTAGTAATGTCTCAGTAAAATACAAGTCAAGCACAAAAATCACTGATGTTTTTATCAAAAGGTGAACCATGGCCAGGGGGTGGCCTCATTTAGCTATCTCACACCAAGAATAGTATAAAAATGCAAGAGGCTCACCTCTTAGATTTCAGAGTACGGTGGCTACTCTTGTTAGAAGATATCCTGCTGACAGAAATAGCCATCATTTTTGAACAAAGATACAGTCCAGAAGTGCTGGTGTGCTGCAGCACCTATTCATAACAGGCTGTTTCATTTTGTAATCAGAACAAGAAGGGGTCTTGTTTTCATAGGATAATTACTATAGCTTAGTTATTACTGCTTAATAACTAGTGTTTAAGATTTAGTCTAGAAACAAAATAAAATTTAGGTATAATTAGAGATGTATGAGAAAGCATACCACTGAGGTCTCTGGTTATTTTTAATATTTGTCCCATGGATACTTGGCTATTGCCAACATTTGCAGAAGAAAGAATTTCCAGACTTAAAAAATCTAGTTTCTCCCCTTGAATAATTTCAAGCCGAAATTATTCTGGAAGTCACATTCAGTTCTCTTAACTCTTGGCTGTTGTTCCAGGGCCTAGGGATATTTAAAATATCCCTGTCTTTAAAATATCTACAAGTTATCAAATTAAGAAATCTGTCATGGGGTGGCTTTACCTTTAAGACAGCTTTGAGAGTTAAGGAAGTTGGAGCTGCTGGTGGCTGATGGGAGTTTTTCCTCCTGAACAATTATCAGTCACTTCTAAAATTGACAGCAGTCCTGACCATTTAAAAGTTAAGTCAACTTGTAAACACCCCCTTAAGATGTACAGTCAGACGTCTCTTGCCCTCTTTTGTTTCAGGCTTTTGAGAAGGTAACAAGCTGTGTGGTAGCCTCCTCCATTCCCCCCCCCCCCCCCCTTCTTCGGCCGAAGAAGGCCGCGGAGGACGAGAGGGAAGGGGCGGGGGGGAGGAAAGGAAAGCAGAGCTGGCAGCTTGGTTTGGTTTTCAGTCTCTGCAGCTGGACTGAAACCTTACACCATGAACTCTTGCAGCTTTCTAAAGCTTTTAATTCTTTTACTACCTGGATAAAATGTACAGATTACTCCTTTTTCTCAGAAAGACAGAGATAGAGACAATCAACTTGAAGAAGACATCATAAAACCACCGAAAACAGTGAGGAAAAGAGTTAAGTTTGAAATAGGAGAGAGAGAATAAGAAGATGCTTGACAGCTGAAATATCTTTCTGTTAAAGCTATGGAGATGTACAGTAGTAGTTTGAAATGACTCCTTTAATTCATGACAGAGTATATGGGGAGGAATGGAGTGTTCAAAGTGTGGATTTTGAGCAAAAGAGAGTAATTGTGATACAGTGAGTTGCTGGAACTGGGTAGAGTGAAGATTTTGAAGCCCTAGGGGGCAAAGTGAAAACTGCTTTCCAGGAAAGCTCACAGAGACAGATGAAGAAGACTTTTGCCTTTGAATAACTCATCCTTAAAATGACATCCCTAAACTAGTAGCCCATAACACACCTCAGAGTGATGTGAAATGGGAGGAGTGAACTCTGATGACAGATTTCCGGGCAGCTGGCATCAGGGCAATAGAAAACTATAACAAAAATAGTTTTCTTGTGAGAAACTCCATAGATTGGCAGAAGGAGACTTCTCTACAAAGACTGATGAAGAGACACTAGCAAGAATTGGGACTGTTTTTGACCACCAAAGTTCTAAGTCTTTTTGTCTCTATGTGATCATGTGTACAAAGAAATGGTCAAGTAGTGAGAGATAAAAGGGTTTTCTGGAAGTTTATTCTGGTGTTCTTATTCTTGTAGTTTGTTAATAAACTGTCTTTATTCCTTCTAAGTTTTAAGCCTGTTTTGCTCTTGTTCTAATCCGTATCTCACAGCAAGAAATAAGTAATTTTTTTAATTACTGGTTTAAAACCACGACAATATTCCACATACTGGAAACAAGTAAAGCTGATAAAATTCTACTTGTAGCTGAACAGTCAGAAAAGGCCTCAAAAGCAAAACAGTATTTGAAAACGTCAATAAACCTATCTATCTATCTATCTATCTATCTATCTATCTATCTATCTGTCTATCTACCATCTCCCGCAAAGTTAGCTACATAGTTTCTTAGGGTTTTTTTGTTTTCTTTTTCCAATGTAGAGCTTATTATCATGGAATCTAAACACCTAACACTCTAAACAGCATGCAAACTGAAGAAGATGACAGAATACTTGCCTGGAACATCGCAAATCTTCCTATTTTGTGCTGTTTGCAAGCTCATGCATGAATGCTCTTCCCATATTACTGAGCTTTTGTTTGTTAAGATAGCGAGGATAAATGAGGAAATATATATTTTGTGACGTGAACTGAAAGTGCAGAAATATTTCCAGTGTTGCACATTGCAATTTATTTTTTATTTTTTAACATAAAATTTTATGGTAATGAAGGGAGTTCATGGACATTGCTTTCTCTGATTTCCAAACCTGATTTTATTTATTAATAGTTTTGAAATGTCATGAAGCCTCAAGTTGCTATATATGACATTACTTCTTCCGAAAAGGAAATTGTGTGGATTGTTAAATTACCAATGCAATTGGTTTATCGTTGAAAGTAAAGAGACCTGAAAGCAGAGAGAAGCCTTGGGGAATTCATAGTAAATCTAATCAGGTAAAAAAGCATTTGTAAATCTCAGTGCATCTTCACGTTATTTTTCTTTGTGGTAACCATATTTTCAGGAAAATGTTTGTGATACTGTGTTGCAAAACTAAGAACAGTCATTCTTTATTCTTTAGCAGGGTATACTACATATGTATATGAACTGCTTCTCTGTCTCTCTCTCCTTCCTGTTCTCACTTCTGAACAATATACAGTTTTTGCTTATTTTGTAGGATGCCATAATGGCCTTTCTTCAGCAGAACTCACTCTGAAAGTTGCATTCAGCTCCTGAAATGAAATGCAGAATATGGACCACCTTGCTGTAAAAGCCACTATTCCAACTTTGAACACCTCCAAATTCTGTATATTTTCAGTCTGGGTCTACACCTACTGCATAAAGTCTGGCTGTATGTCTTATGCCACCAGAAGGGCTCAGGCTGCAAGGCAAAAATGCCCACCACCTCTTTTTTTTTTCCTGCCTGCTCTCTGTCCCTTTCTCAGGCTTCAGCAGTTACGTACCTCAGAGTCAACTTCACACCAGTGGAGAAAAAGAACCTTCTTTGAACAGTTTTGCCATCTGTGAGATGTGTTTATAAGTCATTTACCTCTGCTGTTCTAAACCCATCAACTGTTATGCACACGGATAATTTTATGGACTGGGCTATATCCTTGAATGGGTAGAGACACAGTTAAGCTACGTAAATGCCAAGCTGTTTGCAGCAAGAAGGTTTTAGCCTTTAGGATTTTCTGGCAGGGGCTATGTAAAATAGTTGCTTTTTTATGGTTCTCTGCACATTCTGCAGAAAGAAAGGCCCTGCATTTGATTTAACATCTTACTTTCCCCAGTTTATAAATGCTCACCTGGCACAGTGGTGGATACACCTCACTCAAGAGCCAAGTGAATGTGGCTCCAGGAGTCTTTGGATTATGGATGACCTAATGAGCCCAGGTGCAATTGGAAAAAAAAATTATAAACTATGGACGGACACAAGGAAAATGAAAGAGTTGGAAAATTCTTGTTTGGCTCTATTGTTGTTATTCATGTGCAGAGAGAAAAGAGGTGTCTGTGGCAATTGCATTGGTGCTTATCAGCAAGGCAAGTTTTTTTAAAACAAAGATTTAAAAATGGCATTTCCTGTTCATAAAATCGTATCAATTCTATCTAGTTTTTATAGTATACCTAAATTATGTTTTGGATTTGATGTAATCGACAAAATGTGATTAAAACTTTTTTCTGTTTAATTCCATTCTATCATCCATGATAAGATGACATCCCTGAACTGAAAAGCCACATTCATTAAGAAATAGTCCAATATTTTCAATAACTGCTCTGAAAAAGATGGGTTTTATCCAAACACTGAAGCAAAAGCTTCAATAGAATTTCCTTTCTCTGCAAACTGGATAGTAGTCTTTGTAGTTTGCAGTCTCCACTCAGTGCACACCTTTTCCACAAAGCTGTGTTACCTCCTACAGAGCTTTGTTCTCAGGACCTGCCTTTCATCAGTTGTTCTCTGCTCTGCATTTATCTTTCCTTTCTGTACTGCCAGCACAGAGCTAGATCACCCCCTTCAGAGGCAAACCCAACATCTATAGGATGAATGTCTAGCTGGGGCCACCCTACACAGTGCTCCCAGCATCCCTCCAGGCAGGGTGGTCCACGCAAGGGTCTATATTTTTATGCCCGCCTGTTTGTGCCTATTTGTAAGACTGGAGATCGGCAGGCTTCAGGGAAAAGATAACACAGCTTCAGTTTGCTGTTTCCTAGGAGATTCAGTGTAGAGTAATAAAGGCTGCTGAGCCTCTTTGGAAATCCCGATCCCTGAGCGAACCAGCAAGACCTGCTCGCACATGGCTCCCCCTTAGAAAGCCTGGTGCTGCTGGGGCTGCCTTTAGGGGATACCTTGGTGCTTGGTGTATCCTGCTGAGACAACTGAACTCCTCAGGCATGGACCAGGGACTTCTCAGGAGAGAGAATAGCAGACAAATTCCAGAAGAAGTTGGAAACGGTGACTGGAGCTTGTCATAAAGATACAGCTAGAGCTAAGCCATACTTGGTCTGTCTGAGAAAGGTATTAGAAATGGCCCAATAAAACCTGATAATCTTACGTTAGTTGTATATGAGGATTAAGGACGCCTTTTGTACTGTATTTAAATATATGGAGATGAATGAAAAAGATAGAATGGCCTTTGAGTTAGCAAGTGGATTACATCTAACTGAACTTTGATAACTGAGCTGTTCTAAAGAGATTGTTTTAGCACTTAACATACTTGGACTCAATGTTCGTGGAAAATAATTGCATATTGGCAATAAAAGGTAGAAGAGCACAAGATCATAGTGTATGAACTACAAAAATTTATTTAAAAGTAAAAATAAATAGTTGGCTGTAATTCCTCAAGAATCAGAATCAGACCCAATGTTATGGAAAATATCAGCAATATCTTGAATACAAGATGTAGGAAAGTGTTAATATTTTTTTCAAGAAATACAAATGTAGCAGACATTGACAATATGGAAGATGATCAGAATATCACATGGGAAGAAATGGATAGGCTTTAGAACTGGGACAAGGTATGTGATTTAATTAGTTTGAAATGCGAGGTAATGAACATAGGGAGCAATGAGAATTTCTTCAATCAGAAGGACCGCTGGTTGAAACAGGAAGACTTAGGGGTATTAGTCAGTCAAAGAATTATTATGCACCACCTAGGTGCATGTAGCAGTAAAAAATGGAAATACAATTCTCAGATGTATCCAGTGAGGCTTTTGCAAAACGAAAGCATTAAGTATTAATTATAAGTTGCACTGTTGAGACATTATCTGGTATAGAGTTTAGAATTCCAGTCATAAAAACTCAACAAGTTAAACTCCTAACGGAGCAGGTGGAGAGAGGAAAAGAGTTAATAGCAGTGCTGTAGGAACAGAAAGCCTGTTTTCTGGCCAAATCTTATCAAGATTTTAATGTAATGAATTAAAACCAAGAGTACATTTGGTCTATTTGTATAAAGACATGATAAAAGCAGATAAAAGTAAAATAATGCCCATTAAAAGGAAGGGACAATTTTGACCTAAATAGGACATTATAAATGTGGTATCAAAATTGGAAAAAAATATGTTCTACAAAAATCTTATAATTGAAGAAGTGGTGGCAAAAAACCAGCATTAGTTTAAGTGCTTAATGCTATCAATGAAAAGGATTTGATAGTGAGATTGATTATGATGAAAGAAATATGGAGATGGAAAAGTGTCCCAGAGCAAGAGAATTCCTGTTGGAGTCAGGAAAATGAAGCAAAAAAGATCTGGTTTTACTAAGACCTATTGTCCTTATGCATATAGACCCGGTCTGTTGAAATCAAAGTAATATTTACCTGTACAAAGCAGCAAACAATGAGCAGTGAGACTGGAACTTGCAGAATACTAAGCAACAGAAAGGATAAAAATGCTAAAGAAATGACCCAATGGGAAGCTTTCACCATAGTTTTCTATGTGCACATCAGTGACATACATGTATGATTGTATACCCTCTGTGCTGTTTTACCTACCTAAGCTAATTCTCAGGGCCCCATGGGCATCACTCCCTATCCAGGGGGCTGTCTGCCTGGTTTGAGGGCCAGCTCACAGTGTCTGTCTGTCCATGTTCCATCTCTGCTGGCCTAACTGAGGCACTGCTGCTCTGTGACCATACTGGGCAGGACGCTGCCCCATGCCTGTCCTGCCACCACCCAACCTCCTGGCCCCTGCACATGGCCCTGGCCTTACCAACTCTGGCACTAAACTACTTTCGTAATCTGATATTCTTGAGGGGAAAGATATTTTCTTGCCTGGGAATTTAGGAAGACTGCTGTTCTTTTTTAATCTGTAAATCCAGTTTTGCTCAGTGTTGAGTGGCATCAGGAGGGCTGATGAGCAGGGAGTCTGGATCTGGGTAGGACATGCAGAGAAGCTCAGGAGTTGGGAAGCATTCCGGAAGTCTCTTTGGCAGATACCTGCCAGGTCAATACGTGATGTCTTCTGTCAATACCAACCCACAAAATACCTAAGCATGTGAAATCCAGATGGTTTCTTCTGAGCATGCGATCTGAACAAGTTAGGATCACTGAAGACACAAGCACTTCACTACACAATATGCTGAAGCTCTCCCTGGCATGTTGAAGTGCTGAAAACAATCTGAGCACTGATAAAGTGCTGGTGGATATATCAGGGTTAGCAGAGAGCACTGTAATTCCTCTACAGTCCCAGGAGCCGCGATGGCGTGTGTCCTGTGTGTTTTAAATTTTGCTTTGAATATTCCACATAGGTCTATTTGGTCCAGGCTCCCCTCCAGTAGCACTCTTATTTCAGCAAAAGCAGTACAGAAATCATTCACATTCCTAGGTAATTTCCCTCTGTGCTCTCGCGCAAGAATTAATTTTCCTTTGCAGCAACCAATGCTTGAGACCGATGAACTTAAAACAAAGATATTTTTTGCTTCTTTTCTTCCACTTTTCCCTTCTGTAGTGTAATAAAAAAAACCTGTATTTGTGCAAATAAACGATGTATTGCTATAGCACTTTCCCAGCCCAAAGCTTTTTCTCAGAGTGCCTTTTTTTTTTTTTTTTTTCCAGTGAAGATCTACACAATTATTCTGGTGTACTAGAGACCCCCCAGAATTCCTGTATGTGGACTACAATAATGGGTTCCACATAGACCAAAGAAATTCTAAGCATGCAGGAAATGTTTTAGTGCACTCTTTAAAAGCAAGCTCTCTTCTAAATAGAAAGTTACTGTCAGCAAAGAAACTTTTACAAATCAATGCACTTAAATTTTCTGCATTCACACTTTTTAGCATCTGAGTGTATTTTTCTGTATTTACTTGAATGGCTTGATCATATGCTAGTACTTGACTTATGTTAATAAAGGTGGTAATTGGATGATAGTGAAAAAGAGAAAGAGGAACCAACATAAAAAGAAAAATGCTGCAGGGGAAGCAAAAGATCAAGAGGATTGGATCCATTTCCTGTTAAGATCCTCAGGAGTGTTTCCACTGATTTCACTGAGCTTTAGCTCTTGTCCTTAGTGGGAAAAAAGATACTGAGATTCATTAGCAGCTTTTATTAAATAAAACTTATTACCATAAAAAGTACAGTCCCACCTTCCAAAGAGCTATGTGGAAAGAGAAAACAGGAGCTACTTAAAGGTTCTTGTGAGGTTTTTTGTTGTTTGGGATTTTGTTTGTTGGGTGAGTTTTTTGTGGGTATGTTTTGTTTCTTTATTGCTTGTCTGCATGTTTGGTATTGTTTTAATTATTTTTAATGCAAATAGTTTGAAACCAAAGCTCTTTTTCCTCAGAATTGCAGGAAGGCCTGTGTTGCAGAGGGTCACTCAGCTTATTTACCTGGGTAAGAATAAGAGGCTATGAAGTTCCCATGAGCTGAAGGAAGGACACAAGTCCTGTTTCTACTTCCTGGAACTGATTTCATAGTTAATATATTCCCTGACACATTACTTGATTATTAACATGGGTGTGGGTATGATCTGGAGCAGCCCTGAGTGCGAAGGACAGAGGAGCCATTCCATTTGCAGGAGAAGAGCTTCTTAGCTGTGGGGATGCTGACTTTGCCTTGTCACTTCCCCTCATGGCCAGAGAACAGACAGTCTGACTCATTTCATACACTAGTATAGACATGCCCTGTGAGTTCTGAAAACTAAGTGTTTTACCATTTAGAAGGCTTTTCTGCATTCTTGCTGCCAAAACTCCTGCCTGCTTTTAAATTGGCATAACATTAATAATTTCAATATAGCAAATGCTTTGCCAGGACTGAAGGTAGTGTCCCCTGACACAGCACTGATTATTTATTTTGAATCATTTTCAGCATAGCTTCTTCTGTCTTCTGTTATGTCAGCCCTTACAGAGTGTCATTTTTCTAATAAATTAATTTATTATTTTGAATTCACAGAAGTGAAATATGAATAGGGTAGAATGAAGCAGACAAACAAACAAGGATGAAAATTGAAAATTGTTTGGGAATACATTTTGAAGTAAATGTATTTTAAAATACCCTCCTGCTTGTAATGTTGCTTGAAAAGCAGTGACAACCCCTGTATTGTATCTCAACAAATACAGAACAATTCATGCTGTAAAATATCAGTGGAGTTTTTATATCTTCTAGATTTATGGGTGGAAATGGGATCATGGGGCATTTCAGGGTATGGAGAGAGGGACTCTGACCAGATGTTAAATCTCATATGACATGGTGAGTCATCCTAATGGAGAGAGTGCAATGACTTGGCTTTTGGCTTGAGTTTTACAACACAAAGACCTCAGAGACAGGGATTTCTTCTGGCTTTAGAATAATTTTCCCTCTGGATAGAGCCTTCACATACACCTTTGATTAAGTGAGAAGTGAACATCAAGTGCTGGGCAGAAAGAAGTATTACCATACCGCTTTAGGAGTTGGGTTGAGATTTGCCTTACAAGAACCTCTGCAATGCTGAACTCGAGCAACTGTCCTGCTTTGAGAATGTGGGTCCACCTTGGTCTGATGTTGGCTGTTAACTGTAATTCAAACTACAGATGTCAAGACAATGTGTTTCTAGGTGTAGTAAGAAAAAGAGGCACGGCTGTGTTGCTAGATAGGTGATACCTGATTTATTAAATTTAGAAATAATGAATATTGTTTCTTTTACATTAATTTTGTTGAAAAAGAAGTTTCTATTTTTAGGGTCTCCCAGAGGTAATGGGACTAATTCCAGTGTGTGTTGTACATTCTGTATTTTAGAATTAAGCTACAAGAAATGGGTACCTCAATATCATAGCAAACTAATCAGTAAGATTTGTAGGAATTCTGAGTGGTACTCACTAAGTCCACATTTTAGCAGTCTGCTCCCTTTAAAAATATTGTGGGGGTGAAAGGTGCCAAGCAACTACTTTTGTCTCCTTGACTTCTCCCTATTCCTCAAAACCTTGGCCTTGGCTAGATACATACACACACTGCAGTTTCGTAAGGCAATGATCCAGTGCACTGCTGGATGACCTTGGCTCCCACTGGAGTCAGGGAGCACATACAGCTCAGCACTAGTGTCCATGACTGGTCTGATTACAGAGAAATACATGTACAATGATCAGCCCCATAGAGCCCCTTGACTGCACAGGGATGGAGAGCATTAGGTCCCTTGGAGGAATCAGCCCTGAGAGCCTGGAGTTGTTGATGTTGCCACTGACATGTCACTGGCCATGGGGAAGGAGGGAGGAAGGAAGGGAGGAAGGAAGGGAGGAAGGGAGGGAGAAAGGAAGGAAGCAAGCAAGCAAGCAAGCAAGCTGGCCTAGGGCTTCAGAAAATCATGGTGATAGAAGAAAGGACCATCTATTGCCTATTCCCCCAAAGGGAATAAGGCTGCAGAAAGGCCATAAAGCTGCCCTCCTCTTGCAGCAACTAAAGCAACAGCCATGCAATCCAGCTCAGAAAAGTGTTTGCAGGTCCCATTTCAAGAGAAGCAATGATAAATTGAATGAAGCAGGTGAACTGGTGAGAGAGAATGATGGAAGAAACAATTTGCAGTGGGGCAGAATAGTCCTGCAGCTGTCCCTGATTTGTCTCCTTTCTCCAGCAGCTGCACTTGAGGAAGGATGTGACTTAGGCCTCGGTAGAGATGGAAAAGGCTGAGCATTATTTTGCATTAATGTTTTTAAACTCCTTTCTTGTTCTCTCTTTTTTGCTTTTAGTTGACCTGAGCCTCAAATATGCAATGATCTTTTTAATACCTGAGGAAAATAAGCTTATATCAGTATAAATGAAAGCTATTTCTTTGGATTTTTATTTGTTACCTTTTTGTAGGCATTATTTTATCATTTAATTTCTCTTTGAATCCTACTTTATTTCACTTGGAAGCTGCAGCAATAGTTTCTAGCTTCTGGCAAGGAAAACAGATGAGCAAATATTCTCTGTCTTGAAGTGAAATGCATTGCTGCAGCAACAGGCCTCTCCAGCTTTCCAGCTACCATGAATCCTGAGCCTACTCTTAAACTGGTAAGTCAGCAGCCATGCCAGCACAATACATTGGCAGAATTGTTCAATCAGGACAGTCTATATTGATTTATTTTTAAATATATTCAGCCTCAGTTCCTCTGTTTTCTGTCAGTTAGCCATACTGTCACTGCTTTGATTCACCACCCCTTCTACTACAAACTGTATGAACACATTATCAAGCGGCCAATGCACCTTGGTTTTGAGGCTGACAATACAGGATCAATGTCCCAGGGGTTCAACCCTGAATTTCAATAATTCAATTAAATTCCTTGAATACTGGATTCAGCCAGATCGATTCCACGCTGCTTGCATGTTCACGTACAAGGCATCCTCCACAGAGAACCTGCATATAGTCCCCTTGTCGGTGTATAACAAAGGGAAAAGAGAAGATATTGAACTGGAGGAAAGATAATCAAGCATTGAACCTGCTGAGCCTAACAGTAAAAAACTCTTCAGGAGAATTCTGCAGCAGCTGAAGCCACTGGAGGATACTGTATGTAAAATTGGGGTCCTATTAAAAATGTATAAACATATCCAGGATTAGGTTTTAAAGCTATTGCTGCAGGTATGAAATGAGCTTAACTTGGAACTCCTGGGTTCCCTCTAGGCTCATTTGCATCTAACCAAGGGAAAAAATAAACTCTTTTATTGCTTGAATAATTCTATGCTACCTATAACAGTAGTTAATAGTTAATAAGGATTTATGCCTCTCATAACTGAAAGGTGTATCTAGATTCTACAAGTGCATATATACAGATGCTAGAAATTAATCACCCATACTTTGTTCACAAACAATATAGGAAGAAGGAAGAAGAAAGAAAGAGTCTTTGCAAGCCTCAGGTTGTGACTACATAGAAAGATTCTTTAAAGAATGCCCAGTCTTCCAGGCCCAGCTCCAGACATCTGTGGAGCTGTTCCTTTGGATGCAGAAGCCTACGATACAGTGCCCCCCATCATGCATGAGTATGTGAACTCAGGCCAGGTGTAGGTGTAACAAACTCCCACCCACCTAGCAGCAGCTGCAAATCTATAACTTCAGGATGTGCTGACTAGTGATAAATGCTCCTCCTTAATCTGCAGCTGGAAGTTTCTTGAGGCTCTCAGTACTTCCTGGTGGATGTTTGTACAACACCCAGAATGAGAAATTATGGTTTTATTTTAAGCTGCTGCCCTTGTGAAAAAGAAAAAGGTAAAATAGCAGTAAGTGAGAGTAATAACACTGTGCAATCAACTTCTCAAACAACAGAAAGTCTGCCATGACCAGATGTTCTATATGTTTTGGAGAAGGCATCTGTCCTTATGGGCTAATTCAGAGGCCATTTTTCATCTAATTGTTTCTTATTAAGTGTTATGATTATTGAACATTTAAGCAAAACATCAAATAAGATTCTGTGATAAATGGTCCATATAGGACATGGCATAATACCCTGAAAAGTAGTCATTTGTAGGTCCTTCAGTATCAATAGCCAACCCCAGAATAGCCAGCAACAGAAACAAGAGATCACTTTAATTTTTAAAGGAGAAAATAATTTTTTGTAGTAACTACAGCCATTTCAATTTCATAGGTTATGTTCCTTCATGACTGTACCATTTCTTGCTCATTTATTTGTTATTGTAGCAGACAGAGACCCTTTCTGAGCTATTTCACAAACACTCAGGAGCCCCACAAAGTTATTTTTATAAAACATGAATGAGGATCAATGAAAGCTGTAAAGGACAGAGCTTGGAGTTCATACCATTATGAGATGAGTAAAGCCATTTACATAAACGAAGAAATGAGCAATGTTGGGAAATACTAACTGTAGTAGTTTTTAACTAACTAAACTAACTGTAATAGGTTCAGTTTAAAATTTTATTAACATGATGAAGGGGAGTAAGATAAATAGATGGCTATTTTGTTCTTTTCAAAGTTAAAAAATATAATTTCAAGAATGCAGTCTGATTTCTACCTTGGGAAAGTAGTCATACGTTTTTATAAAGTCTTATTCCTTTTGTTGACATCTCAAACCAGAGTGAAATTTTCATTGACAATATCTCTAGGGACACCATTTTAATATCTTTTGACAGTGTAGACCTTCCCTATGACTTGCTGGCTTATGTAGGGTAAACCTCCCTTCTATACCCTAATTCACCATACACGGTTTTTTTTCATTTCAGTCATTATTTCACTCATGCAGGGACTTTTAAAATTTGTGTCTCTTCTTATTTGTATCCCAGAAACTGAATTGTAATGTTAATGCTAGTAATAATACCTGTTTGAATACAATTTCAGGATCAGTCCTCTACTATACCAGTGCAGTGATGGTTCATTATACAAATATGCTTGTGACACAGAGTGTTGTCCTTTGTGGCTGAAGCAGAGCTAATCCAATTAATTTGTTCATGAAAGACAAGCTGGTTTTAAAACAGGGTCTAGCACAAAGAGGAAAGGACAGTGTTTTATTAACTTTCTCCCTTGTCTCAAGACATATTTATTGCTTTCTGCTCAAGCAGAAATAATAAAAGCCTAAGAGTACAACCACTTGCATGAAAAATCTTTCAGCTCTTGTGCATGTAAATAGATTGGACTTTTGATTGAAAATACTCTATGCATTCCTTAAGGCTTAAACTTTAAAATGCCTAATTTGGAAAGATACCAGTACGTGCAAAAGAGTGACTTTCATAATACATGGCAGCAACATTATTAATTAAAGCAGAGGACATTGCAAGGATATGTCAAAGCAAAATAACCTTCAGCTAGCAGAAACACACTGAGCTATAGGTCAATTTTATTGTGTTATAGAGGCAGACACCATTTTTCACATTGTGCTGCCAGAGATACCAGTGAGATACTCAAGGCAGGTTTTTGCTAAAAAAGAGAGACCGCCTAGAAAGTCTCAGTAGTCACATATAGAAATTATGTGGTGGATAAAGGATATTTTCTATTACTCCATTATAAACACTTTTACCAATGATGCTAATGCTAATTTATGTGTCTCTAAAATAAAAGCTGAACCCAGCAAAATCGAGTGAAAGTGTGAGTGTGCGTTTACACAGCACAATGAGACAACGTGTATTAGTGATTTCTCTGCTGGGACACCTGTGAAGTTGAGTTGAGGCTCACAGTCATGGAAGGGATACTCCCTTTCTGGGTGCTGTGCATGTTCTAAGACTGGGCTAAAACCTCCAGGTGGATGCTGCTAATGAAAGTGCTTTTTCTTGGTCCTAAAAATAAAGACATGTTTATCTGAGTGTCTGGCAGAAATTTCTTCCCCTCCGTGTTATGACACTAATAGTCATTAGCAGACTTAAAAAGCTTTACATACTTGCAAGGTAGGAGGCAGCAAGGCAGCTGCCTCAGCATGTACTAGGTCAGGAGTTGGAGCAGTATTCTCAAAAGTATTATTGCATTTAGAGATGGGGTCATGCTCAGAGAGTTTTATTGTCTGTCTAAAACAGCTGCTTTGAGAAGTATTTGTCCGGTTATGAGCAAACTGGTTTCTCTAAGACTTGTCCTCCTTGACCTTTATGTATTGCAGCTATAAACAGGACAGAGCCTCACCTGGCTTTATTTGCCGTGGGTGCGCTGATGCTCAAATACTTAGAAAACTTTGATCAGGCAGAATCTGCCCTTCTGTTGAGAACACATTGCTGTCACACAAACAGGCTGTCCTGAGCTGTTCTGTGGCACTGAGTCATAATGCAGCCCAGTCTGGAATGGTGCTAATTAGCAGTGGCTGGAAACATTGCTTGTTAATTCTTCTTCCTGGATCTACAAGTTTGGGGAGAGTGAAGAATATATTTTATAGGAGGTAGTGCCTTCAAGTAACAGAGGTTCCACCATGTTCCAAAATAAATTATTCTACCAGTTGATAGCTTTATTTTTTAAAAATCAGTTATTACTACTCCAGGTTTGTCTAAATTAATTTAAAAACCAGTGGAGACTATTTATCACTATTTTCTAGCTAGAAATTTTCCCCTGACATGCACAGTGATGAAACCAACTCATAATGTTTCCCATGAACATTAACAGGACTCAGCTCTAGGCTCCTAAGAAAAGTGGGAATTTCCAGGTCTTAGGCAGCTCTTTTACGTCTTCATTAAACATCTCCAATTTACAAACACCCTCTTTTGCAGACAACAGAGTTTTAAATTTTTTTTTTTTTGCTATTTTATTAATAATATTGATTATATACAGTGGAAAAATAGTTTGTACTTCCTCTCAGTATTATTTTTTAATTTCTGAATATGCTTGGCTGAATATTTCTGAATACAGCTTGGCTGTTTTATTACCAGGAGGACAAGGACATGTTGGAAACACTGATTTATCACTTCAAAAATAGTACTTTTTCAAATACCATTCCTTCCTTCAACTCTGACCTAAATTCCGTTTTCACAGATGCTTGTCCTTAAATTCAATTGTTTTAGAAAGCATGATGCTCAGATGGTCTCATCTTGCTAAGTGAACTTGATTGCTCTGTCAAACTGACCTGTCCTTATTCTAATTTAACACTTTACAAGTTTTGTGTAATGTATAAACCTTATCATTAATGATATTTTCTTCCAGATCATTGATCACAATATTGACTAGTGTGGAGGCAAGAAGAGATCATGGTGAGATGTGACTAAAAATATTTCTTTGAGGTGATAATTATCAGCCAGTTTTAATTCATTGAATATACACCACGATTATTTTTTTGGTAATATATCAAATTTATTATTCAGAATGTGATTAACTTCTGGGTCAAATTATATATTCTTAGGTTGCTTTGTTATATTTGTGATCTCAGCTGAACATAGCTGCTCTCAGTGAGAGCTGTTTCCAATTCAGCTCTACTGATTAGCATTAAAGGTACTATGATTTCTTTTTCATCCTGCATGGACCGTATCGTCACCCACCTATTAATGTTCCCCAGTATGCCTTCGTGGGGTTATGTCTCAAAGAAACTGATTCTCAGTTCAGATCACTTCCCCTTAGGTGAGTTTTCAGTGATCATGTTGTAACACGGAACAAAATTTCAGGGGAGAAGTAGAGTGTGAGGGGAAGTAAGAACGGAGTAGAAGGGTTGCATGGCACTGAATCCAGTGCTCTGCCTTATTTTCATTTTGCTCTTTGGTGTGTTGTTTGGTTTGTTTGCTTTGTTGTGGGTTTCTTTGGTTGGTTGGATTTTTTTTCCCCTGTTAAATGCTTTGTGGCTCTGGTGCTCTGAATTGGGACATCTGTGGCATTTCAGGTTTTTTTTCAATAATTTTTCTAATTCTCAGTAACCCACACGAGTAGGTACATCAGTACATGTGAATAGTAACCAACTTGCAAGGGAGTAATATTTCTTGAGGTACTGTGAGCTATATCATAGAGGTTTCATAGCTTAATGAAAACATTCATTGCTTCTGCATAATTTTAACACCTCCCCACCCCAATTAGCACTAAATAGTACAGGCTCCTGTAGGTTTTTTGTAGTAAACATTCTACAAGAAAACTGAATTAGAGCAGTATTTTACAAATTTGTTATAGATGCTTTCCAGTACAAACATTCAATTTTAAAGATTTTTTTTCTTCCCCCCAACTCTTCATAATCTGTCCCCAAACACCACCTCAAAATGACATTTCTGGCATAGGATAGCCAAGAGCCACATGTTGCTGGAGGCTGAGCAAGCATCATTGTATGCTTGACCTATTTTTTTCCTTTCTATTGGCATCTGTTGCTGGCCATTGTTGGAGATGAACTGTTGGGTACCTGGTTTAACCAAGTATATTGTTCTAGTGGTCACTATTTCTTCAATAATTAATACATGTTCTTTAGGGGTACTAGCATATTGAGTTTCTTAACTTGGCTGCACAGGTTTTTAAACCCTGACAATTCAGGCTACATGGAAACACCCTACTTACACTGTATGTCTCAGAAATCCAACTAACCTCAAATTCTCTTAGTATTTCTGCTATGCAGAATAGATGTAATTTCTTTTTTTTGTATGTATATTTTCTGAGAACAACAAAGTGGTTTTGGGATAAAAAGAACAACTTAAAAGGTAGAAGGAAATTATGGAAGATATTATTTTATATTAATGGAGGGTATCATTAGCTGCCAAGTTTCTTAGAATGCAACCTGAATAAAACACATGTTATTGAATTAAAAGCAGTAGTACTTATTACACTGCTTTTACCTTCCTTCAAAATCTATGTTTTTATTAAGTTTAAATTACTTGTTGGTGGATGTACAGATGAATGCAGGGATATACCTAGGCCCAAGGTTTAAGGACACTTCCATGTGTCACCTAGTGAGACAATTGTCATGAAATTGAAGTCAACAAATAACAGACTTTGAGAAAATTCAGATGAAGAACGGCTTCAAAGAGGCTGTTTAATTTTTTTTTAAAGTAGTAGTAAACCCATCTGGTACAGTTCACTGTTCTTGTGCTTTAGCCATCTGAAAACTGAAGCAAATTTAGTGTAAGTTAAATGGATCCATCATTTAATAAAACAAATGATCTAAATTCTATTTTCTATGTCACTTGATTGGAGATATACAAGCCACCAATATAGAAACACACTCAGCAGGAAAAAGCACCAAATCAATAGAGCTCACTTTAAAGGAAATGTAGCACAGTCACTATATCATGAGTCCTTTGCTGCCCATACTATTGGCTTGCAATAATAGCTTTAATACTCAGGCACACGATGTAAGTGTAACATTGCCATGGATCTGTAGCTACCCAGGGGTGGACACTGACAAAAAGGGAAGTCTTAATACAGCAGTAGAAGCCACAATCATGCAGTGAAATTGCTTTGCCAGTAATTTTGACTGTTCCCCTTAGAGAAAGGAACATGTTATATTCATTCTTTCTACATTTTCTCAAAATACTTTTTGCAATATGTTCCTTAGGAGTCAAAATATTTCCAGTTTCTATACTCTGCCTTCAAAAGCCAGAATGGAAAATGCAGCTGGACATTCAAACCTTCCTCTCATGGCACACTGAAAGTGCTGGCAGAATGATTTCTTCACAATATAAAGATGTGATTTATGCCTCTGCTCTCCTATTTTGCACCAGGAAGCATGCTGTGCTGTCCTTTGCTTGCATGCAAACTGTAATCTATACAAAATTCTCTGTTTTCATATTGATAACTGAGGTACCTGTTTACTTCAAGCTTAGACAGAAGTAAAATAAACAATAGAAGGAGTCCGTGAATGTGAATGATTGCACACAGGTTTATTTTCCTTCCTAGAAGTCTCACGCAGAGTTAAAAGTGTGTCAGCCTGGCAGGAGGACGAGAATTTTTAGCTGTTCTTAATGTAATTAAAGCTGGTCAGACATAAACATGAGGTGGCTGTCCTGCAAATTGTTATGCACATCAATAATTACAGAATTGTATATGAATATATGTCTGTGTTTGTATCAAACCTACAGGCTGCTTCCCTGAAGCCAGTGTGGATCTCTTTGTGTGACTAAGGTTCAGCTCTGCAGATCCAGGGAGAAAGAATTGTGCTGTATCTTTTCTTGATGGGAACTATAAGGCATCTTTGTAATTTTAAAATTGCCTTTGGAAGAAAAGCAGAATCTATCACTAACCAATACAAAATTTCTACTTTCTTTTCTTCTTCTCTTTCAATCTTTCCCTTATCTCCAAGGTAGCAGGAGAAATCTTAATTTGGGCACCACAAAAAAGAATATTTAGAATCTGGACACTGAGGTTATTTCCAGCTTCTGTACCCACTGCAGAATGGGTCAGGTTGGAAAGGACCACAGGTCATCTGGTCCAACATCCCTGTTCAAGCAGGACCATCCCAGAGCACATGGCATGGGATTGCATCCAGATGGTTCCTGAATATCTCCAGTGAGGGAGACTCCTCAGCCTCTCTGGGAAATTTTTTTTAGTGCGTGGTCACCTGCACAGTGACGAAGTTCTTCTTCATACTCAGATGGAATTTCCTGTGCCATTGCCTCTTTTCCCATTGCTTGGCACCACCAAAAGAAACCTGGCTTCATCCTTTTGGCATCCTGCCTTCAGATACTGATAGATATTGAGGAGGTCCCTGTCAGTCATCTCTTCTCAAGGCTGAACAGTCCCAGCTCCCTCAGCCTTTCCTCACAGGAGAGATGCTCCAGTCCCTTATTCATCTCTGTAGCTTTCCACTGGACCTGCTCCAGGAGCTCCCTTCCTCTCTTGTGCTGAGGAGCCCAGAACTGGATGCATCACTCCAGATGTGCCTCAGCGGGGCTGAGTAGAGGGGCAGAATTCCCTTCCTCAGCCTGCTGGCAATGCTCTTCCTAAAAGAAGAAATTATTATTCATAGCTAGGAAAAGAAAGAAATTGTCAAAAACTTTACTTCAAAGTAAAAAAAAAAAAAAAATATCAAGAGATTCTGGTTATGCTGGAAAAGGGAACTTGGCTTCCTCTTACTGGTAGGGCAGTGTGTGCTGCTCTCCAAAGCATGAGTTCTTTCACACTCAGCAATAATTCTGTAGTGAAAAACTACAATAAATCAAAAATTTAAGAATTAACTGTCCTCCAGCTTAAGCACTCTAAAATTCTTTTCTTCACATCTTTTGTTTTGTTTTGCCTTTGGAGCACTGCTTTCTTGCCTGCAGAATAGCTCAATTTTGTCTACAAAAGAGATAGAAACAAGTTATATATGTAGAAGTACCTTACATATCATGTAGAGTTTCAACACTCTTTAATAAAAAAGCTTAAATAAACCTGTCTCACTTTTAAGACAAGTTTTGCAGTGAAAAACGCTGCTCTCCTGTGTAAGTGCCTGTGTGATTTTACTTTCCTTTTGGTTCTCAATGTTTGCTTCCTTCTCAAAAATATTGTGATGTTAAATTTACTTTGCAATCAGCTATAAAAGTATGTTATTATTGAATAGAAAGAACAATTCTGGAACTGAAAATTTTAAACTGTAAGTGGTAATGTTTGCTTTGAGTTGCAGTAATTCACTTATGGGAAAATAATCTGAGCTCTATGTCAAATTCTGACATTCACATTTAATAAACTAATCATAAACCACATTAGAGCTACAAGTTAATAATTATTAATTATAATTTTTGAAGTAATCCAAAGATTGTTTAGCTGTTTGCATAATGTGTATCTAATCACTTAGGGATCTGGTCCCTGACCATGCAATGCTGAAGTGTTATATTTAATAATGAGAATTGCAATTAAATCCAACAACTTGTATTTCAAATAAGAACTCCAGTTGCTTAGTGATCAAATGGAAAGTTTTGGATTTTATCTTTTCAACAACCTCTTGCTGAAGGAGTTAAGCTCATATATATGACTAGAATAAAGACTAGACATATACTGCTCCCAGGCAAAAGAGAAGGCAGAAGAGAAAGAAAATAGAAGAACAGAGCACCTGTATTTCAAATGCTTAAATGAGAAATCCAAATAAACATACAAAGCATCTGGGCTTAGATCACTTTCAGAGACAACTGTAGGACTTCAGTGGTTTCATGGGCTCTCTGTTATTCTCTTACTCTTGAAGATTGGTATCACTAGGGAACGGTGCTGTTTTTTACATAAAAGTATTCTTGGGTAATCAGGTTTTGTCCTTTCACCAGTAAGGATTTGAAAAAAAGCAATTATACTAAAATTTGCAGTGTTTCTACAGAGCTTCAGCTACCACTAAGCTTAACTGGAAACTAAGAGACAAAGCACCTCTGAAAGCCTAGTCTTACAATCCAGAGTTGGAAGCAAATACTAAAGTATCACATTTGTTGGACGTTTCTGACAGGTTTAACCCATTATTTAAAAACTAATGCACAAATTCAAATTTAAACACAATATGAAAGGTAGAGGGGGTTTTTGTTGTTGGTTTTGTGTTTTTGTCATTTTTAAACTTATTTTTTATTATTAATCTCCATTTATCTGCTATACTAAAAGATTTAAAACAAGGGAGCAAACAAGTAATGCCTGAAGACAGATCCCAAAGTAGTTTCCATTAACTTATATGGGACTTGGTGGAATTTAGAACTTCATAAAGTCAGACTATTTCATTAGAATTATACCATGGTTCTATGAACCTAGATTTAAACTTGCACTTATGAAAGAGTTGTCTCAGATACTAAGTTTGCATTTTAAGGTATTTCTGTAAATTGAGAAGACACAAGATTAAGATAATTAACCAGCATATGTCTTTCTCACCAAGCAGTTAAACTAAGCAATCTTTTAAGGTTTTTCCAACAGGAAAAATGTGGGGTATTTTTTTTCCTTTAACAAATGGTCAAATATGAGAATTTAATTAACTGAAGAGTTATGAACAATTTTAGACCTTTTTGCCTTACATCTTAATGCAAAACATTTTACTTGAAAGGAGAATTGGAGGCAGTGATGTTGCAAGATTGAGCTGTAGTCTAATTTCCAACATATGGTAGTTTTGGTTTTATCACCATCTTTGGAAAAAAAGGGTAGAACTTTCTAACTTGTTCAGGTTTTTTTTTACAAAGATTTAAATGGCTGACTTAAATCCCATAAGTTTTGTTATTTTTTCCCTTACTTTTTATTTATTTTTTTTCAATTTTTTTTTTTTTGGTAGCTTTCACATATTCAACACTGCATAAAAGACCCATTTGTAATTATATGTAACCTTTGTAAAGCCTCTGGGTAAAGTCTACTCATTAATCTTTAACCTGACTAGCCTTAGGGGTGGTGGAATTGGTGAAGCCATGTATTAGAGGCTCAGAGACCGCAGACTAGAGGTACAAAAGGGATAATTAAGCGACTCCATGAAAGGAAAGGGAACAAAACTAATGGGATAGCATGACATGGTACATGCCAGGCAGTAGTAAGGACAAGGGAATGCAAATTCCTATAGACAAAATTAAAAAAATAAAGGAGGCAGTGCCTTTTTCAAAACAAAATCAATTTAATATCCTCATTTCTTAGTCAAGCACAGACAGCATTCACTAAATCAGATCTCAAACATTGTAGTAATCAGCACAGATGCAGGGTTCATTTTTAATAGTGTGCCCCTATTTATCCTTTGTTTGTTTTAGCAAACAAGCTGCTTCATAGTAACTGTAAAATGCACAAGTTAGAGTATCTCAGTATGTCTCAGCAGAAAACAACACCTGGACAAGTGTCAAGCTGTAGCTAAGGAAAAATCCTGCCCCTGGCCACCAGGTTGTAAAGAACACCTGGTGCTGGGCAGCTGCTCACAATGTAGGTGATCATCAAGGGTCTGAGATGTGAGGCATTTTTAGGAAAGGAGACAGAGTCAGGATTCAATACACTAGCTCTGATGGGGCTTTATGGCTTTTAC
Organism: Pseudopodoces humilis; assembly: GCF_049639895.1. NCBI lineage: Eukaryota > Metazoa > Chordata > Aves > Passeriformes > Paridae > Pseudopodoces > Pseudopodoces humilis. The sequence continues at coordinate 58,075,357 of NC_142201.1, read as the reverse complement.
AGCACCTTCGTAGGGAATTCTTTGAAATTGTGAAAACTATTCTCCTTGCAGTTCCTAAAGGACAAGGTCCTGTCACCTCTTTGACTGCATGCTGAGACAAATGTCTAATTTTAAGTTTATTAATTATTTCAGTAAGTACAGTACAGGTCTCTCCATTTGATTAGACACTTGCCTTGGCATCCTTCTCAGTCTGATCTCCTATGACCTGTCTCTAAATGGTGGCATTAAGTGGTGATTTTTCCCCAGTTGCCTGAAAAAATTCATCATTCTGTTGAGATATTTAGACTTGGCTTCAGGGACTGTGTTTCCTTTAAAGAAAATTTCATTTTATGCTTCTGTAATCCTTCAGTGTGTTGCTGAATACAGAAAGACTGTCAGGCATTCATAAAGTGATAACATTATAACCAGTAAGTCCCACACTGGGGAAGTATGGGGTAGGATAAAAAAAAAACAAGCATTATCATCTTCTGGGTTTTTATATCCACTTTCACAAGATGTGATGATTACTTTCCAGATGGGTAAAGCTGCTTTGTTCGTGAGGTTATATGAGAACCTAATTTTTCATCATAAATAAAAAATAATTATTAAAAGAGCTATCTCTGGTCTTTATGTTTCCAAAAAAGTGAGGCAGCTGTTCAGGGGACCCAGAATGGTCGTCTGTACCTCTGCCCCTGTGCATGAAAGGAGAAGTCACTGTGATGGGCAGGTAGTGATAGGGCAAGGAGGAATGGCTTTAAATTGACATAGTTCAGAATGGATGTTAGGAAAAAAACTATTTTCTGGAAGGGTGGTGAGGCAGTGTCACAGGTTTCCCACAGAAGTTGTGGATGCCTCATCCCTGGAAGTGTTTAAGGGCAGGTTGAATGGAGCTCTGAGCAACCTGCTGTGTGGAAAGTGTCCCTGCATATATCAGGGGCATTGGAGGTGGATGATCTTTAGGATCCCTTCCAACCCAAACCATTCTATAATCTATGTATGATTTCGTGATCTCTAGGATAGTGGAGTTGTAATTTTGACAGTCCTTGCTTAAGGAAGGTCATATGTTCAGTGAGATAGAAGCCTATAAGGAACTAATCCTGTATCTGAACATGCATCTAGGTGACTTAATAACTTTTCAAAGTTAATGTATTGCAGGAATTTTATTTTAAATTCTCAATGAAGAAAAAATACACTCTAAAGAGGAAAAATTGTTAAAGGGAATGTGTTCCTGCAGTACTTCTCTATGTGTTTATCTCACTAATTATGTAAGAATGGGAAAATAGAAAAAGGTTTTGAAAAGAATAAAGAAGAAAATAATCATAATGTTGAAAAGAATGCATTTTAATTTGCCTTTCTCAAGGACAAATACTATAATTGCAAATATAACTAAAGCTCTGTTAAAAAGATGCAACAGAAGTGTTAATGAGCTGGTAGAAAGAGGCTTCACCAGTTTGAAAGGGATGGCCTGACATACAGTGTGGAAATAGTCAACTTTGCACAAAGGCTACATAGAAAATCTAATAAGTCACACACTCCAGTTTTACAATGGTAACAAAAAATAAAGGCTTAACATTTTGAATTATTTTCTTTATGCTTTACTTCTTGCAAGAGGCCTAGCTAACTGTAATAAGCAGACTGAGGGCCAAACATTATCCTTTTTTGTTAATGCTTGAAATAGTCTCTCTGTTTCCTAAATAAATGTATAGGTTTTTTAAAACCAGAACCCAGTATTTTTAAGATCCAGATCTGAAATGCACATCAGTGAGGGACTCTTATTATGACAAAGTGATGTGAAAAAGTAGAATTATAGGGAGAAAGTAAGATTTTATACAGTCGTTTTTTAAAATTTCATTAAGGATGCAAACCTCATATACTGAGAAGTATCCAACTCCCTTGGTTTTGAATTAACTCCAAAGTTTGTTGAATGTAGTTACCTTTAAATAGTTAAACCAGAATAAAACCAATTTAGCCTCAGCTTTTGAAAAGATCAGGGTAAATAGGAATAACCCTTTTTCTCCTTTCTTTCCTTAACCCAGCACTTTTCATTCCTTAATGAGATAGAGTATATGTGTAGGACCTACTTGTAGGATTTGCTTATCTTTCTCAGTCCTTCAGGGCTCCCAAGAGGAACTAAATCAAAGCTAATCAAACAAATTCTTACTAAATTTAACAAATAACTAGGAAGCCAGAATAATGGATGCAACCAATATGTGAACTTCAGATATAACTGTAAGACAATTATGGGAAAGAAAAGTAGGTCAGAAAAAATAAGGCAGAGAATGCTGTGTTTTTAATACTGTATTTATTAGCTGTCTGGGTCAGCTACTTTATCTCTTTCTAATCATCTGTGTAAATAAGACTAGCAATGTCATATTCTTTCATTCCTGTGCTACACTGACAATTTTCATTGCTTAATGAGATCAAATGTTTCTGGGTTCTACATATGTATACTCATTCTCCTCAACCCTTCGGGGCATCTTCCTTCCCATGATGGAAAAAAAATCATCAAAGAATAATAAACAGTTTGCAGTGAATTCAGCAAATAAGTAGGGTATGCTTGCAGTGCTTTAAATTTTTGGTTATAATAAAATTGCACTTGAAACGTAACATAAATCTCTGAGTTGCAGTGTTACAGATCAGTGCACTGGTCATTTACCCTGGAGTCTACAGTGTTGGCTACTGTTGGATACAGAATATTGGATTTAATTAATGTTTCTTTATTAACACAGTGATAAATACTGTGTTACCTTAAACAGGAGTAGTCTTTTTATCAATATAAGCAATTACTTATATTGATAAATGGTTATATTAATAAACAGTTATATTGATAAAAGCTTACAGTGAAGACTTTTAAAATGGACAATATAAAGCAAAATATAACAGTGCTCACCTCTGCATTTTTCCCATGTCCGTGCAAAGCAGTTTACACATAACTTTCTTATAATTTATTTTCTTGCCTTTCCTCACAGTATTTATCTCACAGATAGAGCAGATCCTTTGATTCCCAGTCCAAAGAATTGCAAAAACATAAAATATCATCCTAAACCAGGAATCTTTTCAAGACTCTGGGGTAATGTTCCCAGAACAAGTTAAGGTCAAGACAATGTTTTATTTGCTTGGGTTGGAAGAGAAACAGAAGGCAAAATATTAAGAGTCAGAGTCAGGCTAAAACAACACAGAAACCTGTTAAATATCCAGGAGCAGCAAGACTGGGACCGCTCAGAGTTGAATATTACCCCATGGATAGGCATAATCCTTAGGAGTGAGGAGAGGAGCTCTTAATCTAGCAGAGTAAACCAAATACCTTACAAATAACAGAAAATGTGAAAAAATAGATTCATCTTTTCAGTTCTAAATATTAATTCCTGGAAAGTGTCTGTAACTCTCTCAAATACATTTCGGGCACTTTTGCCAAGAACAAAAACTTCCTACCTTTGAGTTACCCATTGTGACCTTCCTACTGCTGCATTTTTAGGTTTCTTAAACAGTGTCATCAAAGGCTGGCTGGTTAATTTGACATCTGTCTGGTACATGAATGTCTTTTTGCTGTCCTTAGCCTACATTTTTTTTTTTCAATCATTTTTCATTCACATGGATTAGTTAAATACATAAAAAGAGAATGATTTGTCTCTGATGATGCTAATTAAGTTAATACATATTTCATTATCACATTTTATATGTACCTTTTAAACTGGTTTTACCCACTCACATGCTTAATGACTGTGACTCCTAGATCTCGACCTACATGATCACTCTGGGTTTGCCTCCCTCTTCCTGATTTAGCAAGGTGATGCGGAATTCTGGCCTCTCCTTGCTAGATTGATGCAAGTTTCAACTTTACAAGTCCGTGTGTGATCTACTGTCCTGCCCTGTGACTGCTTTCACCCCTCCTCTTTTTCTTCTGTCACTGTCACTTCGATCATCACACTCTTGATCACTAAGCTCCATAAATAACCCATTTATTCTCTTAAAGACTTCTTTCTCTGTGGACTTGTACAGGTGCACTACATCCAAAGGTCTCTGTTTTCCTCATTCAAAGCATTTTCAGAATATGGATTTCATTATGCCTACCTTTAGGAAGTCCTAGTCACCCTAAGGACTTCTATAATCGTTGAGACAAATAGGCATATGCAGAAATTGACTCACTTCTGTCTTAAATATCTACTTTAGGTTTAGATTAATTAATCACAAGTAGCACTTAAAGGGAGGATTAGGTGATCCGTTCAGACTTGGAAATATAAAATTTCTAGAATTAGAGCATAAGACTTCTACTCCTGTTGGAATCTTGCTCTGTAAATAGCTGTCCAACTTTATCCACAACTATACTTCTACAAGTTACAGCAAATATATTTGTTCTGGGTTAGTAATATTGTTGCTGTCCCACCTCAGCACAACAATCCCTTCTCTGTAACCATGGGAGGATTTCTTTGCTGTTAGATTTCTTTCTACAATTCACTCTCTGATTTTGACTTCTTGACCATAGATGAGCCAGAATTATGTGTTGCCATAGCTGGGGTAATGACATGAGTTCAGATATGTGGAAGACATAACCAGTCAATAGTATCTTTCATCCCTTGGGCTTACTCTGGACCTTTCATATCTGGGCAGCTATGATTTGTCAGAGAAGACTCTCTGTGTCTGAGAGCAGGAAAATTGTTTTGCTATTTAACACTGATGAATTAAATCAAGATATAATGCATATTAATATTAAATTAACCTATTAAAATTATAGTCTTCTCTGGAGAGTTGGGTGGCCAGGGATGTGGAGAGAAAAGTGACTGAACTACCTGGCTCAAAGTCCAGCTGGAGGCCAGTCACCAGCTTTGTATCCCAGGGCTCAGTACCAATTCTGATACTGCTTAACACCTTCATTAATGACCTGGATGATGATGGGATCAAGTATGCTGCCAGCAAGTTTGCAGAGGACACAAGGCTGGGAGGAGTGGTTGATAGACAATATGCTTGTACTGTTATCCAGAGGGACTTGCTCATGCTAAAGGAACAGGCAGATGGGAATCTTATGCAGTTCACCAGTCTTGCATGGGGGGAAGAAAACTCCATGCACCAGTACCCGCTGTGGGCCCACAGAATGGAGAGCAGTTTTACAGAGTAGGGCCTGGGGGTCCTGGGGGGGCAACAGGCTGCCCACAAGCCAACAGTGTCCAAGACAAACAGGAGTGCTGCCAGCCTACCTAAGGTGGTGTGTCTTCCCCTCCACTTAGTGCTGGTGAGACACCTGTGGAGTGACTGGTCCAGTGTGGGGCTTCCTGGTACAAGAGATAAGGACACACTGCAGAGAATCTAGGGAAAGGCTACTGAGGTAGGGGACTGAAGCCTCTGTCATATGAGGAGAGGCTGAGAATGTTAAGCCTGAGCAGCCTGAAGATAAGAAAGTTCAGGGGATCTTATCAAAGTGTACAAACACATTACTTGAGGAAAAGAAGAAGACATAGCTAGACTTTAGTCAGTGGTACACAGTGACAGGGCAAGAGGCAGTGATCATAAATCAAAACACATGGAGTTCCTTCTGAACACAAGAAAACACTTGTTTTTACGGTGAATGCTCAGGCCTAGAGAGCTTGTATACTTTCCACCTTTAAAGATGTTGAAAACTTTTTTAGTCATGGCCCTGGGCAACCTGGACCGTTTGAATATGCTGGGGATTGGATTAGATGATCTGCAGTGGTGTGTGTCAACCTCAACCATCCTGTCATTCTGCAAAATTGGAATAGGATCTATTAAATATAGTGTATGTAATACCTCAGCTACCATGAAGGAATAGGCCATAAATTATCATATATTAGTGGTATTTGGACATTTAATTTTTGTTGCAATCCAGATAATTACAAAGTTCCTGAAGTGGTAGTGTTAGAGAAAGTGTCACAAATGGTTTATGAAGGATAGTTTGTGCAACACCACTTAGAATACTTGCATTATTTTAATTTTCTGATACTTAATATATCAACATAGCTATTAATGCACATGCTCTTTTGAGTTGGGGCTCATATATTGTCTTCTGTTAAAAGAGAAATGGACATATGTGATTTAAAGCTGTCATTAATGATGTGGAAATAGATTTTTTGAGTTGTGCATGTCTTATTCAGAACCTGTTACTGTGGAGGGATGTAAGTGATAGTCTGGACACAATTCTGTTTCTAATGAAGCAGAATTGCACATTTTACTGAGTTTGCTTTTTATTTATAAGATTAGAACACAAAAGTTGGCATCATGCCATGTACAAATGCATGGCTGCAGCGGTTGACAAACACAGGAAAGAGAAGACAGAGGGGAAACTTACAGATTCCTTACAGGGAGGGATGCTTCCCCACAAGGATTGAAGTGAGGAAGGAAGAAGAGGCTCTGCTGCCTTCTCTCTGGTGACCAGTGACAGAACCCAAGAGAATAGCCTGAAGTGGTGTCAGGGGATTTAGGTTGGATATTAGAAAAAGGGTCTTCACTCACAGGGTGGTTGGACACTGGAAAAAGATCCCCAGGGAAGTGGTCACAACACGAGACTGACAGAGCTCAAGAAGCCCTTGAATAATGCTCTCACACATATGCTGTGTTTTTTGGGATTGTCCTGTGCTAGGCCAGGAGCTTTGGGTCCTTTTGAGTCCCTTTTAGCTCAGGATATTCTGTGGTTCTGTGATTCTTGACTGTGGCATAGAAGTTTTTTATTTGCATATTGATCATTATGTCAACACCTAAGATCATACCTAAGGACTGGATTTTGATCATAATCTTGAATTTATTACTTCCTACCCTATTTTGCTTGTAGTATGGCTATGGATTCAATAATGAAAAAAGTCCTTTCTGCTCTAATCCACACAGTTTTGAAAAATCATTCACATATCTCATCACAGGTTTGATGTTTATAATTAATCATGAGCAAAAGAAATTACATGCTTAAGTGCAAGGTCACTTTGAAATTGGATCTATACATACTACTCGCCTTTGATTTAATGTCTCTGGCCCTATGACCCTCACCTTCCCTCTGCATGATCTCTGACTACTTGCATTGTTTCACAAATTAGATCCTGACTCCTTGACTGACTTTTTTCCTGTCCTTGGACAAGATGAGTGTTTGGTGCTACTGAGTACCATTATTCTGCAAATGAATGGAAACAAGAATATCGATGGATATAGCATATGGTTTGCAGCTGAACAGTCCAGATTCTGTCTAGCAGAGGGTTCGTGAGCTTTGTCTTTGTGCTCTTTTGGCCTAATCTGTAAATCTTTATTCATGTCCACAGTGACACGCACTTTACCTGTGCAAGAACTGGGTTGTAGCACACAAAGTTATAAGTGATTTAAGAGGATCTGTTGTTAACCGCAATTTTTATGTTATTTAGATGTGAAATTCAATTAAATTAAGATGTATTTTGAATCCTAATACTAAAATCTGAACTTTGAATCTTTAGTTCTTATTTTTTCTGAGAACGAGAATAGGAGCCGAGACCAAATAGTGGTCTGACCAAATAAGATTTCACCTTCTCATGCATCAAATTGACCTCTTTTCTAAATAACGAGTTTTAGAATCTACAGAACTTTTTACTCATGGGGACATTTAATTTATTTCATTCACAGCATTAAAGCAACATTTCAGATGAACTTAGGTGAATGTTTGTCAGAAAATTTCCTCCTAAACGAGAGGACCAGAACAGTACCATTCAATCACATCTTCTCTTCAAAATGCCCCTGCAGCCTCGTACCTCATTGCATGTTGAGGACTGTATTGCTGGACTTGATTGAGCACAGTACAGAGACCACATTCGTCCTGTGCTCTTCACATACATAGCCAAGACAATTAAGTCAGAACTGCTATCTTTTTCTCTGTCTGCAGGAAACATAGGCAGGCACTTCTAGAAGACAATCCAGACCTTAGGTGTATTCAATCACAATCTAGCATGGCTTTTTCTCTTTATGTAATAGAAATTAGGGTTAGTGTGATGATGAAATGCCTACTTCAGCTTTACATGGATGCCACAAGAGCTGCATAGTTAATAAGTCAGTGGAGCTCATCCTCAGATTCTTTTAAAACCCCAGATGCTGTGTAGGTACAGATGTTGGGAACAGATGTATGCTGTCCATCAGTTATAGATTTTGGGAACAGATGTGCATTGTCCATCAGTCAGCAATAGTGACTGCCAGGTGGAGCATCCCACATTACCCTAGTGGAGATAATGCATCATAATGTGACAGTGGCTAGCCATGAATGAACAGTTCCAACAGCTGTTTACACCTTCTCATGATATAATTTTTTTCTAATTCCTAGTGAAAAACTGCTTCATTTAATGAAAATACCCCCAAATATGTGGTTGAAATTGCAGCACTTTATCATGATCTTTAGTGGTTTTAGCTCTCAGGTCTTTTATCTTCTTGATTTGCCTTCTCCATATCTTCTACAGCTAGCTCAATTCTACCTTAGTTACATTCAACATATACTTTAAATCATCTAGACAGACAGAACTTTGGCTATCACAGGGGCTTCCTCTTGGCATATTTTGTTCACTGTGTGTTGTTCAGAAATGTGTGAAGTTTTTTGGTTTTGTTTTGTTTTGTCTTGCTCATTTGTTTTACATAATGAGTCAAATATGAAAGCTGTATTGGTTGGGATATATTTATTTATTTATTATCTGAGAATACTCTATACTCCAAAATGCAGGAGGTCTAAATAGGTATTGAGAAAGGCCTTCTTAACTTCTTCCTTTAATTCTGCTTTTTCTTCTTTTTTTAAAAATGAGTGCAGGGCTTGAGGTATGTTTTTAAAAATTGTCATCCTGATGGGAGAAAATATTGGTGCTCTAGTAGGTAAGAGCAGCAAGAGTTATATTTTTTTTTCCTGCTATTTACTGCAAAAATCATCAGAGGTCAACATTCATCATACATGTAGGAACAAATTATGTCACTTAGGGTATGTTTACACTCCTGGGTTCAGGTAAGTGCAAGAACCTTTGTTCATGCTCTGAGTTGCAAGTAAAAAAGCCTTTGAGCTCTGCTGGTCTTCTGACTGAATCAGTAAATCTTGCATCTCCAAAGGACATATTATAACAAGGTTATACAGCTTCTGAAGTGAGGCTGAGGTAAGGAGAGTGACATGCAGTCATAAGCATCTGAGAGAGCAAAGTCCTTAGGTGTCACTAGTTACTGTCACATGCTGAATTTTTTACACTATGTACAGTAATCCTGTAGTCCTGTGTTCTTGATATGATAGCACAATTTATCAAAAAGCTATAGTGGAAAGAAAGAAAGAAAGAAAGAAAGAAAGAAAGAAAGAAAGAAAGAAAGAAAGAAAGAAAGATAGAAAGAAAGAAAGAAAGAAAGAAAGAAAGAAAGAAAGAAAGAAAGAAAGAAAGAAAGAAAGAAAGAAAGAAAGAAAGAAAGAAAGAAAGAAAGAAAGAAAGAAAGAAAGAAAGAAAGAAAGAAAGAAAGAAAGAAAGAAAGAAAGAAAGAAAGAAAGAAAGAAAGAAAGAAAGAAAAGAAAGAAAGAAAGAAAGAAAGAAAGAAAGAAAGAAAGAAAGAAAGAAAGAAAGAAAGAAAGAAAGAAAGAAAGAAAGAAAGAAAGAAAGAAAGAAAGAAAAAGAAAAAATTTAGAGGAATATTGGTACAGATTATTAAAGAGTTATGCTCATGAGGGGCATACATACCCTTCATTTAAATCCTATAAATCACTGATATTTTTGTGAGCTAGAAACAACTCTATGAAATCTGTCCCATAATCTACAGGCAACCTTTTGGCACTCCCCTCTGAAGCAACTGCTGCTAGAGACTGGAAGATTGACTGGTTTAAATAAAGTGTCATTCTCATTTTTTATGGAAGGTTTTAAGAGCAGCTACTTTATTTCATTTTCAACTGTTGTAACAAAAGAGACAAATAATAAAAGAAGACAGTAGTTCCCATAAAACCTTTTAACTTTGCAAGCTTTCTCCTTGATAGTCAAACCTAAGTGGGAAAAGCCCCTATCAGGTAGCAGGTGCTCACTAAAGCATGTGGATACACAAAGCACTGGGTGGTGCTGACAATCCTTTCAGTTATTTGGATGGAATGAAAGCTGTTTAAGTCTTCATAAAATGGTGCTTTGACTTGGCATTTTTCCCTTCTTTCAATCATGTTAAGTGATATTTAGTTAGATGGGGACCACTGACATGATGAGTCTGTCAGCTCATAATTTCCAAAGAATGACATAAATAATATTTTTTATTTGAGTTAGACACAAATAATTTATTTCTTGTGCATGGTTAAATGGCAGCTGGTGTTTTAATTTTGACTATATGCAATTAGTAGTATGGCCAGAATATTTTTCTGAAAAATAGAAAGAAGGTTCAGCTTATCCATTTGTATAACTACAGTGTGGGTGCCCTTAAAGAAAGAAGAGTGTTTCAAGGAAGAAAGAAAAATGTTTAAAATGATGGATAACAGCAAATGCTTCCATCAGAAAGCACTGCCACAGTAGATACAGGCATCAGAGGTTTCCTGTCTCATACCTCTCTCTCTGTGGCTCAGTACCAAAGTCTTCCTGTTAACTTTTTCTACTCTTATTACCTTTAAAGGAATGCAGCAAGTGGGTTAAAAGGTAGCTCATGCTACCATAGACATTGACCCACAAAATTTTGAAAACAAGGTGTACTTCAGGAGTGGCCTAACTAAGGTTGTAGAATCCTAAAGTGTCTTTACTTCTGATGCCCTGGTCTTAGAAGTGATTAAATGTGTTGTTCAAACTGACTTCAGGTTATACCACCTGGAGTTCAGGTACACTGAACTTTTAGACTGATAAAATAGTCCTAAATATGAAGCTCAGAACGGTTGGTTATTTACAAATTATTTAGCAGAAGTACCTAAGTTAGATCAGTTTTTTCATTGCATGTCACCAAAGAATAATTAAGGTGTTTGATAACTGAAAGTCTCCATTCACTCTGCAGGCAACCTGTACATTTATACTAACTTAAATATCTGTTCTGAAGGGCAGAAACTGAGTGATTTGAATGTCATCCGTTGTCTCTGGAAATGTGTTTTTTATAAAATTTGCATCCAAATTAGAAATACAGAAAATCTAGATTGAATTTAACAATCCACATGCTTCATTTTCAGTGCATTTTTAGTCTCTGGGACAAAACATTCGTAAGGATTATAACTAAATGCTGTAAACTGAAATTTACTGGAAAGATTGAGAACTCTAAAAAGACAGGTGAAAACTCATTGCACTATTTCCTTAAAAAATCTATACTGTTTACTAATAAAATGAATAATTTATCTTTATAATGATTTACATAATAAAATTATCCCTCTTATGTTTAGCTAAGTCCTGAGATGGAAGGTTCTGTTAGAGACTTAATTGCATAGTTTAGGAAAGCTTACAGTAAAAGAAAATGAAAATCATGTGTAATTATTCCTAAATATTTCTATTAATTACAGTACATCTGTGAGTTATATATTCAGAGTTGTAAGATTTTTGTTGTTTTGCATTACTCAGGAAGAATCTGAATTTTGGTTTGAATTCTTATCTCATAAAGCTGTTAAAAAGAAGGAAGGAATCAATGGAATTCAGTAGTACACAAGACTGAAATATGTGGGGCTGTCAAGTACAAGCATCTGCCTTAGAGAACAACTTTCAGCAATACTTCCAGGGACTTCTAGTCACATTGTATGCTCCCATTTGGCATGAACAACTGAAAACCAGTGGCAGGTCACAGCTAAGTAACTTGTGGACATGCTTGTCAATACGGTTCATTTTAGAAAATTAATGGCAGAAGATTGATGCTAAGAGAGAGTAATTAGATCATGTACTCCCAACTGGGAATTCAGTTTTCAACTTTTGGTATGTTTTCACTAAGAACATCAATTTTTCAAAACATCCTTGATGCTGGATGCTGGATGATAAGTATTCATGAAAGATTTTAAAGTTAGTCCTTAGTCCATATATTTTGCATATTAAAGCAGGTGATTTCAAGATAGCTCTTAATCCATGAATTTGCAAATAATTATGTTAAGAAACTCAACAGAAAAATACACTGAGGAAGAAAGATTGTAAAGAGTAAAAAATTAAGAGAGTGGGTACCACTGGCCAGACGGTTTTTATTAGAGGATGTAATGTGTCTCTGCAAGCAACTGAATTGTGTAAACACCTCGGAAGCACAGGATTTGCTTAGAGAGGTCCAAGGGAAAATAACTAGAAACTACTGAATGAAAATGAACCAAGAAAAATGAAGGCTTTACATCTGTAAAACTTCCTGTGAGGTCTGTTAGACCATATTAATCTCCCTTAGGAATTATTTGGAGCCCACCATGTGAATAATTTAATATTGTACTGGGTAAAGCACTCAAGAATATACTGTAGGAAACAATCATGTACTGATGGATGAACTACATGCCTACATTGCACAGACTTCTCATGAATTTGAGCGCCAGGCTGCTCAGTGTGTAATAGGGCTATGGTCTAGAAGGCTACATCAACTTTCCACCCTGCAACAAAAGACTCTCTCAGTCTCAAAAGCACCCACCTGTTGTTTTCCCCTCCAGTATAGTCCAGAGAAGGAGAAATGTTATCCTCAAAGTTACTGCCACTTTATTTTATTTTTTTCTCTTGATGTCTACCATATTAAGATTGCTGAAATGTTTTGTGGTGACAGGTTATTCATGTTGTTAATATTTTAACAGTTTCACACCAACTCAAAAAACCGATCCTCCAAAATTCAGTAAGATTCAGGAAAAACGGTACTTAAATGACATTTTTAAAAGTTTGCTCAAGTTCCAAGTTATGTCCTGGATTTTCCTTGGTAAAATTACCTATATTTCCAGCTCTATGGTTCTATTATGAAAATTTCCATTTTGCATGCTTTTGTCCCATGGAATTTATACTTATCATTGTATTATATACTAAAATGATGTTGGATAAGTGTGGTTTACACCTATTGTTTTCTATATGTTGTACATATCTATAAAATTATTTTAATTTTTCATGTCTATTAACAAAGATATGTTTGGACATAGTCTAATTTAAACTATAAACACACTTCTAAAATTCAGTCCTAGCCAGTCTTTTAGTAGAACTAAAAGTGCAGTTTTCACTTTCAAATAAAAGACTTTCTGACTTTCAATTAAAGAGTTTCAGTAAAACAATATCAAAATGTTAGAGTAGCGGGATTTTTTTGGCCTGCCACAGGGTTCTGCATTTTCTAGACTAACATCACCACTGGGGATCACATCAAGGATGTCTTCAGTGTCTTCTGTTTCAGCAGTCCCTGGCTGAAAAGATATGATTTTATGTAGACTCAGGGAATGGTGACTGCTATGACTGAGAGGTCAGGCCTTGCAAATGAAACAAGCAAACTGAAGCACCACAAAAGCATATTTGCAATTCTAGTTTTGGAATACTTTTGGGAAGAAGTTTAATCACAATAAGAAGTATATCTTCCACCTTGTAAAGGAAATAGCTAAAAACATTGATTGCAGAGGGTACATCCAAAACTCCCAATGCAATTTAATTCTTTGGTATAGTATTATCTGTGAGGAGATTGACCTACATCCTTTTCAGTTATTAAAGACAATTCCATCATTTTTATATGGGTTGATTTTTTTCTGGGTGTATATTGCAAATGGAAGTAACAGAGATTTCAAAAAAATGGAAAATGGGTTGCTTTCTAGCATATGACATGGGCAGATATGGGTTCCATCCCCTTCACATGTAACCAAATGGGAAGAGAAATGATATCTCTCCAAATTTATCCCCCTTTCTCCTTGTTTCCTGTAGCTTTTCTTGCAGAGCATGTTGTCATTTGATCTGGAATATCCCTTTGGTCCCCTGGGTTCAGTTGTCCTGCCTGTGTCTCCTCACAACTTCTTGTGCACCCCCAGCCTCCTTACCATCAGGGAAGGTCAAGAAACCACAAAGGCCTTGATGCTGTGTAAGCAGTGCTCAATGATAGTTGAAACATCCCTATGTTGACTACACTGTTTTCAACACAAATCCAAAAAAATGGCATGTGAAGTAGAGTGATGTTATGGTAAGGGTAGAGAGAAAGCATAAGAGACAAAGTCGTATGCACTATAAGAATTACAGGAGTTAATCTTTCCAGAAAATATTCTAAAAAGATCATGCTTAATTTTTTAACCTTCTTCTTGTCCTATAAAGTGGTAGTAGTTTTGGTTAGATTTTGTTATTACCTTCAAGTGAATTTCTAGCATGTTCAGAATATTCAGTAAAACATGACGATTTTTCTCCAAGAGGGGTGTTGTTTTTTTTTTTGTTTTTATCAGAGCTTGGTAAAACCAGTATATTTCAGCACATTCCATCAACTACTTACAAATTTGGAAGTCCAATGATATTTTCATTTATGTTGTTCAATTTTGTATTTTATGGAAAATAGAGCACAAATTTGAATGATATGAACAAAACTGCTTATGTTTTAAAAAACTTTCTCTTTTTTTTACAGAAGTGTTTCTTGGATTTACTTTCTTGGTAGATAAAAAAAGTTTTAGAAAGTGAGATAGGCATTTCTTTGCCCTAGTTTTTTAAGTGTCCTCTAATGGTTACAGATCTACTTGTAAAACTCCTTCCTGATACGGGAAGAAAAGTCTATTTCTATGAACAAGAGTTTGCAGGGTCAAGGCTTATAGTTATAGTGGAATACTCAGGCAGAACTAAATAACAAAGAATAAAGTGAAAAACACCAGTAAATTAAAATAAAGCTGGAATACACTCAATTAGCTAAATTACTATTGATATCTGTCATTATAAAGTACCCAGGGCTGTATAATTTTCTTCTAATCCCCTAAATGCGCAACTAAGCAAGTGAGAGGACATATATTCTTACAACCCCCAGTGGAGCCATTGAGATTATGCATGCTCTCACTAATTTAAAGAGGGACTTTCACACTGGGATACATTTCAAAAAGAGAACATTTAAATAAAAAGCAATTTAGTCTGCCTGTAATTGTGTTCCCCTTGCTGTTATTGCTAATTATTGAAGATATTTGTGCTTGAATGTGTGAACTTCTTTTTTTTTCTTTTTTTTTTCATTTAATTTTGAACAACACTGTTTCTACTTTCACTCAGTCGTGCTAAGATCACAAGGCAGAGCCTTTCTTTCATGTTTTGGTTTATCAGTGTCAGTGTGGTGGGGTGACCTTGTCTGGACATCAGTTGCCCATCAAATCCACTCTATCATTCCTCTCCTCAGCTGTTCAGGGAAGAGATAATATAATGAAAAGCTTATGGGTCAAGATAAGGACAGGGAGAAATCACTCACTAGTTACTGTCATGGTAAAAACAAACTTGGCTGGGAGAAAATTAATTTATTTTGTTATCAATCAAATCCAAGTAGGGTAATGAAAAAAAACCCAAATCTTAAAATACCTTTTCCCACACCTCCCTTCCTCCTAGGCTCAGTTTCACTCACAAATTGTCTACCTCTTCCCCTCAGTGGTGCAGAGGGATGGGTAATGGCTGCTGTGATCTCTCATGGTCTGAGAATTGGTGAATCCTTTCTCTCTCTGTTTACCCCCATATAAAGACTGGATGCTTTGTAGATGTCACTTTATTAACTCAAGCTACATACATACTATTGGACTAAACAGAGAGGTGATGATTTTTAATGTACAGTCAACTAATTATCTATTGGCCATTTCTGTCATTAGAACGGTCTGGTATAAACTTTGACCTCAGCACAGTGGAAGTGAAAAGTGATAAGAAATATATTAAAAAATATTTGATTTAGAAATATTTTTCCTTATTTCATTCTATAATTTGTGTCTAATAAAAAATACCATCCCTTTTCTCCATACAGACCAAGAACAGTAGAAGGAAGGACCTTGTGATGAATGTAGCCCTGTGACAAGATTGTGGGTTTGTTAACATTCTCATCCAGACCGTAGACAGGCTTTTTAGTTTTTTTATTGTAATGTGAAGTATGAATTTTGAGCATGATGGGCAACCAGTGACTCCTCAGCAGTTCAAGAAGAATTCCCATGCTGGGGATTCATCACATAGCTATCAACACAGAGGTCTTGGCTCAAAGCTTCTGTGTGAATCAAAGTCCCAGCTGTGGGAGAGTGTGGGGTCCTCAGAATTATCAGGTCAAAGTTACCAGGTTACCCTCGTCCCCAGGCATGTTCCGGTCCAGTGATAGAAGGCTTTGCAATCCTTCAATTGTGAATTACTAACAGAGTTCCCTTACTATTCTGAAACATGTGATGGATCTTATAATTTTCCAACCATATGAATATTTTCAAATGTGGTTAATAGGATCAGAGAGCCTGGCTGTCCTCCAGATTAATATATCTGACGGCTGAATTTCAGAAAGCATATTTTTCATAAAATATCCCATATATTTCCTAACTAAGTTACCAGATATAGCAGTATGCTAGGATGCTTTTAAAGACAGAGGCACTCCATTTCTCAGGAAATTATCTTGTCTTTTAATAAATTTAATTATTTATCCTGATACATTATATACATACTTAAATGGTACACATCTGAACACTTTCTCAATACATTTTTGCTAAAAATAATAATTTAGTAAATCACCACATTTAAGTAAAGACACCTCATCTGGCTTTAGTTTTCTGCTACATTAGCCTCAGATCTGGCCCTTAGATTATTTCTTAATATTGCAGCTATTTTATGTTTCTGGTTATGTGGCTTAGCAATTACAGGAACAAGGTAAATAAACAAGAATTAAGGAATGTGAAATGAAAAATTACGTAGTAGTAGATTAGAAATGGTCTGAAAACATTGGTTTTAGTACAAATCAGGAGTAAACTGGATAATTGCTTGCTATATTTAGAAGTTCAGACTAGATATGCTAGATATAGATGCACTTTGGTCATAATTTTCTGGCACTGAGTCTAACTGGCAGAGAACAGCTAGTATTTGCACTAAACTCTCGTAGCCTCCAAGACAGAATAACTGCATCCAAACTACCTATTGGGAATGGTCTAGCTTTGGAATGGTTAGCTGGTGCCTAACTCCCAAATTGTGCCTGGGAATTATTTGAAAGAGCTCTGATTGGTACAAGCCAAAACTGTGCTAGCAACTGTTATAACAGCTTAGCAGACGATGTAGTTCCAGTCTGGGAATATTTCCTGGCTCTGATGAGTTTCAAACTACTGACATAGTCTACAGATACTGAAAACATAATCAGTCAAAAAAAGTGATTCGACAAATAGTAAAAAATACAAAGATATAAATAAGGAGTAAATATTATCTACAAATCCAAGAGGGGATTCTTTTCAAGCCACAAAGAGATGAAGACTAGAAGGATATCATTAAATGCTTACTTTAGTCTTACATTTTGTCCTGGGGGTCCTTTCTTGACTATTCTTAAGACCAGAATATTAGGTGCACTAGAAGAGGCAAATCTTTGTTGTTTTGTTCAACAAATGCAGTGGCAGATGCAAATAGTGGATTGGGGTTGAACTGAAGGTGGTTCCGTGAAAGGGGACTTTCTCAATATCAGGGCATATATTAGGCAAGAGGACAATATGAAGTTTAACTTTGAAAAAAGCAATCTATCCTAGACTCTTGGGAAATTCTGCTGGTGGTTGATTTATTGCATCCAGCACGTAAGATTGTGGAGCCAGACAGACGTTGCAAGAAAATGCTGGGAAAATGAATTGTACCCATACCATAGGAACAGAGCAGGAGACAAGATGTAGTAGGTGGTATGAGAGGGAATTAAAGGTTCATGGCAAATCTATGCCTGGAGCTCTAGAAAAGCAATTATAGAGGTGAGCTGCTCACTTCTCCTTACAGATGAACTACTACAGCACATAACCTTGCCATTCTAATACTTTAAGGAGCAGCTGTATGGAAAATATGAGATAACAAGAATATCTGGTGACAAAAGATATACAAAATATACCTAGTTTTTCAAAATACTGACATTTAACACTCAGTCAGTCCTTTGAAAAGGTAACAACATTGGAAAGTGCACTCTTGGAAAGTCCCTCTGACTGTATACTCACATGTATGTATATGTGTGCATATAGATGTGTATATATGTATGTATATAGCTACCTATCTCTCTAAAATTTGTGAACAAAACCCAAAAAGGTAATTGATGTAGTATAATATGTTGTGAAAAGATAGGATATTGTGTCTCCTTTGGAACTGTGAAGATAACTCCAGATAGCATTATTAAAAAAAACCAGTTAACTTCTATATTTTAAAGTAAATGTCGCAGTTTTTCGTGTTAGATATGTATTTGCTTTTAGATAGAGGACTATTTATTTTCTTCCTGATATCCTTTTCTACATTTAGTCATTTAGTTCTCTGATGAAAGAAAGTATCCTTGTTCTGCAGCCACAAGCATATATGTATTTTTGTGTAAAAGACACTGCATGTAAAAAAAAAATCTTAATGAGGGATTAAAACTGCAGATGAATCTGAGCCACAGGCCTGATCACTTCAGTAACATTCTTAAACTCAATACAGCTCCACTAACCTAAAATCTATTCTCTTATTACTAGAACAAGTCTTGAATAAAAACAGTGTCACTTTATGATTATTGTACTTCCAAAAGTATTTTAATAACTTCCTTGATACACAGGCAATGTATTAACTGTTGATAAAATGGAGAGGAGCAGTAACATTCAGCAGAAGCAGACTTGTCAAGTGCAGACGCTTTGCAAATTGCACATTTATATCCTGTGTTATATCCTGCATATCCAGCTTTATACCACTGTCATGGGGTGGCTTTACCTTTAAGATAGCTTTGGGAGCTAAGGAAGTTGAAACTGCTGGCGGCTGATGGGAGTCTTTCCTCCTGACCAATTATCAGTCATTTCTAAGAATTGACAGCAGTTTTAACCATTAAAACGTAGAGTCAACCTATGAACACCTCCTTAAGATGTAAAGTCAGAGCGCTCTGGTCCTCTTTTGTTTCTGGTTTCTGAGAAGGTAACAAGGCTCTGTCGTGGCCTCCTCCTATCCCTCCCCCCCCCGCCAGGCCGGACAAGGCCACAGAGGACGAAGGGGGGGTGGGGAGAAGCAGAGCTGGCAGCCTGGTTTAGTTTTCAGTTTCTGCTGCTGGACTGAAACCTGACACCATGAACTCTTGCAGCTTTTCTAAAGTTTTTAATTCTTTTACTACCTGGATAAAACATACAGATTACTCCTTTTTCTCAGAAAGACAGAGATAGAGAGAGACAACATGAAGAAGACATCATAAAACCACCGAAAACAGTGAGGAAAAGAGTTAAGTTTGAAATAGGAGAGAGAGAATAAGAAGATGCTTGACAGCTGAAATATCTTTCTGTTAAAGCTATGGAGATGTACAGTAGTAGTTTGAAAAGACTCCTTTAATTCATGACAGAGTATATTGGGAGGAATGGAGTGTTCAAAGTGTGGATTTTGAGCAAAAGAGAGAGTAATTGTGATACAGTGAGTTGCTGGAACTGAGTGAAGCGAAGATTTTGAGGCCTTGAGGGCAATGAGAAAACTGTTTCCAGGGAAGCTCACAGAGACAGATGAAGAGGACTTTTGCCTTTGAATAACTCATCCTTAAAATGACATCCCTAGACTCATTTGACCCATAACACACCTCAGAGTGATGTGAAATGGGAGGAATGAACTCTGATGACAGATTTCCGGGCAGCTGGCATCAGGGCAATAGAAAACTATAACAGAAATGGTTCTCTTGTGAGAAACTCCATAGATTAGCAGAAGGAGACTTCTGTTTCTCTACAAAGACTGATGAAGAGACACTAGCAAGAATTGGGACTGTTTTTAACCACCAAAGTTCTAAAGTTTTTTGTCTCTATGTTGTCATGAGTACAAAGGAATGGTCAAGTAGTGGGGGATAAAAGGGTTTTCTGGAAGTTTATTCTGTTGTTCTTATTCTTGTAGTTTATTAATAAACTTTCTTTATTCCTTTTTAAGTTTTAAGCCTGTTTTGCTCTTGCTCTATCCATATCTCACAGCAAGAAATAAGTAATTTTTTAGTTTCTGGTTTAAAACCACGACAACCACACAGAACTTAAGTTTGTTGTTCCAGATGTATCTCCCTTCAGAAATGACTGTAAATTATTGCTATGTTTACCTGCAGTTTTTAAACTGACAGGTATGAACAGATAATAAGTTGTTGCTCAGGGTGTGACAAGTGTTACTAATCAACTAGAGGAAAAAAAAATCCATTGCTTTTAGGAGTATCAATATTAGCCTTCATCCCAATTGCCTGATCTTGGATGTTGCAAGAATGCATCTGTAACCACTTGTAAGGGGGACACTGCACATTTGTTAAATCTGAGACAGCACCATTGCAATCAACTAAAACCCGAGATCCAATGAACACTTGAAACTGTAATTTCCAAATATCTTTCTTTTCTTAATTGAGTTTTGTTCCGCTGACAGACGAATGCACCCTCAGCTGAATTTGAATAGGGCTGCTGCAATAATCAGTGATTCCACTCAAATGAAAAAACCTGTAGCCTGGCTCTCTGCATGGTTATGTCTAAGAATGTCTCTCAGACAGACCCGACTCCTACTTTTCCTAATTAAAAGTGGTAATAACTGTTTTATTGGATCTAAATTACACTTTTATATGACAAACTTAATTTAAAGTGTGACCTATCAACTTAATGACATTTAGAGGCTGGGCACAACTATACATAAATTAGAAGAGAGTGAGATGCTTTGCAATAAAGAAGTAAAGTGAAGAGGGAAAAAAGCTCCAAAATACTAATGAAGGATAAAAGCACATCAAAACATTGTAGCTAATGAGTTTTGCAGCTTGGAATGGAATCAGAGCTAACTCTGCAGAATATTGCTTACCAGGCTAATGGCTAAAATAAAAAATATATAACTTTGAAGTTTCTGATAGGTGTGATTTGATTTCTGCAATAGAAATGCAGGAGGTTTTAGAACTGAATTTACAAATAAAGAATGAAAAGCTTCCCTTAGTTTTAGATTTCCAGCAAGAAAGGTTTCTTCCTTTCTCATGTGCTTTTCATTCACAAATCTTCGAGCACTTTTAAATAGGCAGCCGGGTACTCTCACCCACATTGTCCAGATAAGGGGGCTACTGAAATTATATTAAATCTTGATGAAAATTTGGAGTGACACCAAAGAGCCTGATAATGTTATATCCAAAGAGGGTCTGAGGTAATTTTTAGGAGGTGGCATCCCTAATTTTCAGGGGCTGGTAGATCCGTTACATCTTAAGAGCAGAGGACAAGGACATTGCCTTTAAAAGTTAAATGTATGATAAGGATTCTACTAATATTTTGCAGAATTAATTGACAGGCTGTTATTTCTGCAGAAGTTGTTATTATTCCAGTGACACAGGAATACTATATCATGATTAGTGAATCTCTGAAGATTTTTACAGAATTACAGAACAGCTGAGGTTGGAAGGCACCTGTGGAAACCACCCAGTCCAATCCTCCTGCTCAAGCAGGGTCACCTAGGGTAGGCTGTGCGGAACCATTTCCAGTGGGGTTTGGGATGTCTCCAAGAAGATTCCACAACCCCTCTGACAGTGCTCAGTCACTCTCACAGTAAAAGGGTGTTCTCTTCAGAGGGAATGTTTCAGTTTGTGCTCATTGCCTCCCATCCTGAAGGAATGGCCTTTAATGGCCTTTTAACAGTACAGTGAAAACAGTTTGATGCAGTGTATGTATCTCCCTGGAAAAGATTAAACTGTCTATTGTTTCTGTCAATGACTTGTTTGCTGAATTTTTCAGGTAGGTTGAAACCATACAGTCATAATTAGTAGCTGAGGGAATGTATTCTGGAAAGTATTGTCAAGAGAGAAGAACAAAGTTTCATATCACCTAATTCTTGCCATAAATTTTGAGTTTATGTGGGAAGGACTTGTAAATTCAAACAAGCAAAAGAATTGTATTCCTGCTATAATCTGAGAGTAGTAATCAAGTTATTTAGAGAACAGAAAGGAAGCAAGTCACTTATAGTGGCACTCGGAGCTTTGTAAAAGTTGTCTCTTAGAGACCTTGAGGTGTTTTTCTTCTTTAGTCAGAACTTGTGTTCTCAGTCAATTACTATAAAAACACTAAGCAAAAAAGAAAAATAAAAGGAGAAACTATATAGTTTGTTTATGGTGTCTACTATATGGCTTTCTTGTTAATCTGGAATATATTCTTCTGAAACGTAGAAAATATTCTTTGTTAATCTTTTTAGCTTGGGGTGCACATAAACACGCACATTCCCATTCACATAATATACAGGGAATTATCTCCCATAAGACAACATACTTTCCTCTCAGTATTATCACACATTGAACTCCTGGTAACCAGCTTAGCTTATTTGGAGGGCAGAGTTGCAAACTCTGGAATCAGTGGTTACTTTTAAAAACTACAATGAGTTATGGTTGTGGCAGCCTCTCAGCTCAGTCCACTCACATGGCCCGAAATATCTCACAGTAGCTCTGTTTTAGCTTGTCTTGAACAATTTCCTCATGGAAACATCATTGGGTTCAAGTTCTCTAGGCTTGCTTCTAAAGCTCTGTCATCTAAATCTCCCTTTAATAACAACAGTTTATTGAGCCAGACATTGTGGATTGACTTACCATGAAACTGAGATAATTAATGCTCTCTTACTACTATTACTATCACTCAAATTCAACATAAGAAAAAAGTCATTAGAAGAATTTAAAGGTGTCAGAGGGATGGGAAGTAAAAGATGTGTGACTTCACAGATAATCAGAATAGGTAAGATGAAAAGAGGAACTATAATGGATTAAATTTGTAGTTAACAGTGTGTCGCTACTTGCTATTTGAGCTCTTTAAAGATGTCTCACTATCTTAAATCTGCATCTTCAAGAATCTCCTATAAAAAAATAAATGTTCTTCCCTTTATTTTATAAAGGCCATCAAAGGACAAAAGTATATACATATACAGTGTTGATGTGAACAACACCTTGCCTGGGTTTGAAGGCAAATGTACTCATTATTGGGATTGTCTGCAGGTAAATGCCATAGAAAATAGGCTGCTGGGTGTTTTTGAGGTGAAAAAACCCAGAGTGTTTTCTAGTTTTAACCACACCCTCTTTTCCTAGATTCCTGGGTTTCCTTCCAAGAAATGCAGAATTTCAGTATGTCTGAAAGGTAATTGTAAAAGTTAAAAGTACAAACAAAAGCCTGGACTTCATGATTTAGGACTTCTGCCCTAGGATGGTAATGCTTACAGTACGAATGTGGATTGATTCAAAGGTCTTCAAACCAATGGTAACATTTTACTTACATCAGAAGGAATGTACTAGTTGAAATAACATTTGGGAGTTTGAGGGTTCTGTAGTCACTGTTGTATAAATATTTGGGGTTTTAATATACTTCTGTTTTGTCATGTTGTCTGTTTTCTTTTATTACTTGTTTTCTTTGCTTTCTTTTCTGAAGGGGGAAAAAAAAATCGAACATCACCCTTCAATATTGCATGGAAAAGATACACAATTTCACCACGTTCATGAGCCTGCAAAACTGACAAACTACGTTTAATCTGAATCGTGGGGCTAAGTGTGTTTTCCCTACATGATGTTTGAAGATTTCTTTGGGAAATTAAAGATTTACTTCTATTTTTACTAGTTGCAGAGTTTTTTTTAAAAACTTTTATGCAAGTATAGGGAAGTATGTAAGTTCTTTTGTGTTAAAATTAAATTATCCATTCCCCCCAACAAATTAACATATTCAAATGTAAACAAATGACTTTACATTAATCTCTCCAGCAAACGAGGGATCATTTCTTCCTAGACATAATAAGACAATCCTAACAGTAGGATGTTTGAACACACCTGTAAATCAGGAAGCAGGGAAATTTTATCAGAAAAAGAATATCAGTATGAAGTAGAATTTGCACTGCTGTTCATTACATAAGCAGGAATCCCAGCTACCCAGCCGAGAAAAAGATTGAAAATAAAATGAAATGTAACACAATTCTTTTCCCCTGGAAATCTTTGAAGACAAGAAAATGGAAAATAAATATTTATCTTTTTCTCTTTCTTTCTATCATTCTTGTTGATATGTTTGCATGTGTAGATAGAAAGAGACCAGAAGAAAAATAGTGAGGTAATGTGGATAATATCACACTTTAGTACACTTTAAGGAGGGCAAAGCTGGCATTTAGTATAAACAGGTACTTATGCTCCTTCTTCCTATACATAGTCCTTGGCAATAGCTGCAATATCATGAAAATACAGCGTCTACTTTTTTGGTGACTGGAATCAGCCCAAAACTAATGAGTAGTGACTGACCACTCGTGGTCAGTAATGATGACTGAAATTACAGTTCTTTACAGAGAAGCTATTTAATTTCAATGCACTTAGTTAAGTAAGAGGAATCCCTTGCAGACCGTTTACAACCTGCAGATTTGCAGCAAGAGTCCAGTGGATTAGCCTTTCCTAGTCTATTGGTATATCCAATCTGTAACCACCTTTTGCTATTCAGGCAGCTCTGTTGGAAGGAGGCACTTCATCCTTGGCTTATCAAGGAGGCAAATCCTATGTCTCTAAGCATGTTTGTGTGTATACAGTCCTATTGATTTCATATATATGTGTTCTTATTACGCCAAGTAACTTTGACTTTTTTTTTTTTTCTTAATGCCGGACCAATTTCTATGAAATTTTTGACTAGGAATTACCATATAAATATATTTGTGTGTGTGTGCATATATATATATATATATATATATATATATATAATTATACTTCTTAAGTGTTTGATGGTGCTAATAGGTATATGGTAGGATTGATCAGAACAATGAACATTAGTTTCCAGTAGAAACTGTATTTCCTATTTACCTTTGTAAGTCTGTTTTGCAGAGCCTTACAATAATTCATTGTCGTGTGTTCTTTGTTCCTTCACTCAGTAGAGCAGCATTGTGACAATTTCTACCATGATGCAATATTTGCTCTGGAGTTTCAAAAATGTTTTGCTACCATATATAGATTTTGTTGTTTTGGCAATCATTTCACACTTGTCCATTTAAAGTGCAGCCTTGGCATTGCTATTTTTCTGCAGGATGGGAAAAATGCAGTCAGAATAGCACAACCTGTTCATTATGCTTTGGTAGTTCTAACAACTTTCCTTATGGTTTTCTTGCTCCTTAATATCTGAGTTCTCCCAAAGAAACACTCAGAAGATGGTTGGATCCATAGTAACTTCAGTAGCTGGAAAAGTCTGTGTTAACTGAATTTATTGATTATCAAGAAACAGTATTCACCCTGAGATGAGGACATAAATCAATGAAAGTAGTCATCTTTCCCTACATTTTTGTGTGCATAGCGCTGCTGTGAGTTAGACTTATAGAAAATAGAGGATTTTAGGTTTTTTTTTTTGAGGTCTTTACTGAGTCTCGTACAAGGGATAAAGTTGTTGGGCTCATGAAGGTGAAAACAACTAGTTATTAAAGGACAGGCAAACAATTCCAGTGACAGGTTTTGTAAGATCCTAATGCCTGTCTAAAATAGGCTGATGAAGGGTATTGAAAACTGTTCACAAGATCTTTTTTAGGACAGTATACATATGAAATGCACGGTTGTCATTCATAAAAGGATTACAACTTTTCCTTGTAGTACTTTTCCAAGACTTGGAAGAAATCACACCAGAGGAGTCAAAAGTGGAAGGAGATCACCTGGAAAGCTGTCTTTTCCTTGAGCTGTGTCTTGCAGAATTTCAGAGGAATGATTTTTTTTAAAAAGCTGGGTTTTTTTCCCAGTACCATAAATCATAAGATTTATGATTTACATAATCATGGAATTACAAAATCATTTCATTTGGAAAGGATCAACATAGTTGTTCTACACTAACACTTGTTCCAAAGAAGGTAGCAGGTTCAGCTAGGCTTGGTTGATCAGGGCCTATTTTGGTTGAGGTTTTCTTTTGTCTGAGGAAAATTTTCCTACAGCTAGCCTTTCCAGGCAGCTTGTTCCAGTGTTTGGTCATCCTGACCATAATGGTTTTCTTCCCTCACTTATATCTGTTCAAATGATCAACACATAAGCTTCTGCATGTGTTTTTGTGGTGCATGTGTTTGTGTGCACAAAGGAGTAGAAATTTATAAATAATATTTCATTCTTGCTCTGTCTCTGCTCACAGACAGCAGCATAATCACAGTCACAAAGTAAAAGGGTAAAGTTTCATACTTACTTTACAGTAATATAAGGCAATTGCTTTTATAAAATGACAGCTGAAATTCTGTAAAAAGCTGTTTATACATTAAAATTGGGGGTCAGTATTCACGTGGTGCATTTGACTTTCATCCTGAGATATTATGTGTGTGCAATTTAAGGGTTTCTGTCAGAAATTTAAAAATTAATTCCCTCTTAATTTGTATTCATTTAAAATTGCTAGAAATTAGGTGAACCTTCACACAAATCAAGATCAGTGTGACTTTTCATGTTGTCTTTGGTGGTGTCCTTCTTTGTAAAGAGAAGATACAGGTTGACTGCAGCTAAATATTAAACAGCTATATGATGATATTAAAAACATTTTCAAGTGTTCTCCTCAGACAAGTAAATACTCTCAGAAAGCTGAAGGTGGCTTCTAAGGTGTTCTTCAATCCTCTAAGGTAAAAAACCAAAAATCCAAAATCGTATATGAATATAAGTTATTGCAAGAGAAGTGTCTTGTAATTTCACTGTCGTATTTGAAATGCTCTGGGATAAGTGAAGTAACAACCTTGGAATTCATTGCAGATTAAACTATTTGATTATTATATTATAGTAGAGACAGTATAACTGTATGTATATTCCTGATTTTGCAGTGTTTTACTTTGGAAATCCCTTCCAATCCAAAACCTTCTAAGTTTCTGTTAAACCCAAACAAACCTACAGCAGCTTGTGTAAACCAATATTCTTCAGAATAGGCTTCCACAAGTCCTAAGAATGCCTTTGCAACATGATGAAATTCATAGGGTTTATAAACTATTTGCTTACAACCTCCATGGAGTCTCCACCTCAGTTACAAATGCCTGCCAGTCCCTTTTGAGAGTTTATTAAAGCTTGCAACAAGTTACTTCTAGCCAAAATGTCAGTGGTTAGTGTGTAACTGTGTTAGGATAATTTACAGCCAGCTTGAAGAAATATATGGCTTCTGTGTGAGGGGGTGATATAGAATCTTATTATGCAAATTTGTTAAACCATATTTTACTTGAAAGTTTTTCCTCCTCTCATGACCAGCAGACTGAGATAGACACATGGTACACCCCTTCCTGACACATGACGGTCATATTGAACATTCACAGTTATTTTAATGTGCTCTTTTAATTTCCACAAAGAAGTGAAGTGTTAAACACAAGTAGTGCAATGTGTGGAAAAAGAAAATATTTGACCATGCATGACACAAAAAGGAGACCTTTAGTATATCTCATCATCTTGGATCTTTTTCACTTGTGTATTTTTTTTTACCTTCACTTGATTATTTAAGAGTTTTATGCTTGCCATAACTCATCTGCAATATTTAATTGATTCCTCCAGTTGTCTCTTACTGCTGTGGGCATTCTAATCAATTAAGGATCTTCACTGAACTGCAGCCTTCTATTTTCCCTCCTCCGTTTTTCATCTATTAAGTCTCTTGAGTGTGTCTGTATGCTTACTTTTGTTTATATATGGGTGTGCTTGTTTGTCCTCTGAACTTAAATCAGATTCTTTCATTTTCTTTATCTTAACATTGCTTATCTCCACCTGGATTTCTTCAAGATCCTGTATTCTGAGGAGTTTGCTTTAATTTCCAGCTAACCAAAAAGCTGCTTGCACAGCATCCAACAGCATAAACAGTATTTCTGCAGTGTTTATCAGGCAATCTTGTGATATTATTGCACCGATATATCTATATGATTCACTGTCATAACCACTGTTATCATCAGGGAGCAAGCACCTAAATAATCCTCTAATATCCCATAAAACCTTTCAGTGTATTTAATACTTTCTACATCTCTAAGATACAACTGGATAGCTAAACTTCACAGGTTTTCTTCCTTTCTTGCAGATTGCTGTTTCTTTTTCTCATCCCATCCCAAAAGTATTTGAGAAATTTGAGTATTTTGATTTAATCTCTGTGTACTTCAGAGCTGCAAATTTCTAATTGTTAATGCCTTTACTGTGGGGTTATTGTTCTTGACATCTGGCATGCTGAATATTTAAACTTGAGGAGTCAGTTTCCCAGACATGCCTAACCTCTGGCCCCTGCTTTTGAAAAATGTTGCACTTCAATTATTATGAACCAGAACCAGAATAAATTCCATTAATATAGTCATCTTTTTATAACCAAGGAAGGGAAACAGACTTTGAGGATAAAGTAATTTGATGTTCTGCTGTGAGGTAATACAGTTTGTCTACCATAAATTTTCACTGGCAAAAAACATAGCATTCTTGCTTGCACTAAGGTGATAGATGTTGCAATTTCACAATTTATGTACTGTGAATTAAGGGGCAGTTTGCTTTACTGTTTTTTCAAAGGGAACATGCAATTGCCAGAACATGCCAGAAAGCAGGTTACACTCTTCAAAAAATAAAGGGCTCACAGTACCTGGAGTCACAGGAGAGGCTCTACTTCTGGAAACACAAGGGCTTCCTAAAGGATGGGACAACATTTTTGTGTGACATGTATTGCTCTATATTTTTCTATATTTTATTCGTGCACACCTCTTTTCAGGAATACTCCAGGATAAAAGTATCTGAGGAGATTTAACTAGTTAACTTGAACTGATATTTGCATTAGATCAAAGTCTAGGCCTCCTTCACCACCACTTCATATATATATCTATTTTCTCTTCCATAGCATCCCTAGAGAAACCTTAAAAAGTATTGTAATACCAAGCTGCTGGCTCAGGCTTTTTCTCTCTTCTAGGCATGGCATTAAAATCCTTTCCTCTGGGGATTTCTGCTACTGTTAGCAATAAGAAAATTTATCTGATACTCTCTTTTTTCCTTCCTGTTCTTTATAATTGCTAAGCTAGTAAGCAATGATTGTTTCCTCTTTTTCTCTGAGTTATTTTTTCTCTCTGTTCTTTCTTTTGATAAAGTAGTAGAGAACTCATGGGAGACAAAAGACCTAAAAGACTTAAATTATTTGACTGGAAAATATGCTGCTTTTTCATTACTTCAACATCTCAAGGAAAATGTATTTATTTTACTTTTATGGGAGATAGCACAACACTTACTGGATTAGGATACTTTTCAGTGAAGCACACTTGTGCCATTAATTGAATGCAAATCAAATTTATTTTGCAAGAGCAGATAAATGCTCATTTAGAATTTAGGCATTTATACAATATTGTTTTCCATCAAATAGAACCAGCTGCACAATCCAAGCTCCCAGCACATATTCAGACAACTCAGAGCAGTCTTTGGCTGTGCATGGCTTCCATGGACAGTTATGGTAATCATAAACACTGTGCTTATGGACAGTTTCTGACCTTCTCCATTTCTAGAGACAGGCGATGATGAAAGAGACTTCATGACAGCTGTATATTTCCTGAGATTCCTCCTCTATGAAAGCACAATTTGGTATGAGCTAGATGTTAGACTCTTTTGGTGCCAGCTCTGCCCTGATACAGCCCAATATCTAGTCTCATGTTTATTTAATCTTTCAGTCTTTGCTTTGTCCTTCAACTGGCTTCAGAAGCATAAGAACAAAGCAGTCACTCATATGTAAAAAGCACACATAAACCCATATAGCTGGGTGTGTACCAGGTGTAGGCTCCTGCTGATTAAAAGCCAGGATCAAAACCAAAAGCAAACCCCAAAAAACTCACCTGGGGCACTTGAACATTTCAACACTTTCTGCCTAGATACAAGCCAGAGATAAGACATTCTATATTGAGGTATGTATAATGAATTTTTAAAGCAAAGAACAATTCACTGCCTATGTTAAGTTAGCCAGCCAATGGCAAACTAGCCATCCAGAAGAATTCCACAGGCAGAAGACAGACCACCATTTCCAAGAGTGCTGCATACCCAACCAAAATGATGGCAGGATTAATTGTCCCATGAAGGCACCTGTCTCTTTCATTAACATCAGAGCAAATCTTGAAAATTTGGGCTTTATGCTCAACTTTTAGGCAGACAAATTTAGATGAGATAAATGCTACTATATAAGTCATTATTTCAAGTTGAAACCAGCTTCAGGTATGCCATATGTCACTCTGGACTGTCATTTAAATGGCCTCCACACACAAAGCATGCTATGACATTGACAAAAGATTTAAAAAATCCTCTGGACAAAGAAGTTCTGTCCGGACAATTGAGCCACCTCAGAGTGATTTGCTCTAAACTGGCAAATTAATCTTCCCTGCTCCTCAGTGTCTTTGGGAAAATAACAAACTCAGGGAGTCTTATGCCTCAATCAGAAAACAAGAGGCTATTAAAAACCAGTTTAAACCAAACATAGAAAATATGTCAAACTAAAAAGTTAATGGATTTATTGCATCATGTGTCAGAAGTAAAGTGCACATCCAGCAGGATTAAGACATGAGTCTTACTGCACATGTGATGTGTGATGGGACTATTCATCCAAGAAGAAAAACCACCTCAGAGGAACACAGTGGCACATGCAACAGCACAGAGGTGAGACATTTGTAATTTTGCCAGTCATCAGAGATCCTCCATTTACAGAAGGGAAAACATTGACAGGTTTTAGTGCTAAATTTAGGGTTCTTTCCAGTAAGGAATACAGTTGTGCATACTTTACCTTAGCTGGACAGAAACCATAAGTCAGCCTTTCTAAAGCTGCTAGAGTGTGTGATATGAAAATGAGAAGCAACAGAATCTGTTTACAGCATTCAGAATTAAATGCCAAAAAGTAAACAAACAAACAAACATACAGCTTCAATTATAATAAGAAAATACATCTATAAATAAACTCAGATTTTTTTTCAGATTTTTTGTCATAGTATGAGTAAGGTTTATATTTAAATATTGTCTCTTAATACAAAAAAATCATATATAAGCATAGGGGAAAAATGTGATGGGTGGGATTAATATCTTTTCACTGAACAATTCATTTTTTCACAAAAAAAAAGACAGGGTCCAAAGAACACAATTTGATGCTTTTTACATGAGGATTTTTTTTCTCTTTATTAAAATCTGTTGTGAAAAGAATTATTTTTCATATGCCCATTTGACATAATTTCAGTTGAGAATATTTTTCCTACATAGATATTTTAAAACATTGTCATTGATTTAAATTAAAGCATAAAAAAAAATCATGAAATTAATCTGGCTTCTGAAGACTTAACTGCATTTTTCTTCGTTTGTTGGCAATTAATTTTGTAGAGTGAAATGTCTTCATTAATTTAATCTAAAATTAAAATTGTAAGGTGTGGATTAAGACATCACAAGAAACAGAGATTGAATGACTGCTCAGGAGGCGAAATCTAGGGCTTTAAATACCAAATAAGTCCTTGGACTTATTCTCACAGGACAAGGTTGAGAGCCTGTGCATGACTCCTTCTCCTTCTCCTTCTCCTTCTCCTTCTCCTTCTCCTTCTCCTTCTCCTTCTCCTTCTCCTTCTCCTTCTCCTTCTCCTTCTCCTTCTCCTTCTCCTTCTCCTTCTCCTTCTCCTTCTCCTTCTCCTTCTCCTTCTCCTTCTCCTTCTCCTTCTCCTTCTCCTTCTCCTTCTCCTTCTCCTTCTCCTTCTCCTTCTCCTTCTCCTTCTCCTTCTCCTTCTCCTTCTCCTTCTCCTTCTCCTTCTCCTTCTCCTTCTCCTTCTCCTTCTCCTTCTCCTCCTTCTCCTTCTCCTTCTCCTTCTCCTTCTCCTTCTCCTTCTCCTTCTCCTTCTCCTTCTCCTTCTCCTTCTCCTTCTCCTTCTCCTTCTCCTCTCCTTCTCCTTCTCCTTCTCCTCCTTCTCCTTCTCCTCCTTCTCCTTCTTCTCCTTCTTCTCCTTCTCCTCTCCCCTCCCCTCCCCTCCCCTCCCCTCCCCTCCCCTCTCCTCCCCTCCCCTCCCCTCCCCTCCCCTCCCCTCTCCTCCCCTCCCCTCCCCTCCCCTCCCCTCCCTTCTGTCCCAGACCATGACTTCTTTTATTCTAACAGCATTTCTGTCACTTAAATATGTTAGAAAATTTCATTCAGCTGGTAACAAACGTCAGGTCCCTTAGATTATATCTCTGTTTGACTGAAAATCAGTGATTTGCAAAAGGGCATTTTCTAAAAGATGGTATGTATGCATAGAAGACTTGATTCCAGTATTTCACATACAAACTCTTCTGCACTTCTTAGACTGATGTATAATTTTGCTTTGTAGGTACTTAGAGGAAATGGTTGGTGACATCAAGGGGGTGTGCTACTGTTTCTTTTAGCTGAAAATATCAGCAAGCATTACAATTTCCCATTTGATAGATAAGCTTTTTTATTGTAATATAAGAGCATGCCACAGTTCCTTTTATGATTTGTCAGACTACAGACAGTTGGCTCTCTCTGCTTACATAAATACATTAGTTAGCTTGCAAATCTAGTTAGTTATTGGGGGTTGCTCTGTGAGAAATTGATGCTGCTATAAAAGAGGAGCTGCAGCTGTAAATATGTAAGATTAGAAATAATATTGCTGCAACTTGTAGAAATCAACAGATTTGGAGTTTTTGTTTCAGCCATACAGTAAATCTAAGATATTCATACAGAAAGAAGATCTTGTTGATATATATTATCAACTTATAAAATATATATCACTGAGATTAAACTGGGTAATAAGATGCAACTTATGTTCTATAAAAATACTTTGCTACTAGGAAAATTATTTTTAAAAGAGTAGTCTAAATCTGAACCAAATTATATGATAGAGATTTGCAATCTGGATCTTCTGATACTGGTAGCTGGGAAGGGCAAAACTTACTCACCTAATATCCATCAAAAACACAGTGGATTTTATTTAGAACCATAGAATCAAAGAATACCTGAGTGGGAAGGGACACACCAGGATCATCAAAGTCCAGCTCCTGGCCCTGTGAAGAATCACCCCAAAAATGATGCCACATGCCTGAAAGCATTGTCCAAATGTTTCTTGGAATCTTGCAGACTGCAAAATTGTCTGCCTTCAGTCTCTGTCTATGGTAAACAAGGCAAGTGGTTTCACCCTATCTTCATACAAATTCAGCTAATCCCGGTGACCAATATTAGGTGTGAAGATAGCAATGTAGGAACCCTGCCATGATCCCCTTGCAATACCTTTTCCAGCCCCATTTTCCCTGGAGCTCTAGACTCTGTGTCTCTCTGAACCCTACCTCTAACCCTAATGGCATCTTGGTGCTAAGGTCTCCATCACCAAGTCTGAAAGATGTGGAGGTATCAACGTTGGTACCCTGCTGTGATCTCCTTGGCATGCATTTTTCAGACCCGCTGTCTCTGGAACTGTCAGTAGGATTCTCAAGGTACAGTAAAATGCTGCCTCGCTGATGTGGCAGATGGTCTTTTTTTTCTTCTATGTATCTGTTCTGTTAATGGCACTGTAATTCTTTAATATCTCCACCTATCTACCCTTCCCTTCTAATTAAACATTAGTGACATGGTTTTATATTCTCTAAAGCAGCATAAATTAGCACCAGCTACAGGCACAATAGAGCCTAATTACACTAACTGCAATCTGATGACTAACTTGGAGGTATATGAAGTTTTAAGATTGGATAGCTTCTGTGAATATTATTCTGCTATAAAGAACTTTTTAAGTAAAAAGTTTAATATACTTCAAATCATTCCATATAGGTAGGTGAAATAAATACTGGAACACTATTTTGACATACATCTACTGTTTGAATTTTACCTGAATCCATGTGTTGGTGGACACACTGTAGGGGTTCATTATGAGCAGTCATGTATCAAAACACTCTCTTCATATGCTACAGAAGCTAAAATACACTTCAAACCATCCATATTTATTGCAGGAATATTCAGCCTTTGGGAAGTTAGGTCACACTTGTGATGATCAGTTTAAGTAACTACACAAAGTGTCATAGTTTCACATCCATCAGTACAGCCCGTGTTTCATAGAACCATGGAGTGGTTTGGATTAGAATAAATCTTTACACTTAATCTAGTCCCCATCACACTTCAATGAGCAGGGACATCTTAAACTTGATCAGATTGCTCCGAGTCCCATTTGACCTGATCCTGAGTGTTACCATGGATGGGATATGTAGAATCCCTCTGGACAACCTGGTTTAGTGGTTCCCCACTGTACCAATTTCTTCTACATATCTAGTCTGAACCTATCACCTTTTATTTTAAAACCACAACCCTTTGTCCTATCACTACGGGACCTATTTTGAAGAGAATGAGTTAGAGAGGGCACTGGGATTTGAAATAAATTAACTTAATTAACTCAAATGGTAATGAACTGTAGCCATTTATTATATTGATGGCTCTTTACATGTATTTAAATGTCATATTTTCACAAAATTTAATCATGTCTTTCTACTTCCCAGTAAAAATATCACAGAAATTAAGACTCTTATTCTCTTTTCCACAGATGAGAAAAGTGCAAGGAGGTGGACATTTTTATTGCTGGCTAATGTGGAGTGCTTCTGTTCTTGGCAGCCTCTGAGGTGAGCATTTACAATCAGGGGAAACTTTCAAAAGACTTCAGCCAAAAAAGTTCTGGATGCTAAGCCAAATCTAGGACTCACTTGCATTCCTGTCTCTCTTGTGCCTCATCCGTCAGATGATGTTTTTAGTGCTACTTGAGCATGATGGTATCTCTGTCTCACAGAATTACTGACATAATAGATCACTGAGAGATGCTGTATACTTGCCCTGTAGTTTGCCCTGATTTATGCTTTTGCCTAAGCTTTTAAGACTGCCCATGACTGAGGACAGGATACTTGTTTAGAAGGATTTTTTTTTTTTTATTTGGCTGCGAACATTATATCTCAGCTGTGCTGCTTACAGTAAACTTACCTGTGGTAGATGACTTCCATGTTCACTTTTTATGTATTTGTTTGGTCTTTGACCACACATTTCTTGTGACAGTCATTCCTTCTGGATTACCTGGAAAATGCTTTATGCAGAGAATTACAGCTACAACAATATGTGCATAATTCTTTCACTGACAGTGTTCAATTGAATAGTTTTGAGCTCTATCAGACTAACAAATAAGGACAGTTCCTTACTTTTAAATAAGTTAACCTCCAGTGCTCTAAATGAGAATGTGCCCTGTATTCATACATTGCAGGGGTGATGCTATAAACCACACAATGTATTTCTTCACAGGGAAAATAATCAACATGCTGATATGTGCAGTATTGAGCAGTATCCTTTGGACGAATCCTTACACTATTGAGAAGGAAAACATCTCTTCTGCTAACTTAAAAGAAAAAGAAGTACTAATTTCAAAGCCTTGCATCAGTCTTTATGTGTGCTTATGTATCGGTTGTTAATATTCATAACAGAAAGGTTAGTGCTCACAACTTGCATTCCTTTTTACTGTTCAAATTTTCTTTAAAACGGATATCTTTAGCTTACAGCTTCTGACAATTTTGGCATTTCAAATTTTTTGAGTAAAATGCTTATAGTCCCATTCTCATCAGCAACAGAAGTAAGAATTAACAGCTTCTTATGATTTTCTGATTATTTTTTCATATATTACATATAAAATTCACCCTATTTGGAATTTGTAGGGTAAAAATATTGGCCTGTCAAGGTAGTATATGAGTTAGCTATGGTTGCCACTTATCATAATATCATTTCTAATGAATGACAGGTCAGTCTTGTATTTCAATGTTTATTATGAGTGTCAGTCATTTATTCTTTTCCAGTTGAAATACATAGACATCTAGGCACACCTTTAAGGGATGCCCCTGAGTTTTCATTAAAAATTCCTTCTTTTCCTGTCTCATCTGGTGAGTCTTAATAATTTGAACTCAAAAAGATTGAAATGATATTATATTTGAAACAAAGACCTGAACAACCATACAAATTTTGTTACTGTTATTCACCACCTCCTAAATTTATAATGCAATTTAAGTTTTTTTCCTCTCTGTTTTTTTCAAATAAGCAGAACATCCTTGTTTTTTTAACAGAGAGTCATCTTAGCCTTTTAAATAAAGGACATTATTAAACAGAATCCTCAGCATAAGGGAGAGTTATAGAAAAATATTAATTTAGTGGCATCCTACAGAAAACATGCCACAAAAAAGGAGGTTGAAACTATATGGGTAGTATTCAAATGTTATTTAGGAAGTAATTTCTAATAAAAAATAATTCTCTTGGTCTTTTGCTGTTGCTGTTTTTTGCTGTTTTGTTTTGTTTTTCCAGCAATATCTATGACTGATTCAAGTAGTCGAATTCTTTTTATCTTTTTAAGTGGTGGGGTTCTTTTTCTGATGGCATGTCTGTTGGAAATGTGAAATTCACAAAAAAAGGATCCTTTATGCAGAATTCTGGAATCATAGAATTTCTTGTGTTGGAAAAGATCTCTAAGAAGAGTCCAACCAATAACCAAAGGCAACTCTTTGATATGATTCATTGCAGAAACTAACCATTGTTTCCTGAATATCTTGGTCTTTTAAAAGAGGTTTTTCTGGAGAAGTTTATTTCCTCAAGTATCTCATGTACGAGTAGCATAAAAAGTAAAATAACATGCTGGTTTTCAATTTATCACCCCAATTAATGAGTATTTATAGTACATTTTGTGATTTGAGAACCATCTCAGCATCAAGGTTTTCAAGTGTGCATTTAGATAAAAATATAATTCAGAAGTCTCACTGCATTACAGAAGTTTCTGATGAACTTGAACCTATTTGTATGGTATTTTTCAGCACATACACTACTTTTTAACATCAATATTTTAACATCAATATTCATGTTTAGCAGGTGAGATCCACCAGCAAAGACCTGACATAGTAATTGTAGGGAGCAGTTTTCTGAAGTGTTTTGTGTTTATCACACCTTGTTTTCACTGATAGCACTGGAACATACATAACAATGAATTTGCTGGATCTGGTATTTTAAGCTCTAGAAGATCCCATGACAATGAAGTTTATGATCACTTGAAATTTTTTTGCACTTTCTGGAAGCTTCCATTACATCTTCAACTGACATGGAACTGAGTGAAAAATAACATT
Organism: Pseudopodoces humilis; assembly: GCF_049639895.1. NCBI lineage: Eukaryota > Metazoa > Chordata > Aves > Passeriformes > Paridae > Pseudopodoces > Pseudopodoces humilis. The sequence goes on along the minus strand of NC_142201.1, from coordinate 58,038,385 downwards.
TCAAGATTCAAAAGGAGTTCCAGAAGTCTCAAAATAAAAAGTATTTCTCTGTTTGTCCTATATGTGTTTAAGAACTTGTATTAAATTCTGCATGATTCACATTTTATGTAATTTCTCCATCATACATTTATACCTTCACTCTTCTGAAAGTCTCATTTCTGGCCTAGAATTTTGAATTAAGTTTCACATTAAGTGCCATGAACAATAGCTAGAATTTAATATTTCAAACTAACATTATTGCATATCACCACATATTAATTTGAATCTATTTGGAGAAAAGGAAGGCTCTTTATGTTTGCACCCTTCATTTAGTGCTTTAACAGAAATTAAGGTCTTTCTAGAACCATTCTAGTGTGCTGCTCTTGTTTCATAGACAATGATGCTCACAAAGAATGTTACTTACTTATTTCTGCCAAAGTCTGTGAGACAACTCCTTGCTGTAAAGTTGTGTAAGAGGGACGAGTGGAATTTGGCCTACAGACTTTACTGATTACCAAGCGCCCTAGCTAAGAAAGCAGATAATTTAATTATGTAAATCAACAAGAGATTGACCCTGCAGTGAATTTTTAATAATGCACTAATTGGCTGATTGATAAATCAAATTAGACTTTAGTGGCAAATCTTCATCTCAGCATGCAGAGAGCTATATCCCTAAATCTTTTTGCTAATAGAAGAATTGCACATAATTCTTGAAGCAGTAGGAGAACAATTTAGGTTGGATTTTTTCCATTTATAAAAAGAGGCAATATTGAGCTTAAGCCTGCTTTGGCTCTTAAATATTGATCTTAAGAGAGACCTTCAGCTACCTTTAAGTGTTATCTATGGTAGTCTCCAACAGCCTATAAATTGGTTGAGAGATGAAATAGTCAAAACATTTTGCACAAGCTAGTTGTGTAGTGGAAGAAAAAGCTGTCTTCCCAGAGAAATTCTGTGAAACCAAGGGAGAAAATTCTACCTGAGAATAAATAACAGTTCTAAAATTCCATAAAAATTCTTCTGAAAGTTTCAAAAATTACATTTTACATTCTCTTTTTACAATTTGTCTTTAGTAACAGACATGTAAAATAATTCTGCTACTGCTATGTCACAATAATGAAATATGCTATTTGTATAATCATTTTTTTTGTAGCTGCTACTGATAGAAGCATCATCTGCAGATCAAAGTGTCTTTTGTTCTCTTCTGAAAAAAGCTTCAAACTGCTGCTTGAAACTCTTCAAAAATATCTTTTTGAAGATATTGGCTTTCATATATAGTCTCAAAAGTATCTGATTCTTTTTCTAAAACCCTGAAATTTTTAATGTCATAGATATTGTGATTTTCAGCCTGCTAGTTGCTAATATCAGCAACAGGAAATTTATGATTGAACTAATAATATTGCCAAACATAATGTCCTTAGAATTATGAATTGGATGCAAAAAGATTTAAAGATATGTTTATTATCACAAAGTGCTTAAATGATAATTTTGGATATCAATTGTCCTGCAGATTTTCAGGATTTATTTGAGTGTTTAATGTCTTCTTCTCAAATACAAAAATTAGAAATTACTTTTCTTATTATTTTAAAGCTGAATTTTGTGTGTGACTTTATGAGATGGAGTTTTAAAAAGCTAAAAAAGATTAAATATCAATAGAATTATACTAAGATTCTTAATAGTAGCCACAATGAAGCTGGGAAAAATAAGGTAATCCAAGTAAGATTTTAGTCAGCTGCCATGTCTGTTTAGTATTATTTGACCAGCTAGACATCAATTCCTGTTAAAGTCAATGATAATACCTATTAAAATGCAACTTCAAGAAGAGATAATGATTAGAGTTTTATTTCAAGACACTTGGAAAACTTCATTATACACCAGGATACACAACTCCTTTATTCACTGTATGGTGGTTTCTAAATAAGTTAGCAGAGACTCATCACACTGTTTTTAAATTTGGACAAAAAAAGATAATATTTAATTTCATAAAATTCTCTGTTTTTGTTCTGGTTTGATATGTTTTCACAAAAAATATAGAAGCTCTACTATGATCAGTGTTAATTCACATGTACATTCAATTTTCGAAATAAAAATGCAATTTCTATGCAGCATAAACATAATTTGTAAATTTTGTAAATGCTCCATCACTGGAAGTGTTTCAGGCCAGTCTGGATAGGACTCTGAGCAATGTGATCTAGTAGGTGATGTACCTGTTCATGGTGAGAGGGCTGGAATTAGAGGAACTTCAAGGTTCCTTTCAACGCAACTCTTTCTATGATGCCCATGGTTTCCTTATAGAAATCTTATTTCTTTACACAGGATTAAAACAACTACTCAACAATTACCCAGAAGTAGATATATAATTTAAACAATTAATTAATAAATTTTCTCCCTATCACAGATTTTGATTTAACCAACTGATTATGTATGAAATGATGGCAACATTATTTAGCTGTATTAAAGTGTAAACATTAATATCTATTCCAAAATTTAATCTACTTGATAATTCCCCTATTTTCACTGAGCAATCACACTCTTGGTCAGAGCCCCCACAAAATAATCAGCACTGACTTCTGGTAGTTTCTGCCACCTTTAATACAAGAAATGGAACAGGATTCTTTTCTCAGAAGCATCAGCAGCAAGGATGTGGCATCTGTTTCACCCCTCTCCCTCGCACTAGTTGTATGATCTGGAGCTTCAGGCAATCCTCAAGCAGTGTTGGAGTGGTGACTTGCAAATTAAACAATTATTTTGACTTGCGTAGTTCTTTGACAAACATTCAGATGGCAGTTATGGATCAGCTGGCAACAAGGGTTTAGCTATGTTTTAAGTGCACAAAATAATAGTCCTGAATGATGCTGGTCTCCATTGGTTTCTCATGAAATAATCTGTCTCACTTCGGGCCATGAGTGGTACTTGAGAGCATTTCTGAAAAGGCTCACTTAAGCAACTGTGGATGGGCTCTGGTACTGCTCTGCTTTATCCTCTGTCTCTTCTAATTCACACTTTTGCTGCTTTTGGTATTCTTAAGTGAGGCTTCTCACCTCAGTATACCCCTGTCCCTGTTTCGGGTACATAGAGTGCCTCTGCCTTTAGTTGCATCTAATCAACTACCTTCTTCAATCTTCATCTGAATTTCCGCTCCTTTTCCCTAAAAGTTTAGAATATTTATTCTAAAAACCCTAATTGGTTGGAGACATGAGTTCTTCAGGGACTTTTTGTTTGTTTGTTCTGCCTTTTTGTTGTGATTTTCATTCAGGACTTTTCTTTTCTTGAAGTAGAACTGAAATATCCTGTGGTTCAGCTTTATATTGGAATAGCAATGAGACTGTGCAACATTCTATATCACTATTTATTTTGTTTACACTTTTCACATCTTTCCTTCTCAGTTAAACTCCTTTGTAAGCATAGAACTTCTTGTGTATATTGAAAGCATCTTCATGAAAGCATGGGCTAGTCACCGAGGCAAACAAAAGTCACATGTGCAAAGGCCTGCCCTTCAGGATTTTACAAAATTAAAAAACATTTCACAAGACTTCCTCATGAGACAGGTTTAATCTTGGGTTCGTATATATCAGTTCTTAAGAACAGTGCGAATACACCTAAATTGATAGTGTTCTTCATCAAACTTGATTTAACCTAGTCTGACTTGGAAGGCAGTTTACTCCTAGAGTAAAAGAAAACTAGATTTTTGTTATATTAAGTGCATTAAAAAGACTAGCCTCTGAAAAGAAAAGGGGCTTTTAAAGAGAAAACAGGAGAAATGCCCCCCCGAAGTGACAAGATGACAACTCACTAATAAAAGAAAGAAAACTTGATGGGCTATGTTTTGCATTTCAAAGTACTGTTTTACACATTTCAGTCTGAGAGGACTTGATCTGATGTCATTCATTCTCTGGGATTTGTATCTATCACTTCCTGGCTTGTAGGAACCAGACCAGGAGATCTGTTAGATTGCAACAAGTTTGAAGTTCCCTTATATGCAGTAGGTTGTGTTTGGGGGTACTGTGCTAGCTCCACCAGCTCCTTGTGTCTTTTTGCTTCCTTTTTAATGAGGAACACTTATTTTCTAATATGTTTATTGTACACCAGAAAAAAGGAGGCCAAAGCTGACAGAGAATATCTGTCCTCTCGTGAATCAGAGGAGTAAACCTGAAGATATGCAAATCTATACACATAGGTATGCATGCATATATGTATATACACATATGTATATACATACATATATATATATAGCTGTGCATAAACACAGACACACACAGCATACCAGCCTATATGTATCTTAATACAGGCCACATAGACATCCTTAACATTAAAGGTTGAAACAAAATTCTGTGAAAAAAAAACCAAACATGGAGTACAGCTCTTTGAAGTAACTCTGAAAATTACTGAGGTTACATTCCTTTTATATGATATTTAATTTCATATTTGAGCCTGGTGGAGTTCTGCAAAATTTTGCAATTCTTACATTTTGAAAGTATAGCATTCCTGTTGTATAATAGCAAAAAAACCATGACTTCAGATTGCATTCTTCTAATCCATATCAACAACCATGATGAGTCATAAGAAACAAGAATGAATGGACTCTTCAGTGTTTTCTCTGTAGCTTGCAGACAGAATACAGATCCTGAAAAAAAGAACTACAAAATAACCTAAAGCTTCAAAATAAGAAAAAGAGTCACCTAAGAATAAGCACACGAGAGTAAATGAACAGTATTTGAAAAATACTCTTGTTTATGTTAGAAAGTTTCAATTTTTCAGACAGTGTTGACTCACCAATTAGTCTGAAAAAACCCTATTTTTACATTCTAACTGTTATACAACCAAATTATTTCTGGACAGATATATTTCAGACAGCAATAATTAACCCTCACCATTCCTTTCTACAGCATCATCAGGAAGAATGACTAACATTCATGTTAGTTATAGCAGTTGAAGATACATGGAATGATTCTGAATTAATTAGTGCTGCTTTGCAGTACAGCGGTTGGATGTGCACAGGCAAGACGAGCACTAACAGCCCGTGTATTGTTACTGTTCACAAGTATTCATTTTTCAGCTTTGCCATATGCATATATTATGTGTAATGGTTCTGAAAACTCCCTTTCACAGATCTTAATGATGTTGTGCCTCATGCAAACTGAAGTGAAAGAGGAAAGAAAAATAAAAAATCAATCAGATAAGCTTCTTTGCTATTCTTCTCTAATACCTCCCTTAAATCTCCTTTTTGCTGTGATGCTTACAAAATACCAGCTGCAGTACTGAAATTCCAGGCTGCCTATCATACTCATATTTCTTCCATGTCTTTCTCTATCTCTATACCTGATACAGATTATCTGATTGAGAATCATATAAAGTTAATGCAACCATTCAGTTCTGTGTTTAAAGGCTATCAGTTTTTAAGGTCTCTATCTACAAATAAAGAAATAGCTAATAACAGAATATATGATATAATATCAATTTGGATTTTGTGACATGCTGACAAAAATAATGTGATTTATTTAATACCATCACATAAAGCAAAGACAGCTAATCTAATGCATGCAAATAAGCCTTCTTATGAACTACTCCTTAGGGAAGTCATTGAATACGGTCAAAATTCTTGTTAAATAGCTATTCTTTGTCTGAAGAAGAAAAAATATTATAACTGCTGTCAAATTTATATTGAACATTTTGTTCAACATATATTTTATAAAAAATACTAGGGATCAGAGTGGAAAATATTGTCTCACTTCAGAAATTTTGGCCTTATGTTGTTCATATCACTGATTAGTTTAGTTGCCTCTAGAGTACTATGGAAAATGTATCAGACACCATGTTATGAACATGAGAGAAAGCACAAGGTTTTTGAACCATTTATTTGTGGAGACAGACACCTCAGGATTTTGCAGTTTCTGCCAAGGAACAGAGATTATAGAATCATAAAATCATAGAATATGCTGAGTTGGAAGGGAACAATCAGGATTATTAAGGAAAATTCCTGACCCTACACAGAACACCATGAATCACACCATATACCTGAGAGTCTTGTCCAAACACTTCTTGAACTCAGGGTCCTGGTACCCATCATGAGAGTGAAGAGATGAGTACTTGCCCTTTTTCTTCCCCTCATGAGGATGAGCTGTCTCCCCTCAGTCTCCCTCAGGCTGAAGAGACCAAGTGACCTCAGCTGCTCCTCATATGGCTTCTCCTCAAAGCCCTTCACCGTTGCCCTCCTTTGGACATTCTATAACAGTTTAATGTCTTTCTTACATTGTGGCACCCAAAACTGCCCCCAGCACTGGAGGTGAAGCTGCCCCAGCTCAGAGCAGAGTGGGACAGAGCGGGACAATCCCCTCCCTTGCCCAGCTGGCCATGCTGTGCCCAGGACAGGGTTGCCCCTCCTGGCTGCCAGGGCACTGCTGGCTCATGTTCAGCTTGCCATCAACCAGGACCCCCAGGTCCCTTTCCAGGCTCTGCTTTCTGGCCTCTCATTCCTCAGTCTGCCTGTACATCCAGGGTTGCCCCATTCCAGGTGCAGAATCCGGCACTTGCCCTTGTTGGACTTCATATGGGTGGTGATTGCCCATCTCTCTAATTTGTCCAGGTCTCTCTGCAGGACATTTTTGCCCTTGAGAGTGTCTACAACTCCTGCCAGTTTGGTGTCATTGGCAAACTCATTTAGTATTCATTTGGCCTTCACTTTTACATCCCATATGGCTTTATTCAACTTTTAACTCAATTCTTGCAGATTTTCACTTGATAATACTTCTTTTCTTTCCTGTTCTGCCTCTTTCCTCTATAGAATGTTCCATTTCACAAATCTAGAGCTTGCTTCTTTGTCTTTTACTCAAGTGTCTGCTTCTTACTACAAACATAATTGGGAATACTATTTGCACAAACAAATCCATTAAAAGAACCCGATTAAGAGACTGGAGGGGGAAACAAAAAAAACTCAAAAATAAATAGGAATTTTATTGTACTGAATACAGGACTGCTCTGAACATGCTAACGATAAAATATATGATCTCCTTGTCCCTAATCTCCCCAACACCACAATTATACAATCTTCATAAAAGCAAGGTCTATTTCTGCAGTATTTTTTTTTTATATATGGTGGCTACTAGTAACTGATCCACATGTGGAGAAATTATTAGATACTCAGTTAACTCAAAGATGTATTATGTATTTTGAAGTTACTGTAAGATTACATTAGAGAAGCCTTTGACTATTTATTCAGTTTGCCTATTTCAAAATCAATAACTTTTTCTGATTATAAAGAAAATGTCTTCTTTTTTATGTTTTTTCTTATGCAGTAGTTCAGAAAGTTGAATATCAACCTTCTTTTAAAAAATATTTATCTCAAGGACATTTATAGATCCTCAGCCTGAATTACTGTACTGGCACAAAGATTTGTTTTAGAAGAAATGACTTGCATTCAGATATTTAAAATGTGTGACTTTATGGAAAGACTTCCCAGAATTTTCTGTGTTTCCTGAGAAACTTTCTGTCCACTGCTTGTGTGCATGTTTGGCATGAGAATTATTCTTCCACCCAGTGCACACATTTGCTGTGTGACAGGAGTGGCAAATGTGGAGCACAAAGCTGGACATGCACAGGCTGTGGACTGTAGGCTCGATCTTAGCCAGGCAACACTGAACATCTCATGGATACCAATGACCAAGACAGCAGCAGGCAAATTATATATAAACCCTCCAGGTTATAGACAGTGAATCTAAAGTAGCACATGGCAGCAGCTAGCTACAAATCCTTCTGTTCAGGAGTTGGAGCCCTGAGTGTGGCATCTGGGCCCAGCAATTGCCAGCTCTACTCTCAGACAGCATCAAAGGTTGACTCATCTGCAAAAATAGGCAGAGGAAAATGAAGGCCAAGGGGTCTGTGTACAGCCTACTCCTGCCAGCTACATGAGGAGGGAGTGCCAAATACATTTTAGTAGTGTTTTAGCCACAATCATATTGATGAATCCAAGGATTTAAAAATACATTAGTGTCAGATAAAACCTGTGTTGTATGTATTGGTTTTATTGAGAGAGTATTGGACATTACATTCTCCAAACACCGCGTATTTGAAATACTTTGTGATCAATCATTTCGCTGCTCAGAATAGATATCAAGCAATTCAGGAGAGATGCATGTCAAAAGATCAATAAAGGACTGAAGATAAAGTCAAAGCAGTTTTAAATATAAGAAGGAAATACATATAATTTCTCAGCCCAGCCCCACTATACTTTTCAAATATATAGAAACCATGCTGACATGAACAATTTTTAAAAATCCAGAAAAAACCCTCAACCCTCACAAACCAAATCCAAAACTAATCTCCTTCTGCTCAAACCACACAAGAAAATAACTAAAGGGTGGTTTCTAGAGCATATCTAACTTGAATTATGTCATATCACATAGGAACACATAGTGCCTTCTCTCTACCCCAGTGTTTCATGTAACAGAGTGCACATCCCTTTATATTGGACTGCATGAACTGGCATGACTGACTTTCATCTTTTTTCAATGTGGGCAACTGGGAGCTTTTCTAGAACACAACTGCCATGGAAGATGATAGAAAAATCTTGTATTCTCGACTACAACTTAGAGTAGTGTTGTGTATTTGTGTGCTAATAAATTAAAAATACACAGGGGAATTAAAAATCTTTCTATGGGATGCTGGAACAGGGAATCCCAAGCATACCTCAGACGAATGCAGACATGGTCGCTTGTAACGAAGAATTTAGTCAATGATCAAAGAATGGATTAGGATTCAAAGTATTTGAGTCAAATTCTTCTATTTGCCTGAAGAAATGTTATTTTTTCCCCTGCCTCTTTCTAAAATCACAGTAAGAATTTCCTCCTTCTTCCCATTACACAATAAAAATTACTTTTAGGTAAATTTTTTCCTTAGTATGGACTAGTCTATTGTCCAGAAAATAAAGCCTTGACTTTATTTGTTCCTCTAGCTGTCACTGATACTTAGATAGATAACTCAGAAATTTATCTGAATCAATACTTTGGATTTCAGTTGAATAAGATGGGAATGCTCTTTCTTAGACTTGAGGTTTAGGCTAGTCATCTAATCAGTGCAAAGATGGACTGCTCTGGAAGAAACTCAACTGTTTTATACAGATGTCCCAGAACAGAATAAAACATTTTTTCAGGGCAGTTTTCCACTGAATACATAAGCCTAGACTATTGGCTTAGTCTATAGGTCTTCTTTCCAGAGAGTCAACAAGACTTGAGACCCATTTTGTTCATATAATATTGCAAAGTATGAGGATGCTCCAGGAAGTACTGCAATACTTAAAATTTCCAGCTAGAAGTACTAAAGTGGAACAAGGCCTCTGCCCAAAAGCATATCTGAATTCAGTTTTGTGCTGAGCTTTGAAGCTCATATCCTCAGTAGTATTCATTCAATCAATTTGAAAAATTTGAGCTTTTTTCCAGAAGGAAATCATTCATAAAACAGGGCTGTTAACAATAGCTATGCATCAATCTCTCTATATAGTGTATAGTCACAAAACAGTTTGACCTAAAAATTTTAGTTTGCCCATTGCTGATAAACTATCTAACCCAGCATTAAATACTACATAAAGCTGGCTGACAGTATTATTAGAAATTCTGATGAAAAATAAACCCTTTTTAAAACAACAGATCCCTGGATATTTTTGCCAGTTGAATCTAGTCCTGAACACTTCCTCTTATTAATCTCTTTTCTCTCTCTGTCACATTTTGCCAATGACCAGCACACAAAGGGCTGTAGAAGAAGAGGAACATGAACTATTAATATGGTACATTTAATTTAAAAATTCAGGAATTAAACCCACAATTATATGTAAATTCTAATGAAAGATGTCATAAATTGCTGCAGAATGATATAATATAGCAAAATGTATGACAAGTTTGGACAGAAATCCAATCTAAACACAACTTCTGAGCTGTTCTGGTATAGGATTACAGTTCATGGTAGAGAGACATAAATCCAATACCAGGGAGACCTTGGGCATCTTGAAGATGTCACTAAAACCCTTATAAACCGTATGGAAAATTCATGCAACTATTTGTGTTTATGTTGTGTTTTATTCCCTAACATGTGCCCAAGATTCCAGTAACTGCATTATAAGCCAATAAATCTTGTTCTTGTGATAGTCTGATCATTCTGAGAATCTCAATGAAATCAGTAGATCTGTTATCGAAATAACTTCCTGGTTATTATAAACAGCAGTGCTCATTCTCAATGATTTTCAGATCACGCCTCTGGGCTTAAAAATCTACCTACCTAACCCTTTAGGACACCACCACACAATTAATTCAGTACCTGCTGTCAAAGATTCTGACATCTCCTCAGTTATTAAACGTCAAATGCTACTGCACACAGGAAGCATCTAGAACTTCTTGTAGCTATTGACCTGAGATGCTAGTTTCTGAACTCCTGGCTGCAAAGCTATGGCATCAGCACTCAGCCCTAAATTATGTCTTTTCTAGAAGGTGCTTAAGATTTTCATCATAAAACTACATTTTGTCATGTACCAGCACTGCAAATCACTCATACTTTGAATCTGACTAAGCTTTAAAAGTGATGACAAAGGAAGTGATAGAGGAAATAGAAATGCAGGAAACCAGGATACAGAAACCCAGCAAAGCTGAGTATATGCCAAAGGGACTTTATAGTGATGAAGTCACTGGTTATTGAAAAGTCAGCCATTTTTGTTTTGGGATATTTTTTCCTTAGGTAATGGTGACATCTAGAATGACAATTACCTTGTTTGGCTGAATCCACTTTCTAAATCCTCACTTTCATGTATGTAATGTCTAGTTTTCACAGATTCTTTTTAGACCATATCTAAGAAGTGGCTTTTGCTATCTATCTGCACAGCTGAAATACCTCACATCTCAGCTTCTGAAACACCCTTTTTTCCTTCCTCCTTTGACAAATGCAATCTTCCTCAGCTTCTGCAAAGATCATTTTCCTGGCCTGTCATTTCAACCATTTCACCTCTCTCCACACCTTCCTTCACTAGCTACTTCTTTTCTGACACTTCAAACACGAGCTGCTTGGTTTCACCTTCAAAAGCCTTGCACGATCCTTCCCCACCCCACAAATGATCTTTACATTCAGTAAAGAGTAGTTGACACCTGCTATCGATTGGTACACAAAAACCAGCCTCAAACAGATTTTTAATCAAGTCCTCCTGACTTCTCCTACTATCTTTAAGATTGGGATGCAGTTCCCACAACCATCTCCCATATTTGCTCATTTCTCTTTTTTTCAATCGTGTCATTAAAATTTGCCTTTCTATCATGTCCAGACAGATCTAAGGTGAGAGAAGTCTCAGAAGCACAGTTTTTTATTCCACAGTATCTCATTTTTATTTTCTCACTTCTGGCTGTTTCTCTGACTGCAAGTTCTCTGCAAAAGGGGTATTCTGAGGTTTATGTGTTTCTCATACATTGGCATCCTAGTCAACTATTGAGATCCTTTGAAAGAGCAAGAAACTGAGAGAGCTTTTTCAAAGCTTTTCTACAATTTTTGCATTTAGAGTGATTTGAACAATGCTTCTCTATATTTTCTGGAATTTCCAGTCCTTGAATATTGCTATTTTGAACTTTTGATTTCATCTTCCAGGTTAAATATTCATCAGATTCATTTGGGCCATCCAAAGACTTCCTTTTCATCACAGTGTACTGATAACTGCCATAGCTGAGCCTGTCATCAACATTTACACAGAATGGCTGGGTGCTTCTTAAATGTAGAAACTTAGGGATAATGATGGTACCTGAAAAACAGATTTCCTCAGAAGTGATACCATATGTGGTGTAAGTGGCCGGCTCCTTCTATCTTGCATCATTGCTCAGATAAAAATGAAGTAATTCAGGCATTTTATGGGAAGGATGTATTGCCTATAAAATTTATTTCTCTCTTCACATGGTGAGAAAACACTTCAGGGTATACCAGAGAACAAACTTGCCGGCATCACAAGTAACAGAGCACATTGGATGCAGGCCATTAAATTAGTGCTTTCTAAGCTATCTAATCTGATGCTGCAAGCAGAAGTGACTGTTGCATGCATTAGGTATGAACACGTGTTTCCCCTTCTTTCTCCCTTGCTCTCGCTTGCATATTTTAACCATGACCTTTAAGCAATTTGTAAGGATAGACCCTGCCACACCTATGGATGAACATATGATAATGAGCAACAAAACCCCCAAAGTGATGTGGTTAATAGTGTTCAGATCCAGGGTGTTAAGATCCATAATGTTTTAATTATTATCTTTTAAGGGCCATGCCGAGGAAAATCAAATTGTAAATAATATGAAATAGAAGGTTGAATTGAAAAAACCCCACCAAGAACAAAAACCCCCAAACAACCCAAAACCCCCAAACAAACCTCCTAAACCACCAAAACCTCTCTTTTTCATGCCATGGTCTGAAGCCACTGGATGGATACACAGGTACCAACAGGAACTCAAACCTAGATCTGATTCTAAATCACATAATGGTTTTAAATGAATTGTTGACAGTGGTATATGAAAACATGTACTGGTGAGTATCCATATCCATAGGCTTTTATCAGCAGTTTGACTTTTTTTCCCCAGAGTTACTAAGATAAGAAGGTGAACGTTGACTTTTCAACACACATAAGTGAAAATTTTGGGTTGTATATGAAGATCATTGCAAGGACTGGTAGTTTTTCAAACTGCACTAAGAGATTTTGATGCCGCATGTAAATCTTGCTGTTCTGGACTTCTGATCTTGCAGACCCCTTACTTCGTAAGCCTTCAGTGAAAAGGAATAAGGAACAAAAAGGATGTTGTGTGTACATATCTTTGTCTATATCTATATCTGTATTTATATCTATATAAAGTCAGTGCATACATAGGAAGAGAAAATTCAGGAACAAGGAAGCCTTTCGGAGATCTTCAACATATTTGTAACCTGAGTGCAATGATGATGTCTGGCCCATTCATCTGGAGTATGTTGATGTAGAAGGTGAAGCAAGCATTACTTGTTGCAAACTTTTTCAGGATCAGACTCAGATCACTACAGTATCCTGTAGGAAGATTAAAGAAAATATAAATTTTTATTGCAACAAATCCTCAATTTGTACTTAGATGCTCTACTTCATTCTTTTTACTACAGGAAAAAAAGGGTATTTTTTTTTTTAAGCAAGTAGTTTTTGATAGTACTGTAGAGTCAAGACAAAGTGAGAAAGTGAATTCAATTATTTTTGTTTGGGCATCTATTTTATTCAGTCAACACCATGTCCAGAATCTTTTCTCCTGTTGGTGATATGCCTTCAGAGTAAAAACCAACTTACACATCTTAAGTAAATTATGCCTGAAAGTCATCTAAATTATAAATTTCTTGAGTCACTGCAAGTGATGACACTTCAGTATGAATATGACAGTACTATCTAGAGAACATTTACAAGTGGAAAAAAAAGAAGAAAAACAACAGTGAGAATGGGGTGTTCAGTTTCTGGAGCTGTGATTATAACTGCACAGATATTTGTACACATGTGACTTGAACAATATCACTGAGTTTTTAAATTTGTTCCTCACTGATGAAATACCATCAGATTCTGATTTTCCTACGGCATTTCTGTTTAACATGTGTAAAATACTTGTGAAAGTAGTTAGCAAATTTTTCACTTGAACTACTCATGTTTTTGGTGAGTGGCTTCCTATTCTAAATGCTTCTACATTCCAGCCTTGTACTGAAGACTGAAGCTTCAGCAGAGACATCAATTCAAACCAAGATGCAAGCAGCTCCATGGACATTTATGCTACATAGAAAAATTGGTAGAATTTCAATGCAAAACAAACAAATTGCTGTTACAATTTCTGTGTTCTCTTAGCTGTAGTAATTATCTGCACATGCTTTGACAGAAATATTTTTATTGTTTAGAATATAAATAATTTTCTAAATTTTTGTTTTGTTTTTTATGAGAGAAAAATACCTTTCTACTATGGTGGTCAAATTATTACATTAGAGATCAGAATGTTTCTGAAGTCCTAGAAAATCAAGGAGGATGCTTTGAAATTCAGAGAGAGCACAGAGTGATCTTTTGACCACATAATTAAGCATACTCAGATTTTAAAATTTATTTTGCTTCACATGCAATTTGTGAGTTTGACTTTCCACCTGGCCAAGGTGGATGATGTGACACAGCTTGACAATCTGTGTCAGAACAGTAAGCATATTTCTGAGTCAAATATATTGTCTAGACATGGTATGGTTTTTTGGACCAATATAAAACTCAGAGGATACAGTACCGGTTTGGGGACACAGTTACAACAAAGTCTGGTGAAAATGTCTCATGGAAATTTTGAAGGACATTTTTTCCAATCCTTTCTAATTTAATTTTTTTTTCCTTCAGAAAGGACTGATTTAATTTCCCACCCATGCATGATGAGGCAAACCAAATCTAAAATGAAAACCACATGATTTGAGGAAATCGGCAGGTTTTCACATGAGCTGTAATAGAGCTGCCTCAATTTCATTCCTTTTCTCTATAGAGGACTTCATGATCAGCAGAAATCTTTCATGGTTCACAGTAGCTTCTGTAACTTTGTTACTGCTTATATTGACATAAAATGGTAGGAATCAAAGCAAGCCCTATGTGCATGCGCACCTAGAATTGTTACGTCCAAAATATTTCAGGAGTCACCTTGGTGATATTTCTGAATTAGGAAAGCACTTTGGTGCTTAAAAAGTTTATTTTTTTATTTTATTTTAATGGAATCAAATTACAATATATCCAAATATGTTCCATTTTAATGTAGACATGCCTATAGACAGTTTAATGCTATTTTGTTTTTAAATATTTTTTTTTTAAAGTTTTCTCCATGAAAAGAGAAACTGAACTAGGCTTAAAGGGGAAAACATGAACAAAATCATGATCTTGACTCCAGTCCGTATGCGTGCATCTTACTTAGGCTGCATCAAAGATCAGTGGTATAACCAATTTCACTGTAGAAATGAAGGCTGCTCTGTATTAAAATTACATATGAATCAAAGAATTTTGTTCACTAAGCATTTCTTTTGCTATTTTTGATAGGGAAGTGGAGACTGGGAAGGGCAGGGTCTTGAGCACACTAGTAATTCTCTTCTCTTTACTAACTAGAGTTCCAGTTTAATAGTCAAATGCTAGTTTAATAACACCCATTTTCTAAAAATCTGTTAGCTAGTGTTAATTATGTCTTCTATTAGTTATGACCTGAGTCATGTAACAGCTGTTCCACCATTTCATCCACAAGCTGGCTTGCACATAATTACTTGTGTTGTCTGTTTAGTCTTTTACAATGTCATAACAGTAACTTTGCTCATTCAATGAACATGATGAAAGACCACATCGCTTCAAACCATTTTTCAAAAACTTACACAAGTCAGGCTTTTGTGGTTGTGAAGGAGGAAGCTATGTGACCAATGAACACTGCAGCTGTTACTCTTTGCATATTATTTTGGTGGATTCTTTGTTGAGAATTAGAAAAGGTTTTGACTATATTCAGATGAAATCTAGACTATCAAAACTAATGTGATGAAAAATATATCCCCTTTGCACCCACATACTTGAAAAGGAAATGACTTAATCTGGGGTGCACAAGAAAAGCATAGTGGAATCCTTCAAGGTAATTTGCTAAGAATTGTAAAAACATGTTGCACGTGAAACATTGGAGGAAAGAACTACTTGCAGAGAAGCCCTGCATTTGAAGCTGCTTAGAATGGATACAAATTAAATTGTGTTTCCCAGGCTTGATTATCTTGAGACAAATATCACTTTAACATTCTTCCAAAAATTCACCTCCAGGGTTAACCATCCATGTTTAATCATTGCTGATAATGAGATTTGTAAACTTTCAAAAATCCCTTAACTAGAACTCTATGAATAGGTTTATGCATAAGGCAGACTGGGATGAATTTTCTCTTTTTTTTTTTTTTTTTTAATCCAAAGATGAGGACTTGATTGGCTTTTTTAGCCTGCACTTCAGAAAATTTCACTATGCAAAGAGCAAGCTTGATATGCCAAGGTGGTGGAGTGAAAGCAATACAAAAGAAATGCAAAGAGGCTATTCAGCTTTTTTCAGTGTCTGAACATTTCTCAATACACTGATTTCTGCTGTGCAGGTAGTCAGAGTACACATCTATCTGACTGCTTCTTTCTTCTTCCCTTTGAGTTTTCAAGCTATAGAAAATACTTTTGAGTTTGAATCCACCTGGACCTTTTAAATTTGAAGTCTAATGGTATGTGGAAGGAACATGTCTATTCTTTTAAGAATATCTGAGCAAAGGAACCATAAAAAAAAATAAAAGATACAAACCTGACTGACACATGGTAAGGTAGGTTTTAATAAGAGCAAACATGGCTATACACACTATTTGGTACGGATATCTGATGTGTAAGGGTGTTTATTTTGTTTTTGTGGTTTTTTTTGTTTTGTTTTTTGGTTTTTTTTGTAGAGGAGAGGGAAAGGAAAGGGAGGAAAACAGAAGTAGAACCTAACCGGCCAACGTTAAAAAAGACAATAGTCAAACAAAGCTGGTCAGTCAAGGTGACTGATGGGGTCCAGGCAAACTGTGACTTCACAGCTGGTAAAGATGCAAACCTGAGTGGCTTGGGTGCTGGAATGGCTTGGTGGGATTGTACCTAGTGCTGAGGCTGTGGGCAGAGGAGGGAGGAGCCAGAAGGAGCAAGTACAGATAAACAGAAAGCAGTGTAAAAGTGGCCAGTCATGTGTAAAATGGGGTCAGTCGGTGCTCTTGTCCAGCTGAGCCCTGCACCTGATGAACCCAGCTGTCCTCTTTTCTTATGCCTTCTTAATGGATGATTTCCCAACTCTCTCCCTTGGTGACCTCACCCTTTATGTCACATACTGCCAGCTACTGCTGAGACTCAGGAGTGCCAGTGAAATGGTGCTCTTGCTGCTGTAGTCAGACATGGGGGTGTTGATGAGCGCCTGTATCATCCCACAACTGCTGGGTGTGTGTAAAGGCTGTGCCTGTGTCTGTGAGTCTCTGGGATATGTGGTAAACTCTTCTGAATGGTTGAACCTGCAAATAGAGAAGTGTCAGCCTGGGCAGGAGCGAGTCCTGGACTAAGGCAGCTGGAGAAGGCAGACACCTTTAGCATCCACTTAACACTAAGCTAGACATGTACATATGTGTATAAAATATTATAGACACATATGCAATCTTGTGATATATAAGCAGTTGATTTTTGAAAGTATGGAGGCACAAAGAAAAACAGAAATATCATTGTTAATTTGAATACACCGATCTATTAAAGAGTCTGAAAGGACAGTCTAGCTCAGATACTACTTACAAAAAGGAACTACTTACAACAAATTAATGAAATTTTGAATCAAATGTTAAGCAATTATTTTTATAATAATAATCGTAATAATAATAATAATAATAACAACAATAATTTGTCAGGAAGGATGACATAATGCATAGCTTTAAAAAGGATGATCATAGAAACAAAATATTTACATATTCTTTTGATAAATCAAAATGGGCAATCTAGTAAACACATACACCCATTCTTCTCATTATTCAGAAGTCTTTTCTGACAAATAAATTGGCTTTATTTTGTCACCTCATTTATCACACAGAGAGAATTAAAAAACAAAACAAATGAAAAAAAACCACAACAATACCATACTTGCCCTAAGCCTTTTTCAACTAACTTCAAATTGACATTAGAATTCTACTATGGTGTTATTCACTTTAGTGACCTGTTTCTACTTCATAGTTTCTAATCTTAATTACTACAGCTATAGCTAAGATACAGAGTCTGTTGGAACAAAACTGTTCCTTGCTGCATTTGTTCGGTAACATCCCACTCCCAGTGCAGTAAAATGCCAGTTAATAATAGCTTGTGATGGGTGTTTTCTCAAGTCAAACTATTTTCTTTTCTTGAGCTAAATTTTTGGAATATAAAGGACTTTATTATAGAATTTCTAGGCTCTGTTCTTAAGTTCTTTGAGCAGAGTCCTTTGTCAAAATAGTTGCAAAACTCTATTACCAAGGTCTCATGCTTTAGCCTGAGTTGTTAGATCTGATGCCAGCTGGATAATGTGACAAGACAGGCAAGGCTACCTTTTCTTCTACTTAGTAAAAGACCTTGGTTTTCCTCTAACTTCCCATGACAATTGTCATTGTGAGCCACAGCCATGTTCTCCCGCTTATGTCCTCATCAATGACAAAAAGAATATCTCTGACTTTAAGGAGATCTTACACTCTCCTGCCGAGGCACCCCATTATCCCTCTCCTCAACAAGGTCCTGGGCAAGGCAGTCAGCCCTCCTGTCACAGGAGATGCTGCTCACGTCTGGCTGTGGGCCCGTCACTTGAAGCTACATGTCACGGACAAATTTCAAAGCAAATTGGTGTCTGCTTTGCACCAGGGGTTCGCAACCAGAATGCATTCTAAGGGATGTACAGGAGGTGAGGGCTGTATTTTATCCTTTCAGGTTGGTATTTATTCCCTCAAGGAAGTTCAAAGAGTCCATATAAGGGCAGCAGCTTTCCCTGTGCTCCAACAGTTTGTGAAGCCATCATCAGACAGACTTAATTTACTTCTTGCTTGGGTTTATTTGTGGGCTTTGACTGTTTTTCCTGATTTGGGCTGTTCTGATTTCCTCCTTTCCCCCCTTGATACACCTGTGCCAGCAGCTGGTGCATCAAGGAGAGGAGGCGTTTCTGCACAGGCTGGGCAAAGGGCACTAGAATGCCGGCAACTCTGTCTTTCTGCATCTTGGGATGCTCCTCAGAGCTCTGGTCTATTTCTCTGTGCTCTTCTTACAAGGTGTTTTACCTGCTCCTGCTCCATAATCCATCATCCTACGTGCATAGCCTGTAGCTGATTCATTTAAAATGTCACAGAGTAGAACTGTGGCTTGTATAACAATGTGGTTGATGGATGGGAAGTTTATACCCACAGCCTTTAGATTTGTAGGAACTTTGCATTTAGAATGTAGAGGTCGAGTCCCACCCCTCCATGGCTCTAATTCCTCTACCTTCCTCCTCAGGTCCTGTGGCTCTGGGAGCAGCAGATGGTGGAGGACATGTGGGAGGAGGGAAGGACCTACATGGTGGTGGTTAACTGCTGCCACCATGGGAGCAGGTGTCTTCCCTTCAGCCAGTCTGCTCCTGGACCTTGGGAGAGACAGGGTCTGACACTGTGGAGAGGGCGGCTGACCCACTCAGGTAGAGTGCTGAGGAACAAGGAGGCTTGGATGTAGAGTTCCAGGTCTATCAGTTATAAGACTTAGGGAATGGCACACAAGAGTGTGAGGTGAGGAGCCTCAAGTCTTGTTACTGCCCTGAGAACTCCTTTTACATCTAAGGAGATGCTAAGGGCCAGGCTATGAAAACACAGTTGCTGGATCTGCTTTAATGCAATTCATCCATCCCTCGAAGAACAATTCTAAAGTGCTTCCTGTTTTCAAACTGCTTCTACCTCTTGAATTAATCCAATTCATTTGATCATTCACTTTTTTTGTCTGTTCTTGTTATTGCCACTGATTATTTTCATCTCTCTGTGCTTCTACAAGGCTTTCCACAATCCCAAATTGGATCTTAAGCACATGTTTCTTCTAATTCATCATGCTACTTTTTCTCCTAATCACATCCTTCTATTACTTCTTTCATTTCCTTCCATCTCTCTCATTCTTTACCTTGCTTTTTGTTTCTACTGCTACTAACTACTTTCATTTCTCTCATCTTCTTTCTCCACTGCTGCCCATAAACCTTCCTCTGCTCTTCCTGCTGAGGTTGAACCTTATTTGTTTTGATGTGTTCTTTCCCTTTCGCAAACTTTTCTCACCTTTGAGGAACCATACTCTGTTTCAGAGCTAAGTAATCCCTACAAATTCTTCCTGCTCTTTTGTATTTCAGGAACGTCTGCTCACTCTCAAAATGTCATAAAGTTATGACATTTAGCATGATGTCCTCTTCTTTTTGCAGCTCCCCCTTTGTGTAAACCCTGCTCTTCCCCTGCTGTGCTTTTCCTGGACTCTCCCATACATCTTTATTTTCAAATTGTAGGGGCTGAAAATTTATTTTTATTTTTTTTCCCCTCATATACAACAAACTATGAGAATGTCGTATTTGCTGCTTGCCATGCAATTGCATTTAGAATCAGTAGATAGAGCAGAATTGTCTAGAATTAGCACCTCTACAAATTCCTAAGAAATGTGGTCTCTGTGTTGGATTTATACAGCCCTGAACAAAATAAGTCCAGACTCTTTTTTTGCAGTTGTTTATCTTCCCAGCAACTAAGATTACCTAAAGTAGGATTGCATCAGCTTTGATGCTTTTATGCAGCGACATACTAGCGGTAAAAAATAATATTTTTCTTAGTCTGTTTTGGCATTATACAGAATGTATATGTAAAATGTATAATTTCATATATTAACATGATTTCATAATTTCATATATTATGACATATATATTCATATATTATTTAATATGTCATGACATTATGTAAATTAGAGGTTCCTATAACCAAGATGATTTTTAAAGGGATTAGGGGTAGGAAGGGACATTACAGGCATTATAATCCATTTAGATATTTTATTTTATTCCTTATCCATGACATCAAATAAATTCAAAATTAATTGAATTATGTATGTAAACACTTTAATATTAAAAAAAATATTTGTTAAAATCTATGTATTGGAACAGAGCTTTTCACTATATTTATGTTTCATTATATCTTGTGCTGTAGATATTTGTTTACTTTTGTACAATTTTTGTATTTTTATCTACATATTTGTGCACGTGCATATAGATAGGTTAGATTTCATTGTATGGATGAATATAAGCTTGTTTACATATTTATGTCTTTTTATAATTGTTGGCTGAATTTCTCTCATGGAGAGAACATGGATTTCAGTTCTGTGCTCTTTTTTTCTCTTTGATATTATTATAACTTTGTTTTTAATTTGTTACTGCCATTATCTTGTAGTATTATCAAGCAATAACATCCACTGATCATTCTATGAATGAATTTAAAGTTCCATTTCTGTGTTTCTGAAAATTCCATTTCTGTGGATCCTGAAAAAAGAACTTTATGTAGACTAAACAGGTATTAGGTTGTGGTTTTATAACTTTAAGATTTTAAATTTTGAAAGGTGCAATATTAATATTTCGAATGATTCTGTTTTTGTTTTGGCTTGGGTTTTTTTTTTTTTTCTGGTGGCACTCATAGCTATATGGCCAAATCTAGTTACTGCCCTATATTTTTGGAATCTCTGTAATAGTAATAATTCCTGTATCCCTGAGTAATTTGATTTAACTTCACTATCCTTAGGGCAATCCAAGAAGTCATTAATACGCTGCTGAAGCTCATCAAGTGGAGAGTATCTTAACTTTCATTCCTGGGTTATTATTGAAATTCTTATAAAAATATTAATTTTTTTAAGAAAACAAAAAAAAATTACCTACATAATATACAGAAGTCTTGAAGAAAAAAAAATGCTTTAGAAATTAAAGATATTCAGTTTGTCAAAGAGTAGTTTAAAAGAGTGTTTTTATCATGTATTGGATATAGACTTCTGACAATAGATGTTTCTTCAGTCTTTGCAAGATACATATTGATATCCAACAACTGCGTGTGGCAGCCAACCATGTGCAGGCTAGAAATAAGGGATTTTTGTAAAAAAAGAAAACTATGTTAATTATTCATTGGATGCATACCATACATGATGAATTGGATGAATACTCTGCATGTAGGGTAACTTTACTGTCAGCTGTTGTTTAAATCAAAAATAATGTGTCACCTCTGAAGGTTCATCTCTCTCTATTGACTGAAGAGATTGTAAGTGTCCTAAGTGTCCTAAGTTAGGTAAAATAAATCACAGACTATGACTGTCCCCTTAAAGAATAAAGTTTTCTTCAGTGTTGTATTCAAGATGAAATTTAGGGCCTTACATGCATCATCTACTGGATGAAAAACAGAAAGTAATTTATGGTCTGGATTTTAGGTGTTTGTCATGTTGAAGAATACCTACACAAATTCTAAGACTTAATTCCATGGGTCTTTTCAAGTGGTTAGTACTTCTCCAGTATGACTAGGTGCTTCATGTCCTGCCCTAAAGTTATTTAAAGCATCTTAAAATTCTATTCCTTACTTTTTCAGTGTAATCTATAAGTACTTTTTTGCTGTCCCATGGTGCTCTTTAGAACAAAGATCATCATACAAATTCTCATTGGATAAACAGATACCAATCTGAAGAGCTTAGCAATTTTGTCTAAATTCCAAAGTATTGTGCAAAGGATTTTGAGAGGCTCTAGGGAAAGCCTCTTATCTTGCTCCACTATTGTCAAACTTCAAATTTGCACGATAAAAATTGTAAGCAAAGAGAAAATAAAAGCCCCTTTAGTCTCAAAGTAAAAGCAACACTGGTAGAAAAACAGCATAAGAAAAAAACCAAATTCACTCAAAAAATGGAAGGGGGAAAAAGTGCTAAGGAAAGAGCTAGAATACACATCAAAGCATAAATCTAAGAAGCTGATGGAATTAATAGAACAACAACTATTTTACAATGGCACCACATGCCACAAAGGAAATAAATCATTAACTGTTTTCATTTTGTGTTCAGTGAGGAAAAATTCACTTGTGGAACTCTTTCTAATCAGACAACCTCTAACAAAACCTTCCTTCATCTCTCACCAATTTGCTGTACAAAGATTGACCTGTTTTGCATTCTGAAACTGATACTGGAAAGATATTATTTTCAACCCTGACTGGCACTGGGCCATATTGAAAATTATTTGGGATCAAAGCCTGACTAATTAAAGTAAAATTATTAGGAAGTTATCATGATATTTTCTAAGTGACTCCAAAAAGTGAAAACAAGTTGTAAAACAGAAGCAAAAAAGAAAAACAGGATGAGTAGCGGAGGGAACAGCTAATCCCTGTTATTAATGTGCTGCATCTCTTGTTTTCTCCTTTGTTCCTTTTCCTTTTCAGGATTCAGGATATTGAAATGCTAAGAATGAGTTAGAATTAAAACTAGTTTTATATCAGTTGTAAGTTTTGCGTTCTATAATAAGGAATTAGGTAGGTATAGTTCTTGTTTTTCCCCAGCCCCTGCCACACCCGTGCTTCCAGTCTCTCCTATGTGTGATATCAGGAGTTCATTCAAGGAATGGAAAATAAGTTTATAATATTTTATATTTCTTGTTATTTTACTTTACTCAGTGATAATATGTAAAATGGAGGGACAGATAGATATTTATTTCTGGATGGAAATTCATCCAAGCTGAGGATTCACAGCCCTTACACTTAAGGTTTTATGAAGTAATTACACACATAGAGCAGCACAGATGGGAGGAAAAAGGAGGAGGGAAAGATTAAAAACATTAGGATCATAAATGGCTGGCAATTCTGAGTTGTACTTCTTCAGACAACCAGATGTATCATGTCTTCACAAGTGTATTGAAATTAATATTTAGACAAGTTAGATGGGCCAAATATACAGGAGGGAATAGAATGAGAATGAATCAACAGAGGTGTTTATATTTGGGCTGCAAATCTCTATCTGAGACTGAAGTGGGATCCAGAAGTATACAACCAGATTGAGGAATTTAAAGGATCAATTGTGATGTGTAGATGACATTAGATATAGATGTCCATGGATGACATTATCTGAGGAACAGAAAAGTGAATCCTGCAGATGTGATGAGGAAAAATATGCACAGGAGGTTTTACAGAGTAGCAAGGCTATAGCAGGTTGTGTAAAAGAAAATCAGAAGACACATATGACCAAAGTGACCAAAAAAAGCTGAGGCTGTTGCCATTGACAAGGTCATTGACAAGGGCCTAGAGTTGGTGCAGTCTCTTTTTTTGACAAATGGTTTAACTACTGGGAAATTATATAAATGCAGAGGATTGCTCTTGTACTCAGGATGAAACAGAAAACCAAGATACTCCCACTAGAATATTATTTTTATTTATATTTTCATGCTAATCTCAATAAGACTTGCATTGTGTTGCTGTGTATTTTTAAAGAGTAAATATGTCTTTCTGAAGAGAATACTGCAGTTCAGTAATTCATGAAGGCATTCCTGGGTATTGTATGCTGTTTGAATGATCCATATAGAATGCTAAGAAAGCATACTGAAATCCATTTCTGTGACAAGTGGTAGACAAAAGAGTAGCCTCTGTAATGCAATTAGAGCTTCTTCCAGATTAAATGTGCTCTTTGAAAGCAAACCTTGATTTTGTTGGTTTTATTCCGATTATTAGTGCTTGGTGCATTATTTAATGATGCTTCTGATTGAATAACAAAGGCATTTGTGCATAATTTTACTGAAAAGTAAATTCCATATTTATCAGATTGCTTTATGAGACAGTGAGGAAAGAAAGCTGATGATTTTTCAACAGTATTTATGTCTAAAAATATTATATGCAGATGTGAAGACCACCTGTGATGAAATATTTTAAATGCCACTCATCCCATTTTTAGGACAGGCTCCTACCATTTCACTGACATCTCAAGTAATATTGTGACAGGTGGCAATGTAATTCAAAAAAACCAGTGGTAGTTCTGAGCCCTGATAATACAGAGTTCATGTCATTTTCCCTCACAGATTTTCCCTTTACACAAATGGTGTAATAGTACCCCTCAAAGTTTTACCTCTGGAAGCTATTTTTATTTTCTACAAGAGCACCTTCTGGCAATAACAGCAGGGGGGCAAATCCTTTATTTTATGTTGTCAAAACCAATATGCTGTGAGTTATTCACTTTCTGAAGTGCCAGTCAACGGCTTTGTGTTTGCAGGGGTGCAAACCACTAACAGACTCAGAAAAAGCAGTTTCTGAACTGGCAGCACCAGAGTGGATGTTATTATGGAAAGAAAAGAAAAAAAAAAATAAAAGAAAAAAGTATTTAAAGGATTATTTTTCTTTTTTTTTTTTTTCTTCAGTTGCTGCTGTTGAAAGTTTTCTAATGAAAGGAGATGAATCAGGAACTTTGTAATAACATGTGCCTGACCACTTAGCTCTAGCAGCAGATTGGAATGATGCTTACTCAGCACAGGCTTTGGACCTTTCAGACCTTATGTATCATTTTTCATCTACTGAGCTTCTCACAGTTGTGCAAAATAAAAATGGGAATTAAAAAAATCAATTTTTAAAAACTATTTGAATCTAAATAGAATGCACACATTCACCCAATAAACGTTTAGGAAAAAATGTAACAGATAGTCTGACTCTTTGCCCCAAAAGTACTTGTCTTCGGAGTCATCAATTTTAGAGACTGATATCTTTTGTCCATTTTTTTAAAGGAGTTCAGCCAAAAGCACAGACAAGGGAGAGAGCAAACATTAAATAATGAGCCTGTACAGACAGTATCTGCCAAATTCTTCCACTGATGGCTGGAAGGCTGCTGAAACCTGGTATTGCTGATGTATTCCATGCAGAGAAGCAACTCTTCAAGTCTTCTGATGATGCAGTGACCTCAAGACAAAATTTCTGCAACTGTTACAGCAGTCTTGTAATCATAATAAATGTGTTCAATTTTTATTTTTCTTTAAGGGCTGAAAAAGCCCTCACCTTGCTTTACTAA
Organism: Pseudopodoces humilis; assembly: GCF_049639895.1. NCBI lineage: Eukaryota > Metazoa > Chordata > Aves > Passeriformes > Paridae > Pseudopodoces > Pseudopodoces humilis. Next base: position 58,012,845 of record NC_142201.1, on the reverse strand, counting down.
AGGGAAATACTGAGAGGTTCTGAGCAACCTCTTCCAAATGCCTGTTTGCTGAGAAATGTAACCTTCCTAAATCCCACCTTCAGGTTGAAGTTGACAGGAAGATCTGTGGAAAATTTACCATTTTATCTAGGGAGCTGCAGAAGTTCAGTGGAATATAATAGTTTCCTATATGAATTTACAGCACACCACTCATCAGAGATAGGTAACTTGGTAGAAATCCAGCAAGCTCAGTTATTCAGAGTGTCTGAAGTACCAGAGGACGACAAGAAAGACAAGCACAGATGTTGCTCTTTAAGTGACTTATGCTGACATGGTTTGCTTTCTTATTAAGAGTGTTGAACCAAGGAGGCTACTTTCAGGTCCCAGCACCGGGGGTTTTAGAAGGTGAGTTAACAGAGGAGTTCACGTCTCACAGTTTAAGACTATTGGCCTGAGGTTGCAAGATTTTCCTTGGTCAAACTGGAAATAAATGGATATTTATTTGCAAAAGGAGTAGTGAAAAGAAACTGCACTGGTTGAATAGTACATTTCCTTTTTTTGTTCTGTGTTGCAGAAATTGGTGGGGCTACTGTGATCCCCTACAAGTTTTCTTTTCAGTTTAAAACCTGTTGGGGCCAAGGTCTCTTTTGTTTAGCTATAAGCCATGAAGGTCTGTTTTTGTAAAACAGGCAGTAGAATTTGGTTCTTCTTCTGCTATTGGGAGAATCAAGAAAGCTCAGGTTTAATATTTTTCTTGTATACTATGATGCATAAAAATGAAGATTTTTTTTTTTTTAAAGCAGTAAAACAAAGGAATATTAGAAGAAACTATAGAAAAACAAACAGCTACTTTTGAAGGAAATAAAAGAAGACTTCCTATGTAAATATTAACCTGTTTTAATTTTTTCATGCTTCTAGACTGATGTACACTTGGTAATAAAAAAACTGAACTTGTCTGGTCATACTTTTCTTCGGAAGGAAGTGTTGGAATGCTCTAAGGTGAAACTTGTTTTGGCAGTGAGTTCAGAAATGATATTTTGAAAATGATTTACAAATGACTGATCAAAATAGCCGTTCTAGACTTCCATCAAATTAGCCCTTCTCTTCTAGTTAATTTGGTATTCAATAACATTAAAATACATTTTAAGCTTAAATATTTATATTTAAAGAATAGATTTTATATGACATACAGAGGGGTAAAAGAGACATGTAGTATGAAAAAAAATCCCAAATCTCCCAATTAATTTGAGTTGCTCAGAAAATTGAAGTTAATTATTTTGTTTCTAGGAAAGGATTCATATTGAAGAAAAATAATCAACTCTTTATAGAAAATGTTCTTTCTCATCAAATTAAATGTTGAAATTAGGTTGTGCCACATTCAAGAAAAGTGATAACAGTGTACCCCCATTGCTGTGACTTTAATAAAATTCAGACACACTGGCACCAACGGATTCAATCATCATTTTTCAGGAAGACACTTAGTCAGGGCATTTCAAACCTGTTGGAGACAATGTTGCTTTAGCACATGGTTATGTTCTCTACTACTACAGATCAGTGCTATGTCCTCATTTATTTTTTGATTATGATTTTTAATATCTCCTTGGGGAAGAAAATGATAGTTGAAAATAAGTTTTTCTCTTAATGCAAGTGTAGTTCTCACCCAATACATATTAATTCTTTGTCATTAATGTTAAAGGATAAGGGTGAGCAAGTTTGAAGGAATGGAATTCCAGAAGATGAGATCACCATGTTAGGGAGGAAACATTTGAAATCAACATACTTGAAGGTGCTGTGGTAATGATAATAAGAAGGAAGATTTGTTTGGGTAAAAATTCTGATATCATCTGTAAATGGTGGTGCCTTGTTATTTGGTCCTTTTATAATTAGCCTGGAGAGTAAATGTGACTATCAGAAGCAAATCCACATTGTCTTTAGTTTGAATTGCAGTTCTTATTTTACTTCAAAGTTTTTATTTAGCTTATTAGAATTAAGAATTGTTCTTCAATAAATCCTCAAGAACAATTTACTGAAGAAACAAATAAATATGGATAAACGTCTTTCTATCAGCCAAGGCAGGTTGGTGGGAAAAGTAAACCCATTTTACAGCTGCATAAATGAAAAACTGAGGCCAAATCACTTAAACCTTGTTCTGAAGTGATCAAACTATTAACTTTGAGTATTTCTGAGCTTTTTGTTTCAAGAAACCACAAAACATTTTCTAGCTTCAAAATTAAAACCTGTGGGGATTTGCTTGTGCAATAATTAATTGCAGGGTAAGTACAGGTCTGGGTGCTGCCTATAGATACAATGTGTGCTTCTAAACTTCTTAGGATTGCTAAAATCCATATAACTTCAATAAGGTCATCTGCCATGCAGTGATTCAATGCCAAAGTGTTCCATCCTTTATTTGAACACAAAAATGCATTGTTCTTCATAAATTAGATTCCTTGCTTATAATAATTGATTGTGATAATACAGTGAATTAACCCTAGTCACTGTTCTATTTAACCATTTTATTTGAATGTCAGGTGTGCACGTAAGTCATCTAGTTAAGTGGAAGTCCATCTAGTAAGTGGAAGTTTGATAACCTAATGTAATATCTTTGACATCAGAGATCAGATAAAATCTTTTATGTGTCATTGGCTCTGAGAATCTGCCTGGGCAGATGGTGTTGGTTTTGTAAGTCAGACATACATTGCCTGGAGAATTTCAGAGAAATATGGGCATTATTTTCAAACTCCAGTAAAGGAGAAAGGTGTCATTTCCCTGACAGCCCCAGAGAATATTTCCCTGTTATTGCATGCTTGACAGATGCCATGAACAGATTGATGTGCAGAGAAAGGAAAGGTACAAGGAAACCGTACATTAAAACTCATTAACTTTAGATAGCAAAACTCTGTTGGGAGCAACTCTAGAGCATTTTTTGATGTACAGTGTATGTTTAACATTCCAAATATATGTGCTATTTAATGTGTTGGGACTGCATTTACATACTTGATGTAAATATGAATGAAAATGAAAACAGTGACAAGATAAACACAAGAGAAAATGCATCAGTAAAATGAATCATTAAGAATCTGAAGGGAAATACAAGAGACATTTTTCACACTCTTAATTTTAGATCTACCAGAAGCTACAGGTCTGGTATTTGGAGTGGATCACTTGAATTCCAATATTAATTTTCTCAAAAAAAAAAACCCCAAAGTATTTACTTTTGTTTGCAACTTAACTTTTATTTTCAAAAAAATCGTAACTGCTTCTTAGTCCAGCCAAACTCTTATATATAGCCTTAGCTTTTAGCTTTGAAAAAAGATATGGAATCTTATTATCTGAGTTACCTGATCCTGTGTTGTCTCCTTATCCTTACTGACTCCTCGCAGATGTGGCATATTCCTGTATTACAACTTATGGTTAACTTGATTTTTTTTAGTTAGGTGTAAGATGAGTTCTGTAGAACAAATAAAACACTGGATGATGAACATAGAAGCATTGCATATTTAAGATGGAATTAAAATTTCTATATGACATACATAACTATAACGACTTCATGATAGTCATTGCTATTCCTGACCATTGAATGGGCATGAATTTGAAGAGGTATTTTTAAAGGATTTAGAAACACCACAGATTCACAAGGGATGGAAGATATATGTGCATGTGAGTAACACAGGCATACTTAATTTTGTTAGTTCTTCATTTGAGCACTCAACTTTTCAACCTTAGTATTCTTTTAAGGTAGATCTCATTGGCAATTTAATTTATGTAATTCCTGTTTTGATGTAAACAAATTTGATGCTAATTTTGTAGATGAAAACAGATTTTAAAAACCGAACAGCATAGCTGAAAGAAATGTTTATAAGAAATTCTGTTCTCAATGCAAATTGTTTTAGTGTTTAGTGAACTGAAATTGGAAAATACAAATAAACCCTCACGTGTTCTTAGTGTGTGAATATTTACTTATTCTATATTTTCATATTAAATGTGAAAAGGCCTTTTTTAGACAGGTAGAACTTAATTGTTTTATTAGAGATGTGTAGGTATTAAATAATTGAAATAGTCATGCATAATTCAAATAATAATTTCCAGTAGATATCTAGTCTGATAAATATCTGACAGAAATGCAGATTGAATATGTTTTCCTGATATAAGATTTTTTTAAAAATTTTGAATTCATGGACTGTTGTGTTAATATGCATAATTATATAACCGTAACAGCAGGTTATGGTTGATGACTCGGACTGTGATGCTACCTGATGCAAAATGACCCATTTCTTACTTTAACTTGAAGGCAGCATAATGGGATTCAAGACTGCAACTATTGTGCAATTATAAAGATAAAAAGAAAATATCTTGAAATGCAATAGCCAATTAATACTTATTTTTTCTTTTAATAAATGCAAATGCTTGGATGAGGTATCATTAAGGTCTGCGACACTGAAGTTAACCAAGACCTACTTTCTGTTTCTGAATAAATTCATGTATGGCCATCAAATAACAGTGCTTAGATAACTTCTTGGAGTTTGCTGAGCAGCACTGGCAATATCTGTTACATGTGGTTTTTTACTCTCTCTCATACACATATCCTCTCCCCAGGAGGTGTAACTGCACAGACAGGATAAAAAAGTGCATTTGATAAGACATACCATTCCATCTTAAATGCAGTCACTCTATTTATGATAGAAAAGGCAAGATCCTTCATTTCAAATAGTATATTATTTGGTTTAAAGGGGCCCCAGTTCCTGGGACAGGTCACAATCTCAAACTGCCACCCTTCCCTCCGAAAGCTGCTTCTCCCATGAGGTAAATCTTTACCCCGTGGTGAAGGTTTTTCTGTGCTTAGGGATTAGAACCTCAGAGTTTCAGCTACACATAACAGACAGCTTTAGAGTATCCCAGGAAAAAAATTCCACATTGTTTATGGTTGAAGAAATGCTTAAAATGAAACACATATACCTCCTGGTAGTTCTGCATCTCTACCACCTAATGATGGACCTTCTCCAATTTTATCAGCCAGCAAGGCTCTTTTTCCTGCTGACATGCCTTTAATCACCATTCCTACCCTACTGTTCACCTTGCTTTTAATGTTTCAGACTAAGAAATACCTTTTGCTTCTTCCCACAACAAAGAAAATGCTAGAAAAATAAGGTTCATTGTTTTTGAAGCTTATGTTTTGTCCTGAATGAGGAGAGTGAGGCAGAGGAGACAAAGAGGAAGTCGAGGACGGAGTTTCTTTCACAACTGAATACCCTAATAGAATTTTGTTAAATTGCCTGTGGGGAAATTTCAACATATAGAGCAGAATTGACTAGGGGGATAAATAGAGGGCTAGTCAGTGAACAGGAAGGTTTAGGAAATATGAAGATTTGCATTTCCTCGGTGCATTATTGATAGGGACATGTACTTAGTGTGTATGTCATCATGAGAAAAAAAACCAAAAAACAAGCACAAATTGTGAAGGTTCAAAGGCTACCTAAAAATTCTATCATGGCTTTGCAGACCTAAGTATTCTAAATAGACTTGGAAGCATTACTTAAATTTTGATTGCTTAAATGACTAAGGCAAGATGCCAGTAACTTTGGAAACTTCTTCATCCTTCCATTTTTGAAACTGATAAAGTAAATATGAACCAGAGGTGCTGAACCACTCCATTATCAATATTTGTTTCCTTGATGAGTAGATAGTAAAACTTTCTGGGAAATTCTGAGAACTACATTAGGTCTTGGGTGCAGTTCTTGTCAGGAAACTCAGGGAGGATAACAAATTTATAGCAAGTCGGTCTCCGATAGCATTGCTGGACAGAGTAGGCAGTAGTTGTATACAAAGTATTTTTATTTTTTTTTAAGCACAATTACAGTTGTATTTAATGAGGAAGCAGAACTGTAAAGCTGTCAGGAAATGCTGTGCCAACAACATTTCTTGAAGAAGCATATTAAATAGTAATGATGTCAAACATCTGAAAGAGTGAGTAGACCTTGCAAGCACAGTTTTCTAGTCATAGGAAATTAAAAAGGAGTTTGGGATGTTGCCAGCTGACTGACTATAGGAGTAAAAAAAAAGACCCATAATAAGCAACAGTTGTAGTTACAATATTTGCTGAAACCAACACACATTAAATAATAATGAAAGCAGCCATTTAAAAATGCTGGCAGCTTACATGGAACAGCTGAGCTGAAGAAACTGTGAAAAGGATAGAAAAACCCACAAACTGGTATATAGCCAATGTGCTGTCAAAGAATAAAAAGCTCCATTGGATATTAAATTGTGAGATAACTTCAGACAAGTATTTGTAAAACCAATAGTTTGAAAGAAACTGAGTTAATTCTAAGATTGTGTAAGTGAAAAATCTTCACAATTAAAGTGATATCTTCAAAGAAGAACTCAGTAAATAGAATACAAATTCTTTTTATTTCCTTGCAATTTTTTAATTAAAAAAAGTATAGGCAAGGTTGACATTTTTTAACACACTGAAATACAGCATGACTATAGTCTTGGACAAGGATCTAATATGAAAATATTTTTAAAATGTATGGAAACCATTAAATTTTCCTTAGCCTTGTTATTGATACAACAAAGAACTTAAACCTAATAACAAATGATATTGGGATCTTAGGGTTTTTTTGAAAGAATTAAAAGAGAACTCCAAGAAACAGGACAACTGGGGATATTTCCAGAGACAAGCACTGAAGGTTTTGAATAGGTGCTATGTCTTTTTTTTTGTTACCTCTATATATTTAGCAAATATTAGATTTTCATAGCCATTGGGGGAGATAAAGGTCTCATTTCCGATGTTTTAAAAAGGCCAAATAATTCTGCTAAATTCGCTGGAATTTGATTGATAACAACACAACCTGACATAATTCTTAAACCTTATGAGTACATGCAGAATATACACTTCTATTAAAGAAAATATACTCATGGTTAAGAACTGTTAAAATGGAAATAAGGGTTTGAAATGGGCAGTTTGAAATGGAATTGCAAGGCTTAGATCCTCTAAACCCCTGTTCTGCTGTTGTACAGAGATATAAAGAGATGGAAGTGCCTAAATTTATACAGTACTTTGAAGGCAACTGACTTCTCCAGTAGCTTCAAGTTCTGTTCCGGACACATCTCCATCCTGGTATGTTCCTCAGTCTCACAATTCAGCACATTGTCACTTGTACTCTCAAAACCTGTACTAAATATTTATAGAGAGCTGAGGAATGTTTCTGACCCTGGGAGAGACTTTCCTTTCACTAATATTTCTGTCAGTAGTATTACTTGCATATCTTTATTTCTAGATAATTTAAAATCTTTGATTACAGAGAGCAAAACCCAAAAGGGGTGACTCATCTAAGAAGAGTCTTAGATTCCAAGCTCAGGTCTGACAGAAACCTGGCCGCATATTAGTAAGTATGTGTGTAAACAAACATATACACACATCAAGATTAATTGATTTCAATTCTGTAGGAGGATTCCAAAGGAGATAATGCAGACAATCTGAATAGGCAGAGCACGTGGTTTGAGATACTCTACACTACACAGCCTAGAAGATCAGTCCAAGGTCACTTAACATGACTGATGAGACATTCTCAGCATTGCTTTAACTTCTGTCCTTGCAGGAAGTCAAATATCTTTTAAATGCTTATCTATTATGAAGACTTCTTCTGTATGTCTTTCTTTCTCCATTATTATGGAGACAAAGAACAAAACAACACAAAAAATATTTCCCTGTTCAAATCCTCTGTCAGAAGCCAAACTGTCTCTGAAAACCTTAAAATTACTCACAAAAACTTCTGAAGGTTATGACAGACCTCCTGCTTCTTTGTTCTTGGTGGTGGTAAAAGCTGGATCCATGCCCAGTGCAGGGAACATAGTGTAAATAGCGTTGCTGCAGATTGCTACTGGATTGTTCAAAACATCAGATGGCGAGAATATGTTATTATCAACAAGCTGTTTACTGGCCAATCAATTACAAACTCTGATGGAGCACCAGGCATTTTATTGTAGGCTAGCCAAATGGATGGAGAAAACATATGTCAATCTCTGTTACTTTAAGGGGCGAATTCTGCTCTTTTACATCAGTATGCTCTAAAGCCTTCCACAGTGGAAGCCCAGTGATGTTACTAGAGAAAGGTAGGCTCTGAGGCAGTGCTGTGGGAATCACTAGGCTAGCATAGTTCTCAGATATTTGGGCAACTTTATGTCAACATGCATTTGCATAATAAGAGTACAGCTGAGGCATCTGTGAGTAGTCCTTCCCTCAAAAGGATTTCAAATGCATGAGTTTGTCAGCCTGTGTGCAATATACAAACAGAAACTGTTGAATGGCTCTTATATTTGTGCTATTTCATACATGAAGTGAAGTTTTAAGTCTTTTATTCACCTTCCACTAATGTTTATTTTCCCCAAGTCTATAAAATAAAATAAGTCCATTATCATCAATTCAAAACAGGAAAATGTTATCCAGACACTGCATGAAGGAATTTTTGAGTTTAGATAGGGAAAAATATATCTGTTTACTCATAGCACCTAATCAATAACATATAATTGAACAGAGATATTTTTTTCACCCCTGCTGCTCTGCTTGAAATGTCCTTCTCTATTTTTTCAGAGAAGGTTTAGTTCCAATGAGGAACAGAATTTAAAGAAGAGAACAGAGTTCATTATGATAATGAGAAGAGAAAAAAGGCAACTTCCTTTGAAAAAATCTATGGTTATATTGACAAGCAGTTACAGTTACACATATATATATATATATATATGTATATAACTGCTTGTCAGTATAACCATAGATATCCTGTTCAAAGGACATATATATCCTGTTAAAAAGACACTTGAACAATGACTAGAAGGAATTGGTCTCATAAATGTGCAGTCATTTGATATGACTGCTGACATACTGTCACAGTATGTCTGTGACTTGCTGGCAGTGTTGGCACTGGAGGTTTTCACCTGCTAGAATTAAGTCAGAAGTGACCCAAACTGTTGTTCTGACCTGGAAAGGAGGAGACAAAGCTCTACCTTTGACAACCTATTAAACATGAGATCTCTCGGGATTAAATTTAAAAAAATTTAAAAATTTCAAGGTGTTCATTCTTCAAAAACATACACTGAAAAATACTACATTATATGAAGGGCTAAGCAGATGAAGAGATCTTTCTAACCTCCTTTTGGCTCCACCAACCAGTAATGTGCTAAAGAGAATGAATTAATGAAAACAATTGAGGAATATATAATATCTGTGTTCTGAAACCATCTGGTGGAAAGTGTTAGAAAAGTTGAATAACTCCTTGATTGCTCCTTTTGGGTATTTTTTCCACCGTCTGTGAAGGTTAGCAGTAACTCACTCTGCAAGTTGTACTTGAAAATAAAGAAGAAACTGTTCTGCAATGAACTTGTCACCAAAAGAAACTGGGGACCAGGATTTGTCTATATTCAAAAGAAAGAAAGCCTATCTTCTCTGGAGGTGAAGATTTCTGGAAAAAAATAAAAAAAACATAAAATAAAAGCATACTAGTTTTCCACTGGAACATGTGTATGGTTGTGTCCTGCAATGAAAAATTAAAATCCTTGTTCAAAACCTCACTACTTATTTTAATATTTTTTTATGTTTTTTTTAAATTGGAGTGAGAAGCAGCTATGATGCTGAGTTTCTTTTTTTTTAATCATTCAAAATTGCCTAAAAAAAAAGCTGCAGCTTCTTTTTTTCTTCTCTCCAGCACAGTTCTATTAGCTTTAACAGACCAGTGCCAGTGAGACCAAAAAGGCTTAGCCCAGGCGAGAGAAAAATCACTTCTATTTAAAGTCCCTATCACCCACACATAAATATAAAACATGTACTTAGCGTCAATGAAATATTTTTCTTCAGAACAAAATCAATCTTGAGGAGGTGGGAGGATATAAAAACTGTTGGGCTTCAATGCAATTTTCTCAAAAAGGAGAAGCAAAAATAAATTTTAGCCATGGCTGTTTTAAATAAATACAATAAAATGCGTAATTCAAGTAGATTTAGTTATGCTTATAAACAAATGTCTGTTAACATATGCAAGTCATACTCTGTGATTTTTCAAAGAAGTGTTTCTTTCAAAGGAATTTTTCCCAAAGGAATTGTTATAGGGACGGATGTATGTGTGTTGGGATTTTAGAAATATACACAGTTTAAACACATGGGATAATATAAAATATGGGAAGGATGGAGACTAGAACTGGTTTTTGGAAGCCAGCTTTGTGGAACTCTTTGCTACTCTGAGAGCAAGATCATCAGAGATTGAATGCTTGGTGCAAAAGTTTTAGTGTTTGTGCAGGCTGCCTCTTTCTGGATGGTTACTTTTTCACTGGCATCAACATCTTCTTCAGATGAATTGGAACCCATAAAATCATTCAAGCGTAAAGGATGGCGAAGAAGGGAGATGGTGAAGGCCAGTGGAGCAGGTTATTAAACAAGTGGTAACAGAACTCTGAAAGGATGGAAAGAGAAGGAGGGAGTAGTGGCACATGCCCTGCTGACAGCCCCAGAGCCACAGAGGAGTTTAGAAGAGAGAGGAGGGAGATAGCTTGTGCAGCTGATGGAAGCTGAGGAAGTGGCATTAACTATCAGTCACTTCAGAAGAATGTACAGGGCAGCCCTAGTGCTTGGGATAATTTTCTCTGCAGCAGCTGGTGTTCTTTGAGACTTATTATCAAACAGAAGATGGACCAGATTAACATCTCTTCTCCTCCTTCTGCTATAAAAGTTTAAATAATAATTGATAACTACTAGACATGCAAGATCTTAAATATGGGGTGCATATTCTAAATATAATATTTTTCCTATTAGTACCATGATTCGGATAAAATTTGAAGTACTGTGCAAAAGACAACCAAACATGGCCACAAGTAGAAGATATCCCAGACAAAATAGTAACTTCCACAGTACAAAAGTGTAGAGCAGATACAGAAGCAAAACTTTGGTTGATAAAATTACACAGATGTGCTTTCCCTTTTTCAAAAGTTAGATGTTAATACTATTGAGAGGCTTTCAAATTGAAATCAATGGGAGTTTCATTATTCACTTCAATAGGAGTGGGATGAAGTTCTAAATAGTAAATGGAGCAATGAAAACCTAAGAAAACAAGAAGCATGCTAATGTGTGTTTTGTTTAGGAATTCTCAGTTTCATTGGCTCTGCTTAACAAGCAGTTGAAAGCAACATGCTTGGGGGTGTGAAAATATATGTGCCTCATGGGAATAGAAGACTATACACCCTTCTGCTAATGCTGGATAGAAACAAAACTTGTGGAAAATAATTTAGCCTACATGCAGAGGGTGTTGGAACAAGTGCTTTCTGAAGCAAAAAAAAAAAAAAAAATAAAGGTGCATTAAGTGTTTGTGTTTTACCAGCTTGGGTTTTTTGGAACCATTAAATACAAATCAAATGAATAATTTAATATTTTACACAGTATGAGCATCTTGCTTCACTGAGTTTTTGGAACAGTATCACACAGAGAAAATGCAGTGGGTGCATGCCTTGCTGTTCTGTAATTTTACTTTGTCCTTACTTCAATTATATTTCAAAGTAAATACTCTTCCTAGTTGTGAGGTGAATTTCATTCTGGTGAACTAGTGGTTTGCTTTGTTTCTTGTTTTGTTTTGGTTTTCTCTTTTAGAATTTCAGATTATGAAAATACAGAGAACTGAGTGAATATTTCTAATGAACTTAAGCTAAATGTAGACCTTTTCTCTGTTTATTTTTCCATCCAGGCTCATTGGTGCATAGACCCTCTTTTATTTCACACTTGTATAGTGTATGAAACACTTTGCAGCAAAGGCATGCTTGCAGGTGCTTTGTCTGGCAACAGTCACCTCAGATTCCTCATTTCTCACATCCTACACACCCTTTCTGCTCTTTCTCTTCCCACTTGCACAATACCCACCTTCACAGTTTCATTTGCCCTTCCTTTTGTCCTTGATAGGTTGTTTTGCAAAGTCAGGAGTTTTGCAATACTCAAGTTTTGCAAAGAAAAGCTAGTCACTTTTTGTTATTTTCATAAATGTCTGTCAGAGGATCCAAATGAAAGATTCTTAATAGAACTTAGTGAAAAATTGTTTCTTTTAGAAGATGTGAAGTCAATCTCCTCCTGGGAGTAAGTAGTTGTTCTAATTCCCATTTTTTCATTCTGTATTTGAGCAGGCTGGGAAGTACACCAATTCCCCATGAATCTTGATTACTTGTGGAAGAAACCCAAATATGATGGGCTGCAAGAGAGCTACAGAACAGCCTAACCAGGATCTGAGAGCAGGCTTAGGACCTAGATAAACCAGTGGCAGACATTTCTTGAGGAGGCCATTGACTCAGTAGTGTGAATTACAAACAGGCAAAACCAAAGACATACTAGCTTATAGGATTGATGAATCAGTGATCAGTTCAATCAACCTCCAATTGCAGTGTGAATCTCAAATATTGTAAAAAAATCCATTATATTAAATGTTGCATTTCAGTAGGAAAAATATTGCATCAAGAAGATTTTGAAACAGAAATAAAACAATATTGTTCTTCAAAAAACATAGGACATTAAGAGAAACATAATTAAATAGCAATGAATCTTTTAGAAATTATAAAAAATTGAATTCTTTGGTATACTTGAATGAAAATTTTTCTGCAAATTTTAATTTTACAGAGGTTTCTGAACGATGATTCTTCAATCATAATATCATATTGAAAATTATCTCTGTGTCTTTAAAATCTCTGTGGATATAAATTGCTATTTTCATCTCAGCTATGCCATCAGTCCTGTAAAAGATTTCATTTTACACACATATGAGCATGCCTTCCAGTGGCAAGGTTAAGTCTATTAACCTTTTGTTGAGATTATTAGAGTCAAGTACAAAACAAGAAACTCTGCTGTGAATATTAGTATTTTAAAGTTCTCTAAACTGTTTCTATCTAAAAGCACATCTGCTTATCTGCACATTTTATTGACAATAATTCACTAAACTTAAAAAATACTGTATTTTGCTAATCTCTATATTATTTCCTTTCTGCCTGCAAAGTATTTGAACCTCTGCATTGAGTAAGAGTTTGTTTTAGTCATTGAGACTTCTAAGTCAGTAACATGACTGGCACCAGGAAAAAGAGTCTTACCCTTTCTTCTTGTCCAATTTGGCATTGAAATTCTCTTCTGCTCAGTGACAATGGCTTTCCAGAGCTTGATTTTTGGGTCCTGTAAGATCAGTGTAAGCTCTGCTAGCTGTAAGCACAGAGGTGGCATGGTACTGAACGCCCACCCTCCAGGTCTGAATAGCAGAGCAATCAGCTTTGTGTTTGCATCTTGTGTTAAGTGCATGTTTTCTGCCTGGCCAAGACTCTCACCTCCTTCTGTTGCATCTGTAGCCCAGCATTTTCCCTCTCCCCTGGAAGAAAGCTGTTGCACCTGTTGTGCAACTGACAGTACGGCACAGTGTTTTGTCTTTTCTTTGCCTATGTAGAGCATAGGCTTGGTGGTTCAGCTGTGCTATAAACTGCACCTCATGCCAATGGCACCCTCAGTGGAGAGCACTCATGGTAGCTCTCATCACCCTACTGGGACCTGAGCTTCACCACAACTTGAATCAATGAACTTGACAAGTGAAAGGCCAGGAGAACAATGAACTTAATGAATGATCAATGAGTAGGCAGGAGATGACTTTTGAAATGTCTTGATCCAGCCAAAATGAAGGCAGGAGTAGAAAGGAATGAAAGCGCTCAGCAATCTGTTCAGAGAAAGTCATTGGGCAAGAAAGTACAGCACAGAGACTGAATTAATGTGTAATTGGACTGGGAAAGATGACAGAGGAGTGAGCATGTGGCTGCAGCTTTCCTGAACCTGTTCATACTCTGAGGCACTGCTGTAGTTTCTGCTGGCAGGAAGGAGAGGGAGGGCTGCAGCAGTAGAAAAAAACACATGGTAGGATGTGTTTCAACCATATTTTTTTTCACAAAGGCAGTAGTTTCCTTTTCAGCTGTCAGTCCAGCTAGTTACAGTGGCAAGTGCTAATCTTTTGTTAACAGAGGTAACGAGATGAATTACTTTGGGACTCAAAGTAAGTATCTGAAATAATAAAAGCTGTAAATTGTCTGACAGTCAGCGTCCTGCTACCAGTACAAATTCTGTCTTCTAAAGCGAGTTTAGCATTTATTGTTCAGCAGGTTATGATAAGGGTCTACATGGGATGTTTTGAAAGAATTCGATTAGCTTGTGTTGTGAGTTAACACCATTTGCATTGTAATGAAACATTCTTTCAACAAAGTGTTGAAGGAAAACAAACTAATTAGTTTTTTGAACAGCACCTGACATTCATAGGGCCCAGTGGTGATGTTGGCTAAATGCCTGCATGACTGATGCCCCTTTCTTAGAGCTGGCCAGCATTTTTCTATCTGTGAATTTATGAAAAAAACCAAGCAAACAAAAATCTCCCAGTCCCACGACATCTTCTTAAAATGATACTAAGACAGTTTTGATGAAATTTGCCATGAATCCCTGTCCTTCCTATCTCTTTAGCTGACTTCTTTTTCTTTGATATATAAAATGTTATTTCATTTTTGCTGTTACTTTTCTTCCTCTATTATTTTGTGTTGTGAATAAAAACGATGACTCCTACCTGCCTGTACCACCCTATGATCCTCCATGCGCTATTCTCTGTACTTCAGGAATCACCATGGCAGCAGAGTAGCTGCCAATAAGCTGCTCTCTCCTTTTTCCATGCAAGTGACCTCCAAATTGCTGACCAGTGAGAGAAAATAAGTTACAACAAAAAATGGGCTGGCACAGGTTAGTTTCCTGCTGGGGTTTCTGGGAGCAGCACAATTGTACTTCGCCCTTTCCTTAGGGTAGAAGGGCAGGTGCCAACCTGCTCCACAATGCATAGAATAAATAAAGCCAAAATATTTTCTCAACCACCACAAGCTCTCACGAACACAGGTGTATTTTTTCTGAGGGAAATTGTCATGCTGGATTTGGCTGCCTTGTCAATATTTTACTATATTTCCTCTGTAAATGCTTCTACCTTACAATGAGTACATAGCTACAAACATGGTAACTAATGAAGAAATTGTAATAACTGTAATAAGTTAGCCACAGGGAAAGGTCTGTGGCCTCATCTGAACAGGCATCTTTTGCATGTGCAACATGTGTTTTACATCTCCATGATTCAATGCTTCATAGCTAGTGTCTGAGCATGGAAGAAAGACATTAAAAAACACTATAGAAACGTAGAGCTGTCCTGTGGCAGATCTGACCCAAGGCAGATGTGCAGCTGCCACTTGCCTCCACAGAGTCAAAGATGTGTCCCTAGAGGCCTTCCCAGAAGGTTTTGCCATTGCTACAGAGATATCTTCAACACAATGGTGCATGAAATCACTGCAAAGGAAAAGTAAATTTTCTATAATTATGTTAGTTGAAGATATCAATTGGTTTGATTTAGATGAAAGATTGATTTTTCACCTCTTAGCTGAGCTATTGAATCTCCTCACAAGACACTACCCACAGTGAGTTCAGCTACTGCTGCTTAGATGATGGCGGGTAACTGGATGAGTTTATTTGCTGTTCTTACACCAAACTCATTTAACAATTATCAACTGTCCTGGTTGGAAGGATGTAATTCCTCCTTTACCATGATTCATTTGGTAAACTAAGATAAAGTAAGAATCCATTTATTCCTACTGGATAGGGAACATAGTTGTTTTGTCTACGCAATACACTGATGTAATAATAGTACTTCTAAATTTTCATTTTCCATTTTAACCTGCTCTAAGAATGCTGTAAACACTCCTCCAGTATAAAGAGAATGGCTGAATTAAACACCAAGTCTGTGGGGGAAGAGTCAGTCCTTGTTGCAGTGCTGCTTCTTGCTGCAAACTGTGGGAAATGCTCCGAAGTCTGGCCACTGCCAGGACAGCAGGCATAGACATCTGCGGGTGAGTTATTCCAGCAAGTGTGCAGCAGCTCAGCCAGCTGCCAAACAAGCTACCCACAAGTTGTTTGACTTTGGGAGGTGTTAGAAGACTGGTTGGGAAAAGAGAGCTCATAGCACAATGGGGAAGATTGCTTTCTTATTATTGTACTCACTCTTTATTACTGCACTTTAACCCACCTCTCAGTGTGGGGGTTTTCTTTTATGTAATTGCTGTGGTACTCAGCAGTGGCACAATAACGCGTGGTCCGTTTTCTGAGGTGGAGATCACCTCAGCCTTTGAAAACAACTAATTCTATTTATTTTGCATGAGAATAATAAGGAATAAATGAGCAGCTGTAAGGCATAGGGTGTCCTTTCACATCTGTCATGTCCAGCAGGGTCTAGGATGGCTACACTATTCAAAAAGCAGTCAAATCCTCTCTTGATTCTTTTTCTTGGCAAGCCCTATCACCAAATCCAAGACCTTCCAGCTCTCTTTCAGAGTTAATTTGTCTTCATAATACTAAGAAAAGTGGAATAAGGGATTAGGGTGGTTTGTACAAATTGGAAATAAAAAACATTTTAAAACAATTTCTAAATAGCTGATACTGTCATTCCCAAGCACACAAAAATTGGCATTTTTTTAAAATGCTTTGTACATTAGGCTTGATTTTTTGATTCCATTTTATGTTATTTTAAAGCATTAAACATTCAGGCTTTTTACACATATTTATTTGTAGCACTGATAAAGGACTGAGAATTTTACAACTGCTCACAGCTTCTCTCTTTCACTTGATTTTTCTGAAAATAATAAGCAGAAAAGTCTCATTGTCCTGACAAGCTCATTCAGGCATGGGTTTCTGGCTGTAATTTGATATTATTAATTGGTGCATTCTGTTCTCACACAGGTAAGGGCTGAAATAGAACTGAAGTACTTTCTGCATCATGAAATAAGTCAGGTGAAAAAACATATGTCTAACCTATATGTTCTGTTTATTTTGCAAGCTGGTGACTCAGTCTATGCTAATGAAGACTAACAGGACTGTGAATAATGATCTGTTATTTTTATTCAGGATTTAGAAAATCACCAAGACTACAGCTGAAAAATAAAGGAAAAATCAGAGGCCTGAATAATTTTGATTTTAAAATGAATAAGAGATTATAGAGCTTATTTTGACTGCATTTAGAAGATGGCATGTTTCACAGCAGGGATTTTGATTCATTCTGTAGAGTTAAATTTCTTCCAAGCTAATGAAAGTGGATGTAGTGCCCTTGCAGGTAGGTTTATTATTTTGCTGTTTAAAATCCCACAGTATAAAATTTTGGGAGGGTGAACAGGGGCCTGTTAAATGTTTTATATGGTGGCTTAGGGAGTAGAGTTATCTCAAGAATACAAAGGTACTCCTTAACCTGAGCTGAGATTAGTGCAGAACTAACCAGAAGAGACTTTTTAGTTACATGCTTTTCATTTACATTTCGTGTACCACAGGCACTCATGAAAACAAGGAACATGGAGCAGTACTACAAAAACCTTTGTAATGAAATGACTTTAACTTTGCCCTAGCTGGAAGATTTGTGTGATCTCTCATGAATTATTGACACACCTCAAACAACATGGTAACATGAGCTGTTGAGACACCAGATGTTTAAATTTTGCTTCAAAATCATTAGTATTGTTCCCAAAAGGCATTCGTTATGTGACTGTGTCATTGCATACGGTGGTCCTTGACATGGTCACATGCAGACGAGCATATCTTTTAAGGATACTTTGTGTTCTGAAGCGTATTTAGGGATCTTTGTGAACTGTGCTGCAATAATACCTGGACATAAACCACAGCATCAGGGTTTGAGATCTACTGATTTTGAAGATAGAAAGGAGATTAGCTAATAGTCTTCATATTTGCTGCAGCCAAAGAAATGGCATCATGCAGCACTACACTTAACTGATCTGTCTCTGTAATCTGATATTAGATCAAAATTGAGCAATTAGGGGGAAACAAAATCACAACAGGCATTTAGAGATGCTGAGTGCTGCCATTACTAATTTTAGGTCAGAGATCTTTTTAGCTGAGCATGTCGGTGTTTGAGGAAATGTGAAACAGAAGCAGTCTATTTACAGAAATGTGACATTTAGTGCTTCAGAATCAAAACCCAGTGCAAGAAACTCACAAAATTTAATTTACAGAATTTGATATTTATACTGTATTTGGTTGATTTGAAGATATATTTTGATATAAAGTAGCATTTCTATCTCAGCAATTATCCCTAGTAGAAAACCTCTCAGGAGGCCAAAACCACTGAGCAAAGTTACATTGTAGTACTGAAGTGGCTTTTTGCAAAGGATTCAAAGATTCGAGGATGGAAAGCTATGTGAAAGAGTTATACATCAACTTCATTAGTTTACAGTATAAATATGGTTCTAACAAAATTTCCTCTGCTTGTGAAGAGTTCAAGCAGCTTTTAATTGCCAGAGCATAGCTTTCTTTAAGACTGACACAGGCACTCCTGCCTTTTAAAAAATCTATTTCAGGACTGAAAAAAGATAACTTAGTTAAAAATGAATGAATACAGAGGACAGTATAAAGGTGAAATGGATAAGAAAGTTAATATAAAGTGACAATGTGACTTACACATAAAATATTTTTTTTTCAAAGAGCATTTTTTATCAAAATCTGGTGCTACCAAGTATGCTCGGATTATTTCAAGTGAAATAATATTAGGTCATTGAAAAGGGAACCTTGAAACACTTTGTCTAAATTCTGCCCTTAGAAGTACATACACAGCTCACAAAGACAGAATTGTGGAGTTGCTCTCTGGCAACACAGCAAAATTTCCCAGTAAGTCAGAAAGAGAAACCTTGTGTCTAAGCTCAGGAATGAGTTACAGCAGTGTTGAAGAGTCTTTCTACCCTTGTGGTAGAATAAAGATGATGTGTTTACCAGAGTACTTTCTGGAGGTTTCATGCAAAAATGAAATGAGTACCAAGCTGTATTTCCCTGCAGGTGTTAGCTTCCCTCAAGTGTTGTCCTCACTAGGACCTGTTTGGTAACCTGATGCAGTTTGACCTAAATGGCACTTTGTAAAACCTTTGTGGTGATGGGGGCCTTTGTGAAACTGAACAAACACAGCCTGACAGCACAGCTGGAAGATCCTTATACACCCATAATAGCACCTGAACATTTCTAACTGGAATCTTTGGATCAGTGGCCTCCACATAAGGGTGTGTCTCCTCAGGCATGGACTTCACAGCAGCAGCTGAGGAGTGGAAAGGACAGCAGCCTCTGAGAGCCAGGGACCCCCTTTAGCAGCCTTGCACAGGGCTCCAGTTTACCCTGCTGCCTCCTTGCACCTCTTCACAAGTGTTCCAGCCACTCACAACTTGGGGTTGCAATAGTGCTTTGGCAAGTCAGGGAGGCAGCAGTGCAGAACACAGTATGGCACAGTAAAGGGAAGAAAAGGAAAAAGATAATTTCAGGAATTACTGGACACTTATAGCCTATTTTTTTCCCTTCTCTCGGAGCTGTTCTGACATACCGAGGTGTAATGAGACCTCTGCTTCAGCTGGTCTCTTCAGGGTCATCCATTGTGAGGAAGAAGGAGGTATCAGCCAAAACCAAATATCCTGCCATGTCTGATTTCTTTCTTCTCAGGAAAATATCCAAGATTATTTATTAAAGAACATCATGAGTACTTGGCTGGTAGAGTATAAATACCAGAAATTATTTTGGATCCTTCCAAATGAATCAGAAATGAAATCAGAGGTCATTATGGCATGGAGCTGAATGATAATCAAAATTTTACCTCTGGTTACTGAAAACCACTTCACTTAACTTTAATTAATTTTACTCTACCAACAATACTAATTTTGAATAATGACATTTACAAAATTGAAGATTCAATGAAATTAATTTTTCTAGAGAAAATTAGGTAGTGAACATTTTGAAGGAAATATGTTTATCAATATTTAACATCTCTGAGAATTATAGGAGAAATGTGTTACTGTCTTAGCTTAGAAAGAACAGACAGTTACTTAAGCCTAATTAATATCTTATAATCTCATCAATGCATGTAAAGATCTCAAACTGGGTGCCATGAGGATGGTGCCAGACTCTTTTCAGTGATGCTCAATGACAGGACAAGTAGTCATGGGCATAAAAGAAAGCACAAGAAGTTTCACCTCAGCATGAGGAAGAACTTGGTGAGAGAGCACTGAAGCAGGCTGCAGGGGTGTCTCTCCCTTGTTGGAGGCATTCAGACCCTGACACGTGGCTGCGTAAGCTGCTCTAGGTGACCTTCCCTTGGCAGGGGGTTTGGACTGGTTGATTTCCAGAGGTGTCTTCCAACCCTAACAGTTCTGTGATATGTCATTTTTTAAATCCCAAAATATCTCAAAGGCAAAAACTGTACTGTAGAGATTCCTCCTGGAATGTGTATCTATCCCTGAGCATCGAACATGTCTATCTGTAATACATAGCTGTATCTGTGATTGAAGAAGAAAGCGCTATAACTCATACAAAATTAAATTTTAAAAAAATGCCAAAACTATGATGTAAAGTTGGATGAAATTTCTGAGAAAAGACAGGGAGTAAAGTAAATTTTAAAAAAAGGAACTAAGTATGTACAAAAATACATTTTTTCAAATTATATTGTCCTAACTCGAATATTTACAGATAAGAAAACCTTGACAATTACAGTTACAAAAGCACATAAAATATTGTCTGAATTCAGCCAAAGCTTCCTCCTTTATTTTTCCTAGGAATGTAAGCATAGTACAATATTAAATGTCTTCTGTCATGCAACTCCCTTTGCAAGGTAAAATGTAATTTTGTCTTATTTCATTATATATGGCAGCTTTAGCTCTAAATTTACATTTAAGTAGCTAAAATGGGGCTTGTTGTTAAGAAATCAAATAAGACATTACTTCAGTACACATTTGTCCCATTTACTGAAACTTCAGCACAAGCTTTAAAGCTCAGCAAGACTTTGAGTGCTATTTTGAATAGGGAACCTTAAACTGATGGTTTAAAACTTGGAAGAAGAAGGATGTTTATAATATCCTAGAGCCAACCAGCGCTTAGTGAATGTCAATTTGCCGACCACACCTGGGTACCTGACTTCATGCAGCAATTCACATTTGTCACCTTGTGTAGATGGCTTTTGAGGGAAAAATGTAGGCCAAAAGAAAACTGAAAAAACTAGACAAAATGCCCGCTTCACCAATTCAGTTTTGAAATTCACAAATTTAGATGAATGCTGATTTGGGGGAGTGTCAGGGCACACATGATGAGATAAATGAGATGGGGACATATGGATTTACACGTTTGTTGATTCTGCTTGGTTGGTGACATTTGTTGTCCAAAGCTGGATTTTGTGGCATGAAAATGTCTTTGAGGAAAAAACATGAAATAAGATCCCATTCTCAGGCCTTCTTCTTTCACACTTCTTTGACAGTGTGAAGAGGCGTGAGACTCAGTGAAAATAACAGAGAAAATTCAAGTTTGTTAATTACTACTGAGCATATTACTTGCTCTCCTGAGTAAATCCACTGGAACTGGGGTATAAATCACCGTGCTTGGTTGTAAATGTTTTCAAGACTGAGAAGTCTTCTGAATCTTCAGGGATGTTTTGCTGTGTGTGTGCGCGTCAATTACACTTTTACAACTCATCTCTCTTGTGCACGTTTTCCCATCAGCATCTCCCTTTCCTATTAAGTTACCCTGCCCCAGCAGGCTATGGGATGTGCCTATTAAGCAAGATGCCAATGGGTTATGATCAGAATGGTCTTTAAATGAAAAAAAAAAAAAGAAATTAACTGTTTTTGGAGGCAAGAGGGGGTTGTGGAACAAAACCTCCATTCTCCAGTTCCTTCATAAGAAGTTTATTGACCAACCTTATTTTGCAGGAAATGTCTCTGCAGTAAATGAATGTAGAATAACATAATGCCAGTTCATAAAGTTTTGTGCAAAGTCAAAGCTACAGGGTCAAGAGAATACCTGAATACCTGAAACTGTCTCCTTTTTTTATGCTTGTAGGTAATGGTAAAATGCTTTTCGTTTACTCACATTGTATAAAAAGAAAGAAAGAAAGAAAGAAAGTGGCTTCTTCTTTAAAGAGAGAGAACTCTAAACCCCACAGTGGGCCTGAGGTCATAAATAAAAGGTCAAATTTAGAGAAGGTGGTACTGGATAATTTAGAAAAAAAAAGTATTTCTAGGTTTCTAAACATTTTTTTTTTAGATTTAAACATTATGCTTTCAGTGCATATTGTTTAGTATACAAACAGAGAAAACACATGTGAATACATGTATATTTTTAAATCACTGATTCTCACCAGTGGTACCTTCTAGCTGATCTGGACTGAGTGACTTTCATTGAATTAGTATATCCTTGTATGATGCTGATTTTTTTCACTTATCTTCAGTTTAGACTTTACTCCTCTTAGAGCTGTAATATTACCTGTGGGCATATGCTACTGAGCAGTTTACTTCTGTTTCAGATGCATTCAAAATAAGCTACTCAGACCAGAATTAAATTTTTGCTCCCTCTCTAGAGAAAATAAAATTAAAAAAATATACACAGCTATATCTGGCACTGAACAATCTCATCAGAAGAGTGGAAAAAATCTATTCATTATTAGAAAAATTGTCTATTGTTAATAGAGTAAGCAATAGATTTTTATTTTCATCTCAACTGGGAATGAAACTGGCATGTCTGTTAGAACAGAGGTGACAAAAAACATTTCTTGATTGCATTCATACAACATCTGGTTGTACAATCAATCCAGAATATCCTTATGCACAATACTAACTTGCTCTGTATTGAATTATTTTTCTGCATCCAATGCCAACAGAACTTATCATCCATACACTGACAGTCTATCACTGCATATAATGTAAACTTGGGGCATATCTTTATATCCCTGAGTAGCTTAATACAGAACAAACATATTTTCACTTGTTTTTAACCATCCTTCTCCATTTTTCAAATGAAACAAGGCTTGATATTCAGAGTTTCCATTTTAATGAATTGGTATACTTTTGGTTATACATAAGGGGGGGGGGGAAGAACTTTTCTTAATAATTTATTTTTTCTTTTTTTTCCTTTTGTTTTCAAAAATATTTACTTTTTTACACTTTCATGCAGATTTTGGTTGACGTAGAATGAATTTTCTTCATAGTAGCTACAGGGGGCTGTGTTTTGTATTTTTTCGTTTTGTTTTGTGGGGTTTTTTGTTTTCATTTTTGTGACCAAAACAGTGTTGATAACACAGAGATGTTTTTGTTACAGCTGAGCAGGGCTGACACTGAGCCAGGACCTTTTCTGCCTCTCACCCCACCAGAGAGAGGGCTGGGGGTGCACAAGGGGCTGGGAGGGGACACAGCCTGGACAGCTGACCAGAACTGGCCAAAGGGACATTCCATGCTACAGGGCATCAGGCTCAGACTGTTAAGCTGGAGGGAAGAAGAAGGAAGAGAGGGTGCTTGGACTGAAGGCATTTGTCTTCTCCAGTCACTTTTATGTGTGATGGGGCCCTGCTTCCCTGCAGATGACTGAACCTTTTCTGCCCATGGGAAATGGTGAAGGGATTCCTTGTTTAACTTTGCTCATGGGTGTGCCTTTGGCTTTATCTATTAAACTGTATCTCAAACCATGAGCTTTCTCACTTTTACTCTCTCACTTCTTTCCCCCATCACATGGGTGGGGAGTGAGTGAGCAGCTGTGTGGGACTTATTTGTCAGCTCTGTTAAACAACAACTCTATTACAAAAGGTACAAGTGACTTCAAGATTTTCAATCAGAACAAATAAGAATTCAAAAGGTTTCCTGACCAGTCCAGCATTTCATTACCACAGTCTGTGATTTCCTATGCCACGTTTAATATATTGAATCCCTAGTTAATTTCAGTGCAAAATTTGCAAAGTAATAAACTTTATTTGTAGATAAAAGTCAAGATGTTTTAAAAAATTCTCAGGTACTAGACTAGACTTTTGTGTTGTACCAACTAGCAATGTTCCACTGACATTTGGCAGATAGACATTAAATTAGGGATTATATTACTGAATAATCTTAACTGTAATACAAAAATAACTTGTGACTATAAGAGACAGAAGGCCCTCTGCATTATTTACAGTACAAAGGGATGATATCTCAAATTTTTACCTTTTAATTAAAGAAAATAAGATCTTGTAGATGGGGAGACATTTCAGACAGGTAATAGTATGTGTCTAAAGCAATACAGCAGATCAAGGCTTGAACAGTGAATAAAACCTGTATTTTCTGAGTTTGTGCCTAACGCTGTCTCCACTCTCTGATGCTGCCTGTAAAGTAATGAAATGTGTGTAGACATGCATCTTTTCTTTCATATACTTCACTGTGTGACATAAAGGTTGGAACATTCTCAGTGGGGTTCTCCGTTGTGCATGGTTGAATATCTACCAATGCCTGTACATTTGTGCAGACAGCAGTGTGCTTGATTTGCATAGGGATATCAGCACATATAAATGGATAGAAAAATGTAAGCACTGTCAGTGCCTGTAAATACCAGGGAAGCATACAATCAAGGTGACTACATGAATGACATAGATACACTTTTGCAGGTGCAGTTTTGCAAAGCCAGGTGAGGCAAAAAGCCATAACACGTGAATAATTTTACTCATGACTATAACTCTCTGTTGTCAATTCCAGTTCTGTTTGTCATCAGACAAAGGCTCTCAAGACAGTAAACCATTACAGCTCTGCATTCCTCTAGCCCCAAGAGGGCCTTTTTAAAGAGACAAATTGATTTTTGCCACCAGACAGTGAAACATGCATACAAACTAGGAGAATACTTATGAATCCCTATATTCATTTCCCCATGGTGCTTGGTAAGGTGTGTTGTTTGCCTGATTTGTTTAAGAATAGGTTTCAGGACAGAAACAAAACAAAGTGAAACACAAAGCTCAAGGTTTTTAACCCCTGCCTCAAGATTACGATTTATCTATTAGCATTCAGATAAATGTTTTCACTCCCTATGGAGGGGTGAAATTTTTGGTTTACACTGAATGGATATGATCAAATGGTTTGCCAAGTGCTGTGCTTAGAGTTGTTAAAATAAAGCTTTGCTTGCTTTATTCAGGAAGAAAAAGAAGAATAAAGGAAAAAGAAGCCAAGCAGGCAGAATTTTCTGTTTTCTACACAGAAGTATCAAATGCCTTTGAGACACCCTAAGGTCCAAAGTGTTCACTGGAGCTGTGTAAGACCTGTATCTTTTCAGAGGAGCAATTGGAGTCCAGGAGGCACACTACCTCCTGCAGAACCATAAAGATAAGGAGAGATTTGGACCTAGTAATAGAAATTGAAAGCAGACTAGTTAAAATCTACCCAAAGACTAAATCTGAAATTGTCTCTCTTTTCAAATTGAGATATGTCAGCTTTTAATAATTTTCACTATCTAAAAAAAATAACTTTCTTGCTCCAACAGGATTTGTTTCTTTTGTTGCTTAGGATTATTTCTTAGTCATTTAATATAAATATGAGACACTTTAAAAAACTGAATATCAGAGAATTTTGCTGAAAGAGCTTGGCTTTCAAGTTAGGTTTGTAAGCTTTCAGTGGTGCAAGAAAACCAGCAGCACCTAGAGCAACAGAACTGCAGCAGACTGAAATTTGCACCTGTTACTAGAAGACAGAGCAAGAATGGGCTTCTAGGAGAAAGTAGGCAAAGGTTGGAGAGAATGAAACTAGTTTCTGAAGCCTGCAGCTGCTTTAGCTTTAGTAGTTCATGCTACAAACTCTGCATGCCCTTCTTGTCTTCCTCTTTCTCTTTATTTTCCATCAATAACCACTGAATGTGGATAGTTCCAATATGCACAAATAATGTATTTTTACTTTTTCATTTCTTTGTAGAGGTTCACATTCCAGCATAGTGATACCTTTAGTTTTCAGCCAGTGACTCTCTAACAAAGACTTACAAATTTAACCTAAATATCACCAGCCTCTCATATAAGATGTTATTCCTTCAACACAAGTCTAATCCACCATCTTGCTCCAACTCCCACCTGATATGAATGCTCTACCTCACTTCTGGAGGCAGCCTTTACTCAATTCACTTGCTGGAGTTTACCAAACAACTAAGCTTACCTGAAAATATCCACCCACAATTGGTCAGAGCTCTGGCACTACTCAACTCTACTGACTAAAGTTCACTTTTTAGTGGAAAAGTGGACTTGGGGCCTATGACTCACACTTGAAACCTATTTGTACATGCAAGCCATCAGCAGATGAATCCTGGCCCAGGTGTTTATAGTGTGAAGTTGACTCTCAACCCTAATGTCTAAGGTCAGTGAAATAGACAGTGAAGTCAGTTAGAAAAAAACTATATGAAAATAGGACTGAATATTTTTTGGTTTTACATTTAAACACAGAGCACCACAATGAAAAACGTGATTAACATGTCAGATTAACAGAGATTAACAAAACTCCCAGTTTATGCCTTGAACAATCACATTACGTTATTCCAGTTTGCATGTCCCCAAAATCTGAAGTCATGAATAGATCAAAAAAGATGCCAAATTATATCAACTTCAATGTCTGGCTGAAATGCACACCTTAACTGTAAATGATGAATACTGAGATCTGTTATAGAAACATCAATGTACATTTTTCATATACTATATAATAGATTTATTTGCACATATATGTATTGTGTATATACGCAGACCTAGATAAGAGCTTGAAATAGTTCTTATTTAGGCTGGGCACAGAAGGCCAGGCTTTGGTCCACCTGGTATAGTGGACAGAACGTTTTGTTCACCTCTGGGGAGATTAAATTCCCTGGAGAAGTGCTACTCAGATGGTGCAAAATATCATAGCTCTCATCTTTGATTGAGCCCTAATGATTTGTACCCTTTGAGGATTTGGGCTTGGGTAAATAGCTAAATCCATCTGGCTGGCCACCAGCTGGCAAACACGGTGCCCCCAGTGTGACACAAGAATCACATTTCAAATGCCCTGCTTTTTTTTTCATTTACTTTAGCGGACCTTGTGTTTCACAACACAGAAGTTTTGCCTCAGGACAAAGGAGTAGGAAGTAGGAGATGCATATCTAAAATCACTAAATCATATCTAAATCACTAAAATCAGAGTTCCCTGGAAATGTAGGACCTCAGTTCAGTAGGACTTTATTTTTCTTAAACTTTCTCTGCATAACCCAGAATCCAGGCCTTGGTGTTATTTTTTTTTCAGTTTTTTTTTTTATCTTTCTTCTAGGTGTTTTATTCTCTTTCCTAAATTCCCAGTGATCTTAAATATCTTGAAATATTCCCAGATCCTAAATCTCAACTAAATGCAAAACATAAAACAGCTAAAAAAGTCAAAGGCAGCTTTATAACACAAAGGCAGAGAGAGTTTTATATTTACTCATATAATATTGGCTTTTGAGTTTAAGCAAACATGGGAATACTTCAAAGGATGACTGACTGATAGAAAACACCAAAATGAGAAGGAGAGAATGGAATATAAATCTATAGACCTCTATCAGTGAGTTGTTTAAAAATAAAGAGGAGCAAATAGGGTGGAGAATATAAAGTGAGGTGAAACTGGGATAGAGAGGGTAAAAGCAGAAATGATGCTGAGACACAGAAAGAAGTCAGAAGACAAAAAGATACAGAGCAGTCAAGAAATTAGAAAGTAATTAAAGGGAAAATACAGAGGCTACATACTTCATTCTTATTGAAAAGGTGCAGTGGTAATGTAAATGAGTACAAAACAGGAAAAAAACCCCAAATTTTTGGCCCAATTTATGCCATACATTTGAGAGCAGGTAATCCTTCTTATGTTTTCAAGGGAAAGATATATTTT
Source organism: Pseudopodoces humilis (assembly GCF_049639895.1). Lineage (NCBI taxonomy): Eukaryota > Metazoa > Chordata > Aves > Passeriformes > Paridae > Pseudopodoces > Pseudopodoces humilis. Next base: position 57,985,143 of record NC_142201.1, on the reverse strand, counting down.
GCATTTTGATTAAGGTTTGAATACAAAGCAGAGTGGCAAGAATACTCCCAGGCAGGTTCTTTATTTCCTTCTTTTTATTTTTTCCTCTTTTTCCTGATATTTCTGATAGAGATAGGAAGTATGACAGCTATAAAAAAGAAATTATCTTGGGATTGGAAGTAGGTAATAGAAGACTAAATTGTTGCAAAAAGCATAATACTTTTTACTAAATGCATTTTTCCTCGTTTGAGTTTCTGGTAGGAAATTGTCCATATGAAAGCCAGGAGTAGCAGATAGAACAAGATCCACATGAAGAATTTCTCCCCACATGAAAGTACATCCCAGGTTTATCTACCACTTCTTGGCAGCCTGGTGACAGCTTGAAGAGCTTGTTTTGCTGGTGCATGTGCTGTACAAATTCTAAATTTTTATTTTATTTCACCCTATAGTGTGTGCAAAACCAACTCATTTTTTATTATGGTGGTTCAGTGAAACTTGCCCCTATGATAGCTCTCATTTACTTCTTTCTTCTCAGAAGAAATCCTCCTATGCCTTATCTACCACTAAATTCCTCCCACCTAGTTATGGTGGTAGCCTGACAGCTTCATGTAACCTTTAGGATGATTCCTTGGAAAATTCCTGCTTTTCACTGGACCACCCTCAGTCATATGTATTTTCAGTTTTCCATGGAAGGACTCCGAGGATGTGGGTGCTTGTTGTGTCTCACTCACTCACTCACTCACTCACTCACTCACTCACTCACTCACTCACTCACTCACTCCTACAGCAGGATAGGGAAAAATATCAGAAGAGTAAAAACTGAAAATGTATGGATGGAGTTTAATAAATGAACAAAAGCCCAAGGGAAGTAAAATAAGGAATTCCTTCTCTATTTTCCATTGGCAGGTAGATGTTTTGGCACCTCCTGGAAAGCAGGGCCACAGCATGCAGATTGGGAAGACAAATGCCTATATGCTGAAATTAATTTTGGCCAATTTGGGTCAGCTGTGCTGTCTGTGTACCTGCCCAACCTCTTTCCCACTCCCAGCTCACTTGCTGGGTCAACAGCATGAGAAAGAGATGAAGCCTTGATACTGCTTTGTTTGGCAATAGCCAAAACATTGATGTGTTGTCATCATCATTGTAGTTGCATACGCAAAATATAACACAGGGGTTACTATGTGGAAAGTTGACTTCCTCCTAGTCAGAACTATTCTCCTGTAAAGTAAAACTGGATAAATTCTACTATCACTTGTGCAAATTATTCTTATTCAAATATGTAGGCAATTAATTTGGATTTAATTATCTATAAATATGAAGAGGCATAACTACCTTCTTTGACAGATTACTTCTGGTTAGACAGGTAAAATGAGCAGAGAATTAGGTATTTTTTTTTTTTTTCAGATAGACACCTGCTTAAATTAAGGTACACACCAGAAAACACGCGAGAGAAACAGACCTGAAATAAATCCAAGTGTTATTCTCGTGTAGCTGGGGAATATTTCAACTTTTATTTAAGATTTAGGAAAAAAACCCCTACCTGCCCAACCAACAAGATAGATTCCTCATTACTGTAGATTAACAGTGTATTTATTCTAATACTTAGCATGTTTATTGCAGGCTTTTGCAATATTATTTAATCTATAGAGGTGCATCATCTTCTGCTTGAGTAGGGACAGATTACTGAGTTTGGGTAACTATCAAGGAAGCTGAATATTGGGTCTCTGCTAAGAACCCAAGTTTCCAAATGACAATGCTATTATAAATCTTTGCAGCATTTCAGTAGTCTTAAATGGTATGAGCTGTAACATTTGAACAGATTCTACACCATTAATCTAATAATAAGTCTATTTTTACACCCAACCTACAGAGGATAGGGAAAAATGAATCAGGTCTAAGGGGCTGGCTTGATCCTTTGAGAAGAATGGCTATAGAAAATGCCTGTGATAATACTGAACAAATTAATGAAGTAAGTCTGTAGAATTTAGTATTTTACGCTCTACATGCCTAACATCTACCTTTTTTTTGTATGATGAATATTGAAGAAGAAATCTAGTCAGGATACATTGATTTTGGTATCTGCATACCTGAAGACAGTAACTGTACAAGCAAGGCTTTTTACCTGTATCTTCAGTATAAGAACATAGATTCCATCCATAAAAAGTATTTTCTATATTTATTGACTCATAATTCTTATTGGGATGCTTTTGGTTTAATGTATAAAACAAATTCAGGTATAAACAATAATTAAGAGTATTGTCCACATGCGGCATTAACTCTGACAGGCAAATAGGAAGAATGAGAAAGCTCATGGGGCAGAGATCACAGAAGTTACTGACATAGGCAGTAGATACTCTGAGAAATTTGACTTAGCTTATTTCCATATGATATAGATATTTGAGTACTGATTAAGTTACTGGGAAAAAACAAAACAAAACAAAGAAGGAAGCAAGCACATTCTTACAAAAACACCTCTCCTTTGCCTTTCCCAAGCTCGACTTTAGTCCAGGGTTTTCTCCCTTCACCTTGCTACTAATGTACTTTAAACTGAATCCTTTCAGTGAGACATTTGGCATTGTGTGGTAGGAGTTTTTCTCTGCTGTTCCTCCTTTCTCCCTCTTCCTCTACAGAGCAAAAATCCTTTGAAGGTGTACTGTTTTGGTACGGGATCATCCACATACCATATTCCCAACAGGGAAAATTTTCTTCTGCGATGTCCTCTACAAGCTGCTGTCCCTGCTGGGACATGGCTGCCCTGCCAAGGAGCATGCCCTGCTCATCTGAGCTTCGCGTTTCCCCATTTTTCCCCTCTAATTCCCTCCTCTTTCCCTCTCTCCAGTTCTTCCTTGTCCTTCTTAAATATATTATTACAAAGGCATGACCACCTTTGCTGACGGGCTCAGCCGTGTCCTGTGTGGGTCCCTCGGGGAGCTGCTGCAACGGACTGGAACCATCTGTGTCCAGCACAGGGAAGACCCTGACCTGTTCTCAAGAAAACACTTGTTTGATTCCTGCTGTCCATTTATCTAGTCTATACTTTGTCAGTAAGAAAGCTATGGGAGACAATGCTAAAAGACTTCTGCAGGTGCATCATAGAGAAAAATTCCTTTTGAATTTAAATTGAAAGGAAAGGAAAAAAAAAATCAAAATAAGAGGAATGGACTATCTCTATATCCCAGCTCAGAAGAGATTAGGTAATTTTCCTAAAGTCTCTGAGGCAGTCTATGACAGAGGAAGTCATTAAGCCCATGTCCCCTGAACCAGTTCTCACATCACAGAGGAACTTTTTCATTTTGTAATCATTTTTCTATTTATTACCTACTCTGCCTTGAAGCCTCGAAGCTGCCCTCATTCAACTGTTTTTTGGAACTAACCTTATAGTTCCAATATCTCATAGCAAGATATGGTCACTCATATCTTGCATTTTTCACGGTTCTGGAAGGGCTTGAGTATCATTCTCACTTCTCTTTTCCCTTCACACTGCAAGTGAGCTGCAGTAGTTGTGAAGTACTGCTGAACTGACAGGTAAGAACTGCTGCTGACACTGTAGAAAAAGACTTCCCAAAAGGTTAAAACCTACATTTTTATCAAAGAAAAAAGCAATGAATTATTTGAACTGTTCTGTCTTGAACTACAGGTCTTTGAGATAACATACGGAATCACTTAATCCTTCTAAACCCATCTTATTCTAACTTTTATATAATCACCTGCAAGTCTGTAGCACACTTCAGGAGCTATTAAAACTGGTAGTAAGACAGTTGGGCTGAGTGTGAGCTCAGACCCAGAAGATTCAAGGCAAAAACAGAAGCCTCAAGTTAAAGAAAAGTATGTTCTTAGATTTTTATACTTTTTAAAGGACCCAAATCACACCTATACAGGTTATTTCTAATAGGCATGAGTCAAAAAAAAAAAGGTGAAAAAAAAAAAGGTAATTAGCCCAATGAATATTTATTTTTAAAAGTAATAAATGTGTTGACTGAACCTATCTTAGGGAAAATACTATGATAGTAGTTATGCCACATAATTTTGAAATCAATTGGACTTGGCTGCTGTTCTTATGTGACACATTTAGAGGAACAGATTGATCTGTTTTGTGCAAGGTAAGTACTTACAATTAAGGTTTGATTTTGTTATGTTATCAGCAGTGAAATAAAAGGGTGAGCAGTAACATCCTTCTTTTAAATATCAAAACCTTGTTAAAAGAATATGACACTCCATTCTATAAATATAAGAACTTCAGTCACCATTCAAGCAAACCCTATAAACAGATGTTCTTTTTATCTGTGCATATGTTTAGAAATGCTGAGTCAACATGATGTAGGTAGTTAAAGATTTGCTGGTCAAGAAAACATGTAATATGCAAAAAGCATCAGAACCAAATAAACTGTAATCTGATAGTCATAAAATACACTTGTGTCTTCCTAGCCTTAGGATCTGTCTGCACTTAATCAGATTTTCAGCCAGTTAGTGACATGGCTTTTCCACAAAGTGCTATTATATAGTTGGCTAATGCAGGGACACAGGCCTGGATTATGTATGAGAAAGGGAAAGGAAAAGAAAGAGCAGTTCTAGTTACACCAGCTTTGCAGAGTCTGGATCATTGCATGTACCTCATATTGAATATTGAATCTTACTATATGAAAAAGTACTGCTTCCCAAACACAGTATACACCTTTCTCTACACTTCACTGCAACCTATCATTGGGAATCTATGGAGCAGGGAGAGCAAAACTGACAGAAAGGATTCATTTTAAAATACCACTAGACACCATGTTCTTTCACTTGAAACAAAATGAAACAATAATTGCAGTTTGAGCAGAACCTGCAGATCATAACCAGCTAACCCTAACTGAACGCTGGTTTCCCTTTATTAAAGTGGGTGGATTTGGCATTTGCCACTTCTTTTACCTGAATCAGCACATGAATTTGTTTTCCTCTGAGTCAGTTACTAAACACTTTTGTTATAAATTACAGACAAGCTGACAAGATCTCCAGCCCTACAAAGGTTTATTTTGAAGACACAAACAGTTTAAGTACAGAATTAAGAAGACATTTCCACACATTTTATTGAATTTTGGATTGGGCTCTGATTCACTGACTCACCAAAAATAGCACAAAATACATTGCCTAGTGTATAAGTTTCCAACCAGGTCACAAACCAATTGCCTTGCATTGGATGGATCCAGATTTTAAAATTCCTTAAACATAATACAGGGATAGAACAGATCTGTTTTGTCATAAAAGCTCAAGCACATACCTACAAAGTAGCTGAGAGAGACAAAGGCAGGTGGGGAAGCCCAAATTAATATTCTGTGTGTGTGTGTGTGTGTGTGTGTGTGTGTGTATATTTACTGGGAACAGTGTTCGCCTGCGGTGGCATGGGGACATGGAGCTGCAATACCTTCCCCTCCCTCACTGTCAGACCCAACATGGTGTGTTTTCTTCCAGAAAAATGCAGAAAATATGGCAGTGTGGTAATGATGGAAGAGATAGACTGGATTCCAAGTAACTTAAGTTTTCTTCTAGTTTATAATGCATACAGAGTGCTTACAGCAGAACATAACTTCCAATTTGGCGTCTAGCAGTGACATTTATCAGGGTAAAGTAAAAATGGTTACAAATCTTTGGGAAAAAAAGCCAGCTTTCAAGCTAAAAAAGCCCAACAAAACAGAAAAAAAACAACAGTTCAGAGCAAAACTTTGAAGTTTGTATTTTTTAGGTGAAATGTACTTTATTTACGTCATGTTCTTAACAAAAATACCACAGCAGAGTAAGAAAAGAAAATGTGATACCTGTGTGCTCTGCTGTAGTCCGTCAATAGCAGTATAATTGCTGTTTAGTTAATAAGCTTAGGTGCCAGTGATAAGCGAATTTATGTGCTGCATAATGATGATAATAGCTGGAAAAAACATTGCCAAATGAGAAAACAAAAAAGAAATATTACAGTCCAAATTGTGCATACCTATTTTTTTTTTCTTTTAGTGCAATCAGAAATAGAATAGGTATACTTGTTTTCATCTCTATTTACTGTAAAATGAGAATAATAACTCTATATGATTCATGGCAGATGCTGGTGACACCAAGTTACACACCTGTGGAGAGCAGGATGTTATAATCCCACTGTGATTAGGAAGATATATGCTTACTGTTCTGCAATGAGGATGGATTGTTTACTTTTCCTATTAGGTCTGTAATTAATCACCCATGTTTGATCTGTGTGATACCAAATGGATTTAGTATCCAACATTGCTTAAGTAGCATGCTGGTTTGCAAAATACCCATTGTTTTTTATTAAGAGATGCCTCTGTAAAGGACACTAAATTGTATTTTTTTCCCTTACATAACCTCTATTTATTTGAACAGAAATTTGTACTGCTGTGAATAGAAAGTGATAACCAGGGAAAATATGTCTGGTGAAAAAAATATTTCTGAGTCACCATTCCTGCACTGAATATATAATTTCCTTTTACATAATGCCTTAAAGTACCCTTTTACAAAGTGCTTTAAATAAGAACTAAACAAGCCTTAAAGGAATAAAAATGCTTACAGTTTACTTTCTGTTGCAAGACTTTTTTGATGGAAAAAAAATTATATGTGGGTAAGATTACCCACACCTGAATTTACTATATCTAAACTTTGGAATAGTAGAACTCTGGAAGAAGTAGATAGAACTTAAGACCAACTTGGCCTAAAGTCAAGTCATTACTTACTGTCAGAGTCCAATACTCTCCAGCGAGGTTGTTTTAGATATTCAACACATGGAGGCTGTTTAATGAAGTTTACTATAAAGTTTGCTTACTTGTGGGTTATTAGGACTACATGAGATTTCTGATTTAGCATAGTAATATAAAATACATTGAAATCAAAATTAAAATTACAACTGTAGGTTACACTTAGCAATACATAATAATTGCAATACATAGTTCAATAATAGTACCAATGAAATTTCCATTACTGGTTTCTATAATATTTTCATCGTCATGACCTTGGGTGTCCCCAGCTTCCAGGACTATGTGGGTTGAAGCTAGCTCAAGCCCACTGTTCACTACAAAATTCTTTTCATAGCTGTCTATTTTTTATACCTTATGTTTGGCTAAACTACCTATTCACTTTCTCATGCTGGGGAACTCAGAGAGACTTTCAAACCCTTTTAACAAACTCAGGGAGAAACACACTATCAGCTGACCAGCTCAGCTGTTGGATAGGTAAAACAAAAGACACTTTCCAGTCCCTTCTGTGTTGAGATACAAGTCAGGTTCTCTGTAGCAGCTGTGGTCAGTCACACCCTGCATCATACTCTGAATTTTGTAGACTCATTTTCCATCTCCTCTGAGCCTTCTTCACTTTTGGGCTTTTATTGGTCAGTCACATTGATGTACCCTGGACATTCACCTGGCTAAGATGAGGATCACCACTGTGACGATGAACTGGTTTCGAGAAGTTGTCAAAATAGCAGTTGAGAGCTATTGGTTGTGATTGTATCATGCTTACTAGCCTACACCATGAAAAGGAACAAATTCTTCTTTCCATGAATAATGGAGTGGGATAGGAACAGCTAAAGCTTGGCAAATCATTAAAGATTCTGTCTTTAATATATGATATTTCTGTGTGGTTTAGATCATTGTGGTTAGATTATTTAGCACATACAGTCAGGAAGGAAGCAGGAAGAACTTGTTATTCCTTTACTTTTGTTACTCACTTTGCATGATACTGTTTCCTGGGTGTATCTAAAGAACTGGACTGGAATTTGATTTGTGTGCTGTATGTATATGCCAGTTCACCTCAAAATGGTGAGATCATTCTCAGACAGCTCTGGAATTTTCTGTTTTTCAAATTAAAACAAGGTAGACCACTTTTTTCTCAAGGAAAGATGTACAAAAAAAAAAAAAATACTAGATTTTATTCCTTGTTTGTCTGCTGCCTTTCTGAAGGCAATAAATGCAAAGCCAGGGCACTAAAAAAATGAAACTACAGTGCATCAACAGTACAGTCAAATGGCTGTTTGCCATCACAGCGGCTTAGTCCACACACTTACCTTGCACATATCTCCTCTGCCCGGTGCCATCTATAAATATGACACCAGTCTTCATCAGCTCCTTTTCCTCCCATGCCTTGCTTTACATGCAAAAAGGATCTGGGTGTTCCATGCTAAGAGAAATATGGCTTGGCAAGGTTGGATCAGGGGAAGCAGAACCCTGAATGAGCTGTGGAGCTCATGAGACATCAGGAGAGATACAGGGGTACGGTGCTGGAGAGAGGAAGTCACTGACTCCCAAGTCAGTGTTTGGATTCAGGGATCAACATTCAAACACAAGAATGCCTGAGAGCGGGGGTATGTCCTGGAGGGATTTGTCCCAGTGAATGAATATTGTTTATGCTTAATTATAATTTCAACATCTACTCAAATGCATTTCTCTTTCTGTGCTAGAAAGGAGTGATTGCTGATACTCATACAATCCTTTGAGATAAGTTTCAGCTTAAGTTTCCTTAAGAGAGGGGTCTTTGGATTATCACTGATACATGTATTTTGCCCTTCATTGAAAATGTGGCAATTATAAGAATTAATTATGAACACAGATCATGAAAATAAAACAGATTAAACAATGTATACATAGAATTCTGTGTTGAATAGCTGAGTGATATATTTTGATCAGCATCTTGTTTCTGAAAAATTGTGGGCCAAATTAAGATTTTAGGCCCACAAAGAAGAGACACCATCCCCTTAGATTCGTCCATCTTTCTAATCTGACTTGGTGCAGTGTTGAAATGTTTTCAGTTGAACTCCTGCGTTGCTCATGAAGTGAAGACAAGATGATAACTATGGTGATATGACACTGACATTTGCAAGTATAGGGCAAGAACCTTGTGCTGCCAGTGTTTTTTTTTCATCATCCACTGATAATGAAAAACCCACAAAATGTTTGGTTAACTGAAATGAGAATTTCAAGTAGACTTTCAAACATGGAATTTCAGGGTAAGAGGGGGAATTCACTGCTAGAAGGAAAATAAAGAAAATATAATATTAAAATACATTATTCTCAGGAAGATGCTAAAACTACTGCCATGAAACATGTTCAGAGTCATTGATGGTGTTAGGAAATTTATGTATTTTTCAGAAAGATGTAACTGGTAATACAGTTACACTTGCCTAGATGAGATGGATTATTACATTCACTATCCAGGAGAAATTAAAAATGTATTTATATTTGCAGTTTAGGAATCATGTCTATTAAAACGTGATTTTAAAACTGGAATTTTAAAAGAAATACATCAGTGGGATGACTTTCAGTTTTCTGAATACTTTATGGAGAACTGGGTATTTTTGTCAACCTGTTCACTGCCATGTTCTCTTTGCTTGTACTTTCTTCATCACCCCAAACCCCTTCCCCTTGGTTTGAAGAAGTAAAACCAAGTTCCCTTCCTTCTTTTGGAAAAAATTAGGGGGAGCTGTTGTAGTTGATAGCCTGAAATGTATCTTTTCCCATCTTTTAGTTGTGATTCTCCCCCCACCCCCAGCTTCTCTTTCTCCTGTTTACCTGGCGTCAAGTTCCCATGGTTACTGAAGTTTCTCTCCTCAGCCCCACGGCGAGAGGCTGGATAGAGTAAAGAGAGGACCCCGCTGGCATTTCCAGCTGCTTGAAGTTTCTTTAGCCCAGGAAAGCACGGGGTTGAGAGAAGAGAACCCTTCTTTCCAACACGGAAGTTTGTAACTTTTTCCTGTCCCAGAATGCCTCTGAGCTATGGAAGCTGAGAGGGCATGCTTACCTTGCCTTCCCTTTCTTTCCCCCCTGTGTTGCCAGGAAACCAGGCCCCCCCTCTCTCCCCCTCTGCCCCTCTGTACAGAATACTCCTACATCTTTGTGGGTATTTGAAGAAGTTGGTGTCTGTTATTTCTTATCTTGGCGTGTGTAACCTTGATTTGTAGAAAGTTTGTAAGATGTACTAACTGAGAAAAATAATTGGTTCTCTCTCTGATGTTCCCTCCCTCTGAGAAACCCTGTTAAAAGAGACCCCCCCAAACCCCAAATCCTTTGTCTCTCGTTCTTTGGATTCCCCTTCGCAGAAATAAACTGTGGAATGCAAACCAGAGAGAGAGTCCCCCCCTGATTTCTTTACTCACTCTATAGACTTGGATTCTTGAAGAAAATCAGTGAACCCCACAAACATATGCTGGCTCGAAACTCGAGTGAAGAGAAAGCTCATCACTGAGCTAGCCGGGCCACACTCGAGAAGATCGAGTCAGTACTTTCTTCATTTCCTTAGCTCTTCAGGAAGGACTAGGAAATTCTTTTCTTTCCTAGTGAGTCCAGAGAGATGCCTAATTCTTATGTCATTGCAATTTAGATACTTCTAGATTTGCTGACAGGTGTCTCAGAAATTCCTTTTGTGAATTGTGCTATTGTTGGCATACAGTTGCTTTACAGGACAGCTGAGCTTTTGCTGCTGCATGGAAAAGTTAACAAGCATTCAGTCTGAATCAGTGAAGACTCTCCCCAAATCTTTTGATGCTTCAAGGCCCCTACATGTCCTCCCCCTTCAGACATTTCCCTGACTAGAGAAGTCCAGGGCTCTATCATACTATTGCCATGTCCCTCTGCCATATTAGAGAGACTAAAGAGATGTGTCAGATCAGCTGTGAGTTGTTCAAAGGCTAGATGCTTAGACTTAGCACAGAGGGACGAGGAAAAAGCTCATTTATGGATGTGTACAGTCTTATTATCACTCTACTCCCAACAGCACTGCAGTTGAAAATTAGTAGAAATTTCCGGAGGAAAAATGAATTGTTTGTTGGATAGTTTTTGTTGTTTGGGTTGTTTTTAACTTTTCGTAATAGTAAGGCATTTAATCACCTGTTTTAGAGTCCACATTTAAGTCACATGTCTGTATTTTCCAAGAACTCCAGCATCAGGAAAGAGGCCTTAAAAGCATTGGGCAAGATAGAGGGTTGCAGATCCCAAAGTATCACTATAGCATAAAAAGCAGGAAGGCATATTTCAAGAGATGGTTCTGATGAATACATGCATGTATGCAATTTTTTGCATGATCTTCTGCAAAATGTTAGACCTGAAATATTAGCTACACTCAGTATATTCACAAGTGAAAATGACTCATGTACAAATCCCTGGGAGCTATGGAGCCAGAAATAAACAGATTTTTTCCACTAAAAATGCTTTTTTTCTTTTTCCTTTTTTTTTTTTCCTTTTTTTTCTTTTTTTTTTTCTTTTTGCCAACACCTTCAATGAGTGGCTTTGTTCATGTATCTACACAAGAACTTACAGACTGAATGCTTGTATAGAATTTCATAGCTAAAAATATTTCTTCCACAGAGTTATGAATATTTGAAAATGTATCTCTACCACAGAGATGAACAGTCCTATGCATCGCCCTGATGATCAGCAATCACTGCAATGCAATGGAAACAGTATTTTCCACCTGCAATGCTATGAGCTATAAATAATTTAGCATATTATAAAGTGACTGAGATCTACCAGATACTTGAAGGTGTTTTCCTGGAATGACTTCAATTTTACAGCAATTGTGATGTCATTTCCAGACGTAACTTTCCTAAGAGCACAAGGACTCCAAGTAGTGACACTGACCAAGTGAAGATTAGCACTGATAAACACTAATATACATACATACATGTCTCCCTAGCTCACTGTGAGTGCAGAGGTATCCAATGAAGACCCCAAAAAGATCCAGAACTAAAATCACACTTCCAGCTCTGAATATCAGTCTCATCTGATTTCTTAGAAGTTGTCACAGAACCAAAGGGCTCATTAAGTCCAGCAGTCCATCTTCCTGTTCATATTGGAATGTTCTCCACAGTATTCTCTGTGATATATATTCTAGTTTTTGACCTGTTTGAGTTTGAAATTTCCACACAAAAACCAATGTTATTTTGGGAGATTCAGTCCAGGTAGCTTTGGGAAAACATTGAACAAATTCCTTGCAGGACAGTCAGTAAAGCAGCTCACCTCAACTGAAGTAAGTGTGACAGTGTTATGGAAACTTCCCAGACTGATCATCTGGCATCACCATCTGAGACTCCCTGGCAGTCACACTCCCACCACCCCAGGCTGACATTGCTGGGACCGAAGCCCTTTTGCAGAGGGCGGCTCTAGTGGGCGATGTGACCCCTTGGCTCCTCACACACCCACTCCATAGCCAGACCAGGCTTCCTCACTGCTTCAGCCCTGGGTTTCCCAAGGCAGATGTCTCTTTCCATACAGCCATTTCTTCAAGGTGCAGTATAGCCCGAGCTGGCTCCCTTAGGAAGGACATCAAGAAACCCCATGGCTTTTATATCCTCACATTCCAAGTGTGTTAAAATCTCAGCTCTTCCTACAGGGTACTCGCTTCGCTGTACCTCTCACTGGACCATTCCCCTGGCTGAGACAGGTTCCTGGGACTTTTGTTACACAAAGGGTCTGCAGTTCATGACCTCTTGCCTTGGGCTCTGGCCACCTAGAGCTCAGACTGCAGCTCCCACTGCACCTGCAACCCCACCCTGAGCTACCTGAAATGAAGGTATTCATTAACAGCAGCTTCAATTAGTATTGAAGCCAAGGCAAAAAGGAATTAGAAGAGTTTCAGAAGAGGACTTTGTTAGTTGGGTTAAACTGATAATAGAGCTGGAAGGTGAACAATAAATAGGAAAAAAAATCCTAAAAAAAACACCCCACAACAACAACAACAACAAAAGCAGTGCTCTTTACCTCTTATTTTTTAGGCTAAAGAAAACTTACCAAAACCTCAAACTTTTATCGTGCCTTCATTTTCTCCTCTCTCAGGTAATGTAATTACTTCTCACTGCTTGCTTGGGGATAGCAGAAAAAAATTCTTGAAGGATTTATACAGTGCCAGCTGATAAATCTTCATGAAGCCATAATGTGAGCATTTAAATTCTGGTCAGTGGAAATATTAAACCTTTATTTTTCAAATATATTGCTATAGGTAGGCAGTCACTCAGACTGTGCTACTCTCTGTGATCCATGCTCAGCTTGCTCAGATGAGCAAGTGTGATGTAATTCAGATAGTTTAACAAATTATTATGCCCACCCAAATGTTACCACATTAACAGCATCTTTCAGTGCTCCTACTTTTTCAGTGCCAGGTATTACAGGTTATTGTAAATTATCTTTGCCCTTAGAAATTATCTCCTAGATATTATTCAGCCATTAATGATAATGCTCAACATGTTATTTGAGTTACAGTCAAGGCACAGTATAATTTTGACTATTCACTTTGATATGCAAGTAGATACAATCTAAAAGCCCTGAAAATACTTTGCAGGATTATGTACTTTTAGCACTGACTCTCCTTAAAATCATCTGAATAATCGTTGTTTGCAACCATGGATACTCATAGAAAGAATTTTTTTATGTTTGTATGCCTGAAAGTACTTATGAGTATGTTATGCTTTTTTTTTAAACAATGAAGATTTTTTCATATCCATGAACTTCGTTTGAATGTAATGTCAAAAAACCCCTTAAGTATTAAAGAAACTTCTTGCACCAAAATCTTAGCTGTGAGAGACTTAATACAATCCATGCTTCAGAACTGCTCTTCCTGACTCAGGAGAGGACATGCTAGAGTTTCTAAGGTTCCCTAAAGGGTCCCTAATCCTCCTTGTCTAATACCTCTGCTTAAATGGCTGCTTTGCTCCCTTGTGTTTGTAAGAATAGAAGCGTGTCTGATTATGTATGCCATCATCTTCTTGCCTGTATGAGTGACATTTTTTTTTAATGGACAGAAGAAGTTGCATTGAGAGGTCAATTTTACATTTATTAAAATAGCATGCATTTCAAGTGAGGCACAAGAAAAGCTGATAAAAACCAAACAAAAAACAGCCAAAAAAATCAGTCCATCAAAAATGCACAGTAGAAAAGGGTTTGCAAATCTTTCCTGTCTAAATGTCTGATCATTGGTTTTAGATGCAGATACCTCATCAGAGCCTCAATACCTGCAAGACTGGTGTTAATCCCTGAATAATAGTTGTCTGTATTGTCCTTGGCACAGACTATTCACTCAGTGGCTAAGTCACAAGTTGTGACATATGCATAACTCGACTTGGTTAAGCTACATTTGACAACTAAGTACCAGGTATCCTCTTGCTCAAACTCCCCACCCTTCCCAGTGGGATGGGGAAGAGAATAGTAAAAAGGGTTAAACCCATTGAGGTAACAGTTTAATAATTTAAATAAATAAATAGAATATATAATGGTGATGATACCTATGGTATGGAATATCCCTTTGTCCAGTTCAGGTCACCTGGCCCAGGTGTGGTCCCAGCTTCTTATGCAACTCTTCACTGTCAGAGCATGGGAAAGGGAAAAATCCTGGATTTAAACTCAGCACTGCTGAGCCACAGCTAAAACATCAGTGTGTTATCAACATATTGTTCTCATACTAAGTCCAAAACACAACATTGTGCCAGCTACCAGGAAGAAAATTAACTCTATCCCAGACAAAACCAGGATATAAAGAAAGGTCAGTTCTTTACTAATTTTGCTATCGCTCACTGTCATTCTGAAAACTATTCAGGGTGGAGGCCTTCAGCTGCTAATAGAAGAGAGAAGAGGCAATTTTAGTGTCTTGTGGGTCACCTCCTTTATGGTGATCTTTGCTTGAACTCACAGAACTTCATGTTCAAAATAAATAGCTTTTTTGGTTTTTTTTCATGGATGACTGCACAGCCATGAAGAAATGTCAGCAGTTTTGCTGTGGCTTTTCCTACCCATTTCAATTTCATAGATTATGAGGAAGCAAGCCTCATAATGCTGAATTTCTTATGAAAATAAATATTTGTGGGAATAAACTCCAGTGGCACTCTCCTGTTGCTGTTGAAGGGCCGTGGGGGCATTGATAGTCCGATTGTACCTGCCGACCTCCTGAGGCCTCCCCGACCCTGTCATGGTGCAAGACCCCATGTTAGCCCCCCAGATCTGCCAGGCCCTGCCCCAGTAGTGCCCCAGCAGGGCCAGGGCAATGGGACAGGACCTGGCTGTCAGGCACTGCCCTGGTGGGGAGCACCCATGGGGGTATCCATAGCACCTGGCCCCATGGAGATTCTGGCATATGCTGCATCCTGACAATTGCTTTTTGCCATCACACCTACTCACTACTAATTAATAAACCCACCAGATATATTATTGTACAAGAAAGTGACCCTGAAAATGGCCATTTGTTGTCTCTAAGGGAAGGTGTTATGGCTTCCTGAGCTTTGCACATTTCAGGTGTGTCACCTCCTGAAACATTGTCCCTGTCGTCAGGCCTCTGGTTTAGGAATATTCCCCTTTCTTTGCACCTCCACCATAACATGTTGGTGATATCTGGGAGAGCACTAGCTAGCCCAGACCAAAGCTGCTCACAGAAACCTGCTGCCAGCAACACTAGAGTTAACCACATGGGGGTTTTTAGGTATTAATATCAATTTTATAGCGTAGTTCTTGCTGTATATGCAAATTCAATGCTCCCGAAGAAAAGAATTTAAACAAAAATAAAGGCTGCTAGGAGCAAATGCCTAATGTGCTGATGTAACTTTCAGTTTTAGAGGAAATGTGAATTCCCTAGTAATGGTGTTAGAAATTAATGACAAGTTGAACCTTATAAGTATCTTCTATGTTCAATAAAACTAACAAACAGCAGGTTGGAAGAGAAATTTGTATCCCTGGGAAACTTCAGCTGTTGATTCATGGAATCATCTACTAGTCTTTCAGCCTACTGTATTCAGACATCTTCATATGGGCTAACTAGTCTTTAGCTAAAGGCTTCTCTTCTTTTTCTTGTCCTCAGATTTAGGATTTCAAAGTATTTCCCATATCTATTATTACTCTTGCCATGATCTCCTTAGAGAATGAATTACTACAGAAGGAGCCAGAGAAAAGGTGATTGGTTGAAGGAGACATGTCTTGACAGAGCTACAGGTAATGTTTCCCTGGCTCTGTTTCAGAAGCTCTACTACCTCCACCTCTGCAAGAAATTTATCCTACGTGTTGAAAGGAAAACAGCAGAAAAGTACTGGACAGAGAAATCCTGCTTTCCATCGACTTCAAAAAGGTTTTAAAAAATTATAACTACTCTGAAGCCAACATTTCTGTTAAAAATAAATCCTCTTTTCCTGGACTCTTCTTAAAAGCCACTTCTAACTGCAGTCCTCTTGCACATATGATAATCCAGGAAAGCCATTGGTCAATCTCTAGACAATTCTGTAGTTGAAATGCAGCTGGTATTTAAATATTAGAGCTTGACCCCTCATAGGTGGGCTTTCATTTGTATGCAAGCATTTTGATGTTTCACTTGTCCCATCTTACTTGATATTGTAACTAAACAGGTGAAAATTACGGATAGACTTCTGTCCAATTGGGCAGAATATGGGTGTTAAAACATTTTACACAAGATTAAATTCTATTGGGGATCTCCATGGTTTAGTTTAGCAGGTTATGGACATTGTTGATCTTCAATGTGTTCTCAAGAAACCAAGATAAGTGATCCTTTCTGTCTGTAAAGGAAGAGAAGAAAGCTGATTTTATTGTCACTGTAACGTGCAATTATCAATCAGAATCATAAGGCTGTGTAGTACAAATATGCAATATCTTTATGTTTCTTGGCAATTCATCAATGTTCAAAAGAAAAATTGGAGAAGAAGCATTAGGCATGAAATGCACATATTTGAAAATAATTGCACTCTTTATGGAAGTGAAATGTTCTTTCTCTTTTAATGTGAACTCATAAGGTTCAAAGTTGAGATTTAAGAGCCCTACCAAAGTCAGGAGTTTGGAAAGGAAGAGATTCTGACAGGATGTCAGAGACTGAAAATGTAACTAATATGTTTAACATCCATACCATTTTCTAGAGGCATGTAGTTATTTTCATGTTTTCAAATAAGCTTCTGATCATGTATAATTACGCTGATTTGGAGGGTATGCTAAGTGCTCACCAAAGCTTTCTCAAAACTATAAAGCCCAAGAAAGTTAGCCCTGGACTGTTGTAGGTGTTCAGATACTTTCTGCTTGGGTTCTAAATCTAATAAGAAGAAGTAAAATGGAAACTTTCATTAACAGTAAAAATGTATGTGAGGAAATACTTTATATAGATATGCAAGAATGACATAAGTTACAACTGGAAATGTTATGAGCCACCCCTGGGCTCATCACATCCTGAGCTTCCTTGACCTGTTAAGTGATCTGGATTATACATTACCACCCATTACACTGTGTGATGTTTGAAAAATTATTTTCTTAAACAGAATGTTTTGATACAGCTGATATTTTATGCTACAATTTTGTGGCATTCTGCCAGGGAAAATTCAACAGCTAAAGCAATAATAAGACTTCTTGTACTGTCTTTTGGTTTTGCATCTTTGAAACTGAAAAAAAAAAAGCCTGATTCATCTGAACCAAAAAAAAAAAAAAAAGAGACAGGAAGAAATCTACTTGAGCTGGAAAGGTGGAAAGTAGGAAAAGCAAATAGGGTTTATTCCCTTGAGACTGGGTTTTGGGAAGTTAGGAAGAAGATCACAAAACATTACCTTACCTATAATTTGAATACAGAGAGGCTCAGATTTTGAAAAGCCTGAAAAATTAATTCTTGCCCTGAGCTGAAGCAAAACCTGTTCACCAGTTTAAGCACCGCAGTGATTCCATAATAATTCCACGTTTTCCTACTGTGGTAGTACTTTAGGATTATGCTATTTGCATTTTGTTATACACACAGCCAGTATAAGAATAGATGATTATTATGACTTTAAAATTTCTACAACTATGTAAAACTTTGTCTTTGACAGGCTTCTAATGTAAATTGTAAAAGCTACTGTAACCACTGAGCTATGATAATTTATGTTAGCCAAGGGCTACTGCTTGGATAAATCTTTAAAAAAGAGGAAAAAACTACCTGTCTTCTACTAAATTATTTTAATATTCCTGTAACAGATGGGCAAATATTTTTTTTAAGGGATGAAATAACAAATAACAGTGCTTTGAATTCTACAAAGATTCATGAGTCCACTTTTTATACACTTGATTAATTTCTTTAAATCCAGAAATGATTCTTATAAACAGTCTTAATCATATCTGCATAAATCACTCTAACTTTTATCATAACGATAGTTATTTTGGTATGTCTTTTACCTCTGCTTCTCTTCTGCCTTGATATTTATGTTTGACAATGACATGGTAGACTCCAGAATTATGTTGATAAAACTTGTGAAATTTGGATCTGGATTTCTTTTCACTCTGAATCCTCTACAACATTAATGAAACTAATTTTATCCCTCAGGAGATGGACTGCAAAAGTAAGATTTCAAATAGTAACTTGGATTTCTTTGGGTTGAACAGATAGATGGCTATATAAATTGCATCCTTCAAGGGACAGTTCAAGGGCTAATGCTGTTCCACATCTTCATTGGCTAGGTGGTAAGTGAAATGGAGGCACCATCATTGGGTTTACACAACACAAAACTGGGGCCAGTGGCCAGTAACTCTCATGGCAGGGCTTTCACCATGAGGGACTTTGAGAAGCTGAAGGAAATAGATGACAGAAGAATCATGAAGGAAAGAAAGGACATTAATTATTACTTGATATATGACTATTTATAGCTTAGTTTTAATCAGAAATACATTTCTCCAATTTCATTGGAGATTCAATTAACATATGTACAACTCCCACCTGTCTCAGACCTATATATTAACAGAGTTGTGTAAGAGCTTGACCTCTTTCATCTCTTAAAATATACGGTTTTTAAAGTTCTATAAATGTGAACATTTTTTTTTTATTTTTTAATTACCTATCTTGTGATGTGCATTAGCAACTCTTAGGCAAAAGTACTGACTCCTGTGCCTGCAGTGTTAACTTGAGAGATTTCTTTCCAATTTGTTTACAATTTAATTTTCAGCTGGGATAAATCATCACTTCTCTACTTTCTATCCATATGAACTGAGTTGCAGTGAATTTTGCCTTGCCCCTCTTTCAAAGTCAGGAATTTAATTTTTTTTTTAAGTTCAAACACTCTAAGGTCACATAATACTGTGTCTATGGTGATCCTGTTATTTAAACCTGCTGCAAACTATTCTCTGCTATCTCCCTCCAGTTCCTGAAATTGGAAAGTGCCTACTTTCTCAGTTTGGGATGCTATTCACAGGAACAGCTGTCCTCGGGAGACTTATACTGTTCTGACTGTTGGCAATAGCTACCCTGTTAGTCTAATTAATTTTTCTAAAAGATAACCATGAGCAATACTCAGCTTGATTTGTAAAGAATAAATCTTACCAGGCTCACTTTATTTGCTTTGTATTGCACAGAATTTTTAAGTTTGTGAGTGAAGGGAAGTGACAGATGCACTGTAGTTTGATTTCAGTAAAGCTTTCAAATCTCTTGCAAAATCTCACCCTCAGATTAATTTGTGGAAGCTTGGGTTTGAATACTGATACACGGATTGAAAAGGGGCTGAAGAACTTTCAGTGGAGATTTTTGATAAGCAGCAAATAATAAGGCACCAAGGGGGATTCTTAGAGGCTACCCAGAAGACCTCCTGGGTCTGCATATCTTCAGTAGTTCAGAGGTGAATACAGTGACAGATAGAAAAATGCTCAGATGACATTTAACCAAGATAGGCTGTGAAACGTATGGAGATGTGTTGATTTGGCAGTCTGAGGACTGAAGAATAGAAATTGATAACACAATTGAGCAGCAAATAAATAAATCAGTCCAAATTGATTTCAAGTTGCATGTTCATTTTACAGCTCAGAAAGGTAGAAGAATCTGTATAAGGCTAGCCTGATTCTGTTTACGTGGAACATTGCCTGGAGGTCTGGATACTGAATTAGCAAACACATTCCTGACTTGAAGAGCATTCAAAGAGAGATGACAACAATTAGGACAAGGTGACTGGAATTGATTTATAATGAAACATTAAACTTGAAGTTAAATATTTTAGTTTTCACCATAGAAGATTAATAAATTATATATATTTGAGCTGGAATCATAATCCTGAAAGAAGAATTTCTCAGAAAGTATGGTATTTCTCAGCAAGTTTCTTGTCTGAAGTGTCTAGTCAGAGAAGAAGCACAGAATTGAGAATTATTACTTATGGGAATTGTTATTTCACTTTTTTTTTTTTTTGGCAAACAAGCTCTTTTTAGTTTATATTTATGAACAAAGGACTATGTGGATAGAAACAAAAAATGCTAATAGGAACATGAATTAAAGTGAAGTACAAATTGAATTATATGGACTCAAAAATGTAATCTTTGTTAGTTACAGTTGTGAGCACAAATAAATTGCTTAGAAATGTAGCAGGTAAAATCCTATTTTTAATTTACATAAGCAAACACTTTAGAAGATTGCCTTCACCAGATGTGTGAAGTTTAGTCTTCCCTAAGATTCAATAAAATGCAAATACAACCAGCTTTCATCACATTCTGTAAACATTAAAATTAAGATAGTAGAAAAACAACAAAAATAGATTATTTATATTTTGGAACACCTTAATTTTCAACGGGAGTCTAGGATGAGTTGTATCACACCATCATGTGCCATGTTTAAAGGGTTTTTAAATATAAAGAAGTATGGTAACTCACAGGTTTAACTGAAATACATTCTCTCTTGAGGATTAAATCACCAGTTGATTTAATGTTGCCTATTTAATCATATTATAAACTACGTCAACTACATGCTTGTGTAATTGCCTTCTTAGCAGAAAAGGATAAAAAGCATACCTTGCAATTTTGGTTGCATTAAACAGGATATTACAATCCTATGAGCACCAAAATGTTTGTCAGCATTTCCATTATCAACTCCTATTTTCAGGAACTGAAAAGATGTCCATAAAAATATTTTACTGGCTAAAAAATTCCCTATAAAGTCTTCCTCCTTTTACATTTATAATGAATTATTTTTTGTGGGCCAAATCCAGGTTTTCCTGTTCCTCTCTATATCTTATTTTTTGCACAGCAGCTACATAAGACATAAAATTTTGTCTTTAGAGACATCGTTCTGTATGTGTGCAGCCTGATACTAATCTTGTTTTCTTATGTAGAATCTTAAAAATTCAAGGACATTTAGAGAAAGATAAAACAATTATGAGTGGTATTAATTTGAGTGCTTTTCAATAAGTTTAGCTTCCTTAAGTAAGGGAGAAAAAAAATTATTCCCACCTAAAAAAAGTAAGTTATATGAGGAAAAGAAATTCATATACTTCTTACATTATTAGTTTATTAGTTTCAAATTCTCTTTTGCCTGGTAGCACATTATAATGAATGCCTACTCCTGCTTGCCTCAGGTATGTGAAATGGTTAAGATGATGATCACTGAAACATTCAAACATTATTTGAACACAATGTTTTGTGTTGCTGTATTTATTTATCCTATTTTATTTGTATTTTATTACAGTTATGTTCTTTTCAGAGAAGTAGGATGGGGAGTGAAGTAGCAGTAAAGTGAGGAGAGAAGGAATGATGGAGAAGACAGAGATGGCTCTTCAGAGACCCTGGAGAAACCTTCCTTGAAGAAGACACCACACATACTTTGACTCATTGCCAGGCCTGGAAGGAAGGAATCCATGAATTTTTGTAAACAGTTTTTCAGCCCCTGGGGAAGGTCTGGTCTTCATCAGCAAAATAGATGTGGAAACCTTTATCTCTTTTGCTTGGCCTTAGGAGCAAATCTTCTTGTCAGAGTTTCCTTTTGTCAAAACTCCATTGTTACTATATACCAGTGTTCTCTCTCACCTTCTGGAAAGACTTCAGAAGAACTCCTATATTCCTGGAAAAGAACCCACCTGCCATGGATGTTGGGATCACAAACCTGAGCAGATACCATCACATTTGCCTTTCCTTACATTCAGCAAATGCGTATGAGAAAATTTTAGTGCCTTTCCTCCTAAATACTTCTACAAAATGTAGCTGATTGCAGTTTTCTCTTTCAAAAGTGATATGCTTTCTTCTTTGTCTCCTTTAATTTATTTTTTACTTTAATTTACTTTTATATACATTTTCAGACCCCTATCTGGCTATGACAACATCTTAAGACTGCCATGCCAAGTGACCATTGAAATCAGTTGTATAAAAAGGACTTGAAAAAGAAGGCAGCATCCCACTTTATTTCTGCTTGTTTAATTCCCAACAGTACATAAAGGATATACACAACTCTCAAACATTTTCTCATTCTGAAAAGATGCCTTCAATACCTCTAACACTCTCTTTGAATTAGTGTATAAATATTAATTTAGTGTAAACTTTCCTCAGTGGAAGATTACTGTATTCTCCAACTTGCTCTATGACCAAAGAGGGGTTGAAGAATATATGCTGTTCTCCCACTCTGTAGCCTGTCAATTCAAAACAGGTTTGGCTTTGGTGCTGATTTATGATGGAGTGCATCTTCTAAGTTGATGTCTCACAACCATTGAACAATGGAGTGAACATCAAAACATGAACATCAAAAGTGCAAGTCTCCACAGTTCTACAGTCCCCATTCTACTTGCTGCCTTTACACTTTCTTCTTGTTTTTCTTCCTTTTCCATTTGACTGTTTTGTTGGTTTTTGACATGAAAAGCTTCTGAATGCTGATTCCAAAACCAGTTTGGTCTGTTTTTAAATTTTTCCAATGCCACTGACTTTTGTAATTGTCCATTACAAAAATAAGTTTTCTTTTAATTTCAGCAAAGGCATCTATCTCATTTTTCTCCCTCTCCCAAGATTAAGCTTAACAAACCATTATCCAGTCATCTGGGTGGTGCAAATAGCTGTTCTTTGCTTGCAATTGCCTCTCAATTCCTCTTTATGACAAGAAGAAACTGACCAGTTCATGAAACAATAAAATACAACATGTGATCCTCACTCTGACAGTCTGAATATCTAGAACCTGTACATTCATATCTAATCTAAGGTGAGAGATCTGTCTTTTGTTTGATTCAGGTGTTAGCATTTTTTAATTCTTTATAATTTTCCTGATTTTTCTGTTTTGTAATGATTTACAGTGCAGAGGTTTCTTGTTCTGGACAGTCCTACGACCACTGCTCAAGCTTGTGCTGTTTTTTCTCCTTGGGATTTATGGAGATGCAGGTGGTAGCAAAGTATCTCTTCAGATTGATGACCTTTTTCTCTGTTTCACACTAAATCCTTCTTACCATCCTGTGCCATTGTGTACAGTCAGTAAGAAGACTCCTTCCTACAGTCACAGGGACATCCATCCATTGATTATCCAGTGGAAAATGCAAGAAATTGCCTTTTGTTCTTAAGTGCTATTAGGCCACGGTAGAATTTTTTTTTACACCATCTTTTATGTTGATAGCAAAGACAAAGATAGTTTAAACATTTTTCAACATTTGATTCTAGATGGCAATTACAAGTATTAAAATAACTTTGTGAGCAAGAATTTTTCATCAACATATAGGTATTATAAATACATTTTATCATACCTTGTAGTATTCCCTAGTACTCCATGGTCCACCAGAGGGAAGAATAATGCCTTTTCCAGTATTATTGTCACATTTATTTAGAAAGTGTCACAAAGTATGTTAATTAGAAAAAAAAAAAAAAAAAGTTTGGCTTGGATTTTCATCCTAAAGTGCCATTTATTAGAAATAACTTAATCCTTCATCCCAGTTTCTACCTGCAGATGAGACGGTGCTGAAAGGTGTTTGAAACAGCATTGATGTCATATTACTTAACATAACAAAGCAACAATAGTGTCATCATACATCCTTATATGCTATTTCACATTGTTTTAGACACAATGCCTTTGACTTTTTTGGTATGTTTACTTGGACACTCTTGACACAGTGGCTTCCACTGTTGTAGCCCTGTTGTTTCCTTCTCACACGTTGCTCTAAGGACTGTGAGGTAAGGGGCTTAAAAATGTTGTGCTCATTGAAGAGATAAGATGAAACAGGAATGCAAATTAGCTGGGGACTTCATTCAGCTTTCTTGTGTCCAAAATCATTGCCCTTCCTCAAAAGATGGAGCTGTTGAAACAATTTTTACAATAAGTTGCATCAAGAAACTGACCTCTGCAGCCTGCAAGCCAATATAACATATGGCAGATTGAATTTAATGTGTCTTGCAGCTGAAAAACCTACACAGAGGTTTGAAAATTTATTACTACGTGTCTGACTTCAATTCATAAAAGGTTAAAATTAAAATTAACTCTCTAATATATATTTGTCAAAAAGAATAGCTCAGTAATGTAGACCTACATGTTAAAGGCTTGTAAGTTCAAAGTCCGTAAGCCAGAAAAAAAACAATTGCTTACAAACCTGATGCCAGAAATCTGCACAGTAGCCAAAACTACCTGCTCTACATGGTATGAGCTCTCCTTGCTTTAGACACAAAGCCAGTTCCACACTGAAGAGCCAAAAACTCCAAAAATTATTGTAGTCTGAGGAAGTCTGTGAAAAGTCAAAGTATATTTGGGCTACCCAGAAAAAGCCTCTTCTGGGAATGGAAAAAATAATTGAAGAAACTTAGATCAGCTTTCAGTAGCTCTAAGTAATGGTTGCAAGAAATCCATAGTTCAGGATGACAAAATGTAAATTCAGTAGTGGGTGATTAAGCAGGCAGGGGCCATCTATAAACACTGTAAGGACCGTGGCCTTCCATTCAGGCTGTGAAGAGCTCAGAAAAACTGTTTCTGCAAACCAAGCCCTTTCTTGCTCACCTTTCCCAACACAAAGGAAGCCCTGCATTTAACCCCACAGGTTTCTAGCATCTTGCCACAGGCATCACAGGTGTCAGGTACTACGTTAACAAAGATATATATTAAATACCCAGACCTTGGGGTATGTAGGACATAGATGAGGTACTTGTTCCAACAGAGAGTTGCACATGAGTGTCCAAGGCATCAAATTCCTCAGGGCTTGTTTGGTTTGGTTTGGCTTTTTTGTTGTGGGTTTTTTTTTTTTTTGTGTTTTTGCTTTTTTTTGGTTTTTGTTGGTTTTGTTTTTGTTTTTCTTTTCCCTGGTATAAGCCCCTTTCAGTCCTCAGCTGAAAATAAACTAAAACTAAAACTAAAAGCAAACTAAATAAATGGTTAAATGAAATTTATGAATTCCTTCTTCAGAAGCCAGCATATTGAAACTGGTGTAAAAGCTGTGTCAGTTACTGCATTTTAGGATGAACAGAATTCAGGTCAATTCATTCGCCAAGAGAAGTACTTTTGCTTTCTGTCTGTTCACCTAAGTTTGCATTTCCTTAAGCAACAAAATTTCCAGGTTTACTCATCTGTGTCTCCTGGGTGACATGGTGTACAGAGATACAGAGAGAGAGGGGAAAATTAATGTGTTCTGGAGATTGTGGATAGTTAGTAGTCAAAGTTAGTGTTTATAATTGTATTAATGACAATCAGAGATGTACATTTCTTTGTGCTGAGATAATGACTCTAATGAGAGAGACAAAATAATAAGTCCCCTGGGCTCTCCATGTGTTTTCCCACAAAGCACTTAAGAAAAAAAAATTTTCTTCCATTTTGAAAATAATTTTTTAAAGTTAATATTTTAAAATATTTCTGTTTCAAAATGCTAGCTCTCCTTCCTTTTACCTGCTATTTAGGCACTTTTTAATAATTATGTTTAGTAATTTCTGAATACTGAATTTGCTCCTAGGGTAACATATCTTTCCTACCCTCCCCATCTTAACCTCTCAAAAAAATAAAATTAGGCTTCTAAAGGCTTGTTTCCCTCATTAAAAAAAAAAATCAAGCATTTTTGGAACAATTTGTGTTAGTAACCAACTCTCATCTTTTGAACTCTGTAAAAGCTATTGCAGTTGTGGCTACTTCAATATCTAGTTATACTGCCTGACTCTAAAAAAAAATATATATACACAATTTGCATAAATGTATACTTTTTATCCTCCATGAAATAGATTATTTTTCCAGATATGTGAAAATTCAATACACTATCAATTCATTTTTTTTTTCAGAATTTTTCCTAGACTTAATTGCAAAAGGAAATAAATAGTCCACTCATTTATTTTTAGGGTAGAAAATTAAAATGTGTAAGCTCTTTAGAGCAGGGATCAGACCTTGCATTTGTAACACCTTCTTTATTAGGGCCTTTGGGTATTATAGCAAGATAAATACAGAAAGATAATACAAGGGATGACAGCATTTTGCTGGAGGCAACTACATATAATTGTTGTGGAAGGAGGGCTTATCAGAAACATGAATGCATGTATGTGTTATATATTTTAAAATAAGATTTTTTGTAGTGAATCTTGTAATGCATTTTCATTATAAACTAGCAAGTGTTGGAAATAAGTGTATCAATTTTGCAGAGAAAAAGGAAATTAATTTATTTGTTCCTTTTGTTTTGTTTCCCCTTTTTCTTTGCCTGTTGTCTGCTTCAAAAAAATAGTCACAAGTTTGTAAATACAAAGCAAAAAATAAGAAGTTGCCTCTAGAGCTCTCATCAAAGACTAGCTCACACCAAATATTCTAATGAGAGGTAAATGAACAATGAATAGAAACATGATAACAAATATGTGATGAACTAAGGACAGCATAAATCAATAATTGCTCTCAAGCTCTGTGGAAATTATACTGTCCTAGATTCTAGGAGGAGAAGAGACAATTTGCTGCAGTATTTTGTGAACAGAGCTATCCTGTGGGATCAGGCTGCAGAGGACATTTCAGTGGGAGGAAGAGAGCAGTAGGAAGAGCAGTATGATTCATGTTCAGCATCTCAAGTGGAGGATAGAGCACAAGGATTGAATAATGAAACAAAGACGAGATATTCAGCATGCCAGGAAGGTTTCTGTTAGAGAGCTGTTAGAATTATTTAAAAAGGTTAGTCTATGAATAAACATGCTTCATCAAGGTCTCTTACACATGCAAAGGGAGATGCTAATGAATAATAAAAGAGTAATGGGGACTGGTGAAGAAATTAATGTTAATCTTATCCAAAGCAGATACAAATTAATATTGGAGAAACATTTTTGTAATCACTTCTCAAGGCAAAAATTCAATTAATGTGACTGAATCAATATTTCAAATCTCAGTCCCTTGAAAGTATACTTGTCTCTCTTCATATCAGCATACTCTCCCGTGTGATCAGCTTGTGCTATTCAAGTTAGTACTCAGGGAGACTTGTTAATGGTCTATTTTTGTGAAATTTGGTCCAGTTCTATCAACTACAATGCTGTGTTTCAAAGTCACCTCGGGGTATTTTCAGTTAGGAGAGCTCAGTTTACATAGGGTAATTACTGTATAGAAAATGGATATTTGAGCCAAAGGTAGTTTTGCTTTAAGCTTCAGGGTTTTGTTTTTTGTTTTGTTTTTTTTTCTTCCCAAGGATTATCTAGTACCCTTTTTTTTCACAGGATGACATGTCAGTGTATATGACACCACACTTCAGACTATGTACTGAAATAAGATCTTCTGTAACAGATAAAGAGGCACAGGACAGAAAAGAGAAAAACAAATCCCAGAATAAAAGAAAAGTCTTCAACAAAAAATAAAAATTGACTCTTCAGAGCAAACAACTCCATTTGTCTCATTTTTATTGTAGCATAGGTCATTTTATATGTCTCTGATAGGCAGCCTCCCTCCTTGTGTAAAACAAAGCTTGGACAGCAAAGATATCTTTGCAAAGATCACAGGAATTATGACCTTACTTGTGTACTTCAAAAAATAATACAAAATATCACAAAGTGTTGCCAGTTTCCATTATTTTGTCTTTTCTCTCCTCATTGGTGAAGCCCCTAGATAAGGGTTCTTTTCACAAAGTGATCTTTCTTGTGTACTATGTAGTATAAATGCCTGTCATATTTTGTTTAAGGTGTCAGGGAATTGGAAAAAGTCTATGAAACTAAATAGACTACCAAATAATAGCTTTGCAGCTCTGGTAGATTGTGCTGTTTATGTTGTAATGCCTTGATGCCTTGACAGGTTTATACAATCAGAGGTTCTAAAGCCTGTGATAGATTGGAATAGTTTGAAGCATGGTATGGTTGAAAAAATAGGCTTCCACCCTGTTGCTTTCAAAACCAAATGGCAACCCACTCAGAATCATCCTATTAAAGTAACTTCATGGACAATATGACTTCTGTACTTTTAATGGCTAAGTATCATTCTCATAATGAAAGAAACATGAAATGGTTTCCATCCTGAATGAGCTCCCTAGAGATCCTGGGATTTGTCTCATTATATAAAGCTTTTCTATCACCATTGCAATGCTTCTTCTCATCTTTCCTTCTCATCTGAGTGGAGAAATTTCCGTCAACAGCATTAGTCTGACTAAACTGACACAACACTTGAAAGGGGAATATGCAGTAGATAAGATTACTTTTTTCTATTTATGTAAAAAATTATACACAGTGTCCCTGCTTTAAAATGGATTAGTATACGATGTGGACAGCATTCTACTCTCTCATTAGAAGAGACAGATTACAATTTTATTCCTCTAAATAAGTCTGGGTTAGGCAAGGAGATCAGTAATTTCAATGCAGCTGCTTTCACAATGAAAAAGAAATCATCACTTGTGTATTCTTATCAGAAGCTGTAGGTAATTTCAGCATTCAGTACTGATCAGAATAACTCCTTGCATTCTGCAACCCACCACATGCCTCAATAATTTTGTATGCAGGAAAGAATATTAAAATAATGAAGCAAAACATTATTAAAATCCTACTACTGAGGGGAAAAAAAAATTTAAAAAAACTCACAACAAACCAACAAAACCCCTAAGAAATCTGAGGAAAAAGCTTCTACAAATATGTCTTCAGATTTCTGTCCCTCTTCCTCCTTTTATGCCACAGTTATTAAACATCTTATAGGCCAGGGATGATGAAGATTTTATTTCAGCATATCATGCACTAGGACCTCATGTTGGTAACAACTCCTGGCCAAGTGTAGATTAGCTAAGGTGGGGTCCCCAGGCTAAAAAACAACTCATGAACTGTGATCTTCCATGGAAAAGGTCCAGATAGACAGCTACCACCTCTGTCTCCTGTTCTTTCTAGATTCCTGTATCTCTCTGAAACTAAGTCAAGCATGAGGTGACAGGTTTGTGCCTGTGACACTCTATAGCATTAGGGTTGTGTATTTTCACCACACAGAAGCAGCCAAGGATAAATTGACAAACTAATTTTCTACAGACCACAGCATAAAGTAAGTGACTAACATTAGTTGCTAAATTACATAACTCAGAAAGGCTTTTGTTTTCTGTTGAATCCAGCCCTTAAATCCCTGATTTATAGATTCAAGCTTATACACTGGGTCATTTTCCTTGCTTTGGAGTGAATAGAATGTAATGTGATTCCTTTCTGTCTCTGGAAGTGGTGATGGTGGCTTGGATTTTCCTGACAACAAAGACCACTCAAAATGATGCAACCAGATTTCTGATGATTCTTCCTACTCAGGGATAATGTCATGCTCTGTCAATTCAGACTAATAAAAAGAATAGCTATCCAGGTAAAAGAGGATTAGAAAGAGGAAAAAATGATTAAAATATTTTTTGTCTAAAACAGATGCAACCAATGGCCTTTAACAGTTGCTGTTAAATTTAAAGAGGGTTCAGGCTCCAACATATCAGAATATAATATAACCAAAATTTAGTGTGATATTGAGGTAAGCTACTCCGAATTTCAATTTATCTTTTTTTTTTTTTTTTTTTTTACCCTGAGAATTCCACAATGTCTTTCACACCACAGCACTGTTCTTCAGTCATTATTATGTATCATGCCATTGCATATTAAATTCCCACTTGGTTACTAAGAACAGATTGCCCTAAGACATTTCCACAGCAATTATTATCAAGTCACAGGAACCATGAGAACTATCAGAGTTTTCACAGAAACATAGCAATTAATTCTACTTGGAACAATGACAAAATCATTTGGAAATGTCTGAAAAAGGATAATATAGAAATGGCTTATTTGCAATGATATCACATTCTAGAGGCCTCTCTGCTCTTCTCTGTATCCAGTTTGCTCTGGTAATTACATGGAAACAGAACTATTGGATACTACTCAGTGAGTCTAGGTCCTGACTTCAGTTAACCAGATTAAGCAATATGATGCCCTGGAGATGTAAGCTTTTGCCCAGTACTGCAAATTTTTCAATCAGGTAAAAAAAAAAATAAAAAAAAAAAACCCAAAAAAACAAAAAGAAAACCCAAAACAAAACAAAACAAACAAAAAAACAAAACAAAAAAACATGCACAAAACATGCCTACCAAACAACCATGAAAGTCAACAAAAACCCCAAAACCCCAAATAGAGAAATAAAACAAACAAACAAAAAGCCAACAAAGCCCAAACAAAAAGACACACAAAAAAAAAAGAAAAAAAAAAAAGAAAATCTTCACAGAAAATATATTACTGTCACTTTAAATAAGACTTAGAGTTATGCTGAGCCTATTTCTATCAGAAATTTCTATCAACAGAAAGGGTAATTTCCTTATCCTACTGAGATACATTAAATGTAAAGAGAGATTGGTCTGCAATAAGGAAATACAAATCAATCTGAAACAAGGTTTTTTCCAGTATTTTGAGATTTTGTCTTGATTATCTTGTATCCATCTGCCTCTCTGGACTGGCATCACAACTTTGATAATTCTGAAAGAGAGTGAGGGATGACTGGCTTGGCATGTTTTCAGGAACTGCACCCAATTTTTGTCCTGCTCTCCTGGATGAACTGGAATTTGGGAAGCTATTTAAAATAATTTTCAGGTTCTTTGGAGACTGCAGTTTGTATACCAAAAAACAACCAAAGTCAGTATCTGTTGTAGTTGATAGCCTGAAATGTATCTTTTCCCATCTTTTAGTTGTGATTCCCCCCCAGCTTCTCTTTCTCCTGTTTACCTGGCGTCAAGTTCCCATGGTTACTGAAGTTTCTCTCCTCAGCCCCACGGCGAGAGGCCGGGTAGAGTAAAGAGAGGACCCCGCTGGCATTTCCAGCTGCTTGAAGTTTCTTTAGCCCAGGAAAGCACGGGGTTGGGAGAAGAGAGCCCTTCTTTCCTACACGGAAGTTTGTAACTTTTTCCTGTCCCAGAATGCCTCTGAGCTATGGAAGCTGAGAGGGCATGCTTACCTTGCCTTCCCTTTCTTTCCCCCCTGGGTTGCCAGGAAACCAAGCCCCCCCTCTCTCCCCCTCTGCCCCTCTGTATAGAATACTCCCACACCTTTGTGGGCATTTGAAGAAGTTGGTGTCTGTTATTTTTTATCTTGGCGTGTGTAACCTTGATTTGTAGAAAGTTTGTAAAATGTACTAACTGAGAAAATAATTGGTTCCCTCTCTGATGTTCCCTCCCTCCGAGAAACCCTGTTAAAAGAGACCCCCCCAGACCCCAAATCCGGGGTCTCTCATCCTTTGGATTCCCCTTCACAGTAATAAACTGTGGAATGCAAACCAGAGAGAGAGTCCCCCCCTGATTTCTTTACTCGCTCTATAGACTTGAATTCTTGAAGAAAATCAGTGAACCCCACAAACATATGCTGGCTCGAAACTCGAGTGAAGAGAAACCTCATCACTGAGCTAGCCGGGCCACACTCGAGAAAGTATCTTTCCTTCTGTCATCAATGGAAGTACCTTCAATAGATTGCAAGGGGACATGTTTTTCACTGGGAGGGTGTGCTGGACACTCATCCAGTTTTGAGCCAACACAGAATCCCTTTGTCATCTGCAGACAGAAGTAGACATTTCCATCATATGATTCTGCAGTTGAAGATCTCAGTTACTCTCATAAGGAGTATTAAATGAAGAGGTAACCTAGACAGCAAGGCTATTACACACCTTTTTGCAAGCACTTGAAGTTAGTCTAGAAACCAGTGACATGTGATCGGTTTTGCTGCAATTTGTGAGAAATATGAGGGCCTTCTTAAGTACTGTGGCCATTAAATGCAGGTCGCTGGAAGCATCTATTTATTTTATTAACTCTTTAGCTAACTTGAGCTTGTGAGAACTTACTTAACCTTGTGAGACTGGTTTCCTACCAGCTCTGTGCTTAAACTGCAGTTTATTTAATATGTTTACACCTTGAATCAGATGCCTATATTAGTCACCTTGTTTGCAAATTGCAGGAAAACCAAACAAACTTTAAGGAGAATATTACAAAATAACAATGCTGAATATTTTTATTGTTATTTATCAAAGTTACACAGAGATGATAATTGGTGTTTATAAATAGAGTGAATTAGATGGCTAGTTCCAGTAGATTTAATGGAAATTAGATATTAAGGGACAATGGACAAATTCTACTTGGTACATTGTAATGCTAAATACATAATTTCAATGCCAGGAAACCCTCCCTGCCAAAAAAAAAACCAACAAAAAATAAACAAACTCAGAAAAACTCCACTAATAGAAATCTATACCAAAAAAGGTAATTCTGAGGCAAAGGGAAGTAAATGATTAAAACCAAAACATAAAATCCATAAGTTGGTTCATATCCAAAGATCTTAGTCCATTATCTTGTCTCTTACTATAGGAACAGCAGAGGTAAGCTTCTTAAATATATTCCCCCAGCTCCCATCAATTACTACTAGAGGATTTTTTGAGCCAGAGAAAGTATCTTAATATTTGATAGCTCTTGATTTTGGGTTTTCTTCCCTCCCTCCCTCTCTTCTCCCCAATCATGGATTTGTCTGCTCTCTTATTGAATTCCTGTGAATGTCTAGCATACACAATGTCTGCTGCAATACAGTTCCAAAGTTTAATTAGCCATACTATGAAAAAAGTCTCTGCTCTAGCTTCCTGTGTTAGTTTTGTTTAAGATTCTTCGGATTTATATTAGAAGAGACAATGAAAATTCATTCTGAGTTTGTCTGCTTCATGGTGTGCATTATTTTGCAGACCTTTGTTGTATTTTTCAGACTGAAGAATCCTACATTTTGATCATCCTTGTTCCTTTTTTCCATTTGCTAGTTCTTTTATATGCCTTCTTTTTAAGATGGGGGAGTCACAAAGCACACAGTATTCAAGATAAAAGCACACAATGGATTTATATGATGGCATGACAATGTTCTCTGTTTTGTTCTGAAATTTTTCCCATTAAGTCATACCATTTGAGTTGCTTTTTGACTGCTAGTAATCATTAAGTTGATATTTTCACAGAAACATATAATTACCCAAGATGTATTTCCTGAGTAGCAATAGCTATCTCAGAGCCCATCATTCTGTATATAAGGTTAGGATTGTTTTCTCCTGTATGCATCACTTTTCATATAAAACTTACTGTATTCATATTACACTGATTAGAAATGTGAAGCTAATGTTCAATTACATGGAAAAAATATATATAGCTTAGTTGTATTATAGAGGGCTATATGGATATTGAAAATTGTGTGTTCCAGATGAGGATTTAGTAAATCTGCCTAGTGGTTTATATGAAACTCTTTCTTCATTTGTAAATGTGTGCTTACTAAACTAGACTGTAATTAGGAGCAATTACAAATTAAGATACAAAAATACCTTACATATTAGCACAGGATTGTGTGTCTTTACAGATGTTTGTATGCGTAAAACTCCCATTAGTGTTAAAGCATTAGGCTATTGATTGGCTTCTTAAGTTAACTCTGCCACCCTTTAAACACAATCAAAAAGGGATTGTGATGAGTTTGCTTTATGTGAAAGGCACAAGCTTACATGAGTCATGCAAAAATTGGTAGGAAATCTAACACTGCAGAAGTAGATCAAGAAAAATCTGTGTTTTGGGCTTTATAAGAGATGGAGTTCACCTTATAATACACCTATAAATTGAATTTTGACAATGCTGTCCATACAAAGTATTTTGAAACACCTTGTATTAAAAATGCCTCAAACGAAAACTTAGGAATGTTCTGAACTTGAAATTGAGATGTGAGTCTTAAAATTAAATTGAAAAGTTATTTTTTTCCCCCAAAGAGCTGTGCTGACTTTACAGTTCTAATATCTGATAGAAGTGAATCCCACAATCAAGGAGTGTAAAAGCAAAAGACAAAACCAGCATTGAAAGGATTTAGGCTAAAATAAGGGTCAGCTGGCAACCCCTGAACAGAAAACCTCAGTACAATGCAGAGGAGAATACTGCTTCCTATAATTGAAAATGGATGAAAAACCAAGGTCATGAATTGCTTTAAAAAGTAATAGGGCAATTTGATGAAGCAGAGAGGGCAAAAAGTAGATGATGAGGGCTCAAGGAAAAAGTTATTCAGAACGAAGTCAAACCAGGGGAAGTCAACAGCATCTTTAAAGGGTTTTGACTGGAATGGAACAGAATAGGAAAACATCTTTTATTCTTTCCATCCCTTCTCCCAACCCCTCTTCAGGATGGATCAGTTAGAAGGAAGGGAATATATTTGTTTCTACTAACTGGACCCACCGAAAGGCAAATGTTTCCTAGTTAAATGAGTGACAACGAAGTATGAATATTAGCTAATAAAAGAGGGGACTAAAAGGAAAAAAAGAGCTAGGGATAGATGAGATTAGATAGATAGATAGATAGATAGATAGATAGATAGATAGATAGATAGACAGACAGACAGACAGACAGACAGTTATTGGGAGAGCAAATCTGTCTGCTCTCAAAGAAAGCTTGTATTTGGGCCAATAAAACAATTTGATTTCTACAGCTATAACTCTTGTAAAAATATTACAGTCTCTCTGTCCAGCAGTTCATACTGGCAAGACAGCAGCACCCATGGAAACTGACAGATTTTGGCTATGTAGATCACTCAAATAGTCTATTAAGAAAGTAGTGCAGATAAGAATAGATGTGTGTTCTTCATATCTTCTTTGTTTTCATGTCCTGTCTACATTTCATAAGCAAGAAGAGGTGATAGTGAGTTTAGAAACACTTGTGTTATTTTTCATAACTTAGCTTGAGTCAGACAGTTTATTTTTAAGACAAGAATTGACTTTGTGTCAACAGACATCTAGATTTATGTTCTGATTCTGAATTTTTCAGGATGTGGCTTTGCACCTCACTCTGTATACTTTGTTTTGGCCATGAAATAAACTTGCCGATGTGTTTTTGACTGAAGCATAAGGAGCATATGCTAGAGGCAATAATCTGAGCACTCATGCTGGTGGACAGGGTTTGAAGTTAAGGAAATCAGAGAGAAAGAAAAAGAGACAATTTTAAAGCCACCTGCTTCCAAAGTCGTGAAGGTGTCTGTATTATCCTTTCAAGCTGCTGCTGCTTAGCATCACTGAAAATCAAATGGCTTTTTCCAATTATCATCTAAACACAGGTTTAGTTAATGGTTTTGGGATTTTTCGCACACTCCATGTCCATAGTGTAATTAAGCAGCTGAAGGCTCAGATATGTTATACATACACACACAAATAGTGTAAAACAATAGTTTTCTATGAGAGATCCATTTGGAGATCAGTGTAAGCCATACATTAAGGGGCAGGATGGGTAGAAGGTGTTTCATTTAGCTCAGGTCTCTTAACTGTAGTGGATTGAACACATCAATTATCAGTCTGCTTCATGAAAGGATTGAGAAGGCAAATATTCTTTAATTATGGGTCAGCCTTTACTTTGATGTCTTATATATGACCCTAACTTTAATTTCCTTGATTTGTACATTTGCCCCTCTGAAAATGACAGGTCGGGTTTCTATTGAGCTTTCTAACAAGCAGTGTTGAGTCACTGATTTGTTTCTGGGAGTGGAAGCAAGCCTGTTTCATCAGCACAGTAGCTTTTTGCACTTTTACATTCTCTTTTGTGCTCGGCCTCATTCATGTGGAACCACCTTGGGTATCTAACACATCTCTGAGAGCAAACTACAAATGTAAAAATTTTGTCCAACCAAAATCCTTTTCTCATGGAACAGAATAGCTTAATTTTCACTAGACATTGGGAACATTCCCTATATCACACTAACACCTTAAAATGTGCCCAGATGTTGCCTGTAAGGGTGTTAGCTGGCATGTGCAAAAGTTTGACAGGCATTTGGATTGCAATTAAACAGTATGGAAAATCATGTCCCACTTTCAGCTTTCAATCAGTGGACTACACAAGCTGGACTTGCTGTAATAGCCATAGTAGCAGTGTGCACATGCTTGTAGTGCACAGCAGAAGTTTTAGTGATCTCTGACTTGGCCATTTATGTGACTTCTGTACAGCACCACAGGAATCTACAGATTATCAACCTAAATACCTCTACTTTAAGCTAGGCACTACCTAGAAAAATTAATATCATCATGATGTGATCTGGCTCCTTACTATAGTAAATATGTAAATATTTATATTATTCATATTTATTTATGTATTTATTTATAGTAAATATAGTAAGATTTAAGGGATTTTAGGGAAACAGTGAGAAAAAAAAGGATGAGTCACATTAGTTATACTGTGTGAGGCCATGTATGAAGCCCTACAAGCTGAGAACTATAGTCAACTGTAATAAAATATGGAAGAGCACATATGTTTGTGCACAGCCACTACACACTTTAAAAGAGAAAATTACATAGTCTGTGTTATTGTGCAGCTGTGAATTGGGATCTGAGAGGAAGGAAATGACCGGTGATAGTCTGTTTAGGAAAGATACACCATACTGGAATCAGAAGATATTGATTTATTCTTTCTTCATCCCATATACATTCTGAATACATGCAACAGCTTTAGGTTCCACTTATAACATCAGTTTATCACACAAAAAACATACCAATCCTCTTAATTGTAGTTCTCTGGATAATGTAGACAGATTCTCCATATTCTCTTTAAAGGAGGCATTGCTTCATAGGATCTTGCAGAGTTGTTCAGGAAAAAAAATGCATTAAATATTTAAACCAACTAAATAGATTCCCTTGATCTATCAGTTCAGATACATTGAGCTTATCTAAGATATAAAAGGCCCAGATCAGAGAATCCAAAAATATTTAAAAGTCACATTTAATGACACTTCCATGATTAAAAGAAAAAACAATTGAAATTGTGGCACACAGAATGAAAACAATACAGTATGGTGCTTTAAAACATCACCAACCAGATACTTTCCTCCATTTAAAGGAGGAAAAAGGCATTTTGTATTAAATAAAAGAATGCAAGCAAGTAGCTTTCATTGAAGTTGTCCCCTGGTATGTAAATAAGCTATACAGTACTTATTGCTGCCACAACCTATTACAATGTATTGTGAAACTGATAGTATTCAATCCTAAGGTCAATATGGGTGAAAGAAAGGTTGGAAATATAAGTTTTCTGCTGGAACAGGTAAATGGCTGGTTGCTGGGGTTTGGGGTGGCTGTTTCTATTTCTGTAAATGGGGAAAGTATCTTCAAGTTCAATGATTTACTCAGTTAGGTGAATGTCACCCCCATTATTTTTATTTTTTTTTGTCAGGTCTCAAGGCATGACAGCCAGTCGTTCTCAGCGCATCTATTGACCTGGTTTGCTGAAGGTAAATTTTGACTGCATTTTCTGTTGCCCAAAAATGACCTGTCAGTACAAATGAAACACATTCTCACCTCTCCACCAGAATTATAGAACCACAAATTGATCAATGTTGCTAAAGACCTTTAAGAGCATCAAGTACAACTGATGTACATCAAGTACAACTGACTAAACTCAGAACTGACAAGTCCACAATAATGCATGTCCCAAAGCACCACATCTGCACATCTTTTAAATACCTCCAGGGGTGGTGACTCAACTGCCTTCATGTTCAGCTGGCTATCAACCAACATTCCCAAGTCCTTTTCCACCACTCTTCCTCAAGTCTGTGGCACATTTGTTACCCAAGTGCAGGATCTGGCACCTTGCCCTGCTGAACCTCATACAACTAGCTTTGTTCTTCTGATCCAGCTTTTCCAGATCCTTCTGCAAATCCTTCCTACCCTTCAGCACATCAATACTCCTGCACAACCTGGTGCTGTTGGGTTGCAGAGGGTACACCTCATCCAGATCATCAATAAAGATGTTGAACAGGACTGAAACCACCACTGAGCTTTGGAGATGGCAGTCGTGAGCTGACACCTACTGGATGAGGCACCATTCACCACCATTCCTTGGGCCTGGCCATCCAGATAATTCTTAACCCAGCAAAGGATGCACCTGTCCAAGCTGTGGGCTTTCTCCTCTAGGAGAATGGGAAATTACGTCACTTTACTAAGGTCTAGGGAGACAGAATCCAGAGCCTTTCCCTCATCCACTGAGTGGACTACCTTGTCATAGAAGGGGATCAGGTTGATCAAGCAGGACCTGCCTTTCCTAAACCTTTCTGCATATTTTTGGGTGTGAATATATGAGGAGATGAAATCTTCTCAAAGTAAATCTTCCTTTGGAGGACTTCTTTGCAGTTT
The DNA here is from genome assembly GCF_049639895.1 of Pseudopodoces humilis. Lineage (NCBI taxonomy): Eukaryota > Metazoa > Chordata > Aves > Passeriformes > Paridae > Pseudopodoces > Pseudopodoces humilis. The sequence continues at coordinate 57,946,944 of NC_142201.1, read as the reverse complement.
ACTTCTTCACTTCTTGTTTACTTCTTTACTTTATTGTACTGTAAAGAAGAGTTCTTCAAGAAACATTACTATGGAACAACAAACCAGCTTGTGAAAGATGCTGCTTAGCCAGAATGCTGTAAGTGACCTACCTCCGGGGTGACAGAGCACGAGTCATTTAGCTCAATGTCTCGGGCAGTGACTAATGGAAGTTTATGTCAGAGTATGGCAAGTATGCAGTGGGGTATTATGCGTGCTTGAAAGAATTTTTCTCAGCTTTTTAACATAAAAAACCTCAAACACCTCTTTTCTTGTAAATTTAAAAAGAGTGCTTACTTTTGACTGACTTTTCTCTTGTTTCAATTTGTGTGCAATGCAATTATGACATCCAGAGAACAGCAGTGGAAACCAAAGTCTACTGAAATTAGATGAAAATATGCTGAAAACATTATTTTATCCATGATAATAAAAATGAAAGAAAACTGAAGAGTTGAAGAAGAACTTATGATACTGAGAGATTGGTCAATATAATAGTAGGGGCAGAAAAGAGCAACAATGTGTAGAATAAAATCTGCAAGAGGGAGGCATACTATGACTATTCAGCATGAAATAGAGATGAGGTAGGTATATGAAAGCAGAGAGAGGACTGGTAGACCAAAATTGCTCCTTGTCTCTTCCAACACAAAAGACAGGAGTTATTAAGTACAGCTATGAGGATTAAGTTTCAAACAACAACCAACCAAGGAAAAAAAAAATCCCAAGAACTATTTCTGCAATCAGTGAGGATAAAAACGGTATTGTGCATGCAAGAAATTTAACTGAGTTCAAAGGGAAACTGGACAAGTACTTGGAATAGAGATCCTTAGGGAATTACTGGAAAGACATCAATAACCTGAGAGAGAAGAACATCATAAGGAAATACACATATATACTCAGCCTTACCCAGGCTTGCATGTAGGATCCACCTGAAGATGGGGACTGGGCTAGATAAACCCTTGGACAAAGCTGGTGTAACCATTCCCCTGAATATTATTCAGCCAATTCACCTCAAAACACCACTATGAAAATGTATCTTTTCAATCACATCCAACACAAATTATCTCCTACCTTTATCCTCCCTGTTCCCTCAGTTTCCGAGAGGCAGAACGTAACTGCAGCAGAGCAGGATTAGATACAAAAGCCACCCATCCACCTGTGATACACATCTTTGGGCCCTTTTCTGACTTTTCCTTATTTAATTACTTTTCTGTGTTCATCTGTTTTCCCATTAGAGGTTTTTCTCTTTCCCTTTTTTTTTTTATTTTATTTTTTTTTTTATATTTTGGGGGTGGGAGAAAGGTTATGGTTTTGGGAGGAAAATTTTAACTACTTTAACTTACTTTAACTACTTAAGGCTTCTTTCCTTAATATATACATTATCATTATTGATTTCCCTCTGTTTATATTTTAATAAATCTTCTTATGCCTAGAATCCTTTCCCATTAATTCTACATTATCCCAGGGAAATGTTTTTGGGGAGTAAATGAAAAGACTCCACAAAACTTCCCTGGATCTATTTAGCAAATAATACTGTTTTTTTTTACATCAGTATCTAAATTCATCAATCTCATCTGATTGCAAGCAAACCTTATCTGAGGACTTGCCCATCCAAACTTTTATTCATTTAGTGCCTCTGTGTGCTGGTGACTAGAATGTGTCTGAATATTTCTAAATCTGTGATTGCTCTTTTCTCAGAGAGTCATGAGATCATTCTGCTCTGATATCACTCAGCAGTTGTATAGGCTCTGTGTACCTATGCTGAGTGCAATTTAGTATCTTACAACAAGGCTTACTTTAAGGAAATTCCATTTTGCCTAGGACTTCAGTGCTTCTGGTTGTCTTGAAGTCAGGCAGAAGTCTGCTATATCTGACCATAAAAGTTTGTAGACAGACAATTCCAGCTGGAATAGTGAGGTACAGGATTGTTGTATGGCTCCCAATAAACTTTCTGTCCTTGCCTACTCTGTTACACAGAGGATTTGTTCTGCTTCAAAATGTGAATCACAATGGAATAAAATACTTTGCCACGAATAAACATCTCTATTTGGAAAATTCTTCTTAGAGACATTATCTTCCAAATCTTTTAAAATATTGATGCAAATGTCTGGGCTTATATTTAGAGAAGAAAAGGAGTTTAGATCTAAGAGGAGAACATCTTGTATTCAGGTCATTTAAAAATATTGGTAATTATTTTTATGCATATTCTAATTAAATATGTATGTATCGCTTTAATTTCAAATAGCACTTCATAGAGATTTAAAACCCAGACCTTCCCACCCTGGAGTTTACATCAGACAATATATCAGGAGCAGAGATGAAAGAATGTTCAATGCAAGATGGGGTAAGTCCTACTGCAAAGATAATGAGAATCTCATGCTGCTGTAAACGAAACATGGCAAAGCCAGTGGTTTAATTTAAGAATGTGGAAGGCATAAGGATGAAAAGCAGATAATGATGGAAAGCTTAAGAGGAGGAGTTTGAAAGAAAAAGGGTGAGCATGAGCCCTTCAGCGAAGTATTTCTCATATCAAGGCAATGCCTTTGAAGTTGCTCAAGTCATTAAAACGGGGCTAAGCTTGGCCTACAAGACTAGAATAGAGCTGTGACACAAAGCCAAAGTTCTGTGCATAAGTAGGTACAGACAGCAGGATATGTATTGTAAATACCAATATTGTCTTCTGAGAGTCTGGAAGTGCTGGCCAAAGGGTGCAGTGGGCTCAGCATTTGAGCATGCCAGCAAGTTTCCAGACAGAGGAACAGACAGACAGACAGCTGGACTGCAGGTGGTGGGTGGGAGCAGCACGCACTGTGCTGATTGCTGTTACTTTCTGAGTCTGATAGACCTCTCTCAATGAGAACTATGCTTACACAAGTGAAAAAGCTGAACTGTTCCTGAATATCACTTAAACAAAATGCAGTGTGTATCTAATCTGCTTTTTAATACACACACTGTGTACTAAATTGGAGCAGTCTTGCTGCCTGTCACTGTAGGGCTGCAAACCCCGAGCCTTGCTGAAAATTTTGTGTTCTTTTGGGAGCCTCATACTTTTTGATTGAAAAAGATCTTTCTGACAAGATTGAAATTCTTTTCATGTCTGGAGTTTATAAAGGGACTCAATAGGTTTCTCTGTGGTTTCTAGTCTCCCTCTTGCTCACATAATTGACCCTAAAAAAGAGAAAAACATAAAGCAGAAAAATACTACCTCTACAGAGGATTTTAGGAAGCGTTTTATTTCTCCTCTTTATTTTGGGAGAGACATAGGTAGACACAAAAATGGTTAGTCAATTATTGCAAAGAAAACAGTTTTCTTTGAGAAAAGTAAAACTTTGCTGCTTTTATTTTTTGTTATGGAGCACACTGTTACATAATTTCTTTCTTTGAAATGTGCATCCAGCATCACGATTCTAATAAAGTGCTTTTTTTTTTAATATTTCATTGCTTTGTATTTACTGACCTGATGTAATACAGCATAGTATTTATTGTGCTGAGGTTTCTTTGATACACTGCATGAGCAGTTTCACAATGCAGTTATATGAGTGATTTCTTGCAAATAGTAGATGTGTTCATCAGGCGTTTATGACCCTCTCTTGCTTTATTTTTAACAGGAATATAACAGTGCTTGGAGACAGTGCACATAGACAAACACACACACAAATATAGAAAATATTTCAAATATACATTTCCCACTCTCTGTCTGCCGACATTCTCCTCTAGCCTGGAGGTACTTAGAAGGATATCACTAGGGCTAACAAAAAATTTTGAACAAATCTGAAAACACTTGAATTCTTGCATAGTTGAAGTTCAGCTCAGTTTCATGTGTTTATGAAAGACAGGTCCTGCTTGAGTCACCTGATTCCCTTCTAAGACAGGGTGACCAACTTAGTGGAAAAAAGCCTGTGGATATTGTCTCCCTAGACTTTAACAAAATCTTTGACACCATTTTCCACATCATTCATGGTCTGGATGGTTTTATAGTTCACTGCATGAAAAACTGCCTGAATGACCAGGCCCAGAGAGTGGTAGTGAATGAGGTTACATCCGGTTGGCAGCCAGGCACTAGTGGGGTTCCTCAGGGCTCAGTACTGGGACCAGCTGTGTTTCATATCTTTATCAATGATCAGGAGGAAGGGATTAAGTACATCCTCAGGCAACTTGAAGAGGACATCAAGTTAGTCAGGTATGTTGACCTCCTGGAGGGTATGAAAGCTCTACAGAGCAATCTGGAAAGGCTGAATCAATGGGATGAGGCCAATTGGATGAGGTTCAACAGGGTGAATACCAGGTTTTACACCTGGATTATAACAACTCCATGCAGTGCTTCAGACTTGAGGAGGAATGGCTGGAAAAGCTGCCTGGCAGAAAAGGACCCGTGGATGCTGGTCAATAGCCAGCTGAACATGAGCCAGCAGATTGTCCAGGTGGTCAAGAAGGCCAGTGGCATTCTGGATTGTATCAGAAATAATGTGTCCAGCAGGACTAAGGAAGTGATACTCACCCTGGATTTGGCACAGGTGTTGTGAGTCCTGATTTAGTATCTTACTGAGCACATCAATTTTTATTGAATGAGTGGTTTTGATTTCTCAAAGAATCACCATCAAAGGTATTAGCAAAAGTGGTTTTAATAGGAATTCATGAAAGGGTGACTTAAGGTTTGACAGCAAGGTTCACTATCAGCTACTACATGAAAGAAACATAGAAAGGAAAGTTGAGTTAGAATTGAGGTAGAATCATTTACAGAGATCAGAGACAAAAAAAGACAATTAAGGTCATCCCACTGAGTCACAAGATTCTGAAAGGACACTCTTGCTTTTTAAACTCCTTTTCAGAGAGGAGTCTAGGAGTGGCTAGATGCAGACTTAGTCCCAGACTTGGTCAAAAACTTATGTCTAAGGGATTATTGTTCAAAGGTTGTAATAATTAATAATGAATACCTACATTATTAGTAATGTATCTATTAATTCAGCATACCATCAGTCATTTACTGAGAATCAGTTCTAAATAACGGGTCTCTCCACCTAGAGCAAGGAAGGATCTCTTACTCTCAGGCATGGTATCTCAGACCTTGAGACTTCCCTGCCCAAAGCTAATCTGGCATTCATCACAGAGAGAACTCAAATTTGGTTTATCCAAAAATTTATTATTGGTAAAAGGTCTATGCCTTGAGAAGCAACCTTGAGAGCCATCCCAGCTCAATGGGAGATCACTGCCATGCAGCCAGGCTGTCTAGGAGGAAGAGCTCAAAAGAGACTCTCTTGGACTGTCACATTTGTGGAAAAGGTAGTTGGTTTGTAGTCAAACTGCATGCAATTAGGAAATTGTGCATGAGATTCCTTATACACACAACTTTCTTGATTCTGTGATAAATCAGCTGTGGAAAAAGGACCTGTCACTCATGTACTAATCCCATGACCAATGTTCTAAGTTCATACACATCAATACTCTGTCTCTCTGCTCCTCTGAGGCTTGCTAGAGAAGTTTTTGGCCATGCAACAACTCAAGCCTTTACATCTTTTGGAGAATATACCAAACTGCTGATAGTTTTGTTAAAGTGGCAAATGCAATTATCACATCTTATAAGGTGGCACGTCAAACCCTGTGGTCAGTTTTGGGCCCCTCCTTACAGGAGGGACATTGTGGTGTTAGACTGCGTCCAGAGAAGAGCAATGAAGCTGCCCTTCACAGGGAAAGGTCTAGAGCAAAAGGATTACAAGGAGTGTCTGACCGAACTGGGGTTGGTTAGCCTGAAGAAAAGGATGCTCAGGGAGGACCTTATTACTCTCTACAACAATCTGAAAGGAGTTTATACGAAAGTAGGTTTTGCTCTTCTTCCAAGTAACAAGGGAAATGTGGAAATGGCCTGATGGAAATGTGGAAGTAACAAGGACAAGTGGAAATGGCCTCAAGTACCAGGAGATGTTTAGGTTGGATATTAGTAAGGATTTCTTCACTTGTTAGTGACGGGCTTGTCCATGTTAGGTTAGAAGTTGGAATTTATGATCTCAAAGGTCTTTTCCAACCTTACAGATTTTATGATTCATGAGGTATTGATTATGCATGAGCTAGATCCTCCTAAGCATTTAGATTCCTAAAGTCAGTGAAATACTTATTTCCCTTTGATTCATAAAAATGCTGAATACTAAAGTACAACTTAGATCAAATATAAGTGTCTATATTCAAGAAAATCTGTTAAAATTATACAAGTTTCTGAAAACAGCCATTCTGGTAAAGGCTTCTGTATTAGTGATACTGTTACCCAGTGATAAGACTATGTGTACTGAGCAGACAGTCTGGTTACCTGGGCCCACAATTACATGCCATCAGGCTCAGTGTTGCAACACCTAAAATGGACTGAGATTTTAAGACTGAGATCTCTGACTTGAGATTTCAAATTCAAGAATCTTAACAGCTGACATACTTGAATGTTTGGACACATTAAGGCACAACAAAAAGCAGAAACCTGTCTAGCCTTTCTGGGCTTAAAACCACTCTTAAAATGGCATGTAGGAAACCCCAGCCAAGTTGTGAGTTAAAAATTGTATTTTGTTATTATGCTGAAATCAACATTTTTAAACATTACCCGATTTTTGCATAATAGCTTAGAACACTCAGCAAAAAGTCCCAGGTGAAGAAGAGTCCTAAAAGTTTGCAAAACTGTGATCCTAAGGAGACTTTTTTCTTATGGCAAAACTTAGGTTTTCCATCTTTCTAGGTATGAAAGTCAGACTGCAGTAAGGAAGTATTCTTGGTGGCAGCATGCCTGGATTGTCTGCAAGAAATAGCCTATGCTTAATGGAAAATTGAAATGGAAAATTTGGCCTAGGGGTGTAAGGGAAATTAATTAAAATTCCATCTTAACTGCTGATTCAAGATTTGATGGAATTATCATAAAATTATAGACTGTCCTGGGAGGCCTTTAAAGATTATCTGATTCCAATCCTGCTGCCATGGGTAGGAACACTTTCTACTAGAGCAGGTTCCCCAGAGCCCCATCTAACCTGAACTGACACTTGTGGATGCCTCAGGGATGGGGCATCCACAACTTCTCTGAGGAACCTGTGCCAGTGCCTCATCACATTCCACAGCGAAAAACTTTCTCTTAATATCCAATCTAACCTACTCTCTTTCAGACTGAAGACATTCCCCCTTGTCCTGTCACTACGTGCTCTTGTAAACAGTCTCCATCTTTCCTATAGGCTCCCTTCAGGTACTGGAAGGCCACAATTAGGTGACCCCACAGCCTTCTCTTTACCAGGCTGAAATAAAAACAATTGTCTGAGCCTTTCCTCATAGGAGAGATACTCCATCTCTCTAATCAACTTGGTGGCCCTCCTCTGGACTTGCTCCAACAGATCCATGTCCTTCCTTTGCTGTATCCCAGAGCAGGATGCGGCTCTTCAGGGGGAGTCTCACGAGAGCAGAGCAAAGGGGCAGAAACGCCTCCTTACCCTGCTGGCCATGCTGCTTTTGAAGCAGCCCAGAATATCTTTGGTTTTCTGGGCTGTTGAGTGCATGTTGCTGGGTAATGTCCAACCCCTAATCCACCCCTTGAAAGAGCTAGTTGCAATCTGTTCATCCCCAGCCTGTGTTGATACTGGGTATTGCCCTGACTCAGGTGCAGCACCTTGCACTTACTTGGCCCTGTTGAACCTCACGAGATTCCTACGGGCCCACTTTTCAGGCTTGTCCAGTTCCCTCTGAGTGGCATCCTGTCCTTCAGGTTTGGCAATTTATCTTGGCGTCCTCTGAAAATTTTCTGAGGATGCACCTAGCACCTCTGTCTATGAAGGTATTAAATAACACCAGTGCCTGCGCAGGCCCCTGAGGGACACCACTGATCTCCGCTGGGACTCTGAGCTGTTGACCACTGCCCTCTGGGTGTGAATGTCCTATCACTTTCTTATGCATCTAAACAGTTCACTCTGCAAATCCAGATTTTGTGGGGAACATGCCCAATACTTTCCAGAACTCCCGATAGATGATGACATGTGTAACCTTTTCCTTGTCAACTGATAATCTCCTGATATGTATTGATTTCTCCTGGGACCAGCTTGAAGACATTGTGTTAATTTATAAGTGTATTAAAAACAAATACTGATGTATTAAGAACTGCTCTGTAACCACCAAAGATACCTGAATGACACATGACTGTTTGAGGTAAAACACTGATGACATATGTTTCAAAAATTCGGTATTCATTGCTGCACTGTTCATTTTGATGTGAAAAGACATAGCAGAAGAGAAACAGTATGAAGAAGAGAAATGAGATTTCTTTTATGTTTAGAAAACTTCTACTGGAAGAGAGATCAAAAAGATTAAGTCAATTTAGTTTATAGAAGAAATGAATAAAAGGTGGAAGGCTAGAGTCGTATATAATAATAATAATTATAATAACAACAACAACAACAATAGTCTAGTGAATGACATTGAATTTGTTCATACTCCTGTCTCACTTTTACATAACTTAAGAACTGGTTAAAACCTACAGAAATTAACACCACTGATTTTGCTGGACATTTGAAATATTAGAATGATTTTGCTGGACCTTTTAAAATATTCTTAATGCATGCTAAGCTATTGATTTCACATTTCCTGTTGGCTTCAATATTTTTCCTGACAGGAAAATTTGGATTTAAATGAAAATATATCTTAATGTTAGTTAACTTTTTATGACCAGCAAGCATATGCAATGAAATTTTAAACCTTGCATTTTGTGAGCAACAAATATTCAAAGCTTTTATTTGTAAGAAAAAGTCAGTGTCATTATATACCTAAATAGATGAAGCAGCAGTGAAGAAAACTGAAAAGCAAATATGAAATTTAATAATGGCTCTCCAGCAGCTTGCCCTCAGATTGTTAGGAATTCATTAAACAATGGTTGAGCAGAACAGACAATTAAATTATTCTCATATGAAGTATCTATCCATATTATGAATATTGCATATGACAGTACACATTTCTGAAGGGAAGTAGTGCACAAATTTCATTTGAAGGAATCAGCAAGAGGTTTGATTTCAGCCTCCAGATATATCCTTCCTTCACAGACAAAATAATAATAGTAATAATACTAGTAATAATAGCAACAATAATTAGGATGCTGATGTATAAACAAAGTTAATATACAGAATCCTAATAGCATAATATAACCTCCTGTAGAAGAAGAAACTGGAGATGGAAGTTTATGCCAGAGACTTGACAGATATTTCAGATACATACTATCTATACACTTATAAAAGGAGTAAAGGAGAGGCTGGTAAAATGTTCAGGCAGCATTAAGAAGAAATCAGTGAGATTAAAGGTCAGCCAAAACAAACATAAGTAGAATTTACAGTTATGTCATGATTTGATGTGTAATGAACATAAAATGGTGTGAGAAGTCTGTCTCATACTGGCATTCAATCTTGTCATGTTTCACTAATTTGAACTTGACTTGTGACTGATAACACTAATGGAAAAAGAATCTGATAAAATAAAATTTTTGCTTTATTGGACTTCTAAATGTATAGACCAAGTATTTAGATGACATTAACTAAGCCACTGAAAGTTACCGGTAAATATTGAACAGCTTATCTAAAATTTGTTTTAATTAAATTATTTTTGACAATATTTTGGAAAATGGAACACAGATAACACTTTATATAGTGTTTAAAGCTAAAAATAAAACCTATTACATCAGCTGAACATTATAATTTTGCAATCATTAAATTATTGATCTACAACTAAAGATCAAGATGACCAAAAGTAATATAAATACCGTATTCAGTGATACATTCAAAATATATCTGAGGTAATATGTACCTAAAACAACTCTTTCAGAGTAAAGGCTAGGGGCAAATCTCTATAGTTTTGTCTTTTGTGCAGATTTGTTCCTGATACAAATACAGGAAGTTGATGAAAACAGAGAACAAACTATTAATCTGAACTCTAAAGTTTGGCTTTTCAGGTTCTAATTCAAAACATAAATTATGTGACCATGTGACAACTTGATGAGGTATTATTCATAAAAATGCTTTGATCTCTTAAGAGGCCAGAGATTGGATCCAGACTATGGAATCTATTAGTCCATGGCATCAGGTTAATTTCAGAGAAGGCAAGAGAAATAATCAGGACAGTGACTGAAGACCCATGCTTGTATGTCTCCTACCATGGTGCACACTTCAAGAACAGCCTCAGTAGCTTCACTTGATGTCTCCTTCTATTTCTCTGCCACTCTTATGCCCTTATACCAGTGCTCTGGATATTCAGCTGTGTGTGGCCACAGCAAAATATCTTAGTAAGTTTTCCCAGCAGCCCTCATGGCATCGCAGTCTGACTGAAATTCTAAGGAGTGACAGATTGGCAACTTCCAGTTTAGATGCTGAGATACAGACTAGGTTCAGAACATCAGTAGCTTTCCTATTTGTTTTATAAATCTAAAACTTACTAGACTATCTCTTGTTTTAGTATGAATAACATTATTTCCCCTAGCCTTGACAAATGCAATATTGCCCATTTATACTCATTTATAATGATTATTTTCCTGGTTTGTCACTTGGTCACGCTATGCCCTTAACATACCATTTCTGGTGCCTCCCTGCTTGGCTGAGTTAAACTAGTTTCCCAAGCTTCTCTTATTTCATGATTAATTTTTGCATTTCTCAACTCTGTATATGGCCTTTTATTTAATATCAGTAAAGGCAATAAGACTTGGTCTATCTACTGGCATATTCTGTACACCTCCATTACATGCTTATTGTATTTTCAGAAAAGCACCTTAGCAAGTACTTTTACCTTCAGGTTGCCGGGGTATGGCAATGTATGACTGAAGTGCACCAGTAACACCCAAGAGCTTTTTGGCTTTTTTAGGTTGTGTTTTTAAAAGTTTAACCATTCTTAGATGTTTTTATCTAGACAGACTTAATTTAAAGCAGGATGATCATGTGCTTGTTCTGCTAATTGAGGTAAGATGGCATCAGGTGCAGAGATATTCATGCCAGCTGCGCTAATGTTGTTTACTGGTGATACATTCTCATTAAAGAGAAAAAACCCCAAAAAATCATGTCTGTGCTCATCAGAGCTAGAATGCACTGAGTAGATGCAAGGCAGGTTGTTGTTTTTAATCTGGTTCAAGCAACCAAGAAATCCTGCCACCACAGTGTCTGAGTGTAGGCCAAGTAATGGAAATAAGGTATGCCTTGTGCTCTCCTCTCCTTTCTTTGCATAGTGTTGGAGAGGAGGGAACGTGATTCTCTCTTCTGTTCAGGCATGGATTTGCTGAGGGTGGAGGAGGAAAGGGGGTGAAAAGAATGACAGACCTATGTATTCCTATTGCTTGGTGTGAAGCTCATCCACTGTGTGAGACAGCTGTCAATGTGCAGTCTACCAGTCTGGTTGAACGTGGAGAAAACTTTCCTTCTTTTCAGTTCCAGCACTTGGTCTTAAATATTGGATAATTTGTTTATGTATCAGGAGAGGAAAAGAAATGAGAGGAAAAACCCCTCTTCAGGACAATGAATCAGGAGGCAAGGTACACAATTTATTCTTGACAGAAGTCAAAGAAGAAACATCTTAAATCTTGCAGATATAGGACAAAAATCAGGCCTTCACAACTGCACTCAGTTTGGACTCCTACTCCTATCCTGAATTTTCACCAGAAATCAAGGCAATCTGGATATCTAAGTAAACTAGTCTCCCCAGTATAAGAAGGTCTAAATTAATCATCAAATCTGCTTCTGAAAGTGCTGGAGTGAGTCCTTGGGAAGAATCTCAGGGAAAAATATCTCAAGATCTTTGACACAAAAGATTTTCTCAAAATGCTCTCTAGAGAAACTTGCCATCATTAAAAAAAAAAAAGAAAAAGCGGGGAAAAAACAGTGAAAGTGATTCCTATAACCAAATTTTGAGAAAAGTTATTAGTGTTTGATCACCAAAATATAAGGATGAAGAAGGGTTCTCATTTACATAAAGATATAAAAATATCTTTAAAATATCTACTATAAACTGTGAATAAGAGAATAATCTTCAAGATGTATGAATCCTTCAGCCTTGTTGAGGAAAGTTTCAGTTGGTGTACTATATCCAGTTTTGGGCTACTTTTCAATGAAATGTTGTTTTCCCTGCACTCTTTTGACATGAATATCCAGAACTGTTGAAATCAGCTGCTGTTTAATGGACTGTGGTAATTCATGTTGTTTAGCTTAGAGATATAGAAGGTTAAAGCTGACAGTTCAGAGGTAGAACATACTAGAAACATTAATTTCCATCCAGTTAGAAGAAAATAGAAGGAAGGAAGAAAGTGATCAGGTGAATGTAGTTCTATAAATCTCCAAGTCCCAGAATAGTGGAACTAGGATAGTCAGTGGAAGCAATAAGAGACCAGTTAAAAACATCAGAGAAGGAACATTTTTGCACAGTGGGCAGCCAATTCCTGGAAAATACTTCAACAGGAAAATTTGGTGGCAGTCAGAATCAACCAGTACAAAGAGGGATTGAACAAATTCTAAGATAGCAGATCTATAAAGCGATGCTAAAAGGACTAAGGAAGGGAATTTCCCTCGCAAATCTGAAGTACAATATTTGTAGCTATAAGAGAAGTACAACAGGGATGGACTGCAGAAAATGGGCAGGTTTACATACTCTCTTTGAATAGCTTTTATCATTGCTATTGTCTGAGACAGAGTATTGGACTAGAGGTACTATAAGTCTGATCCTATAGAAAAATTATTACATTTTTAAGATAGATATGCATTTTATCCATAAGAAGACTTTAAAAATACCAATCCTTTTCTCTCATCTGAAAATATATTTTCATGGTGACAGGATATCTTTTAACAATTTGGATATTCATATGTTCAGATATTCTTTATGGCTATATAAGCAAAGACAACAATATTACTAGTTCAAATTTAATTTCTTTAGACAGTTATATTCTGATGATTTTAATTTTCTGGATTAGGACAAATCAGACCAGGGAACCTGCTATTCCTTTTTCAATGTTATTTAAGGCTAGGCAAGCCTTGGAGGGCATTAATCTTCTGTGAGTCCAGAGGGAAGAGAACACATTTTCCAGGCTACTGGTGGAATTCATCTCTCTGCAGAGGAGATTTTTCATTGCCTACTCACTGAGCAGTCTAACAAGGAATGGAGTGGGCTGCAAAGCTATCAATGGATTCTGGAAGTGTGCATTGCCCAGAAATCACATTTGAGCATCTTATGATCCTTCTGCGCAAAAACAAATAGAAAATCCTACACTAGAGATTTTGATCAAAAGTAAAGTGGTTTTATACAAAGATATATAGGTCTGCAAACTGATCATTCCCTTATTTTCAGTCTCCATACTGGACTACCCTTCTTAGCTGACATATGAAAGAAACTTTTCTAGCTACTGCAGCCCTTGGGATAGAAAATCTTTAGTAATTTGTCCAACATTTTAATGTTAATAAAAATGCAGTGCATTCAACTAGTGTAACAGAACAGTGAAAGAAAAAGCATGTACTTCTGTTGCTAATGAAAAAGACTATTGGCTTCCTGCATAGTGAGAATATATTTAATCTCGTTCTGACTGTAGTTTCTGAAATTGCTCTTGCCATTCTTAATTTTATATTATGCAATGCCTGTGCTGAGATTCAAGATGGAACAAGTTACGAGACTTCAGGTAGTGTGCAGAGTTCTTTTGAGAGAAAATAACTCAGTATTTGAACTGTGTAATGCCCCTGATTTATGATGCCAATATTATATGGTGGTCTATGTCACCATTGCTGTGGTTGCCACATGTCCCAGCTATAATAGCAAGAATCTCTTGCTGCTAACCAAGCTGAAGATGGGGGAGGAATGAATTAGAATGTTAAGCTCTATGGCCTGGTGCAAAGGGTCCTGGAATAGATACTGTAATTGATGTACCTTTAAATTTTTGTAACCCATGTTTTAAATTGCATGTTATAGGAAATACTGTAGCAGGAACCACCTGGACAGGGAAGATGAGACTCACAAGAAGCAGTGCAAGAGGGGTGGTGATCTGGCCTGAGCTAGTTTTGGTGCCCAGTAATGCCACACAACACACAGAAATCTCCTGCCTGAAGTGGCTGCCGTAACAGATGAAAAACGAAGTCATGGACTAAACTAACTCAATGGACATTTGTATGACTATTGTATTTTATGTTCATTTCACAGGGGTGGTCCATAAACTATGGGAATGACAAATGTGTATTTGTATGTAAAAGGATGAGGTTGGAGGCAGTGGTCCTTAGGGATCTGTTTTCTTGTGTGGAAGTGAGCTTGATGTAAATGGTGTGGAAAAAGGGGTGAATATTGCACTGGTTTTGGCTAGGACAGGGTTTAATTTCTTCATATTGTATTGCTTGCATGGTGCTGTGTTTTGGATCTGTGATAAAAACTGTAGATAGAACAGTAATATTTCAAGTATTTCTGAGCAGTGCTGACATAGAGTCAAGGCCTTCTCTGCCTCTTGCACCACCCCACCAGTGAGAAGGTTGGGAGTGCAAAAGTTGTTAGGGGACACAGCCAGGACATCTGCCCCCAACTGACCAAAGAGATATGCTGGACACTGTGACATCACAGCAATAGAACTTGGGGGTGGAGAGAGGTTGGCTGTGGAGGACATTGCCAAGGGACTGGCTGGGTGTCGGTCTGTTGGTGCTGAGCACCGGGGTTCACTTACATAACATTTTGTTTCTGTTCCCCTTCATTGGTTTTCTTTTATTTTGTTTGCTTTGGTTTAATTTTCTTTGGGTTGAGGGTTGTTTTTTTAGTAATTACACTGTCCTTATCTCAACACATGATTTCTCTTACTTTTAGCCTTCTGATTTTCCCCTCTATCCCACTAGGGGAGATTGAGAGAGAGCCCGTGTGGTGCTTAGTCACCTATTGAGGTTAAACTGTGTTAGCTGAGCATACAGAATCCAGGTCACTTAGAGACTTGACTGACCTGAACACTATAGATTATGAAACCTTTATTATCTCAGATTATATTGCTTTTCCACAGAGGCATCTGCCATTTAAGTTACAACTCCTTACATTGCTAAATCAACCTAGAATACATGCTAATACATGCCACAGAGCTCCCAGTGAGGATGATCAAAGTAACCTTACTGTGAGGAAGAATTAACCTCATACAAGTTTCATTGCCACGGAAACAGCAGGCCCCATCAAATGCATACGACTATGCACTTCATTCCCTGTGAAACTGTTTTAGACAAAACCTTCAAACTCCTCCTGAGATTAAATCTATGCCTGATGTCCAAGGAAAAACTGTTTCCAGATAAAAAATTAAGTATATGAATTTAAAGGATATGAGTCTCCAATTGTCTTTGTTTTCTTTCTTAAAGACAAAATATTTTTGAATTTTGATATATTTGCAAATAAAGAAGTAAACAGTGCCATTCCCACATTGTAATCCCACAAGCACAAAATTATTTATTTATTCAGAATAGCTCTTTTGCATATTGCTAGGTGCAGCTACAGCTTGGAAACAGGTACTAAAGGTGTACAGAAGAATGTTTGTACTATCTTGAGGATATTCATCACAGCTTATCAGAAGGCAGGAGGACAGAATATCCCTTTATTGGAAAGATATTTCTTTATAAAAATTGCTCATGTTATGAGAGCAAAGTCTAAATATTTAAAAGAATTTATATTAAACATTTACAGAGAAGTAAAACTTTCACAAGGAAAAAACAAAATCTTGTGGGATCGAGCAGATAAGAGCAGACTTTACTTCTTGAGAACCCATACCCCTACAAACAGCAATGTTATGCAGGATTCTAGATTTGCGTGTATCACCTGCAGCTCTTTTCTTCTTGTGTAATTCAGTGGCATTATTATGTGTTCTAGTTAGTCTCTAGATGCCACTCTGAATATGCTGAGCTTCTGCAGGTCCTGTATCATATCTGTCAGCTCTTTGCAGATTTTTTGAATATGCTATTTCACATGGCACTGTGTGCCTTTGTTTAAGTAACTGAGTCTCACTTGGAAAGCTACTAAAAAGATTTCAAATCTAGTGCTCTGCCATAAGCCTCATTTCAGTTTCTGCTGCAATTTCAGAAGCCCTAGAGTATCAAAGACAGCTGCACAGGTCTGACAGATATGACACAGGAACTATTGGAGATTCATGTCCCTCTGAAGTACCCATTAGAGGTAGAGAGGGTGTTTGAAATTGTATAGACATCTGTGTTTAGGCAGTAGAATAAACTCTCTAAATCTAGATGTCTTAATCTCAGATTGGATTTCACCTAAATAGCCTATGTTTTGAAATTTAATTAAGTAAACTGATTTGCAAAAGTTACTGAGAAACCAGCATCACTTACTGAAGTCAGAGTTGTTTTCAGTGGAGGGGGAGAGAGATGTGATAAGTGACTAGACATGTGAAGAGAAGAAAAGATAAAATAAAAATAAAATATATAAATTATATATAATTTATATATTTTAAATATAAAATATATATAAATAAATAAATAAATTTATTTAATAAATAAATAAATAAAAATATTTATTTTGAAATGCAATAAACATGGTTTTTAGAAATTGCAATTATGGGAGGAGAATTCTCAGATTGCATGAATATCAGCATTTGTAGATTAGTCTGCTTTAGCCCTGTTTGCATCTCTTAACCTACTTGCATATCTTCAGGCAATGAAATATAGCAGGGGAGATCACACACACAAGCATATTTCAAAGTCACAAGCTTTTTCACAAACTGATTGGCACACAGAAGGATTTCTTACAGAATTTCTTCTGTGCTCATCCAAACACTAATAATCATGTGCAATTTTATCTGACCAATGCTAGGGAATGAATTTTAAACTTGAATACTGATCCATGCAGTAAAGTATTCTATCTAAAAATAATAATCCTAACAACAGAAATCAAATCCCGTTTAAATATTGCCAGTTTGCTCACAGGTATTGCATGCAGAAAACAGGTTAAATGGAATTTATGGATTTGTTTGAAAATAGACACTATTCTGTGCTAGTAAAACATGGAGCTAGGAAGTACTATGCAGTTAGTG
The DNA here is from genome assembly GCF_049639895.1 of Pseudopodoces humilis. Taxonomy (NCBI): domain Eukaryota; kingdom Metazoa; phylum Chordata; class Aves; order Passeriformes; family Paridae; genus Pseudopodoces; species Pseudopodoces humilis. Next base: position 57,929,927 of record NC_142201.1, on the reverse strand, counting down.
TAGTTCAGACATGTTTAGGTGCACATAAAGTGTCCACTGGCAGAGTGGAGATATACAAAGTCTGTGCTTCCAAAAGCTACGTCTGTTGATGCACAGTAACAGCGTGTGCTGCGTGTCACACAAAGCCAGCACCCTTCCTGTACTGTACAGACACCCTTAACTCACCCTGTGACATCTGTCTCGCTTTATTTACCTCCGGGTGCTGAATGGATCACTTGCCATTGCCTTTTTCCCTTGCTGGGGCTGTGCAGTGGCACAAAGCTCTGGTCAGCCATGCAGCACCATTGTCCTCTTTCATGCTCAATCTTTTCCTGTGTGTGTGTTTTGGTGGCTTTATCACCCAGATTCATACTGGGAATAGCTGGCAGCACTGAGGGGTAGCCATGGAGAAGGCTGTTTCTGCAGCCAGGTAGAGAAGCCAGTGGAGCTCCAGCTCACACATATTTACACAAGAGAAGCAGCTGTTAGGGACAAGAGACATGGGTGATATGCTTTTTTTTGGGAGACATGGTGAAATGTGCTGGGGGAAACATGGATAGTATTTGTTGGTGGAGTCTTAAGAGGATAGTCTTAGGAAGATAGATAGAACATAGGTTCTTGGGAAAACAGGTGAGAGGCTTGGGGGAAAAATGCAGGCAGGATTTTGGGGCAGACACATGGAGGAGATACTCTTGGGGGCCCACTTGGGAAGACACTTTTGGTAAGACACACAGTAAATGTTCTGAAAGATGCTCTTGGAGCATACAGCATACAGATGGCATGGCTTCAGGGGTAGAAATGGCTTCAGAAAAATTGCATGGATATATGAGAGACTACAGGAACACCCAAGAGAGAACCCTGGGGAAGATTCAGAGAGATAGGAGGAGCAGAAATCACTGAAGTGGCTTCCAAGGGTCCTCATGGCTATTTTGCTTAGGAGTGTGCACTGCTCAGCAGGGACTGCAGAGCTGACCTACCTAACTTTCCTCACAGACATTGCCATCTCCCTGTCTACAAGAAAGGGAGGTTATGTAATATTTAAAATTATTTGAATATCTGTGAGTAAACCATTTTGATATCCAAAGCCATTTAATTTCTGTGTTAGCGATTTTGTTATGGTAATAACAGTTGTGCAGTTGTAATAAGTCTGCAAGGCTTTGAACTCACATTAGCTGGCATCAGTGCCCACCAACAACTATGGAACCTGCATAATTATTTCTTTTTTTATTTAGAAAACATGACCTGGCAGTTATAATTACAGATCAGTTCTCCTAACCAAACTATTTAGAGGATATTAAACTATCGTTTTTATTTTCGTACTAAGATTTTATTATTATATGCTACATATTCTAGGACCTGTCACACTTAACCTTGTTTAATTACACCTCATGGTTACAAGGCCAAAAAGGTTGGTTAAAGGGTATTTTTGGTTGTATGTGATCTTTTAAGTAAAAACCTACCAAAGACAGTCTCAGGTCTTCAGATGACCTTTATAATGCTTTTGTATCCCTTCACTTCTCATCATTATTGCTTCTTGTCTTCAACCTTCATATTGTAAAGTACTTTGATTGCATAAATCTACTTCTCCCCACCCCCCTCTCATAGTACTTCTGTTGCTTACTAAATCCTTTTCTTTAACTAATTATTTTTCTTTTTTCTATATCCCAAAAAAATAAGAAAGCCATTTCCTTCTTTTGAATGTCTACACTTTTGTTTATAGGGATACTTTGGAAGATGATTTCTTCACCACAGAAGGACAAGATAAATCTGTTGTATTTTCAAGATCATCCGCAAACCTGTTTCAAACATATCAAATGAGTTCCTTATCTTGTTATGTCATGTTAGTGGAATTGAATGTTACTTCTATCTTTTCATCTTCCTGTCATGATTTTTCAAGTGTAAGCTAATTATTTTACACAGCACTCTTTGATTACTCTATTTTCTAAGTTCATTGACAGGAACAAGATAGTGAAAAAATGTGGATTTTAAGGGGGTTGCTCTGCATGCATAGCGAGCTTTGCAAAGCATCCAGTTCAGCACCAGTGTGTCATTTCAACAAGTGTATTGTGAGATTTCATCCAAAGGATGAGATACAGTGCCTGAGGCAATAGTCTAATGCTGTATCTATGTATCTATATTTATGAACCATCTCATTCTGTGGGATCCTCCTAAAGCAAATGTATATATTTGCTTATATATATTTATGAATGCCTTCAAATGTCTATCATTTCCATCAAACTTAGGCAATAAAAGGAACAAGGAGGAATGTGGAATGTGGAACTTCACTTGTGTTCCAGCCTGCCATGATGCCAAATGGAGCAGGAGCAATCCTTAAAAAAAAGAAGATGGTATTTCCAGTCCCACATTTAACAGAATACCACTATGATTAGAGCTTTTTCCTCAGAAGTGGAAGGGCATGATTCTAGATCTTATTCTAACTGTGTGTCCTATGTGGGAAATTTTTAGAGTAGGTATTGTGTTTTCCTTTTTGAAATATTATGCAGTGAGGAAGATAAAATTGTATGGTGTCACTTGGAGAGCACAGATCATGGAGACTGCGTAAGAGCAAGAAGAAGGAGACTTTTATCATCAGATGATAAAAATCTCAACTAGCTGATCTTCCCTGGGGTAGATCTATGAATTGTATTTGATCATTTGGATAAGCTACAGTTTTCTCCAGTGGAGTATTTCTGGAGGTGAATGATTATCAAGGTAGAACATAGATATTGAATGTGGAGTGAAAGAAAGAAAAGGCATAGTAAAAATAAGTGAGAAATATCTCCAAAACAAAGCATGTTACAAAGAAACAATTGCTATTATTACACACAATGGATAAGTAATGCATAGGTACAACCTCAAATCATTACAACTTCTATCACAGGGTTGATTAAGAGCTTAGATATATGTCTTACTTCTGAATTTGGAGCTTTACTTATAAGACTGCGATGACACTAAAATCAGTCATTGACCACTGTGGTTATTTCATGTCCATTAGGACTTGCCTTTACTCTTGATGAAATAATGATCATTCAGTATATTTCCATCCATCATTATTTGATTAATGAAGAAATGCCAGTTTTCTTTTAGCTAACAAAGTCAATTTGTCTCAAAGTGGTTTAACTTACGAAAAGCAAAATCAGTCTTTATCAAATACCAGAACATCATAAACTGTCATAGTACTCAAAAAAGTCTCATAAGGAAGGATAGTGAAGAGAGTCAGCTTAAGAATACTTATCAAGAGCACCATATATTTCTAGTTAGAGTGACACATATTTTAATTTGAGAACTGAAGTTTATATATGCAATTAAGTATGGCTTTTGACAAAACTGTTCTTACTATTACAAATTACTGTCTAATAGTTTCAGGATGAAGTCATGGATAGTTAATGATATCCATGACATACTTTCATAACTTCTGTAACTGCTGCTCCAGAGGATTTTGTCACCATTATAAATCTTAAAAGCAAATCTTACTTTTCAACTCTGCTTTCCTTTTACAGCTAAATATTATGCAAAGGAGTGGACACAGCTCAGCAGGGTCACTTAGTTTTATAGAGATGCTTGGAGAGAAGGAGTATTTTATTTGTTAAGGTATGATATACAGTTATGCTTTACTACATAGTAAAGTAGAAATGGCATAGAAGTGGAACTAAAGCAGGGTTACGATGGGCAATAGAACTGGGGAAATCAGATTCTTCAAAAAGGTAATGCCTATTGTAATGTACCTGGAACTAGAAATTGCTGTTCTTGTCTGTGCACCCTTGGTTTTATGAATTTGGAACAAATTAGGACATTATTGTTGGTATCTCCATTTTCTCATTGATTGCTTACAGAGTTGTCTAGGGTGATTTGATATATCTTCAGTGTTGCTTGTTCTATAGATATTTACACAAAGGCAAAATAACATAAACATAAAACTACATGTTTGTGACAAGCTAGTATTAGTGACAGAAATACAACATCTAATCAGCTATTTACATGTGAAATGACTTTGTGATTCTTTGGCAGTCTTCCTGAGGCAAAACCACTGGTAATACAACTCTACACATCAGACAGTTGCAGAATACTTCTGAAGGTCACTCTCTAATTGGTGGCTTAAGTAATGAACTATAAGAAACACCTTAGAACTGCAGATATAAAACAATGGGGTTTTTCACAATAATATTTTGTCATCTATCATTCCCTTCTAGGTGATGAACAGACATGATTTGTTAACACCCAGTTTAGTCATTCTGTAAATCACATGAGCAATAGAAAAGTAATCTGCAACATAGTGCAGTAGTCCTTCAAAAAATATTAAAACAACATAATACCATAAATTATCTAATGATGGTCATATAATCTTCATTTCCGATTCATCACAGAATCATTCAATGGCTAGGCTGGAAAGGACCTCTAGATATTATCTAGTATGTGTGCTTCTCTGTCATTGCAATAAAATATGCTGTAGTTTCAATTCCTTTCAGTAAAATATAAGGCAGACTATGTCCTCAAAGCAAACTTAAACCACCAAAGTCCTATCTCTTAGATTTTATCCTCTGCATCTGTATGTAGAGAAGAAGAAATACATCTTTTTACCTCCTGATTTTGTCTAGGATGAAGAACTGGACTGTTAGAAGGTTACAGAAGGCCAGATATACTGAAAAACTTTTCAGACTAATCTTCAAAATTGGATCTAGGTCAATACAATGGAACTAAGATAAAATATATGCAATGGAGTAATTTAACTTTCCTTGATTGCATCTTTCTGATTTTCATTAATAAGAATTTTGGTTTTGATCTGGTAGACCAGGTCATCAAATGGGAAGTTCACATTGTTTCATCTTTATCAGATTATTATTACTCTTGAATTTTGGACTGGTTCAGGTGTTTTTGTTGTTCTGCTATTTTGTTTTTATCTACCTTTTGAAAGACAATTGCATTATCACTGACTAAGAATATCTGTCTCATTTACACACCCAGCTGACTCAGTAAAGCACATCCTACTGATTTCAGCAAAGGTTCAGGACCTTAGAGCTAAAGTTAATTCCATGTAAATTTAGTTGCTGAAAATATATATACTTTAGGACTGCAAATCTAGGTGTTTAAGAGATCATTGCCAAAGCTCAAACTGGTCCAAATCATCTTTCCTTCTAGCTAGTGGAGAGAATGAGGCATTCCAAGAGGGTGATTTACTTCATCCCAAAACACTTGCCTGACACGGATGAAGAAAATTCACTCTCCCACTTGGTCTGATTCAGGATAGGACAGGGGATCACCAGCACGTAAGATCCTCCAGAGGACAGGTCACAACTCTGACAGGCTTAATCATACTCTTGACATTTTTTCCTCTCCTTCTGTCTTTATCGACTAGAGAAGGAGCGCCAAACATTACTACTCCTAGCACAGGTGCTTCAGCCTTCCACTAGATGTTCTGAGAGTTTCTGTTTTGAACTTTCTTTACATGTTTACATACAATTGCTTGAATCTTTCCAGGTGGTTTTTTTTGTTTGGTTGGTTGGTTTGTTTGTTTGTTTGTTTTGTTTTTTTCTTTCCCACTGTCTGACTTCTGTTCTACTGTTTCTGGTGTGTGGGTTGAATTGACATCCTTTTTCTCCACAGAAAGTTCAGGACAGACTGTGAATGTTGCATTTCATTTTATGAAAACAATTATATGCTAATGAAACAAACAAATAAACAAACTAATACAACAAAGGCCAAATTTTCGCAAAAAAATTTCTAGTGATTTGAGTCTAATTTAGTCATTGGAATCTTGACCTACTCTTTTTAAAAAGATTCTTATTTTCCAAATGTCTTTCTGAAAATCTTACTCTTTTTTCACTTCCCAAACCAAATACATTCATCTGCTGATATCCCATTTCTGGAACTGTTTATAAGTAGAATTATACTGACTTTTCCACTTTAATTCTCTCTTCAGTACTCTCTCCCAGCCCTAAGTATCTCTTGTGTACAGTAATGTGCACATACTCAACAGCCCAGGAAATTCAAACCTAGATCATATAAAGCTGACTTGTTTATTTATTTTAAAGGAGGATCATCATAGTGTGCACTTTTCTACATGATGCCTCATTTCATCCCCTTTTTAAATGTCACAGCAGAAAGGGCAACATTCATTATCTGAAAATGAATGAAAACTGTTGCTTTGGTTTTACTACTGGTTGAAGCACAGTTCCTCCCACAGAGGTCAGCACATTTGTAATAATCTTTCTGTCTTGCCTCTACTTCCATCATTTGTTTGTTTTTGTCTTCCTTTTTTTAATTTTTTTTTGGGGGGGGTTTTTTTGCTTGGTTTTTTGGGTTTTCTCTTTGTTTGTTGTTGGTTTTTCTCCTCTCTCCATACATTTGTTTACATAAACAACTCCTTTTCTTTTTCACCCAAGGGTACTGAAGTATCCTGGGGTGTTTTAAGATGTCAACTAAGTCTGCTAATACTTTTTGAAATTCCATGACCCCTGAGGAAAAATGTAGAAATGTATTCTGGTTTTAGATTAACTAAGATTTCAGTTTATGAAAAACTGACAGACAAATGGAGTGGAAGTGGTGATACATAAGACATTTATAGCTAAACACCAATTTAATGAACTGATGTTTCATTTGCCATCTCTAAGGTGATTCCAACAGGAAGAGTCTTGGTATATGAAATTTTGTTTTTTTTCTAGGCAGAAGACAGTAGGGAGAGCTTTTCTAAAAAGAAGATAAATTTATATAACACAAATACCCAATCCTTTTCTGGTAAGACAGGCCTGACCAGGGGATAAAGGGTGCTGAGGTGGGGTATAGATTTACAGAACCTTGTATTTCTTTTCTGCTGCACTGTACCTTATGTCAATATTTGTATTTTTAATAAAGGTTATAAAATGTTACCACTGAGAATGGCACAGATGATTCACAGAGAAAGAGTATGAATAGCATTATTGAAAAATCAGAAATGTCCAATACTACTGTTCTGGAGTGTCTCTCTGTGTTCACAATGGAAGGAATTTAAATTACCCATGTGGACTGGACAGCAGCTTTCAGACAGCTGACTTAGTTTAGGAGTTTTCCAACCTTTAAGTCTACCTAGAGTGAGGTTTGAATAAGAAAATAAGTGAAGCAAATCCACACTTAGTACTTTAAGTGCCTTAGTTACTTTTGAATTTCTTAGATATAATCAGATTATTTTCAAGAAGTTAAAAGTGACTCAACTTTTGGCAGAATTTATCATCTTTTATCTATAACCCCAAAGTTTATTATGTGCCTGCAGAGCATAAAATGTGATACCTTTCTAGCTACTCATATCACATTCATTAACTTCATCTCAAGTTGGTGAATGTTTAAAAATCTTTTAAAACTTATTTCATTATATGAGTTTCTATGCTCTGTGGCTCTTCCTGAGCCTTGATTTTTTTTGCTAGCCTCTGTTCACTTGCAATTTTATATTTGCCTGCCTCCATTATCTCTTTGCTTATGTAAAGATTTTTGAACTTTCAGTCACTTTTCCCATTAATAACTGTGATATGACACATTCCCTAAAATGAAACTTTGTATATAAACATTTCAAATGAAAATGAAAAATTACTCAAGGTTTGAGTAACTGAATATACTGTACAATATCACTAATCTCGTTCTCCCCTTAATGCTAGCTGCAGCTCCACAGGACAACTTCTTCAGCCTGGAAAATTATGTTCTGAAGGAACCAGACATTTCAGTGAGTCTAAATTTAAAGTTAGAAGATTATCACTAAAGCCGATCTATTGGAATTACTTATCTGAGCCAAAGTAATTCAGGTGCAGTGAAACACTTCTAATTTTAAATTTAGGAGCACTGAACAGTGAGGGGGATTCTTTGGAATAACAAGAACTTAGTTGCTACTGCTTTCTCCTTCTCATTCTTTCTGCTTCTCAACTTCATCATATTAAAGTCCATGCTTCCAAATCCCAAATGCTGTTAGATAAAAATTTTGTCCTGATGAAAATGCTAAGAAAAGATATTTACTATTAAATATTATACAGCTCTTATAAATGGATAAATTATATATTTCGAAAATGCTGTAATGAGTTACACCATGGAATACTATATGTGATGCAAAGATAACTGGGAGAACAGTGTAAGACGGTGATAAACCCATCAAAGGGCTGGTAAAGTAAGACTTGTAGGAGGTTTCATTAAAGGTGAATTTGAAAAGATTGAAGTAAATAGACTCTGTTGGACTACTCAGGTACACCAGAGGCAGGAGAAATGTAGTCAGATTGTTTTAACACGGGCAGATGTAGGGGCCATGCATTTATTTGTTTCTCAAATATGTTGGTAGAAGATAGGAACCAGTAATTGTGCTCTCATGGTGTTTAATGATTGAATTCTTCACAAGCTCATGGAGACCAGCACTCCCAGTAACATGCACACGAAAATATTCCTTGCCAGTTACCTGCAATTGCAATTGCAACTGACAGCAAGGGACAAAATACATTTATCACCAGACACTTAAGAGTTATTTTGTAGTAAAAAACCCATGAAAATTCTTCATTAATGTATTGTTTAGAAATCTAGGATTAAGGGAAGAAAAAGTAAGGGTTAGGCAGTCTTTGAGAGTTAAGTCTTCTGTATTCCTTTTGAAACACTGCAGAACTGAGGCTTACCAGATCACTATCTAAATATACCTCCTCCAGCAATGAAATTCTTAAGGGACAGAAGTTGAATGCCGAGACAAAGAGAAACACAACTCTAGTATCACAACCTGGAAATTATGATTTTTATCTTTTGTAATAATTGGAGATAACCAAACAAAGCTAAGAGCGTGATCGTTAACATCAGCCAGTGTGTTGTAACCTGTGAACTTTCTGTGTGGTCAAACCTCAGGGAACCCCAGTTCAGACTGGCACTTCATTCTCTTCTACAGTGTCCTGCATACAGACTGTCTCAGTAACATAAATCAAAGTTTAATTAGGTAAAAATAAAAAGGGTTGATTGTGCAAGTAAGATGCTGAATTGGTTGCAGGGCTACAGAATTCACAGATCAGATATGGTGATTCTTTAAACAATTGTATAGTTTTGTACTTTGAGAAGGTTGTCTACTGTCACATTGGGCAGACTCTGGAAATGTGATATTCAGGATTCTTTTCACTTATAGAAAGGAAATACTGATCAGCAGAAATCTTGACTCTTTTAATATAAGTGGACCCAAGGCTAATACAAAAATACATGCATGTACCAAACAAAACCCAGGCCAACTGACCAACCAAAAAACCCCCAATCCACAAAACAAACTAAAAATACATTTTGAGGTGTCTTAAATTAATTAATCCTGTCAGGCTTTAGAGAGCAAAATGCAATGCTTGACAGTGGAGCAAACTTAGCAAAACCTAAAGACATTTACATTTAAAGACACTCTACAGTCAGTCAATTGAAATAGTCTCCTATAAAGATTTGTTCAGGTGTAAAGTCCTTCTCAAGGATTTATCTGTCCTTTGCGCTATTATGTAATTTTTAGCAACACCTCTTTAATGCAGATATGACAATTAAATTACAAAACTAAGGAGGTTGCTTTTGTGCCTTTCCATATTTCTGAAAAGAGTAACTTCATTGCAAATTCCCTTGTACCAATGTGTTCAAGTTCTAGCCTCAGTGATAGACATACAGGTTAAAACAGTTTCAGACAGCTGGAAACTACATTTACAAAAGTAAGTTAATAATAGTGATAAATTTACTACTGCTTTACTGAAGGGAAAAAATCTTATAAAGAGTGATTGAAAATAATACTCTATGTACTGGCTGCTATTTTATGCTAGCATTCTTACTGTACAGGGTATGGGTAGCCTCTGTCAACATGCATTCCCTCAGATTTTATTCCATAATTAATAAATAAAATCATTAAGCATCTCTCAAGCTGCTTTTTAAAATAAAATATGGCACAGCTTTGTAATGAGGGCTGACAATCCACGTTTCATTTGAATATTTTCTAAATGGGTACAGGTCCACATGACATATGGGTAAATATATTTGAAGAAGGCTTCAATTGCAAAAATAGTCAAGGCCATCAAGGTATTCAACAGTTAATGTAGAATCCACACTTTTTCATGAATAAAAAAGTGAATAGCTGCATTAAGTACATGTAACCTGTCACAAAATGACTTATGTCTTCCCCTGGGTAATTCCTGCTTATGCACTCTGCTCATTCAATTCTATAATACATTTTTAATAATAAATAACAAATTCAATAATAAATTTGCATGTCAGGTGTAGAACTTAGGAACTTGTCTTTTTCATTTCTCAGTGTTAATGTATTTGAAATCTAGCAGGTAAAACTAGAGAGGAAACAGATATGGAATGAAAAATATAAAAACTAAAATGGATAAAAAGAAATAAAAACCCAAACCTAATAAACAACAAAAACACAAAAACCCAAAAAACCAAACCAGACCAACTAACCCAACAAAGAAACAAAACAAAAAAACCCAAAACAAACCCAAAATGCAAAACCAGAAAACCCTCCAAAAAAACCAAAAGAAAACAAACAAAAAAAACCAACACAAAACCCCAAAAACACTCTCAGAATTAATTTATGAGAAAAACTGACATAAAAATGTTTGAATCCTGTAAATTTTTCATGACATTTAAATAAATAAATAAATAAATAAATAAATAAATCTGGTCTACTAGCCAGAATCTCTTTAAAAACCCTTTAGCACCCTACATAAAGACCTGGTAACTAGCAGGCAAACTCAGCAAACAGAGTAATGATGTTTTAAATGGATTGTGGAACATTATACAATCAGGGAATGGTCTGGGTTGGACGGAACCTTAAAAATCACCTGGTTCCGAAACCACTGCCATGGTCAGGAACACCTTTCACTAGATCAGGTTGCTCAGAACCCCATCTTACCTGGGCTTAAACACTTCCAAGGATGGGGCAGACATGACTTCTCTGGACAATCTGTGCTGGTGTCTCAACACCATCACAGTAAAAAAAACCAACTTTTTCCTAATATCTGTTCTAAACTTGCTCGCTTTCTGTTTGAAACAATTCCCCCTTGTCCTGTCACTACATGCCTGAGACTTTAGAGTGATTTTGAAAATAAACTAAAAGTATAGTACTGGTATGGATTAAAAGCATTCAGTTGGAAGGTAGTGTCAGTGCAAATAAATTATAGAGAAAAATAGGCAACACCAGGACTTCACCAGCAATAATAGGACAGCATGAAATGAAAAGTTTGAGGTTATGAGCAGAGTGCCATGATAATTATGGAAAAAGAAGTCATGTTGGCAGAAAGGAACTGGAGAGCTATCCAGCAAAATGGAATTGTTCATATATATATTTAAGAGGTAAACAAAGAGGAGGAAGAAGTACCATGGAAACTCAGGTACCACATTGCCACAGTGGACAACACACCTATCTAGATCTTAATTGCCTTTAGCCTGGAAATTATCATTCCTGTCTTTCCAATAGATATTGTCTGTGAAGAAAGTCTAGTTAAAGTGAGATAGACCTTGGTCCACTAATGTATTTAATTATGTGATTTGGGGTTTTATTGTCAAAAATCTTTAGCTCTTTATTCTAGCCCCTCCTAGTCAGTCTCTGACAGAAACACACTTAAAGTTTGTCCTTGGGTCTTCTTTTGCAAAACCAATCTCCTCTCTCTATCTAGCTTCGAAAGAATTGCCCAGGGCTGGTGTACTGAAACACTTAGAATTTTAAAGAAAGTGAATTCCTCTCATCTTTTCTTGTTTCACCTTATTCTTGAATAATTTACATTTGTGAGCCTTGAGAGTCTCTCCTTTTCTTTCAAGTGATGTCATTACAATATTGTCATCTATCGATGCATTGGGCACTCTATGGCTCTCTTCAAACAGAATATGAAATCTGAACCGTAATGAGTTGAGAGGTGAAGTCTTGGTCTGAGGTGGTTTTTTTTTTTCCCAAAGAAGGCTCTACAAACTCCCTTACTTGTGAATGATCCAAAAATTGATGGATATTAATAATGACAGAAGACACTAGGATGGTTCACTCTTTTCCTAGGAAAGGAAAAAAAAGACCGAAAAACCCTCCAGACCAAATCAACCAAGCCAACAAACAAACAAACCCAAAAAAGGATATTCAACTTTGTTTAGGCAACCAAGTTATTACATGAATTGTTGACTGATATCCATTGGCTTAAATAGACATGCATTCAATGTAAATAATAGTTATGACCTTTTCTAACAAAAAAAAGCACCTCATAAATATATCAAAAACTCAAAGCCTAAATATGATTTTTAGTTTAATACTTTCCAGAAATTCCAGAGTTTCTGTTAATGATTTATTAACTCTTTACATTTCATTTAAAAATAGAATATAACAAAGAAAATCAGTATAATATTGGAAAAAAATTTCTTTAATAACAGGTAAAAAGAGAAAATGATAGAGTGCAAAAGACAGTAAGATGTACAGCAAGCTTCAGTTCCTTGACTGATCCTCAGCTGTAATAAAGTGTGTATTTTGTCATGTACTTTTATGTATGAAGAGAAAAATGAGTCTTCAGTCAAGAAATATGAGTTTCATTAGAAGGGAGGGGTCTCAATTTCAGAAATCTTTGAAGTGAATGCTTTACATTAAATTTAGACTGCCAAATTTAATTTCAGGAAACATTCGGCCTGGCATCAACAAGATTCACTTTCAAAATATATCTGGCACTCAATACCAAAATGTTTTGCCATCTCTGTCAGAACTTACAGAGTCATATCCATTGTTTCTTATTTTTCTTTGAATCAAAAAATATTTATTGAAAAATTTCTTAGATCAGGCCAAAAAAAAAAAAAAAAAGACAGAAATATATAATTTATTCCCTCCCATCCCTGTATAATTCACATTGAGAGGATTGGGAGAATCTTCTGGAATGTCAGACGTGTGTGGTAAAATTCTTTCATGCAGATGTGTGATGGGCAGTTGTTGCCAGGTCAAGGATGAGTGGAGTGCTGTATGGAAGAATAGAGAACCTCATTCTACTTCATTTTGAAAGTAAATTTTGCCTATTAATTTTCTCCCCAAGGAAAGGACTAAGTAGCACACCACAGAGGGCGAAAGTTCTTGGGAATGTCACTCCTGCAAGAAAAGTAGGATTTTCTACATACCAGACTAAAATTTTTATAATCTATAAAAGGTCTGAAACATACCTATGATTTCGTCCTTCATGCTTTTATTAATTAACTTAAGATGCCCTAAGCTCATACAGCCTCTAAATTCTTACATAGGTGCTTCTCTAAAATGTACACAGATTACTGCAGCAGTCAGGTTTGCAGGGCCAAAGTCTTTCCTGTACATTTACTCTTGCACACATGTGTTCAAGCCTTACAGTCAAGCGCTTGTTTAGGTAGTTGCATCTCTTGGACAGACAGGTTATTCTAATTGTTGAGCAGTCACCAGCACTGCTTAGTCCTTTTTACTTTGTAATGAACCCCGACTGTGATTTGAGGCTACTGTTATAAAATTCTCTTTCCTTTTATCAGAAGACCTACATGAAATGAGAGAGGTAAAGTCATTATAGAATTCTAAATGAATTTGAGAGATCTTAATAGAAATTGCATAGAAAGAATGATCAAATTGGATTGATAATGACACATTTTTATAGGTTATTAGTACCTTCCTGTAGTATTCTACAGAGAAAATATTCCGTCCCAAATTCTCTAAAGTTCCACCTAGTTTTATTTGATGAAGAAATAATATGATCTAGAAAGTAGAAGTGGGAAGTAAAACTCTGATTAAGTTTTACTGTATATCACAACAGTGATTTTTCACTATAGTTAACAAAAATATTGAATAAAGGAATATTCACTGGTTTTTTATTTAATTATTTTTTTGAAAACTTTTCACAAATGCTTTGACTTTGGATCTCTCACTCACAAATTTCATGCATTTTCACTGTAAACAAGGTACACTTGTATATACAGTATGCAACAACTTCTCATGTTTGTTCAAAATATTGTTTCCTAACTTTCTGAAATAAATTTCTGTTTCTATCAAGTGTGCTTCTATACTTATATCATGTCCTGGGTAATTTTCTACTGAGATTTAGTGGGTTTCATTTGCTCATGAAGATGCCAAAAATAAAATGTTATGTGAAATTTTAGACAATATGCAAAATTTGTCAGATCATGATAGGAAGGCATCAACATTTAGCTATATTGGTTCAGAACCTCTGGAATAATAATAAAAAAAAAAAGTTGTGTTTATGATCACTATATAGTGGGAAAAATATATATATGCGTGTGTGTGTTTTATAAATTAGAAAGGTCTTTATCACAGCTGCTAGGCTATTAGAAGCATAGAAAAGAATTATCTGAAACACTCTGCGTTTGAAAATCACATTCAACTTATTCAACCATTAGATTGTTAAGTTAAATGACTAGGAAATCATAAGAAAATATGCAGAAACAATTTCGTTTTTAATTTAGAGAAAATCAGAGCTCAAAACTGATTGAAGTAAACCATATGAGCCATTTCCATTTAGTAAATGGAAATGAAGAAAAAAAACAAACAACAAAGCAACAAAATACCCAAGCAAACAAACAGAAATGTAAATCATATTCTGTTTTCATTAGGAGATTTACCTGTATCTGTCGTGGCTCCAGTGACTATTTGAAATGCATGATCTGCAATGGAAAAAAAATAATAGAAATAAAAAAACTAGCCTTGACTATTGCGAATATAGACAGCTTTGTGAATTATAAACATTTTATGATGACTTAGAATGAGGTACCTTTATGTGCATGGAATTATGCTACTCAGACTCTGATTACTGAAACAGACATCTCTATGTCTTCCCAGAAGCCTTATGCATTGATCCTCTCAAGAGAGAATACAGCTAGCCCCATGCTGAGGGACTCTGGCTTAAAATTCAGATGAAAAATGTTTGGGTGTTGAAGAACAGTTAATCTCTTGTGTCATGATTGCCACATGCTGCTTTCCTATAAATAAAGATGATGTCAGGTATTAGATGACTTTTCTTTCTTTTTTTTCCTGTTTGAGAAACAAATAGTGTGCCTGTATTTGGAATAATTTGGAATAAGTTTATGACAATAATGAAATTGTGAGGCCCAGGCATATCTGTGATTTGTTAAATTGGGAATATTAGCTTAAAATACACGCTGTAAAATTTGAGCAAAAGCACTCTTATTGAAAAATGGATATGGTAAATGCGTGAATATATGACAATACATCTTAAGGTATGATTCATTACCTTATCAAATAATATTTTAAATAATAGTTTTAGTAAAAGGAAATATTGAAAATCATACACTTTTGAAATTCTTAAATTCATTAGATGCTAAAAGAAGGACAAAATCTTCCAAAATACAGAAGTTCTAAAACAGAGAGTACAGTAACTAGAGACCCTCATCTAAACAATTTTGTCTTGGCAAAATCTTTGCAAAGTACTGCAATCCTGAATTAAGCTTACTGCTAACTATAAGGCTGTGCAGTGGAGATGGTAATGGGGCATGACATAATGGCCAAAAGCATGGAGAATGAGGTCTTTGACAATAAAGCTTTTGCATCCTCAGAAACTTGATCATGTTTGAATTTACTGCCCATAAAGAGAGATTTATTGGGATGGTTCATGCTTTCCATAGCAACCCAAATGTGTAGAGTCATAAAGCAATACACTAGGTAATGCTGTTTGAGGACTGATGTCAAAACAATTCAACGTTTCAGTATGACAGGACAAGTTTTCATATCTGCTAAATAAGTATGTAGCAGAAGCAAAGTATGTTGGCTATTTGGATTGCTGGGGACCACAGAAAAGTCTGTTATCACAGGCAAACTCTTAGTGGAAAAACTGGGTGGACACTGCAGTATTTTGATTTAATTCTCTATATGATGATGTCTTGATATTCAAATCCTATAAAAAAAGCATTTATTGTTTTATAGCTACTGCCATTTTATCAGAAATATGAAGCTTTTCTTAAAAAATATTGCAAAAAATAAATCCCAAAAACAAAGAGGGAAAGAAAGGGAAAAAAAAATTCCAGATGTGTCAAAAAATCACTGTGTAGTGCATATGTAGGAATACTCTTGATCTTCAGACTCTGAGAATAAACTTCACTCTTGTGCTCAGAAAATAGCTACCGGGAATACAGTTGTGTTTTTCTGTTGGGACTTGCCTGGAGACACACACAGTTGGAAGAGCTCTCTCTAAGAGACATAAACAGTTTGTTTAAAATTCCTCACAAATGTGGTGTCGCGAAGGACCTGGTATCTTGGCTTTTTAGAGGGAAAAATAAGATAAAAACTATAAAATGTTCTATCTCTTTTAGAATTCAGTAACAGTATCTTAATAAAGCAAGCAAATTGTCCAAACAAACAATATTTTTTCTTTTTGTTAATCATGGTTTATGACAAATTTAGATACTGATGAGATCTCAGAGGCACAGCATAGCCTAAAGACAATCAGATTTGTTATCAGTCTTCATCTACCTAATGAAGGCTTATAGCCCTTTAATACCTGTACAAAATTAAGTGATTCTTTACATCTCATCTTGTATCAACTCTGTCTAAATGAATAAAGTTTTGACAAGGATGGCTGAGAGCATAAATGTCTGATATTTTGTATGACTGTCATTATCAAAGTAGATGAACCTTCAACTTATCTTAAGGGCAGCAGCTGGCTTTCTGCTTTCCTTGACTTTCTCTCATGTGAGACGAGCAGGATTTATTCACATCTGTGGAAATCCAGCATACGAATGAGAGATATTTCTTGCTGATGGTTAAATCTGCTGAGGAAAACAGAAAAATCAATTGGAAATGCACATCATGTTTGCTCAGGGAAGGCTGCTGTGTTGCACCCATGGCATAGAAAATAAATAGCTCTTTAGCCTGGAGATGTTGATCTTGAAATTTTTGAGCAATTTCTCCCTCAGCATGTATTCATTCCCAGTCCCACTCAAGGGCTGGCACCTGTAGCTGTTGCTAAGTGGTGTATCTGCCACATGGTGGAAACATAATATTGATTTTTAGGAAAATCAATTCCCAGTTTTACAAGATCAAAACCAGAAGATAGCAAAAGAGAGACTGGACTTTATTTTATAATGATAATCATTATACTATACAGATTCTTGAAAGAGATGCATGGCTAAGAGACATCATATTGATTTACTGGTAATAAACTCTGCCTGTTATGGTTCTAACTGAGCTGCTTGAATCTCTAGATATAACACTATTGATCACAAGCAGTGAGTATGTTCTTATCTGTAAATAAAGAATTCCGTTCTATTTTTCAGGCCTTTCAAATTTGTGAAAATGTAGAAAAGCACAAAAGGATGGCAGATGTCACTGCAACCATTTATTTTAAAGAGAAAAATAAAAATGACTGAGCTTTCTAAAAACTATCAAATCTGGAGATGGATCCTTTGGGAAATATTATTGAAATTAGCCTGATCATTTCTGGTGAATTCCAATCCTTAGTACACAATATATACAAAATTTATTATCTTTCCTTAGTTAGTGAATGATGCCCATCTCACTTATTAAATAGTGATTTAGAGTATCACAGGATCACAGAACAGTCATGGGTGAAAGGGATCTTTGGAGATCCTCTAGTCCAACCCTTCTGCCAAGGCAGCGTCACCTAGAGTGGGTGACACAGGATCACATGCAGGTGGATTTTGGACCTCTCCAGAGAGGGAGACTCCGAAACCTCTCTGGGCAGCCTTCTCCTGTGCTCTGCCACCCTCAGCACTAAGAAGTCCTCCCTCATGTTGAGGTGGAGCCTCATGTGTTTTAGTTTATTCCTATTACTCATCCTCTTGCTGGCATCACTGAAGAGTCTGGCACCACCTTCTTGGCACCTGCCTTTGAGGTATTTATAGATATTGGCGAGATTCCTCTCAGTCTTCTCCACAAAAAACAGGCCCAGCTCTTGCAGTCTCTGCTCACAAGAGATGCTCCAGACTCCTCCATCATCTTTGTGGTTCTCTGCTGGACCCTCTTCAGTAGCTCCTTGTCTTTCTTGAACTGTGGAGACCAGAAATGAGCACAATAATCCAGATGTGGTGTCACTAGGACTGAGTAGATGGCAAGGATCACGTCCCTTGACCTGCTGGCCACACTTTTCCCAGAGAAATGAAGAAAGAAAGGCTCTTGCATTTAAAAGAACCTATTTTTGGAGAAAACAATTAATAGGAAAAAATACATATGTTAGCCCAACACTATTATACATACTAGAATGCATTTGGGATAATAATTTCAGCAAAATATTTATTATACCATTTCAAATATTGCTTGCCATGTTCTTAGTGGATAGAAGAAAAGTTACAGCCAGAGTAGCAAGGCAATCTTAAAAATTTAGTCAAGTCAGGCAGTCTGCCCTCTGAAAATACATTTAAACAAGTTTATGAAATAGTCTAATATTTTATTAGCATATTTTAACACAATTTTGTCACATATAGAAACAATCTAAACTATTTATCCAAGAAATAGACATGCTTATGTACACCTATCTAAGTGCATTTTACTGTGCCTTCGGTACAATATGGAGATTGACAGCAGTAATATTTTAAAAGTGTTATTCCTTTCCTCTTGAATATCAGTAATATTGTAGCTGACACCATTTTAGAGGCAGAGAATTCTAAGTAGTAGCTTAGAATATATTGAGACTGGGTAAAAGTTCCTATCTTTACTCAAATACTGGAGAGTAAATAATGCCAGGATTACCAGTATATTTTGCTTTTGCTTCTCAATTCCAACTTACTTATCCCCAAGCTGATTTCATTTGCAGTTCAAGAAACTTGTAGCAATCCCTGGGAGAATAATGATGCGGGTCAGAGGATTTTGTACGGTCTATGAAAAATTCCCTGGTCTTGTGTCAGATGCATCAAGTATTGCTAAATAACTTTTAAAATATCCAGTCCTAATTTATATTACTCACAAGTTTGATGACCTTTTTATGAAGACACAGATAAAATTTATAAAGGCAGATCAGGTAACAGTTTTTGAATTTGTTTTCTATTTTGGCTTACTGAAACTAAGCACGGAATCATAGAATCATTTAAGTTGGAAAACAACTTTAATGTGATTGAGTCCAACTGTTAGCCTGGCACCTTCAAGTTCACTACAAAACCATGTACCTGAGTGGCTTATCTACATATCTTTTAAATAACTCCAGGGATGGTGACTCAATCATTTCCCTGGGCAGCTGTATATTGGGATCTCACCACCCATGTATGATTTTGGGGAGTGGCAATAGGTGATGCTCAGGTTCAGAAGCCACAAACAATGTTTGAAGTATGGTGATTGTTTCTATGAGAATCTTCCTAAAAAGGCAAGAAATATGAAAGAAAAGTGCATTGAAGATGAACTAATAGCTAAGTTCATTCTCCATGCAGGAGTACAGGAGTTCACTCATGTAGCTGTCATTGGGAAACTGCACAGGTCTCGCTGCAGAGAGCTTCACCTGAAGCAGAGAAAATAAAGCAGAGTGCAAATATCTTTAGTGATAATTTCTTTCCCATAGTTTTGGACTGCCCAGAACAGCTGGGACTGTGACATCCAGCTGCATCATGAGAATATAAATGGGTATTGCTGTTGTGTATGTGTGCCTTTGAAAACATTAACAGTCCATGACAAAGTATTAAGCAACTGAGTGAACGTGTAAATCTAGCAGAAAGCTTTCAACACCTTTGTTACCCTGTAATACAGGTCTTCTGACAAATATCATTGCCCTGTGACATCAGCAGAAATGCACCAATTTCATTCCCATTTATTTGTCGCAGAGGGAAATGTGATAATTCCTGCCCCAAGACTTGTAAAAATGTATTAGTCCATATTTCCAAGTCACATGGTTAATTTGCCTTCAGCATCAAACTAATTTTTGCTGCTCAGTTTACCCGTACAGGAATTAATACTAAGTTAGAATGCAGACCTCATGTTTTAGACTCTCTCAGTAAATATTTTTTTTTTCTGTGCATTTACAAGTGTCTCTCTGAAGCACCGTTCCTGGAGGTAAGCAATTAATAATTCCCAAGAAAGATGGGCTTAGCACAACTCTTGTCAAACCTTGAAAGAGGCCTTTTGGCTCATGGACAAAGTTTTTCTTCACAAACTATGAAATAAATCCACTATTGGCATAGGATGCAAGGGAGATGCAATTCCATCAAGTGGTACTTAATTCATCTGGCAGCAAAGGTACTTTTCTACAGAATACCTATTAAAATTGTACCTGCAGAATGAGGCTTTTCCTTGACAAACAGTGTAAATAACTTATCTATTAGTTTATTAATCTGGAATGGTTTCACACAGCAGAAAAATAAGAAACATTTAGTAATTACAATAACTTGAGGGCTTGATCCAACTACAGATGCAAATAATTAAAGGCAGGGGACTTGAAAAATGTGGTTAAGGACCTGATTCTTGCAGTTCATATGTAGTGGTATTCCACTTAATGGGAGTTTTCCTGACTATTGAAAACTCAGCATCTGTATTGCTAAATCATTACAACTGTCCCTGATGCAGTCCCTGATGCAGTTTATTGCCAAATATCATCCGCTCAAACTATTTCTAGCAATAGTTGGTGACTGACTCAGTGTGGAGATGGGACCATTCCCTATTTGCAACACAGTTATTGTGATCTGGAGAATATAGTATGGAGGCTGGACTCAAACTCAGAGAGGTTCTCTCAGGCATGTTTAATGCTGTAACTCAGAAACCAGACTCCAGAAACCTGTTGCCCAAGCTCTGGGGGAACAGCATCTGAAACAGCCATACAGAGATATCCAAAGTATAAAGCTGAGAGGGCAGAAGTCAAAAATGTCTCCCTTTTATAGCTCTGATGTTATATGATTCTTAAGTATCATCATGTGTTTTGGTGCCAAAGCCCAAAACCACTGACAGAATATCTGAACATACTGGACCAAAATTCCTACTTCAACATTTCTGTTTTTCCTTTAAAAGAGCTGAAAAAAGTGTATGCTTTCCTATTTCATCAAATACCATAGGAGAAATAACAAAGAGTATTCTGGAAGAAAGTCTGTTTTCTACCTATTCAACAAAACCTTACCCTTGTGTATCTCTAGGATCTATGTTGAGTTATGGCAGAAAGAGATACTGCTTCACAATGCTATTGGAGAAATTAGCATGCAAAACTAAAAAGAAAGATTACAAAAGGGTGTGTGACTAAATGATGAATGTAAAATTGATTTTAAGAATGTGGATTAAAGCTTTAGATACCTTTTTTATTCTCCAGCTTTTACCAGAAAACAAGATTAAAACACTCTTAATTACAAAATAAGGCCTACATTAAAATAAAATAATAAAAGAAAATATATTAATTAGGTTTTGTTGGACTGACACAAATATCTTCTTAAGTAATCTGTAATGTGCCAGTGTATTCTTAAATGTTCCAGTCTAATTTGTGTCCTGTTACTTGCTTATACCTTGCTTATATACTTGTTGGTTTTGTACAGTGCCTAGTGCAAAGTTATCTGGAAACATAAAACAGGGCTATTAAATGCTGGATGGTGATGATAATGCTAATGATAAAAGTATCATTTGATTAATTATATCAGTCTTTATTTGCATGAAACAGGCTTACATTTCCTTCTGCATTTTAATAATACAGTAATGGTTATTGTAATGAACTCATTAAATCTGAGAGTCAATATTAATGGACTATGAGAAGGATCTTTATGAACTTCATTGGCAGCCTACAAATAGTGGATTAATATAAAATACAGAATGAGTCAATTGGTTGTATAGTTATGAGTAATCAATTTATATTACTAAAAGCAAACATTTTAAAATACTGGGCTGAATCCTTGTTAGATGTAAATCAATAAAGGGAGGTCAATCTAAAACAGATACAGTTTTGGAACAGCGTTTTAGCAAAGGAAATGTTGTTTGTATTGACAAAAATATTGTCAATACTAAATCATCAGGCAGGCCCCAGAATATGATGATACTGCATTGATATAATGTGATTTTAATGGATATCTGTATATTTTAATCAATTATTACTGTGCATCTATATAATAATTTCATGCAATTTTATTTCCTATGTGCATGTTTGCATATACTTTAAAGAAAAATTTTAATTCAGGTACCATTTTCAAACTCTTCTCTAGGCTACAAGAGTTAAGCACATCCTTTTTTATCTTAAATTACAAGAGAGTTAATTTTGTTGTGCAATTGCTTGTGCTTAATAGCCATTTCAACAAAAATATAAAAGCTGTATTAAAACTGGAAAAGCTGACAATGTGGCAGTAATTCAGTTATGAAAATCCAAACAAAAAAAAAATTGCTAATGCCCATGAAAATGCTGTCATTCAAAATAAAGGTTTTGTTAAAATGAGGAGTGTCATAATTTCCCATAAAGTGGTTTTAATCCATTTTTGTTATGCCCTTAGCTAGGATGTCCAGGTATTGCACAGTGAGAGTCCTTCTGTAACACAGATGGCCAATAGGGCACCGAATTTCAACATTCTTAATGTTAACAAAATATTTATTTCCTGAATTACGTTTTTATTAGTGCTCTGATTTGTGCATTACTACTGTGCTCAGAGACATGGCAGGCAATGTGACAGCCAGGTCCCCAAGCAAGAGACAGTGAGCCACGTAAGTAAGGGTTCAGTTTCTCTGTGCTCCCTGAGTTTGCGATACCTTGCACCTTTGGTGGACAAGAAGCTCGACATGATCCAGCAACCTGCACTTTCAGCCCAAAAGTCCAACCACATCCTGGGCTGCATCCAAAGCAGCATGGCCAGCAGGGTGAGGGAGGGGATTCTGCCCCTCTGCTCTGCGCTGGTGAGATCCCACCTGGAGTGCTGCATCCAGCTCTGGGGTGTCCAGCACAAGAAACACATGGACTTTCCAGGGCAGGAGCAGGTGAAACCACAAAGATGACCAGAGGCTTCGGAGCACCTCTCTTGTAAAGGCAGGCTGAGAAGGCAGGAGTTGTTCAGTCTGGGGAAGAGAAGGCTTAGGGCAGACCCTGTAGAACCTTTCCAGTACCTGAAAGGTACTGGAAAGCCACAAGAGAGCTGGGGAGGGAATTTTGACAGGAACACATAATGATAGATCAAGGGGGAATAGCTTTAAAATAAAACAGGGTAGATTAATACTAGCTATCAGGAAGTAATTATTTACTATGAGAGTAGTGAAACACTAGCACAGGTTGCCAGACAGGTTGTGTTCACCCTATTCCTGAAAGTGTTTAAGGCCAGGTTGGATGGGCTTTGAGCAAAATAATCCAATGTGTGGCAGTCTTGCCCATAATGGGTGTTTGGAACTAGGTGATTTTTCATATCTCTTCCAATCCCAACCATTCTATTTACCTATAACACACCCTCCACTTGAAACTTCACCAGCAACTGTGGCATTGTTGTTGACTTTCTCTTTACTGAAGTTTTTCATATCTTTTCATATGTATTTTCATAAGTATATTTTCATAAGTAGTACACCCTTGTAGGACCTTTGCTTTGGACTTCTCTTTCTGGCTTTCTGTGATAAACTGTAGGAACTTAATAACTACCCCTGAGACTTAAATGACTCTTTTGAATTTAGTTGAATATTAGCTCATCAGTTAAAAGGTGGAGGGATAAAAACAACAACACCCTTCCCCACCCCCCAATAACAGAAAATAAATCTTGTTTTTTTTATTAAGTCAAGAAAAATGACAAAAACAAATAGTATGCAAAATGAAATTTACACAGTAAATATTTTCTCTCTTTTTCTATTTTTTATTACTGTGTGATATTATGAAATACATCTCTGAAAGTTCTGGAAAAAAAAAACAGTTCTTTGTTTTGGCTTTCTTAATAAAATTTGAAATAGTGCAACCCTTTCCTCCCCTCAACCCCCTTGACCCTTGTCCTGGTTTTGGCTGGGGTGAAAACATGAGAACCCTGAGGTCAATAAGGACTACATGTAAGAATTTCTGATCCTGAGTCAGAGTCAGAAGTTCAAAATGTTTAAATACAAAATTTTGACGTGAGCAAGAAAAAGAAAGTACTAAAATGATCTTGGGATGTGCTATAATGAGTGAATCTCCTTAGACTTCAAGAATGTCTCTCTCCATACCCTTGTCTCACTCAGAGGGTTTCACCTTGTTGAATGTATTTTTAACAGGAAAACACTAGTTCAAAATGTGCACACATATTTCAGCAGCCACAATGAGTCCCTGCTTGGAGGCAAGAAATGAGCAAACAAACAAAAGGAATGTTTTCAACCTACTCACACAGTTCTGTCTCTGGAGCATTGCATGTTTTTGTAATGTAGCTCAAGTAGAGAATGGAATCTGAAGAAAAGGAAAAAACAAATAAACCCACAATATTTTCTGACCTCAGGGACAGTCTTTTATCTTGACAGTGTTCTTCCTTTTCACTTTTTTCCTGGGCATTTGACCAAAATGACCAGGCCTATGAATCTTAATAATAAAACCCATTCTTATTTCATGAGCAGAAGAAACTTTGGTAGCTGACATCTCATGGCTTTTTAAGCCATCCCAAAATCTGTGAAAATCTATAAAATTCCTATAAAAATAAAAATAAAAACAATAACCTATTTCCTTTCACAAAGTTTTGAGGTCTTTGGTTTGTTTTTGGTTTTTTTGGGGGGAGTATTTTCTTTGGGGTTTCTTTTGTGTTGTTTTTTTTTTTTCATTCTGTTTGGTGGTTTGTCATTCTGGTTTATTTTTTTTTCTTTTATTTGTGAATATTTCACAAGGCACAAAATATACATATTTGAAAAGATTATATAGGAAGCTTTAATATCTACCAGCTACTATGAAAAACCATGCTGATGTCAGCCAGTAAGATTATTTCTTTACTGTGAGTAAAGGAAGGGCTTTGTTCCTCATTATTTGAGTAGCAAGGAGATCCACTTGCAGCAGGCATAAATTAAAGATTCAAGCTAAAGAAACCACAATGTCTCATGCTAGGAGTGTTCATGTTTAGTACGAAGCATGGCACTGTGAAGGGGCTGGACATGCCTAGATTTCAGCATGATATGCCTTTGAAATTTTGCTGCCTTGCGCATCCAGCCTGGTTTGACCATGTGTGACAGACACAGCTGTGAAATTTAGCATCTGGAACTGCTGATTTCTACTTGCAAATCGACTTAAACTTACTGCAGGTTAATGTGGTGCTCCACCTTCCTGTGGTCATGCAGTAGCTCCAGTTGCTGTCCTGTAGTATCTTTGTTTCTTTCTGTCTTCTCAGAGACCTAGTTTGTGGACTGGTGTGGACAGGGTGGGATACACAAACCCCAGTGTTGATAACTTTGATTGAGAACCTCTGTGAAAGGATAAGTAATTTTCTGAAGGACTGCATTAATTAGTGGTGGGTGCTCCTGAGCACGGCCTTATGAGCACTCCCGGGGCCTGGAGTGTATCACCCTCCTAGGAGATGGCTGAGCTGAGGAATTTAGCTGATTGAGTCTCAGGTGACCTTCACTGCTGGCAAGTACTGTTGTGAAGAAGCTAAAAACAAGGTCCTACACCACTTTTTCCATGGAAGCCATACCACCAGCTCCCACCTGGGCTACGCTGAAGCAGCATTGCAGCTACACCTGTGTTTGGGTTTGTGCCTCCTCTATCTGTGCCTGGTGCTGTGTGATGCCTGGGCTGTTTCTGACTCCCATCACCATCTCAAGCCCTGATCCTGACCTGGACTTGCCACTCCTAATGGTCAGGTCACTGCTCTTACATTATCCTCCCTGATCTCAGCTCCTTTTCCTGGAGGCCCCTGCTGCTCCCTGAAAGCTAAGATCTGATCTGATGATCAGTGAGAGAACATCAAGCTTTTTGATCAACACTTCAAGAACTTTGAATTCAGCCTGACTACAGAGGTCTGTGGAAGTCTCCAGTGCGTCTGGACCATGCTCATCCCCTAACTGGATGTTCAGTTCTTAATAGACTATGTGGCAGCTCCAAACAGGACACATTATTATGATTTAAGTATTGCATTCACAGCTTTCACCTGTTAATCAACTTGGATATTTCACTGTAGGATATGTTTTCCTTTTATACACATAGAATGCCAGCTATTTAAATGTTATATTTCACTATTACTCTCTAACACTGTGTGGCTATGTTATTCCCTGCTGTAGAAAAAGCTATTAAAAATCAAGAAGTTACATGACTTTGTCTTACCCTAGCTTTCTGGCCTTTTCCCAAATGAATCTTTCTTTTCTGATTTTGTTTTTCTTTTTATTCTGTTTCATGCTATCTTGATGCTACATCTAATCCTTAATTCATATTTGCAATTCCTTCTCTCAATGGGTATGGGGCAATATACAATGGAGTTTTGCTATCTTAAATGAGCTAAGAAGTTGTTCTCTGTTGCTGGTACTCTGGTTTTTCTTGAAATTTTTTTTCTTTTTTCATTCTGTTCTTCAGAATATGTGTGCACATACATGTAAGGCCATTACTGTACTGTGCTGAAAAATTATCCAACATAATTCAGACACAATAATAGGTAGTTACATGACACTGCATTTTCCAGCATGCTTTAGTTAGGATGCATCAAAAAAGGAATTTGATATATGATGGCTAATGAATCATGCCCTGCCACCCTTTACAACTCTTTTCATCTACTATCTTTATGTTTCTGTATTCTTTGCTCCCTGTCTTTCCAGACCTCTGGTGCTGAATGTTAATGATGAAATTTTTGGTTCTACTCTGTGCAATCATTCTCAAAAAATTAAGCCTCACATAGTGTATACTTTAAGCATGATGATGTATTCACACAAATGAATAATAATGATATACAAAGGAGCGCAAATTCTGATTAGTGAATTTTTCATGAACTGGTCAAGAAAGAATAGCAATTGATTGAAAGTAGCTTGTGGAAGAGACAAAGTTTCCTCTTTCTGAAAGTAATTTATTGCTCCCAAGAAAAAATGGTTAGAAAACTCTAAGCAGAGAATATTCCAGAAAAAAAATCCCCAAATTAACACTTGTACAACACTGTCATTTTAAAATTATTTTTTAATAATTTAAAAAAGTATTCCTAAGCAATGCAGCACGAAGAAATGATAGTCGGTGATATTCCTGTTTAGTCAGAAGTGACAGAGCCATTTGATTACATGAGCAGTAAAAAGGACATACGACATCAGTAAAAATAACAGTAACCAACAGGCAGTTTCAGCAATAAAACTAGATTAACATAATGGGAAAAGAACATCAGAAGAATGTGTGGAGATTTTTACTTTAGTACCTCTGGTGTATATCAGGGAGTCAGCTGATGTAAGTTAAAAAAAACAGACACACTTTGAAACACCTGAGAAGAGAATTTTGAGTCAAAGTTTTCATTATTGTGATCAAACAAGTTGAGATGATTTAGAGACTATGTTTCACTTTAAATGATAAAAAGAATATTTTCCTGCCTAGAATATTGCTATTCCATTCTCTGCTATGGATTTTCTGTTGCTTTGTAATAAATCTTTACATACTCCAAGACCTTCTGTCTTTCAGAATGTTTCTCTTTAAGAAATCCCTAAATTTTTTATGCTCTTTATTATCTATACTTTACATGTAAATTTTAGAAACTATTTGCTGCCCCAGACAGGTGGAACATACCACCACCTCTATGCTGTCACTGTTGCCAGACTGTAAATTTTACTAGCTTTACCACTTAGTCCCTCTAGGATCACAGTTTGCTCACGTCCTCTGCTGGCACAGCTACCCAGGGGACATAAACATAAGGCACTGTGTTAAGTGTATGATGTGTTTCAGATATGAAAGCAGTGAGGAAAAAAAAAAATAAATCTGAACTTCTTTTCTTCATCAACTGAGTGAAAAAAAAGAGGACCATGAAGGCCTATATTTTGCATTATTAAATCAGCCTAAAATTCAGGGTACAAATAATTGTGGGAGTTTTGTCTAACTTCTATAGCTCCATTCTGATTCAGGCAAAATGACAGTAAAGGACAAAGAAAAGTGTAGCATACTGCAGAACAAATGCAAGAGAAGGGTGGAACAGATGGAACAAGATGACTTTTTTGGTGCATAATAGGGTTGTCAGATATTTGAATAGAGATTAGGATCTAATTTTGATTTTACTCTTTTTTTTCTTTTTTTTTTTTTTTTTAATAGGTATTGTAGGAGCTGTGGCATTAACAGAGGGCTTCTTATTAAACTCATCATTCTTACCCCATAGTAACACAATAAGAGAACTTAGTCCATTACTTTGTTAAATTCATCATCTTTAACAGGAACCAATAGCAATGGTAAATTTTTCTGATGATCTAAGAGCTCAATGGATCATATCAATAAATACTGAAAAATTAAAAATATAAACAGGCTGGAATCTAGTAACAGACTATATAATACACAGTATACCTGGAAGTCTCATGCCTTGTGGTACATCATTGACTTCTTTTAAAGGAAAGTATCTCCCATTAAACATGAAGAACAGAAGAAAAATATTAAGTTCCTCTCCCCATCGTCTTTCAATTCAAGCCCTAAAAAAAGAAGTACATTTGAATCATAGACATCTCCTCCACACTTGTGAAATGAAGTATTGTTCCCCTAGGTGGAGAGAGAACAATCCTTTACTGCTTAAAATTAACTACCTCATCATACTTGAAGTTTATGGGTCTGTCACAGGGTTTTATAAATGAACACTCCTGACTGCTGACCAACAGAAATCATGGATGAGGAAGCTCAGTTGGTGCTGAAAACATTTGGTTCTGAGAGCTGGGCAGCCATTCAAGATTCCTATGCTCATCTGTATACCAGCGTGTGAAAACACAGGTCTAATGAACAGATGAACAATTTAGAAGGAAAGTTAAGATCCCAAAAAGGCCTTCATGTCTCATTGCAACTAAATTCTTCCCATAGTTTTGTCTATGCTTTCCCAGTGCAGTATCTTTGTTATATCTCACTATTGCTTGTGAAATTAACCTTCATATCCTGTGTGTTGAATGGGACAGCCCCCCCCTTCCTTGGCTTAATGATTACATAAGGCACCTGGACTAAAAGGCAATGACAGAATATGTCATTGTTATTGGAGCATACAAAAAGGGGTCTTGAGGAAATAGCAATGTGTGTAAAGCTGGTCATACTGGGCATGGCAAAGACAGGAAGTGTAGAGGTGACACAGTGATCTAAGTTTAAGGATCAGCAGTTTTCAAAAAGAGCTCTTTCTCTGAGAAATAATTGATATTAGCAACCATTTGACACTTCCCACTCACAGAGTGGTCTGAAATTTCCTTTCCTACAGATTAAACGAGAAACCTTTTGGTAATACTCTTTGAGGCCATAACACTTTGCTAAAGCCACTATGTAGTCAAAACAGCAGCTGCTCAAGGATAGCCTGAAATGGATCTGAACTAGTGAAGTAAGTTAACATTTTCAAGAGCATGTATGTATATGACCTGGCTTCTTAGTAAGGTCTTCAAATGTGTCTCAGAAAGGTGAGGTGTTTAAATATGCAGATACCGGCTATATTTTCCTCTCCTTAGAAATGTCAGTGTACTTAACTTTTATTGATTTCAGAGACATTAATTTCATTGAGTGGACTAGCAAGACACTTCCAGAAAATCCAACCAAGCATTTACATGAAACTTAAAGTCCTTAAATACCTTTGTAAATCTGACCCTTTTGTACTGAGAATTACTTAGAACCACAGTGAAGGGCAGTGGGATTTGGTCTCTGAATTACTGTGACTTGGACAAGCAGGTGCTTTTGAAAATCCTCAGACATGGGAATGAATTTGTTACTTTATACTGTCCTGTGATTTTTTTTCCTTCAGTCCATTGACATGAGCAAATAAAATATACAGGCATGTGGTTTACAGTAGGATAGCAGCAGGATAGCAGTGAAGCAGGGCATACACTCTGTAGGAAAATGGTAGAAGAAATGAAGGTTGTGACTGATATTCATCCTGGCTAAATCTGAATAGAGAATGGGACAGTGAAGGTGAATATATTTGGAAAGAGATATAAAAATTAAACTAGCAACAAAGACTAAGCTTTTTTGTTGTTTTGTTTTGTTGAGGTTTTTTTTTGAAGAATACATTTTTTATGAGATATGAAATCCCCAGTAGTTCTGAGAAATGACTGGTTGTTATTCCTGTTGGGTACTAATGAACTAACACCATGAGATCTTTAATACAAATTGGGGGAAAAATGTGTTTTTCCAACTGCTGCAATTCATTGAAATAATTAAGGACTGATTTCATGAGTCTCAAACCTCCTAATACACAGATGACTCCTGGGAGGAGCAGGAACTTCAGTCACTCAAAACCATCTTAACAAAGCAACAAGGGATCGCAGTCTTCACGGTCCACAAGGATCCAAGAAAGCAAGGAGTCTGCTGCCATTCATCTATGTATGAAAGAGCTTATTTTTGCAGTTTCCAGGCACTAGCTGAAGTAATTTTTTTCATTCTCCTTACTGGTTCTGAATTATGACTATACAGAATGAGAATTTCCTTTCATTAAATCCAATGCGTTTGTCTTATACAAAATATAGTATTAATTGTTCTGGTGTGTCTTCTAGAAAATGTTTTCTCACAGCCATTATTTATACCACTTTGCCATGTGAATGTCAAATCAATTTTGTTACCAACATAAGACTGAAGTAGCGATGGCATGTATATACCTCTTCCTGTTAGTTTTATTTGGATTAGTAAGGGCATTTTCTCCTCATACTGAGAATAAATTTCACATTCAAATGAAAAGCTTAAACTTTGTTCACCTTATCGTCAGAACCAATTTCTGGTTCTATACTCTTTCCTTAAGTTATGTCTCAGTAATTGATATTTTCAAGTGTGTTTGAAAAGTATTTATAAATTTAAGGATTTAGGTTGGTGATCAGCTAATTTGATACATATTAATACCTGGGTTAGCACACACCCAGGGAAGGTAAGAAAATATTTGCTTTAGAAAATCTTATAGGTTGTACAAGAATTATATCTGCTTCCTTGTAGCCCTGCATATCTCTGTATGTTCCTGTAATGATACACCTCTCTACAGAGACGGTCTCTCCTTTTGTGCTTAACAGTAACTGCCAATACAAGTAGAGTAATAACCATCTCCCATCTAGGCTTCTTTGACATGTAAATTTGGATGGAGAATCATCTACATTTTTTCAAAGTCCACCACAGGATCTACAAAATTTGAATTTGATTAGAACCACAAACCCTTTAATCTCAAGTGATATGTTCAAGAGAGAGGTATTTCTTGCCTAGTTGTGTGACGGCTGTGGTACAATTTTGTGCCCACATAATATTAATATATTTTATTTTAGAGAAAATATAAAATATTCTTCAGAAAGAGGAATCAGAACAAGTTAAGCCTGCTTTCTATGTATCTTCCACTGCTATCAAACTATAAGGATGAATTGAAATCACAGAATGAGTCCTAAGTGGACTGATTATGTCCTATCAGTTCCCTGTGTTCTTAATGGAGAGGTAAAAAGATAACATATAAGCAGAATTTCCCATTTCAGACCCTAAAAACCTTAAGCTAACCACAGACTACAAAAAATTTAGGAGTTTACTTGCCTGAATATCAACAGTGAGGATAGTACCATTCCAGAACAGGAGTCACAGGCTAGCTCAGACTGCCTGGTACTGACTTGGGGCAATATATAGATCTGTGTTCTCATGCATACCAGAAATATTCCAATTGCTCATCAGTTCTGCTTATGGTACTAGAGCTGTTATGCCAAGTATGTGGTGACAATTCACATTAAAGAACAGTTTTTTAATATATTTGATTAAGAAGGAAAAATACTTAAGAAGTTAATTAGAGATATAAATGAAGAAAACTTACTGTGATTTTTTAATCTGTCTGAACAATAATGATTTATTCTAATACCTTGGGCCTTTGCTACTACAGTTTTGTATGTTTGGTTTTCTTTGGTGCCAAGGATCTCTAAATTACTCTAGTTAAAAAAATACTAGTAAAAAAACATCCTATACTTAACCATCTGTGTAGCTTAGTTTAGTTATCTAGAAAAATTTAATGCACCCTTTTTAAAAGCCTAAATCCTTCTATATGATATATTACTTGATTTATGTCTTGAATTTGTCTTTTGAAGTTACAGCAGTAACTGTTCCTGGAACTAAATCAAAATTAAATTGGGGCAAATATTCCAACAGTTTACCTTAAAATGTTAGGGTTTCCTACTCTAGACAGAAACTTCCCAAGTGTAAATTACTACATTTCCCACTCTAGGAAGTTGTTTGCTGCAATAATGGCACAAATAATGACATAGTCAATCTACTGCATGGCTTTTAGCAAATGCTGGTATGACATTTATACTAAACCTCACCCAACTTTCCGAGCTATTTTACTCTCAAATGTCTTTAACAATACCTGGAGCCACTTGACTGTGTCATAACGCACTTTGTCCCTTCACCATGGACAGCCTCACCCTGGCAATGAGAGATAGAGTTTGTCTCACATAGATGACCCATAATGAAGTTACACCACAGCTTCACAACTCCATAGCTAAAGGAAAGAACAGGGTCTTACTATATGTCTTTGGCCCAGTTATAGTAGCAACTGGAGAGCAAGTTGATGGTAATTTACTTCTGGCAGACATATGCAGCAGATTTCTGTCACTTGCACTTTCTCCCCTGACTCCCAGAGAGCTGAAACTCCATCTACCAGCCAGCACCAATAAAAAAAAAATGAATAGTCATATGGCATTTATTTTTCATATTTACTTGCAAGTTACGGAGAAAAATATAGGATGCACTTACTTCCTGAAGTCCAAGACACTTTATGTCTCAAAAAAAAGCCATGACATGTAACAGAATAAAGACTAGAGAAATATGCACTTCTGTTCATGCTTACAATGGTGCTACCTCATTGGAGTTCTGTCCCTTTTTTTTATTAAAGTACTGTTCCTCAATAGAACCAATAATTGTGACATACCAAATGATAAAAGGAAGTTGAAATAAAAAGGTGGAGAGCTGCAACAGATGTATAGAACAGAATGTAAAAGCATAGTCTACTGACTGCAAAATTTTTCACCATGTTATTCATATCTATTGAAATGCTCCCTTTCCATTTCACAGACACAGTAAAGGGAGAGTTATTAATACACATCTCAACAGAGTTATAAGGAAGCTAAAAGAGATATAATATTAGTATGCAGATGGCCCTTGGTCTAGGGGGCTTGAATAAAGTACCATTGTGCATCTAATTAACTCAAAAATGACTGTACCAATTGCTTTGCTATGTTTGAAACCTTCTGTTCTCATATGTTTTGATGAGTTGTTTATTCATAAAAAATACTTGGATGTTTTGTTGGCCTCAGAGCAGCACTCAGAAAGGTAGTGAAGTTGGCAGAATTAGCTTACACCCACTTGTCAGGCTAGCAGAATGCATTAACAAACTTCGGGAAGTGTTCCCTTAGACCAACATTGATTGAAGGGTAAAGTCTATGACTGTAGCCTGTAAATATTCCCTGGCAGTAATTCAATAGAGCTGGAGCTCACTGTTCTGTAATGAACTGCAACTCTAACTTCCTGTTAAACTGAGCTAGCACCCATGTTCTCTACAGAAGACTTTACAAAATGAGGCTACTATGATCCTTACTCAATTCTTCAAAAGATTAGTAGTAAATTAAATGCTGGCGCACAAAGTAAATTAGAACATCAAACGATACTGGAATAATAAACTTTAAACAGTGTACCAAATAATGTTCAGCTTGCAAAAGGCAAGATATGTAAATTAAGCCCAATGCACCAGGCAAACACTGTGCATATAACTGTGTGAAATGTAATGGGAGGTGCACGTATTTATAGCCATTTTGAAGTTACTTGACTGATTCTTGTGCAGGTAGCCTCCAGGAGTACATAAAGGCAAATGTTGACATATGGTTTAGTCCTGCATTTGCAAACATATAGTGCACAACCACATTAAAACAACAACAGCTCACATATGTTTATTTACTGATCAGGTGCTTGGGAGAAAACAATTTGTTTCTTGGATGCTACTTCACCTAGTTTAAAGGATACTAAGATACATGTCTTTGCTTTCTCTAGGGCTTCCCACAAACTTTTTTGTGCTCTCTGCACATGCATAAAATATATGTACATAGAAAAAGTGGGGAAGGCGGAATAAGAAACTTCCCTTATTTGTACAATAAAAATTCCAAAACCCATTCCCTCCCCAGGCAACTGTGCACAGCAATTTTAGGATGTGTACATGAAGTATGTGGAGTATACAAATTATGTGGAGTATATGAAGCAGTGATTGGCAATTCCTCAGGGGCCAGTATTGGGATCAGGGCTGTTTAACATCTCTTTTGGTGGCATGGACAGAGGAATTGAGAGCACCCTCGGCTGCTGACAACACAAACAAAGTTTGCTGACAACACCGAGCTGTTCAGTCACTGGAGGGAAGGGACCTCATCCAGAGGGACCTGGACAGGCTTGAGAGGTGGGCCTGTGTGAACATCATGAAGTTCAACAGGCCCAAGTGAATGTTCCTACATAAAGATCAGGGCAACCCCAAGTATAAATACAGGCTGAATGAAGAATGGATTGAAGGCAACCCTGAGGAAGACTTGGGGATGTTGGTGGACAAGAAGCTCAACGAGACCCATCAGTGTACACTTGCAGCCCCAAAAGTCAACCATGTACTGGGATGTATCAACAGAAACATGGCCATCGTGTCAAGGAGTGTGATTCTGCCCCTCTACTCCACTCTCATGAGTTCTCCTTTGTGAGGGTGGTGAGGTACTGTAAGAGGTTGTCCACAGGATTTGTGAATATCCCATTCCTGGCAGTGTTCAAGGTCAATCAGGGGCTTAAAGCGGCACATCTTAGTGGAACTTGTCCCTGATGATGTCAGGGGGTTGGACTAGATGATTTTCAGAGTGCTTTCCAAACCATTCTATAATTCTGTGATCCCATAATGTTAATTTCAAAATGGACATATTTAAAAGAGCAGGAAAGCACATGCAGTTCTTTTCTACTCCAATTCCAGATGAATGTTTTTACCTTTGTGCAGCAGACCAGTGCTACCTTTGGCATTCTTTCACCTCTGGCCTCATGATGTGTATTCCTAACAAAACAGCATCCTCTTTTCAAAAAGAAAGGTTTTCAGATCAGTGATTTTAGACTCACAGAATCTTTTAGGGTCCCTAAAGCCTACCAGCTGCACCTGTGCCCTTGCTCCTTTCTGAATATATCTCTATTTATGTTTTAGCTCTGAACACTGTTCTGATCATAACATGGAATTGTCAAGAGAGAAACTCACCAAATAGGTTGGGGGTGGGGGGGTGGGGAGGGGTTGTGGGGTTGTTTTTGGGGTTTTTCTTTGTGGGTTATTTGGTGAGTTTTTTGGGTTTTTTTTTTTGTTTGTTTGCTTGTTTGGGCTTTTGTTGGTTTTTTGTTTGTTTGGGTATTTTTATGTTTGGTATGTTTTGGTATTTTTACTTAGGTTTTTTGTTGGTTTTGGGGGGGTTGGGTTTTTTTTTTTTTAAAAAATGAGATATTCAAAAATGTGTCAAACAATAGTAGAACCACAGTCTAAAAAACTCTAGAAACATAGAAGTGTTCAAAACAAAATACAAATTATAAAATCAAACAAAACTTGGGTTAGGAAATTTAAATCTTCTTACTTGAGAAAGTTTAGCTGCCTCTGAATTGGTATGCAAGTTTATGCATTAAGAGCAATATCATTGGATTTTTTTACTCAAATTGCCTTCAAAGAATAGAGTAGCTATTGCTATGAATAAAAATTGAAGAAAGAAGAGAATAAAGAGAAACATCTTAAATTCGTATTTGTTGGCTATGTTTTATTACAGTGCACAGTATTTATATAAAAAGGATTAAAAAATGTATTAAAACAGAAATGCTTTCTTAATAGCTATTGCTCTGTGAGCACTGTCCTGCATTAGTACAATTGATTTTCACATAATTTTCATGCTTCTGCAGTATGTCTTCCCTATTTTAAATGCACAGATTTGCTGTAAGAATAGGATTTTGTTGCCATCCATAAGACAGTAGCCAGATTTATGGGAACTCTGAAACAGGTTTAAAAACTCCTCAAGTCTCTCCCCAGGGTGATCATTTTCCTCCTGGGTCCAAGACCTCTTTAGCTGTTCTAAGGCTTTGTCTCGAGTCTAGAAGAGAAGTTCACCATCATGTTGCCAAGCAGTAACTCATCCATCACTCAGGGTATGTTCTGTGAGTACCGACTGCACAATATAATTTTCTCCATGTATTGAGGATGTTTCACTTGTCAGAGGCCTTTGAAAGTAGTCAGCTTTCATCAATGGATCTTGACAACATGGAAAGAATGAAGCACCTGAAGGAAGCATAGGGCATAGCATTTCAAAAGCGGTATCTGAAGACTGATTATTCTTTGTCCTTGACACCCTGCCAAGGGCTAGATGAACTGAACATTTGGGAAGTAATGGAGCCTACAAATCACCGGTTGCCTACAACCCCACTCAGGACACAAGAGGATAGCGTGCTTGACTTCAGTTTTTATTACGTGTTGTACGCTTTTGACTGTTCTGATGTGTGTTGTCACTGATGTGTCAAGACTGGGCTCTGACAGGGTGTCTGACCTGATTGAGATCACCAGTGCTCTGTTATGACTGAAAGAATAAAAAAGTAAAATAGCAACACTATTGTGTGACTTTCTTTAATTGACCACAGTCATTATCTGTGCCATATGGAAACAAACCATGAGGGTTGTCCTAGGTGAGAGGATATGGTATGAGAACATACTGCCAAAGTGTTCTGTATGAGCTATACACTGGGAAGTGCCCTTTGTTGTTGGAGAAGCCTTTGTCCTGATATACTTCTGATTACTCACCACCTCAATATTTTAAACTCAAAGAGAAATCACCAAAAGAGTTGGCTAAATGTTAAAGATGTTGCACTGGTAGTTTTAAAATCTTTTATAAAACGATTGGTATACTCTGTCTTAGGACTAAACTTCTCTAACAGTATCAAGCCATCACCTACGTGAGAATCTGGTATGAATTAAGTGTTCAGGGTATTTTTTTCCTTCATTTAAAAGGAAAACAACAACCAAGATTTTTTCCTGTAGAAGCCATGGAAGATAACAATAAGTGTTTTCATGACCACTTGTTATTCTAAACAAACAAAAAGAGGATCATTGAGGCCATATTGGCCCAAAGCACTCCCTACTCAGAAATGATATGACTCTTCAGGACAATGCCACTATATCTTTTGAGCAACATCTGGAAACAATACTGTGTCCTGGTTAGGTGTCTAAATTCTGCCAAGTCAAATGAAATGTAACAGTGTAGCTAACATCTGAACCAAGTGAGCACATGTAGAGGATGCCTGCGCATGAAGAGTCACAGAGCCATTTTAATGCACACAGCTGAACCTGCAGGATGTAAACCAGCATGAATTTAAGAACTCATTTTCCTCTGAATATCTGAAGCCAAACATGTATTTTCGGGAACTACCAAAATATTCCAAAAATTATGTTTGTTTGTTTGTTTTGTATTTATAAGATAGTACATATGTAAAGCAATTTTAAAAGGTTTTATCACTAACATTACCTTGTACTACCATTTAGAAAGAAAATTTCAGATATCATTTATATTACTGGAATCTATAAATCTTTTCAACTATTTAAAATCAAACCAATAGTTATAGATCTCTTTTTGAATAGAGGTAAGTAGCTCATTCTAATACATAGGAAGGAAAGCAATAATTCACAGATTAAATAAAACCCTTTAAAGTTGCAAATTCCTTTGATCCTGACATAACATAATGCCCTCTGAAACTATGGAAGTTTCATGTGAAGTAGTTATTTATGTTTTCATGGACTGGAGAAGTTAAAAGTACTGGGATTAAATTATTTCTTAACACTGTCTCTATCTTTTGATAAATAAAGTATGAAAAACTGAAGGATATTTTAGCATTGTGGCACTATAGGTACACATTTTTAGTGACAAAAATTTCCAATAGTGGCTGTTTAATAGACAGAAAATAATTTCCTCATCTTATCTAGACAAACCATATTTTTGATATGGTGTAATACCCAATGTTGTCTGAAACTGCACAAGTGAATGAGCTCCTACTCACTGCTCTGGGTCAGTAAAATCTAAAAAATCAAACACTTAAGAACTTTTATGCAATATTTTGGCTGGATTTCCTTAGTTTAATATTCCTATTTCTGCCTTTTTGTTCTTTACTGTAACATAGCTCCACTTGCTCTGGCAATTGCACTGCTTCTGTACTTGTACAGTGTAACATATGTTTGTCATGGATAATTAAGGACACTAGATTAAATTAAAATTTTAAAAATTGAAACAAAAAAAATTACATTGGTAAGAAAAAGACCATGTTAGAACTTTTCCATTGATTTGTCATGGTCTCTTAAATTCTTCAAGCAATTATAAATCCAAAATATAGAAAAGTTTCAGGACTAAACACAAAGTGACAGATTAAATCACCATGAAAGCTTTCCCCCAAATTAGGTAACAATAATAAAATCATGCAGCTGTCTAAATACTACAAAATTAATATTAATAATTAAAACTATGATATATCTGTGAAAAAAATGTAGAATTTTTACCTCAGAGGAAGCAGGTTTGTGCATAGTGTAAGGTGAAGTGTAACACAACCCACCCAATTTTTAATACAGCATTAGAATTTATTCACAGTCACAGAATCACAGAGTGGTTGAGATTGATGAGGTGAGCTACAGCAGATTTCTCAGGACCATATCCAGTTGCTGTGTAAATATCTTTGAGGATGGGAGACCACAGCCTCCCTGGGAACCCTTAGTGCTTAACCATCCTCACAGTAAAAAAGTATTTCCTTAAGTCTATGCTGAATATCCCATACTTCTGTTTTTTCATTCTCATCCTGTCCCTAAGAGTCTCTCTGATGTCTTTCCTCCCTTCAATCTGGTATTTATGCAAAAGATATTTAAGAGGTGATTAGTGGTGATCCTGCAGCAATAGCAGCCATGTCCCTTAGGCATTTGAGTGTACATCTCATTGGGGCCTATGGAATTGTGTATGCCCAGTATTCTTAAATCTTCCCTAATAGAATCCTCCTCCAGGCAAGGAAAATCCTTCTTGCTCCAGACTTTTTCACTAGTCAGAGGGATATGGGATTGAGGAGTGCAAATTTTACGAATAAAGACAAGGGAGAAGAAGGTATTGACTACCTAGGATGTTTCCACATGATTTTTCAGCAGGTCCTCTGTCTGCTTCAGCAGCCCATATATTCTCCAGTCAATCTTTTGCTGGTGCTCTATCTGTAGATATCTCATTGCCATTCAAAGCACTCATCAGATTCAGTACAAGGTGGGTTTTGGCTTTCCTAATCACATTCCTGCAGTCTCAGACAGTGTATCTCTATTCCTTCTTGGTCACCTCTTCCTGCTTCTCTATGTAGTACACTTTCTATATTTGTCTTTTTTTGGGGGAACTTGATGTCCCTCTGTGAAGTTCTCCTTCTACCCTTACTCTATTGACAAAGCTTCCAGCTCCTCACCTCCCATAAGGCATTTATCCCATCTTAAGCTTGTGGTCAACAGCAATTCCCAAATCCTTTTTCCAGAAAAATGTTATGTTGTTTATCCTGTATAAGTCTTGAGTTTGTATTTTCTTTTTTTTATCTTTTTCCCACTGCTTCTCCTATTTGTCAAGGTAATTCTGAAATCTTGAATCCTGACCTTCAACATCATTCTAGATTCTCAGCTTTGGGCTGTCATCCATCAAATAAGTCATTGATTAAATATTGGAGTGAAACTGAGCACAGGATGAAATATCAACCTCCTTCCATTTCGACAGGGAACAACAGATAACTAAAAGTGGACTGTGGTTTTCAGTGGCTTTACATATCTTATAGGAATGTATTTGCAAAAATATATTAATGTGAAATAGTGCAAAAACTAAGCCATAACCTCACATTTAAATGTAAATATCTAGCAGCAACAAAGGGATGAAATTCTGTGAAAACAATGGATTAACTAAGTAATGATTTTTTAAAATTTATTAATAGTATTATAATTATGTCTTAAAATACTTTATACAGTATTTGAGATATTAGACTTAAATAAAGTTATGGAAATGGGTTTTAATAACACATTAGGCTCTTCTAGAAAATTAAAAAAATATCCAAATCTCAAAAATAAACCAGCATTTTCTACTACAAAATTCTAAAGTCTAAATCTATGTAGTGTTTTGCAAAAGTCTAGAAAATAAAATTCTATTTTGTGTTTTGTAATGACGTTAAGGTGAAATGCCACAGAATGGAAAATGTAATAGTGTTTCAGGTCACATTGTCTCTGTATCCTTCTCCTCATTATACAAAGAAGATAATGACAGAGCAGAATTTAATAGAAAAGTAAAGTTTTTCTGTGAAAGGATATGGCTGAAAAGTCAATTTGTACTACATAATGTAATGGTAGCTTAAACAGTATTTTAATTTAGTTTAGTCCTTAGCTTGTAACTCAGCAAGAGATTCATTTGAAACAACAGATGCAGGAGGTTTAAAGTTAGGATTTATCTCATCTAACTTTAGTCATCTCAAAGTCAGTTGTCTAATCAGAGTGAATTATTTAGGTACTCTCTGTTGTAAGTAGAAAGAGAGAACAATCTTTACTCCTTCCTAAAATAAGTAGGATTAATCTAACTTTATTAGAGTTACTTATTTCTCTCAATCGACTAGAGATGAAATCTCTATACTCTATTTGAGACAGTGCAGTAGACATTTTATATTATGCAAAGGGAGGGTATATTTTGAGAATAATAATGAACTGTTCTCACTTTTACAAGATATAAATTCACCTTCAGTAACACAGGAAAAACTCCAGGTATGAATATGAATCTTTTAGTAAAGCCTATGAATTTCATACAGTTAAAAATGTTAAAAGGATTTTATTTTAACAGCTTTTGCATTTTATTTCTCCTTTATAAATGAAATGACACTTCAGGGTGTGTCTTCAGGACTGTGCCTTTCAGTGAGATACCTCAAAAGACATATTTATTCTGAAGAATTTACCATCTCACCTATAATGAAATAATAAAGCATTTCTGGCCATACCCCTAAATCAGTGAAATACAGCTAAAATACTAGAGAGGCAGAGGACTATGTTATCTCCATGCATGCATCTTCTGTTACGTAAGTTCTTTGGGACTTTATTTTCTGCATCAATTATGCTGTCTAAAAATAACAATAATTATACCATTTACAAATACAGTTGCATTTCAAAACAACCCTTATCTCGACCAGGCTTAAGCTAACAGGAAGAAAAAAAATTGTGAGAGGAAAATGTGTAAGAATAGTTATATCTAAATTTATACCACTTTCTTGATAAATACCAATACACTTACAGAACTCAGCCATTATGTAATATGGCATACGAAATATAATTAGGTAATAGTCCTTGCAATGTCCTTGAAATCTTCCCTTATTCCTTCGGGAAAGTTAGATGGCAGCTTGACATTTAGTTCAAGTATTTACTTGTGGCACCTTGGAAAGTCTTGAGGAAAAAATTATACTTAATAGGTAGGTCCTGGTAAAAGTGACTGAATTGCAGTGTACTGCTGCTGATAATATGGATCTATTTACCCAGTACTTGGTTAGGAGGAGGAAGGGGAGGAGGATTTGTCTGGGAGGATTGTCTTCCTGAAACAAAGCTGCTGAGATGGAGAGAATTCAAAAGGTCAGTAAGGCATCAGGGGAAGTAATTGCAAGAAGGAAAACCAAACCAAACAAACAAAAAGATAGCTGCTGAAAGTAAGCCTACAATCTGCCAGACAAGAAAAAAATAAATGTATCCAAAAGAAAAGTTTCTAGCTGGGACTCACAGCATATTTCTTTTGTTAAACTGAAAGATTATTAAGAAAGTTTTGTGTACGGCTCATGTTGACAAATAATTGCAAGGTTGTCACATAGCATGTGGACCAACAAAGAGAATACATGATGAGATACAGATTTCACCAGTGTAGTGAATTATACAGCTCTTTTCTATATAGTATGGTTGAGACTGAAAAATAAGGGATATAAGTAATGACTGAAGTGGATAATAAATCCTAATGCTTTTAGTGTTTCCTGACTAATCTTTTAGTCTCCTTTCTAGTCCCTCTCTGCTCAAAGTCCTAATTTACCTTGTTATGATTCTAAACTTTTCTTTTTTCCTCAACTTGTAATTCAGCTTCACCTTTTATTCTATTCCTTTCCTGATTTCTGCCAC
Organism: Pseudopodoces humilis; assembly: GCF_049639895.1. NCBI lineage: Eukaryota > Metazoa > Chordata > Aves > Passeriformes > Paridae > Pseudopodoces > Pseudopodoces humilis. Next base: position 57,887,840 of record NC_142201.1, on the reverse strand, counting down.
AGCCTTTCCTCCCATCTCTCTCTCTCCCAACACCACCATGTTCTTTTTTCCTCCGTGTTAGCTACAAGCCCTAGTTTGTTTTATCTCTGTCTCCTTTCAGTGGGTTGTTTTTTCTGGCTTAAACTCCTCCATTCCTGGACCCTGCTTCAGCCACCAACCCCTCCTCCTTACACCTTATCCCCTTCCTCTGCCTCTACTTGATTTCTTTTCCCCTGCCACATATTTCTTTCTTGCTAGACTCCAAAAGAGGGATCAGTGACATCAAAGAGACAGTGTCCCTGCTCATAGTTTCTGCTGAGACATGGGGTTTCAGGGGAGATCAACCCATTAGCAGAGATCTTATTCTGAGGAGATGCAACATCTGCAGCAACTCAGAGAGCACAACCCTCATGGAGCAGGCAGAAGGCTTCCTGTCTGACCTCTGCTGCACACAGACAAACTGCTTAGAGCTTGGCCACATTAAAGGCAAATTTCCATGCCCACAATTAGCAGCATTCCTCAAATCAGAACCATTGTCTTGCCCATCCTGGATGTCACAGGCTTCCTCTAGAACAGAGAGGTACATAAAACTGCAAAGGTATGTGGAGTCAGAGAACATATCACTCATTGGATCACCTGCTTAAGGTCTCTTCAGTATAAAAGAAATAAATGAAGACTACAATAAAGACTGGAATCCTTCAGCCATCTGTTCATGAAGTTCTCAGAAACAGCACCGAAGAGGGTCAATCAGAACTTGTAATAGTAAGAAAGATAAACCAAGACTAACTTTACTATTTCCAGATACTAAAGTGGGATAATTTGTAATAATTGTATAGGGTGTTCAGATGACAAGTCAACAGTGGAGAAAGGGAAGGATCAGAGTAGACTAGAAAGAAAAAAACACAGGAAGATGGAGAGGAGAGGGATAAAGGGCTGAAGTGAAAGAATTAAGGTACATGAATCGGGAACTGGAGAAGCAAGGATGTATATATATTTGTATGTATGTGTGAGAAGTCAAAGTGCCAGCAAGGAAAAGACCTGTGTGCATTCATTTTCCCCACATAAATACAATCCTCTGCCCATGTGTGTGCATGTGTCATTTGCGAGTACATTTTAAGCTTGACTAGGTGGCAAGTAGCAGGAGACTTGCACCAGAAAATACTCATGATCTGAACCAGGGGCTAGGATAGGGGCTCAGGGTCCATGCAGGTGTATTAGGTAGAGCTAGAGACCATCCTAATACTTGGGAAGTCTGTGATAGTGGGTGAATGTGTGAGAATGAAGTTAACAGAGGCAGCTGGCAGATGCTGTAGTTGAGTATCTGGCTTCTGCTTCTGGAGACAAGCTCCAAGGTCCTTGGGAAACCTCTGGGAACCATCTGACAAACTTGAGGGAGGTTAACTGTACTGAAGGAGCTGTGCTGCCAGCTGGAGGAGTTAAGGGAAGAAGTGAGCAGGCAAAGCAGCATTTGCAAAGGTGGAGGGGAAATGGGATTAGCTCTGAAACCACAGCTTGAAGTGATGAAGCTCTTATCTGCAACAGAGAAGCAAGCAGTGTCCAACCCCACTATCAAGGTAAGGGAAACCTCTAGAGACAGGGAAGATTTGCTCTGAGGATTCTAAGAGTAAGGCTCCTGCCCCATCCAAGGGCTTACATATGTGAAACAGGTTTACCACCCTCAAAGGTAAGGGGAAGGCTGGAGTACCTACAAGCAAACAGTACTTCTCAGGACTACCAGGAAGAAATGGCAACTCACCATAAGAGGTAACTGCCTGCTGCAGGGGACAGAGGCACATGATTACCAGCCCAAACAGTCATCTGAGAGGTTAGCTGCTGCAGGAGGTAGAGATCTGGGATGGAGCACGGTATTTGTCTGAGTTTCAGAAGTGGATTAGGTAGTGGATTTGTAAGAGGAGCAACGTGGATGTTACTATGGACAGTGTTTGCCTGTTTACCTGGCCATACTGCTTCAGTGTGTGTGTCTGCCAGCACTGCTGCTGCCTGAACCTGCAAACAGCAACAACAGCAGCCATCTGCATGAGAGTGGGATGGAGGGATCCCCAAGCTCCCCAAATGCACTCAGCTGGGCCAACTGCACCCAGAAAAGAAGAATTCAGAAGCCTGTTACATCTGGCTGGTCTAGTAACATGCTTTCCAAAAGCTGCTTTGCTAAAAGCTCACCCCTTATGTGATTTAATAGTAGGAATAAAACTCTCTAATTATTATTAGACAATATTTTTAGCCTAAACATTTTTAGGCTTTGTCAAAACCCCAGAGTGACACAATTCACTTTAAACAATTTATATTAAACAAAGTTAGAAGCAGTGAAGAGGAGAGAGTATGACAGCCTTATTTTTTCTGCTTATAATGTCATTAATTGTCTCAGAATGCAAAATGCATTAATTGTCCTTCTGATTCAACAGAGACTATTACACTCTTTTACACTTCTTATGGTAGCACAGCTTTAAGATGTTAAGCAAACAATGATTTGAAGATTTTAGACACACAGGGTCACAGTAAAAAAAGACTTTAGATAACTTCAATAAGCAATTCTTAGTACCTGAGAAGCAAGTAAACCATTTCACAAAGCTGTGGTTTTTTTTATGAAGCCTGTAACTGTAGACTTGCAGAACATGAAATCAATGCTTCTGCTAAGTAAAGGGATCTCTAATTACTGTTTTGTACGTTGACAAGGCAAATTATTTTTGAGGCAAAAAAAAAAAGCTAGATTATTTCTGTTTCTAGAGGGAATAATGAGTTGAAATGTGGTGGCTTCTGTCTGGTGTTCATTGTCTTTTTTATCAAGTGGATGGCTGGTAGATTGATAATTTGATCCCATCAAGAAACAGAAAAAACAAGGAGCATCACCCCATCACGTGAATGAAAAAGGTAGATAGGAAGAAGATGCAGGTGAGTGATGAAATAAGAGCAGTCTTTTAAAATCAGTTTTGTATAATAAGCCTAAGGCTGGCTTTCAGGTTGAGGAGCTGCACCACGTGTACAGTGCTATGAAGCAAATCACTTCCACACAGTTTTACTACTTGCACTACTTTTATGTTGAATGAATAACCTCCCTCTCACCATAAACTTTTGAGGATAAATTGCACAGATAAGACTTGCCTAATTTCTTTCAAATGAGAGGTGTTATCTTCTAATCTTCTCTGCTAGCAAAGAAATACCAGGAAATATGACCCTCTTTTGGATTCTGTGCTTTGCCTACCTGCTGAGCCCTACTGTTGACAAGCTTGCTGAAATTATATTTTCTTTGGTTGGGAAAGTAATGTGTTGCTTATATCAGGGCTGTGACTGAAGCCCAGCACATCAGAGAAGCATGAGAGCGCTGTGAAGTAATCATAGATAAAAACAGGACATATTTGTAAACAGGTTGTGTGAGCCTGTTGGTTTTCATTCACCTGTGGAGAGAGAATGAATGCCTTATAAATAAAGCCAAAGGGGAAGATGTTAAACATGCTGTATTTGCTTTGTAAATATATGCATCTAAAAATAAATTTGCATTTTTTGTGTTTAGCTTTATATTATTACATCAAGGTCACTTTCTGCAGTACCCTGCAAGACAAATAAAGTGTACCACCAAAAATGTAGGTAGTCTCTAAAACAAAATATATTTAGGTAGTCTCTAAAACAAAATATATTTTGCTAGCAGTAAGGTTCATGATGATTTTTCAGCATATATATATGTGCCAGGTAAATGCTGTTGGTTTGTTTCAAGTGAAATGAAAAGTCATTGTGTCCTCTTACCCACATCTTCCATTCCAAGTCTGCACATCTTATATCCTCAGGAAAACAACTCTCATATCTGAGCAACAGAGATCTCCTCAAACTGCTTTCTCCCCCTTGATGCATGGTGTATGAGGGTCCTGCTCCAGAACACCCACCAGGAAACCCAAAACCCAGTTTTGAATATGTTTCCTGCATGGTTCATAAACTGGTCTGATATGATAAATACAGACCATATCATTCTGTGGTGTGGTTCAGCTCCCAACAAGTGGATGCAGGCGAAATATCTACAAAATTCCATTATATGACTGGAATTCATCATATGTCTCAGATAGCAGAGATTTCCAGGGCCTTTTGTGTCTTTATCTGTTTGTTCTTCCTCTCTCCTGTCCCCTTCCTTTCTACACACCTTCATATTTCCTGGGATACAAGGAAGGGAATTCACAACTTCATAATCCTTCTTGCAGGGCTGTTTTTACTTGTAGTCAGGAAAGGAAAAAAGACAAGATTTCACCTTAGTGTTTATTTGTAGGGGCCAAGGATACTGGCTGCAGCAGCTGCATTTTCCAGTGTTTTCCTTACCATGGCTTTGGGAGAGTTTCTCTCTGGTCAGATTAAAAAGGTTTTGGTCTTCCTTTATTCACATGAGCTTCCACTGTTTTCTTGTATGTAAAGTTCTTGCAGCCATTGTCTAGGGATAAGGAAGGAAGACAAAGCTTTCCCCAGAATTATTTTTAAAGTATTTCTGTAATAAACTTTGCATAATCATTTTGAATCCTAAAGGAAAATTGATTTTAGCTATTCCTTTTAGTAATATATAAAAATTGTCATTGTAGCAGAGGGTTCATCTTCACAAAATGAATGATCATAATGGCTTCTTTGTAAATGCTTATTGCATTGTATTACAGGAGAACCTCTTCTGAGATAACATGTTACATGAAAAAACCTTTTGTGATTTTAGTTTTAGAGATTTAAATGTCAGCCTTCATGAAAAGTGTTTTTTAAAAGCTGAAAAAGGCAACAGACCCTTCCATCAAGTGACCTCAAATGGAGTTCTTTCCAGATAGGAAAAAAAGTACATCTTAAATGTTAAAATAAAAGAAATGGAATCGATTCTGTTTTAAAAGTTTAGGGTTTTTTTTTTTCCTGGATATCAAATAAATTTATATATTAATTTCTACCATCCAGATATGGTAGAAATTGTTTGCAATTATCTGTTATACTTACATACTGATGAAAGAGAAAATAAATTCTTTTTTACTAAAATTGTTATCTTGGTACAAGTGGATTTCCACAATAAAGAAAAAGTTTAGAGAGTGTTAAAAGACCTTGATGTGCTCAGATATTCCACATTAGACCAAACCTAATCATTTAGTGTCCTCTGACCCAGAAGTAAAAATTTATTATTAAATGTACCGTGCCTCTGGGTTAATGCTTATGTCATGGTCCTTGGAGGGATGTAATTGGACTGGCTTTCAAGCTAAAAATTACAGCTGGAAGTGAGACTGGGTTTGCTTCTCAGGAGGCATGCTTCCCCTCAGCAGGGAATAGACAAGCAACAAACACTTGGTCACTGGCTACATAAATCTGTAGGGCCAGTTTTGCTAGGCTTGTCCCTTCTCACTTACATTTGACATAGGAGGAAAGGTATTTTAGTACATAAATAGGCGAGTCCACCTCATTTGTGCTTCATAAAACTTGTCAGTATTAAATACCATGTTTGAAAATGAACTAGAGGCTTCATAAATGGGAACTCCTTGACACTGGCATACGTGTTTGCTGTGATAACCAGTGACGGTAGCAAGGAGGTTGAGACATCTTTTGCAGTGTTCCAGTCTTCCTGGCTGTGAGTCTGTCACAGCAAGTGAGCCACTGAGAGCAGGTAGCTGAGGGGACACTACGTGCAACATCTGTCACCAGAAATCAGTTAGGACCCTCAGGACAGGAGTCTGTGTAAACTCATAATGAAAGTGAGAGATATTGGGACAGTTAAGACACTAATTCACAAAAGGGGAAACAAATCTTCTTCATCATTTAGGGCAAATCCTCTGCAGTAATTGCAGCAAACAGTGTTTTTGCAACATGCTTTCATAAAACATCCTCTCTCTCCTTTCTTCAAAATCATGCAGAAATTTTTGAAATCTGTCTGATTTTCAAAGAACTGTTCCTAGTCCAGTTTTGTTTAGGGTATTGTGCTGTGAAGTGGAAAATGCATATTTGTTTGAATATTTTTTCCTCTTAGTCTCAGATCTTAAGACAATCTTGTTTGTTCACTATGTATACCTATATATAAGAGAAAGCAAAAGAAAGGTCTTGATGTCTTACAGTTACAGGAAATGCTCCATCCTGAAAGAACTTCTGTAATTCCCACAACTGGAGAAAAACCCATAGCAATTCAGATCAAATCTGTAATTCTATTTCATTGGTTAATTTCATTGAAGTAAAGATTGACAATGTCAAATATTCAAGACCAGTGAAGATATTTGTATATATCAAAAGGATCTGTGCATGATGCATCTTCTCGCTCTCTGGAGGTCCAGGATAAATAGCAAAGCTGACACTTCAAACCTTGTCTGTTTCCATAATATTACAACAAAAGATCTAGTGACTGCCTTTTTTGAATGCAGACAGTGCAGATACATGGTTTAGTGGAATTCTTCAACAGTCAGTGGTGACTGAAAACATCTCAGTAGAGTATTCAGATGACCTGCTGGACACAGCTACCTTAGGGGGTGATGAATCCCCACACCTCTGTGTGCAGCCCTTCACTGCCATCTGGGGCAGCTTAGACTTAGACTGGAAACTTGATTTTTCAGTGCTTGCAGTTAAGTGACAAGAATCCCATCCAAAGAGAATACTGTAGTTCTGATGAACTCAAGGAGTATGCTTAGACCAGCATTTCCCTGTTAATTCTTCCACCACTTGCAGAATGGGACCTTGCTTAATGAAAGAACACATTGTAGTGTATTTAGAATTTGAGGCTGCTATGAAGATGAGAAAATCTTTTCTGTGGCATTATGTCTGTAACTGCATTTTATGACAGTTAGTCCTAATTTTGCCTAAGACATTGACACATTTAACAGCAGCTGTTTAAAATTTCAAAACATCACAAATGCTAACCCTTCCTTAAAAACAAAAACAGAACCAAAAGATATAAAATATAAAAGTTATATAATAAAAAGATTTGTAATATTTTAAAATATAGAAGCAGTGCTTTAAGCTTTAAATTGTGGCTGTCAGGACCTGCAGTATATTGCTATAGAAAATACAACAGCTAAATAAGAAAAAAAGTAGGAAAAATATTCATGGGAAAAAAAGATCCACAAATTGTAAAATTACAAGGTATTAAGTCCTTTTCAGTAATAAAAAAGTCCATAGATTTTCAAAATATTTTCCCACTGAAAATTAATCAATCACATGATGAAAATATACCAGTCATGTGCAGTGTGTATTGTTCAGTGAGAACAGGCTAGTCTCACTTATGATTATGTTCAGAAATAGCTTGTTAATATCATCTCTATACGTACGTAACCAGAGCTATTAAGATAGCAGATTACAAGAATACAGAGAATCCATTTATTTATATATTTTCCCCCTTAGGAATCCAGATGGATGATGTCTTCCCCTGTGGAATTATTTTATCCTGCACTCCAGGATAAATTCTGTCTTTCTCTATCACATAACCTAGAAGATGAAGTGATCTGCAGCAGAATCTGCAACTGTACTATTGATGCATCCATGCAGAGGGCAATCTTAATGGTAGCAGGTTTCCTTCAAGAACATGTATGGATCATTTACTTGTACAGGTCTTTCACTTGTTAGAAGCTTGCAGTCATCATTGCAGATGTGCTTGCAAGCAGACGTTATCCCAGTTAACACATTAGTTCCCAGTGGAAGTACTGACCCTTCAGTGCAAATGCATTTGGGTTGTCATCCAACACAGGGAGGATCCCCAATGATTTAGATACCATCAAATATGTGCTAGCTTTTAAATATGTTTATATAGAGAACAATTATCCAAGAAGACTGGCTAAAGAAACAATGAATTTATTTGAAAGTAAAACGTTAGAAGCTTATTTCTTACCTGTTTGGAAAGGGATTTTTTCCCAAATATTTTTTAAAAAGCATGTCATATATAGGGAAGATCATTATTGATATTTTGATAGAAGAAATTAGGCAATATATTGCCACAATTTTCCATGAAGTAACTCCTATGTGGCTTAGCATTTACTGAAGAAATTATTTCAGTCTGTTTGTCCATAGCAGACTGAAGCCTTCTATACTCATACTCCAGGTAAACATCACAAGCTCAAGTTTATTGATTTAGCCATTAGTGTAGCTCCTACCTATCCATTTCTAAGTAACTGCATATGGGGGAGCAGGACCTGGGGATGCTGGGTGTGGATATCAGGAGGAGAGTGAAAAAAGCCATAGCTTATTCACTTGAAAACAGAGTTGAAGCCATGAATTTTTAAAGAAATTTAGATATCTAATTCTATATTCCAGACTTTAGTGGAGTTGCAAGAACATTTTCTGCATGTAAAGCAATATATTGGATGTAGTCCTGAATTGTCTTATGTTACAGAGCCAGGGGCAATAAGATACAGTAGGAAATTCTCAATGTACTAATCTGCAAACAAAATGAACTTATCAAAATAAAGAAATAAATGAAATGGAAGCTTCAACTCTTTTAATCTTTTAATCAAAGGCTTAGTGGCAGAATGTTATAATGAAGACCCCACATTAACACAAGTCTCCATTACTTGAATGCTAAATTAATTAGTGTTACCATGAAGTTTCATAAATTCCTTAAACTAGCCTTGTCAAAATAAATAAGCAAAGTATGTTCTGTGATACTCTAGAACTTTTTTCCTTTTTTTCTTTTTTTCCTTGTTCTATTTTCTTCACATTTTGCCTGCTTGTGTGCTTGCTAGTTCACAGAACTGTTAGATCACATTGTAGACTTGCTTCAATGCCTGTCAGTCAGAGCCTTAGTAAGCTTGTTGGGGGTCTGAGTGGGCACTGAGTGTCCCAGTATCAGTGAAAATAAGTCATGTTCTATTGTTACAGCTAATTAGCCTGCAAGCATTGCAGAGCAGGTCCTGTCTTTGAGGGTGTGATTGTACAGCACTTAAAACAATAGGGCATCCATTCTGATTGGATTATCTCCATTAGTAGCACAGTTCTCTAGTGAATGAAAGTATTGTAAATCTCTGCCATGTGCTCAGGTTATTTTTTTTTTTAGTTACTTCCTTTTAGAAAATTCTAATCTGTGCAAGACATTGGATAAATAAAGTATGTACTATAAAATCTGTCAGGTAGCTGTTACCAAGAGCTGTGACAATATTTTTAGATTATTTTATTAACATTCAAATGATAAGAACAGGAAAAAAAATATTTAAGTGTCAATTTAATACATTTCTTTAGTGCATGAACACTTTCATGCATATATATGTGTATTCTATTTATGTATACTTATGTGAAAACTTTAGGCCAGACTGTAATCTACTAGTTTAAACAGATGACCATGGCTGGGAGCTCCATCAGAAATTACATTTTGTATAAAACTGACACGGCAGACACCCCAAAGTGAGAAGGAGGAGAGTGGAAAATATTGCTTGGCTCAAGGACTGTGACAATGAATATCTGATATCACAGAAAATTCCTGTGACAGCCTTTTTTTAAGGTATTGTAATTCTAGTCCCCTCAACATGCGGTTCTGCCCAACAGCCATACTGTATTTTATTACAAGAGGCATAAGTGAAAAAGCTCAGCAATGATAATTTCTGCACTATATTATGCTCAGTGCCCTTCAATTTTGATGGCATTCTCCTATAAGGTACATAGAAAACATAGTATTTGAATTTAATCTGCAAGAAGGCAGAATCAGACTTTACTCCTAAATAAGGGAAAAGATTATGTATATTGCTAAAAAATAGTATCAGAAGATATTTTAGTGAAGAAAATTAGGTGTTTCATGTCTATATGCATCATCTGCATTTCAGAAATGTACAGTACTCTCTTACTGACTTTATTCAGTATTGGAATTCCACTGGATAATTATGCACCAAGTGTGAGTACTGGGGAAAAGGACAATATCTTTAAATTATAATGGCTCTGTTTTGTTTGATTGGATAAATTCCTATTAGAGTGTGCATGCATGTGTAGGAGACAAGCCACTGATATGTTTCTCAGCTCTTCATTAAGCCCTATTTAAAAGTCTCAGAAAAATATTATTGCCTTTTTTCTTTTGTAATCGGTCATACAGCAAATACTGCTGGCCAAAACATCACTGTTCTTCATTGTCAACGGCCTATTGATGTGAAAGGAAAATGTTCCCCCTTCTACAGAGTTAAATGCTGAACCATCTCACTGTCACTTTGACACCTTCATAGTGCATACACATAACCTCTCACCTGACTATGCACTTTAATAACAGATTAAATCAAAGCCCTTTTTCATGGGGGCAGTAGGACTCTGCAGTCACAGAGTGGTAGACTCAAAAGCAATTTTCTCTGTACCAGAAAATGAATTTGTGGGGAGTCCCTTCATTTGTCCAAGCCTTTGGAAAATAGAATTGCAGCAATACATTTCATGCTTTTTATTTGTGTGGCTCAGTGAAGGGACAGTTGCTTCCCAAAAGCACTGTTTCAATCTGTTTGCTTGGAGATTCAGCCCTGGATTGCTACCTGCCTGGAAATCTCATCCCAGACATTAAGAATACAAGATTTCTTTCTCGTGAAAGTTTGTGTTCTGCAGAAATTGATAAATATCCCTGAGAAGACTGGCATGTTGTAATGCTACATTTTGGCTCAGTTTGAACCCTTATAGCAAATAAATATGAAAAGTCATACCAGAGGTCTGCTTAAAATCCAGGGGCTCTGTTGTGAATCTTATGTAAGGTTCAGCACCGCTTGTTCTCACAGTTGACTGTGAAGTGGGTCTGGCTCCCAGCCAGGTCCCCCACACAATGATTAACTTAGAGACTGCACAGCACCATCTGGTACTGTCTCAGGTAGGAAAGATATAAATGACTGAGTAGTTACACTTTTCCCTCTGTAAGCAGAGTAATATTTGAGAGATGGCACCTTTATCTTATTCCCCAGCATAACTGCCGTGAAATATTTCATGTACAGATAAAACTTGCCCTTGGTACTAAACCTCCTCCCCAAAATTTTTCTGGAAGTCTTTGCTTCTTGCTTTGGTTTATGTACTATTTCTGTGTCCATCTGTCTGTCTTCTCCCATTCCACCCTTCCTCCCTCTCATTTTGTCTCATCCTTTCATTCTTTCCTTCTTTTTTCACTTTTTCTTGAAGTTTTGCTCAATCTTCCCTGAACGTTTATCTTGAGTCCAGGAGCTTGATTATCAGCTAGAGACCTAAATCTGCCCTGTTTTCTGCCTTCTAGCTGGAGAAGTATTTCTGTGGGTGCTTTTGCTAAGTCAGCAGGTGAAGTGAATAAATAGCTCAGAAAGAGTCATAACTCTAGGGGCTGACATAGTAGAAACACCCCCATTTCCTAACAGAAAATAGAAAAGAAATGTTTATTCAAGACAGCAATGTTAAAGAGGGAAAAACATAAACAAAAAGAGTCATAAGTTCTCATCTTTTCCTTACCACTCTTTTTGCCTTGGGTGGTCATATTTTTCAGTGGCTTAAGAATAGTAGGACATGATCCTTTGCTGTCCTGTTTTAAAACACAAAAGCTGACCCTCTCATTCTGCTCTGTGTTTCTGATAAATCTCTTCTATAATGGCCCTTTAAAATCAAAAAAGTGTGAAATATGAGGGTCACAAAACGTGAAATAGCCAAAGACCTGAGATTTCCTAGATTCCACAGGCCTAGCTTCCTGTAATGCCTCCTCTGAGGCTTAAGTGGTAGTTTGGCAACTACTTCTTCAGCCTTCAGTAGCTAAGAAGAGTCTCCCTACAGAGGTGGAGCTGATTCAGCCTCTAAAATAGTTCTCATTGACTTTTTCCCCCCTGTGTCTGTGTGTTTCACAAACACAAAACCTGAAATATGAGCAAACTTATCAAGTTCACAGACCCTGAGCCTACAGTTCTAATCCTTCTTGAGAACCAAAACTCATGGAAATGAAAATATAATAATGAGGACACATGATATTATAATGAGAAAATTGTGGCAGAAAACAAATCCTGAGAATGTGTTTAAGGCAAAAAATGCCTCAGACATAGCCTGAGAACTTGATACTATTAAATATTTATGAAGGATTGATTCTTTCTCTGCAATTTTGCCAAAAGTACCATATTTTTCATAATTATTCCTACACACCCTTTCTTAAAATATAATTTATTTATTTTAAAAGCACTTGAATTTTAGAAAAAATAACAGTTCTGTGTAGGTTTATTCTGGGTGTTGTATATTAGTAACTGTTGGGCAGGTATATAGGACTCAATTCTGCTGTTTTTACCACAATCAGCTGGTGAGATACTTTGACTTCTGCTCCTAGAGCTTCCTAAAGCCAGGAAGTGACTTTGAGAGATCTGTTTAACAATGAAGGGAGCTAAAGACACTTAAACCAGCAATGTAACACATCAGATTGGTTGTGAAGCTGGAACCTGAATAGGCATCCCTAACAGACAGGGAGAAGCCCTATACCACAGCAGGGTAGTTGGAACAGTTCCCAGCTTCCTAACAGAAGCCTAAATGTTCACATCAAGAAAACAGTTAAATTTTTATAATTATTTTGTAACAAGCTAAAATTCCTCAGAAAGGGATTGTAACACTGGATGGGCTTTGGAATTGTAGACCACAAAGAAAGTATTATACCTGTACCTGGATGCTGACATGAAAAAATTGAGGAAATGTTTACAGAGGTGTAAGGGATTGTCACTATGTTTAATGGACTGGAATTAAGAACAGTCAGACATAGGCTGAAAAGCAACAAAAGCTTCCTCATATTGATATGTCTGATAATATAGAAGAGACTCCAAAGGGAAGTTGTAAAAGAATAATCAGTGCTAAAAGTCAGAATATAATGATGAATTCTTCATTGGCTGCAATATGAACTAGGCAGCCCAACAGGGTTTTTCTATCCATGGCTTCCATTATTCTATGGCAAAATTAGAAGGCAAATAAGCAGAATTGTTCAAGACAGTGTTATCTTTTATTGCCAGTAGGAGAATGCTTACCCAAGCTAATCATGCTGCAATATAACTTCAACATTTTATATTGGATATTATTATAGGTACATATCACTATAACATAGTGCTTTCATTTTGAGCCCATCATGGTGCTGTAACAGTTTTCTAGCAAAACACGTTAAATTTAAAGGGGGAAAATGAGTGGGAAGTATAGTACTCAATTATCTCTACTGTGTCTTCGGTTTTAGAGATTTTATTGCTAGACTTGGCTTTTCTTACTAGTTCACAACAGCAGCTGGGATTTACTCTGTGTGTGTGTCATTTTAGTTTGAGGGTCTCCAGAGATTTTAAATGCAGTCCGCCTTCCCTATACTGTGGTATTTATTTTGCTTGCTTGCTTCTCTGTAGTTTTTCATTTCATTGAAATGAATTGCTGTTTAGATCAATGACTTGCAAATGTCAGTATACTAATGGGATACTGGGGATGAAAAAAAATTTCAGTTAGATTTCATGAGCTGTAGGGACACTCACTACCTACAAAATGTATCATTACTAAACCTCAAGCAACTCCATTTGGGGTGGTAAAATAGAAAGTTTAAAACCTTTCAACACAATAGTCAAAATTAGGTCCAGATTACACAGAAGGGGTAATGCTCCTTAAATTGTTCATCATGTTCCTAGGAGCAAATGGATGTCTTTATGGTGTCAAAGATATATTGTTATCTTGACTGCTGCTTATTTTGAAAAATAAATTTATTTGAAGTGTCAGAAATTATTTACATAAAATGTAGCTCCTTGTTCATCAAAGAATTCATCCACCACTCTGAATCCAGGTCTAACCAACAATTAGACATGCATTTCTGTAGAGATTAAAAATAATTTAGAGCCTAGATATGCCACTTAAAAAAATAATATAATACATGTATAAGGTTGGTCAAAATCCAAAGCTGACTGATTGAGGGGCAGAGCACTGAGGCACTTAAAAATATGAGCTCAGAGTTGCAGTTGTTACTCTTCTTCCACATGCCCACATCTGCTTCAGATTTCTCAAGTAAGGAATAACCAAAGAAAAGCCTGTTCATTTCTCTGGGTCTCAGAGGATGTGATTTCCATCTGAGAAGAGTTTTAGTCTCTCAGTATTTCGTTAAGAAAGCTTACCATGAAAGCCCTGTCCTAAAGGATGCAATAGATATGCCTAGATAAAATTAGACAAGATCTGATTTTGAATTTTTTCTTCTGGTAAATTTCTTTCTTCTACAAATTTTCTGTCCCAATGTGCATGTCAGTTAGCCTTGGTAATCCTGAAGCAAAGGGCTAATCTGAAATTCAGGTCTATCCTACTGCCAGTAGATACTTCATTTATTTAAAAACCAGGTTAAAGAGAGGTCCAGAAGGTGCATGTTTCTATGACACCCTTTTTCATTTGGCAATCACCAGTGAGTAATGTGAAGGTGACTGAAGGAGGCTGCATTTATCTGTAAATAAGCTAGGACCTCTTCTACTCATTCAGTGGGTAAATTCAATGGCAAGTCCATCTGAGTCCTCTGAGACGCTATATGGATATACCACTGTTTCAAATGGAATGAAGTAAGATTTTACAAAAACAGTTTGAATTATATAAAATATATACACAACTTATATCACTGTTATATCTAGTACTTTTGATTAAAAATTTCAACTGAAAAATTAATAATGATGCCTTATTCTTGTAGATGTTCTGTTTTCTTCAACACAGAAGAATCAAAGTCATAGAATGGTTTCTATTGAAAGAGACCTTAAATATTATCTAGTTCCAAGCCCCCCTGCCATGGGCAGAGACATTTTTCATTAGACTAGGTTGCTCAGAGCCCCATCCAACCTGGCCTGAAACACTTCCAGGGTGGAGAGGCAGAATCACCTCTCTTGACCTGCTGACCACACTGCTTTTTATGTAGCCCAGGATACCATTGTCTTTCTGGGATACAAATGCACATTGCTGAGTCATGTCCAACCTCCCACGCACCAGCATCTCCCCTACATCTCAACCTGGGCAGGGCTGCTCTTGATCTGTCCATTCCCCAGCCTGTGTTGATACTAGGGGTTGCCCTGGCCCAGGTGCTGCACCTCACCCTTGGTCTTGTTGACCTTCATGAGATCCCCGTGGGCCCACTTCTTGAGCTTATCCCTCTGAATGGCGTTCCATCCTTCTGATGTGTCAACCACACTGCTCACCTTGTTTTCATCTGTAAATTTGCTAAGGCTGCACTCAGTTCCTTTAAAAATGCACTCATTTCTTCTGTCTATGTCAGTAATGAAAATATTAAACAACAGTGGTCCCAATACAGGTCTCTGAGGGACACCACTTGTCATCGGTGTCCATTGGGACTCTAAGCCATTGACCATTACCCTCTTGATGCAACCATTCAACCACTTTCTTATCCGTCTAATAGCTCACTCATCACATCCATCTCTCACCAGTTTAGTGAAAAGGATGTTGTGGGGGGCTGTGTCAAAGGCTTCACAGAAGAAGCAAAGTTGTATCAAGGGTCTGAAATAGATGAGAACTATAGAACTGAGGGTTAGTTATATTTTCATTTATTTCCACTGTCATTCTAATCCTACCTGGAATCTATTGTTACCAGGAGAAAAACTATGCTATCAGAACTATTGAATTACATAATTCAACTGTGATAACTTATGGGCATAATAATCAGGAATAACTCAACATTGATGAGTTTGCATCACCATTGTAACACCTGCTCTTCCTAAAGTCCAAGCACCTGCAGGTGTCTGAACCTTTGGTGGAACAAGGAAGAGTGTGAGTATTTGGGGAGAGTTGTCAAAGCCTGACTTCATCTCCTTACTCAAATATCTGTCCAGATTGCTGTCAAAAATTTGAAGGAGAGATGTGGAGGTAGTGGGAAAGAAAAGGTCATTATAGAAGTGTAATGGAACTGGTCCTGGACACAAAATTAGTCTGGGCAGAACTGAAGTTCTGAAGAACAGCAAGTTTAATAACATTATTTAGCCCTGAATACAGTTAGAAGGGCAGCAATCCCGAAGAAAAAAAAATATATATGTATGTATACATATAGCTCTTTGTCTCCACACACACCTTTGTGGTTATGGCTGAACATTTACATCTACTCATCATATATATATATATATATATATATATATATATATATATACAAACCCAGCCTCCTGTGTGTACAGAGAATAGGCCTGACATCTAAACCAAACAGAAATATATGCACAACCTTAGCTAGTACTTTTGATAAGATATTAAGCCCAGCTGGACGGGAACAGAAGAGAAGGGCTGTATAACTGTGATCCATTGTCCTGTATCGTCTCTGTAGTGATAGAAGAGCAGTGTATCCCAGCTTGTAAGAAAACTTACAATGCATAGAGAGTATTTGAAGAAAACATCAGCTAAGTTGTTCTTTTCAAATGTTATTACTTACAGAAAGTCACCAGTATGATAAGAATTTAAAATCCTATTAGGCAATTGAGATTTTTTTTCCTGTAATTTGACATGAAAGTCTTTTTGTTAGTGACTTTCATATTGTATTAGCTGTAAAGAGAGAATGGAGAAGTAGACTCTGGCTCTGAGCCAAGTCTGAGATGCAGTACTACCACAATAAATTCCAGGGTGAATGGCAGAAGCATGCAAATGAGCCAAGAGCTCAGATGAGCAGATGTGGCACACATGGGCTGATAGGAAAGCGTGGTGTTAACCTCCTACTTTTGTTATGACAAAATTGCTTGAAATCTGGGGGGCAGAACCGGTTTCAGGTTGGACAATGTCAGTTCCATGTTATTAAGGATCATTCTTACACAAATCCTCTCTTTTTTCAATTCATGGGCATAATTCTATCTACCCACTCTAATTTGCTTCAGGCAGCTTACTGTCTAATATTTCTATTTTTTTAGAAACCTTAAATATTTAGCAGAATATTGTATCACAACACTGTGTAATCTCTCTTTGTGTGTGAGGAAAAAGAATAAAGTTTGTGCATTGTCTAAATTATGCTTGAGAATTATGTATCTTCTTTTTAATGAGTAAATGAAAAGATAGAATCAAAAGATTATGATTCCAGTTAGCAAACCTACCTAGAGAAGGACCTAACTCAAAAAAAAAAAAATCCATATCAAATGAAATTGAAAATTGCAGTGGAAATTACACATGAAGAAAAAAAAGAAATTATTAATATGCATATTAACACATCCAATGCTTAATGAAAACATCTGGTCCTGGGTCGGTGTGGGTGTGTCAGTTTTCTTGTTTTGTTTTTTATATGTATGCATTGCAGCATTTATAAAGCTCATCTTCCTAGAGCCTACAACAGAAATTCACAATTTAAGTGGCATAATGAACAGATTTATGCAATTCAATTGTGGTGTCACTAAACCTTAACATAAAATTATACTGCTGAAAGTGAATAGACCTCAGAGGAGACAACAGCCAGCATATATCTGGCAATCAAGGTACTGTACTGATAGTACCCTGAATGCATGATATAGGACAAGTATTGAAAAGCCATTTCTTCTGCTTTGTCTACTTTCAAAAATGACACATTTAAAACAGCATCATATAGTGAAGAAATCAAAGAAATGTGCACATATATAATCAAATTTTCTTAATCCTATTTTAATGGGATAAAAGCTTAATTCTTAGTTTACTGTAAAGCAGACTTGGGATATAAATTTAGCATCTTATCTAAATAAAAATAAAATTTTAGCACTGTATTTGAGTATTTGTTGTCAATGTCTGAAAGTACTGAATCAGACAAAGTTGACTTGCATCCTTTTTATAGCTTTCCCTGTAATTATCCTGAAAAACTGCAAATTATTTTCAAGTGCCTCAGTGTCCCCATTTATAAAATAAGGATAATGGTTTCCATGAAGATAAATAAGAGAAAAGGACAATTAGAAACCTAGATATAGTGATATGTGTCTTGAGTGAATGTGACTTATACAGATGTAAAAGAAGAAAAACACATAATTATACCACAAGAAGTCACCAATATACTTGGATTAAACTCTAGTTAGTCACTGGGCTTTCTGATTTAGCATTAGCAAGACCAGAACATTTATTTACATAATGTTATTTGACAAGTAAATTATCTAAACTGCTGATTAATGTATTTCTTTAAGCTATAAATGCACATGTATTTATAAAATATATATGCTAGGACATAGCAAAAATTAGCAATAAAAGATAATTCTAAATAGAAGTATTGTGAAAGAAGGGAAACACATTAAAGAGCAATTTCATGCCTTAAAGTAAAATTGAACTTTTTTTCAAAGTTAATATCTATATTACTATCTGAGATATAGAAATTCAAAGCCTTTGATAAAAATGTAGATAAATAGATTACTTTTATACTGCTGAAGTGACTTATCATTTCAACAATGCTTGAAATATCTTTATAGATTTCTACCTCAAATTGCTTGAGTTTTGTCTTATAAAAGATGTTCCTTTTATCTACATTATTTTTATCTTCTCACTGAATTGACCCCCCCATCTTATAATCACCTGAAGTACATTGTTTGATATCATCATTAGACAACTCCAGAAATGTAAAAAGGTGTGATTACTACAGTATTTTAAAGGCTTATTATAGCCACTAGAATGATTTTTACTTATCTAAAAAGTAAATAAGTAAAAAATAGGAAAATGTATTTAAAAAAAAAAAAAAGAAAAGATCTTGGATGATCTTGGAGCAAAATTAGAGGATGCATATTTTGGTAGTTGATTTATTATTGCTACATGGCAGCTATACCAATTGATGTTATAATCTTTTTTATTTGGAAGCCACCTGGCAATCACTGTCTCTCTCTCTTCTTGAGCTCACTGTTCAGTGCTGTGCGTAGCAAATGACACGGCATCTTGAGATGCACTTAGCAATAACTAAAAAAGATAACTGGAAGTTAAGGTAAAAGATAATGCATATCTGAGGCTCAAACCTGACAAACACAAGGATCAAGTGGAAATTAGGCACTTGGCTTCTCTGGCATCAGTGCGATATAGGTACCCGAACATATTTGAGAACCTGGCTTTGCATTTAGGGCATTACTTTCTTGTTTAGGGATATGATCCCACATCCTGTGGGGCTCTTCCTGCTTCAGAAAGAAATAAAGTGGGAAAGCTGTTAGTTTTCCTTATTGTTTTGAATATTTTTGTCTCTTTTAGAGTGTTTTGCATTGATTTCATGGTATAATTGCTTGCATAAAATGCTTTTGATAGAAGTATTTAAAATATATCTTCAGACAGATTTTATCTTTCCAATACATTATAATTCTTCCAGAAGACAGCAAACAGGAGTGCTGGGAGAAGCTTTCAAACACATTATAGAAGATCCCAGTAATGACAGTTCTTTCAAAACATACTTTTTCTTTAAAATCCTCCGTAGAATTTGTGTAGAATATTACATTCAGAATCACTCTCCACCTACAAAAACCCCCAAGCATCATCATGCCATGAGAGAGAGTACAATAAAATGTATATTTCCATAAAAATAAAAACAAAAAAATAATACCTTTTAACACTTGATAAAAAAAAAAACCAAAAAACAAAAACAAAAACAAAAAACCAAACCTCCTTTACTTCCAAACCTTTATCAAGGTGTAGTGGTTTAGATTCTGCTGATTTGAGGTTCCCGGCCAATGCACCAAATAATGTGGTGAGTTTAGCGGTGGCTAAAATCACCAGTGTACTTGCTCATTTCTTGATGTGAGATATAGATTAGGAGAAGGGCAAAACAGGCTCAAATGTTAAAAGGTATGAAAAGAACTTTATTAACAGAACTAAAAGAATAAAAAGAATCAGAATAAAACCTTAAGAACACCTTTCCTCCCTCCACCCACCTTCTTTTCTTTCCCAACTGTTGATGTAGAGATAAAACCTGGGATTTTAAATCAGTTACCAAATCTACAATAGTCTTTCATCAATTCTTGTAGGGAGAGGAATTTTCTCTTGTCATGCCATCGAAACTTCTCCACAAGAAGCTGTTCTCTCATGGCTTTTAATTTCCACGAATAGCAGCTGCCCAGAAAAAGACATGTAAAAGTGAAGTTCCTCCCATTTTCACAGCCTTCCCACAGCTGGATAAATGGGCCATGTCAACTTATGGGTTACTATTTTAAGGATGAGCTGCTTAAAAGCAAAGGTTCTCTTTATCTATATCTGCAATCATCTTCATCTCTGGGAACAGAGATCTTCTTATCTCCCTGGGGGCAAAGGGTCTTCACCACTCTCATCTCCCTCTCTCTCTTTTCAAGCTTATCATGAGGTCAGAATTACTTCAACATCTACTTTATTTCATCAATGGATGCCTCTGCTCACATCTACAGTTTGAATGCTCCATCCCCCCATACTTTCTCATGAATTAAAGAGAATATTTTAGTGTATCATAGTCCATCTCCATGGCTATACTGAAAGAACTTTCAGCCTCAATACTAGGGCATCTTCTCATTCTCCTTCCATCTGGGACTTGACTCCTCTTTACTGACCTCAGTGTCTTCATGCTGTCTCCTAAGTGTCCTCATTCTATTTTTTTCTCTCACCTGAGGGGAGAATCGTGGTCTGAAGGTCTCATCTGTGCACCAAAAGGGTTAATATCTTGCCCAGGCCTGCAGAAGTACGTGGTGGTTTCTGCTGAGCAGTTGCCAATGGATTTTGGGCCTGGCCTGGCCTGGAGCTGCTCCCAGGGGCCGGCAGACCCCAGCTTGGGCCGACAGCAGGGACAGGGCTTAGTGGCAGTGAGATGTTAGCACTGTGAACTGGCCCAGCTTCAGCCAGGGCCCCGTGGCCTCCTGTCCCCTGCCTGGCCACCACTGGGGTCTGGCATGGCCCTGCCAGCTGTGGTGGAGCAGGGCCGGTCCCACCAGAGCTGTTACCTTTCAAGGCCAGAAGCAAGAGAGAGATTTCCCGGGCTTGTCTGTTTTTAAAATGTGGAATTCACAGAAGCAGACCTAGCTTCTAAATGGTTTAATAGCATGCCAATTCTCAGAGCTAGCCAGCTATTGGTTTTTTCCAGTCACAGAGGAAGCTCTTAGCAGCTTTGCTCAGGAAAATCATTTCCGTGGGTGGTTTCTTTTCTCCTTACTAAATATCAATCAATGCAAAACCAGCACACAAGGCAAGATATTCACATGGTTATTATAATTTCCTTCTAGAAATATGGATAAAATATTTTTAGAAATTTTATTCACATTGCTATTCTTCCAAGCACAATAACCCTTCAATTAAAAAACCCTTCAATTACTATTCACAATATTAGCAAAATTTATATTTATGGAAAATGCATGGGTACAATCTAGATCTGAATATGACATCCTGTCACAATATACCACTTCCCTCAAAAATGCTTTTGTTGACAGTTTTGCTTGCTTTCTGGATTCATCTTTTCCCTTTATAATCTCAGAAAAATCCCCACTGAAAAAGAACTCTATAAAACCTTCTGAAAAATTAGTAAAATGCTCTGAGATGATCCAACTGCTTTAAAGCTGAAGATATACTAACATTTATATAATCAGCTTTCTGAGGGGAAACTTCAAAGCTTCCGAGCTACCTGCAAAACAACACTGCCTGTAGCAGCAGGGTGAGGAGAAGGGGAGAGGATTGACAGGAAGAAGGGCAGATGGTAGGTGGGAAAAAGAATTACAGGCTTTTGCTGCCTTGTGGCTAAACTTAGCAGTAGTTGCTATTTTTAAGAGAATTAGGAGAAAGAAATGGATGCTGCTGTTGTTATCACTGTCCGTAACTGTCTAATAAGAATGATGTGCTCTGATCTGCTTGTGGATCTTGATGAAAAAGGTGCAAGAAAATATATTCCATCCCATGCTCCATTTTCAGTCCCCATTTCAGTACAGCCAAGTCTTCTACCCTGTGTAAGGGAAGACTTTTATCCCAGAGAGCACTGTCTCTTATCCCCTGTGAAAAAAGTAAGAATTTGTCTCCCTTCTGTGTAGCACCTGCTACACCTCGGTGTAAAGATTGTATTGTCTTGGAAAACAAGCACTGCCTGGTGGGGAGGAGAGGCACTGACACCCCTGAGCTCCCTGGGAAGAAGGATGTTCTGCCTTTCCTCTGGCTGGACCTCTGCCTTAGGGATACATTTTCCCTTTGTAAGTGAGCTGAGTTGGTGTTGAGGCAGACTTTGTTTCAGAGGTTTACCACTAAAAACATAATCATCAAGTAAGAGCACATCTTTGAACAACATGTGTGCAAACCCATCTTTTTTATCTTTTATATTGCTTGTATTTGCAGCTGGTGCTTACACAAAGAAACAGGCAGAAAATAAGAATAGCCTTTGGTGACTTGTACACTGGGGTATGTACTCCTAGGGTGGGCTTTACAGAGCAGTGCTCGTTAACACAGCTCAAGTAATTTAAAAATGGCAATATGCTAGTTTTGTTTATTTATAATTGGCTTTAACCTAGACACCTCTTTTTTTTTTGCTTTTCCTTTTTTTTTTTCTTCCCTCTCATGGTAAAACAGTCTATGTTTTGGGTGGGCTGTAGATTTCCAAGCCAGTTCCTCAGCTGATGTAGTAGTTAAAGCCCATGTACATGAAATCAGTGGGGCTAAGCCAATTTGCACTAGCTGTGAAGCCAAGCCTCCATGTACTTCTATTCACAGGAATGAATGCCTGGTGCAGTTCTCATTGGTGATTGAATACATCAGGTTCCAAAACACTGGCTTCTCATTAATCATAGCAGAGATAATTATTTCTCTAGGCTTGATTCAGTCTCTCTTAAATAATTTCTAAATTGTAATTTGGTCAGATCTAGGCACTTAATGGTGAGTCTGTATAGATAAGTCGAGTCAAATATACATATTTTGCTCAGCACACTGGGCATCCACCTATGGTCATAAGTGCTGTGTCCTGTGTCATGTTTGGGTAATGTGGTGGCCTCCCTTGCAGCAAGGCTGCACAAAGCACAGCTACTGTGCAGGCCAGGCACACAGTAGGGACAGAATAAAGAGACAACTATTTGCATTTGTCCACTAGTGTTTCAGATAAGGTTCTAGTAAGTGCCCATTTACAAACATCACTTAGTTCATGGACACACCTAAAACTCTCACACTGTTGGTGATAAAAAAGGAACACCTACCTTATCCTTCAGATCTTTTTGACTGAGGCCATGCAAACTCTCACCACAGTGCTCTAGCAACATTATGTTCCTGCCCAATGTTTAGTTGTCTCAGCAAACACTAAGGGCTCCAAGAAACTCCCTAAGTCCTATTCCTTAGAAGATGCAAAGCATATTTAGAAGCTTGCTTGTTTGGACATTCCTGTGGTACACTAGTGACTCCTGATTTTTGATGCCCTTGTCTTAGTGCTAGGCCACACAGCTACTTTGAAAATGAAGTTACAAACAACATCATAACCCATGGGTATGAGTGTAGGACAGCATATCCTATTTAAACAGGGTTCACAGACAACCAGGAGTGCAAGACATGAAACGTTAGGAATAGATTAAAGAACAGAAAAGCTGACTGATCTGATTTTCTTTTGTTGATATTAATGCAGATATTATTGCAATCATGAGATAATCCTTGAAGAACTAATCAAATGTGCAACAATTCAACAAAATTGAATGCAACAACCTTGTGTTCAAGAAAAGTCTGCTCCCTGCCTCAGCAGCTCCCTTTATTTCTTAAAGACACAGAGAATTTTTAGAAAAATTTTTTAGAATAAAACTTGGTTAATAAGCCCGTGCTATTTTCATGCTCTGTGGGCTACCTTGTGTTGATGGTGGCATATCTGAACTGTGAATTCAACAAAATTATTGAAGCACTGGATTTGAGAAGCTTTGTGCTGATCTACATAATGTTCCACAACTACAGCCATTTTCATGACTACCTAATCTGTGTTGATGTTGTCTAGTTGCTTCATGTTAAGCTTGGAGGGTGGGGGAAAGATGTCTAAGCACTGGATAAAAAGCTGTGCAGTTGAAATTGCTGCTCCTGAGACAAGAGATTCAAATTTCTCTGTTAGTAAGAATATTTATTTCACCCATTTGCTTTTTTTTAAAAAAAAACAAGGAAAAAGAAAGATGTAAGCTTTAAAACTCTGCAGTTTTATTTGGATTCTAAGAAGAATACAGAAAAGAAATTTAAGGATTAAGGGAAAAATATAAATGAGAATGAATATTTAAAGCCAGCTTTGAGGCTGCGAGGCTCTACCAGAATTATCAGGTGTGCTTGCAAAGGAAGTATTAGCATATGCATTGCAAAGCAGTGGAAGTGTAATTGTAATGACAGTTATGAGCCCATAAGAAATGTACAGAGAAAGATAGGACTATGGGGGGAAATTCAATTTTAGCACAGTACAGCCTGGTCCGTTCCATCCCTAATAGTCAGTGTTTTTTCAGCTAGTGCATTTGGATTATGGCTTTCCTGATTCTTCAGTCTGCTTTCAGCCTCTGCAAAAATTATGATGGCTGTGGGGCTGATATAACTTGCACCAGCTGTCAATAGGATACTGAAGAATCTGTCAGAGGAAGCGCAGCCAGGGTGCATTTTGTCCCGACCGCTCCTGCCCTGTCTCGTATGTGCTTCTGAGAAGCCTTCAAGGCAGGCAGGGAAAAGGTTTGCTGGGAAAGCCATGTGATGTGCAGCTGCCATTTTGCCTTGAGCAGAGAGAGGTTACCTAAGGAGGTGTCTGTACATTCTTGCTTACACTCGTTAAAGGCAGTAGGTCTGGGGGCTGAAGCAATTTGGTCACTGGCATTGCAATACCTGAAGGCAAATGTGAATACATTTAATGTGAAAAGCACTTGTGTGAGAACATTCTGAAAGAAAAACTCAAGACATACTGATGAAGAAGAAAGGCAAGAACACAGAACAAAAGGACTATAATCTCCTGAGAGACTTATATTTAGTCCCAAGTGACTGAAGAAGACATTTTATTTCCCTACTCAAGCTGCTTTAGCATCAGATTCCTATCCAAAATTTGTCTCCAGTGGGAGCCTTGACAAAGTCCTTCTTGAACGTTACTTCAGGCATACCCCAAGAGTGGAAGCCCTAGGCAGAAAGGCAGAATATAGAGCCAGCTAGTAGCTCTGGGAGCAGGTAGGCATCAAGATGTTAGTCTGTTCCACAGTGGAAAACATATGAGCAAAAGCTGAAGTGCATCTTGCAGCTAAACCACCCAAACAACTTGGCAGTCTGTTTCATGGATCATTTGGTCAGCTAGGCACTGTCAATCTGTGGTGAGACTTCAAAGTCCAACTCTCTTTGTAGATCTAGACTAGACCTTAGGATATAGGTTGTGAAAAACTGGCAGCAAGGTGGAAGGATTAAATGGCATACTATAATCTTTCTGCCACCCACCTTTATCTGCTTGTATTTCTTCATTATTTGCATTTTTACCTAGTGATTGCTCTCATTCCCTCCTCGTCTTCCCTTTTCCCCTAGTTGCACTTTTCCTTACCCCAGTTGCTCTGTTCCGTATGCACAACTTGGCTGGAAGCAAAACTAATAAGATTTTCAATCTACAAAGCCCAGATGGCACTTTCCGTGCTTCAGAGGCTGTCAATCTTGTTCGTCTCACTTCCTGGTCATTAGCAGAGGGAAGGGAGGAATGGGAGGAGCACAAGGCTCCTGTTAGGCTAGGAGAGGAAAATATTCCCTATCAGCATTGCTGGGGTGTGAAGGTAGGTGCAGAATGGGAACAAGAATAGAGAAGCAACATTGTTTCACAGTGCAGGAATCTGATCTAGCAATGATGTGAAAAAATACAAAATAATATAAAAAGAAAGCAACTAAATAGAGAGTAAAGTATATTTTAAGGAAATAAACAGTGCAAATAAAGATGATATGAAGAATATGTAGAGAAGCAAGATCCAGGTGTTGGGAGATGGAAAGGATGCAGAGCCTTATGGCAAGAACATGAACTGTAAAGGAATATCAGCTAGTTGTGTGGGTAGGTGTGACATTCATGAGTCTGGAGTCCTAGGGCTGGAGCTGTGAATGGGAAGGCAGAAATTCGTTGTGAGAGGAATGAAGACATGGCTCAAAGGGATTATTTCTATATAGAAAATAATCTACATTGTATAGCTTTTGTTCTCTTAACCAATTGCAAACAACTTTAAAAGATAGATAAATGTCTCAGATAATATTATGCTAGAGATCTGGGAAAAAAAAAAAGACAGAAATAGGAACAGCCTTATAAGCCAGGCTAAGTGACTCCAGCATAAAGCTGCAATGCAGGGTGGACTGAGAGCTACCCCATCCATTCTTCTGACCAGCTGAGGTGTAAAGGGCCTACAGAGGGAAAAGCAATGCCTGCAATCCCACTGACACTACTAAGATACATTGCTGAAGCAGACATTTAGCTTTTCTTTCCTCTAGTCATAGTGTAAAAAGTCCAGACGACTGTCCTAAATACACATCCGATTTGTCTCATTCTTTGTTTCTTGTACCTTGTAGTTTGAGTTCTGCTATTGGAATCAAATTTCAAATAACTCCTGTGAGGCATAAAAATATTTACATGTTATCATTTTTATCCATGAGAAAGTAGGCTGAAATGAGTTGACCTGAGCTGAGTGCTAGGTGCTTACTAAACCAGCTTCTCACTCCCCTCCTTAACAGGACAAGAGTAGAAAATAAGATGAAAGGCTTTTGGTTGAGATAAAGGCAGTTTAACAAAATAAAGCAAAAAGTCAAATCTGGAAGCAAAGCAAAAATACCCAACAAAACAAACCAAACCAAACCAACCAATCAACCAACCAACCAACCAAACTCCTCAAAAAACCCAAACAACTAGAAGATGTATTCTACATATTCCATCAGCAGATGTCCAGTCACTTCAGAGGAAAGAGGGCCTCACTATAGGTAGGAGTTGTGTTGCAAGACGAATACCTTGATAACAAATGCCTCATGCCTGTACCTTTCCTAGCCCATCTCACTGAGCCTGACATTACATAGTGTGGAATATCTCTGATCAGATTGGATCAGCTGTGTCTGCTATGCACCCTCCCAATCCCTTGCCCACCCTCAACCTTCTGCCCTTTGATGTGGTGTTTGGAGAGGAGCCTTGATGTTGTGCAGGCACTGCTCAGCAGCAGCCAGCAGATTGGCATGGTATCAACATCCTTCCAGCTACAAATACAAAACACCACAGCACTGCATGGGCTGCTATGAGAAAAGGTAGCTCCACTCCAGGCAGACCCAGACACATGCAAAAATCAGTAATGATGATACAGTCAAAGGAATATTAGTCAGAAAGGACCTCTAGAGACTGCTTTTCCAGTCTCCAACACAAAATGAGAGTAGATGATGTGAACTGTGGTTTTACCTAACCAGGTCTTGAAACCTTTCAAGTCAGAATATTCCACAACCGCTCTGGACTGCTCAGTCCAGTACTGAACCATTTTCCTAGGATTTTTTTTTTTTCCTAGGGTCTGATGTAAATCTCCTGAGCCACAGGTTGTGGTCTTTGCCCTTTGTTGTATATCTTTGTTCACTAAGAAGCATTTGGCAGGAAGCCCCATCTCAAAATATTGATTACCTTAAAGGAATTATGAGGCTATGGTGCTCAACTTTTGCTCAATAGATACTGAGGGAGGATAGTTTCATGTTCAGCTAGAGCCCTATGTATTTTCATCTCCTTCTTTAGGATGAGGTTCTTTCTGGTTAGCTGTAAAAATAGAATGGGCTATTCTATTCTATTCAGCTGAATAAAAACAAATAATTATTGTAAATTATTTCAATATTAATTGGAACTCAAATGTCAGATAGAAATATAGATGTAAAATTACCACATTAACACTTTAGAAAGCTGAAGTATATGTACATTATACGTTTTTTCTACTCAGTATAGAGTGTCTTATATCACTTGGCTTACTGAGAGGTAAACTGTGCAACTGGGAAACAATAAAATCTTTCTACACATAAAATACATAAAATACACAAAATATACAAATGGCTGATGCTTACTTGCTTTGTAATTTCCACAGACACTGATGTCCTGTATATAAATAGGAAACTTGCTATGTGCTTAGGTTCATGTCTCTGTTTCATCTATTCAATTCTACACTGCAACATTAAAAAGCATTATATTCTTCCCCTTCTGTGGATGATTGATACTAAATCTGTAAATCTGGAATTTTTCAAAGAAATATAATTTTTTGCTATTTCAGCATGCATTTAAAAATACAACTAAACCTTCACTTGTTTCCTTCTGCATTAATTTAGCCTGTCAAATTCCTAACTCCTCATTTTAATTCAAGATGTGATCACTGAGAAAATATCTTCATCTCTGTCTGGAAAAAAAGTCTACTCAAAATAGATAAAATCCTTTAGTCTACAGATTTTGTCATTATCATTTTGCTCACTCTTAGTGTTATACATAAATATTGATTTTTTTTTTTCTGTGTTTAAATCTTCAAAGAATTATTTTCTATATCACCAAAAGTATCACAGAATAAAAAAGAAATCTCAGAAACTGAGATTTGAGAAGGAATGTCTGTGAAATTGTGTATTTGTGTAAAAAAATAAAACCCAATAGATTGCAAAACATTCTCAAGAATAAGAAAAAAAGCAAGCATGTATGTGGTTAAGCAAAACTTTTTTGAGTCTATACAAGCCTATCTTACGTGAGAGAGGTTCCCTATTTTAGAGCAGTTAATAACTCGTTGTTCAGAAGGGATGTTGGATATAATTCAGAGCAGCAATATGAACGCAAAATATTCTGACCCAAATTTCTCAGCTACCTATTGGTTTCTCCTGGTCTAAGAATTAATTACATACATTAGCAGTTTATTAGCTCCCAAAGAGAAGATGGGAATTGTCAGATTCATCTCACTTAAAGTTGTCTGATTTATAATGTGGAGTGTTATATCTGAGCTGCGTTGCAGGGTCCAGTCCTAGGAGTAAAATGAGTACTGAGAAATCGTGTTCTTCTACAGTGGATCTACCATAGCTGGGTAGGGAAATTTTTATTTTAGTCTAGCACAGAATGACAGAAAATATTGCAAATAAGGTTTTGGGAAATAGATGATACTTTTTTTCCAAGGGAATGCTAACTTTAAATCAACAGTATCAGTCAAAGGGACAAAGTAAAACATATTGAATGGATACCTGGAATCAAATATATACAAGAAGATGAAAATATGTTTGGTTTAAACACTATTTGTCTGTTTAAAAGTTTTCCACTGCACATTCACCAGCTCCTTTAAGTTGTGTGCTCTTTCTTTTGGTTACATGGCATCCCCATCAATGCTTGGAGATGAGATTTTGGCACTTTCTTGTGATCTTCAATGTTCTGTCTCCTAGACTGAACATTCAAATGAGTTTGTCTGATTGTTTCTGTTATTTGGGTTTATTTTTTCTTTATACTTTTTTCATTGTCCCTATCTGTTTCATGTTGGGTCATGTTCCTGTTGGCTGAGGCAAGTGAAAAAATTTTAGAAGTTATGCTCAGCAGTGAAAATGTCCCAGTGCAGATAGATGGAGCTGATGTGATTTGCTATGTGTATCCATTCCCTTCCAATATGTCCCTGTTCATAACATCCCTGGAAATCTCCTCTCCATTCTTTCACTGATAATGAAGAATGAACAAAAGCCTGAAAAGTGTCTTAAAGCAAAGAAGAGGAAACTTTTCTCCCCGCTATTTAAATGCTACATTTTCTATTTCAAACTGGGTAAAATGAAACAGACTGTGTAGCTTACAAATCTGTTTTCAAATTCATTTTGAAAAAAACCACCCAAAATCTGAACAGATTTTAAAGCGAGCAAAAGTGTATTTATTGGGTTTTGACCAAATATTTTTTAAAGTAAAATAGAATAAAATGGTGATAATAGGTAAAAGAAACTTGAAATATTTATGATTAAAGAAGGTTTTTTTTAAATAATGTACATGTGTATATATTATATACATGTTTCAAAAAATAAAGAAAAATTTTATTATTATTATTATTAGTTATTTTTATAAACCTGGAAAAAACAATTTCTTCATAGTGCACCTAAGCCTTAATTTTTTTTAGCTTGTATATCTAATATTTTTAAAACATATAAAAGCAAATTCACTTAGTCAACTAGGATCACTGTTTGGTTTACAATACTGGAGTCTTCAAATCTCCTGCTTTGGAAAAAGGGGAAAATATTAGATCAAAATTATTCTGTATTATGGATCAGACTTGTTCTGCAGTGCAGTTTGTTTCTTCAAGAATGGATTTAATTTAAGCCTCTGTTATTATTTATAGAGCTAGATTTTCTGTGGTTTTTGCCTGATTGTCATTTACATTGATGCAGAGTCATTGCTACTTGGGTGTAAAGTGCTGTCATTCTGAGCTGGTGAATATTTATCCTACTTTGCACGTCTATACATCAATAGATGTAGAAGAAAACAGTGCAGAATTAGGCAAGCAGTTTTACAGATATCGTTAGAGGGACACTAAGGTTATTTTTCATGTGGTTTTGTACTGCTGAAATACATGTTAGATTTTCAAAAGGAGGTTAAATGTCTTTTTTCACTGCGTGAAAAAAAAATCCCAAGCCCCTAAGACACACAGCGATAGAAACACAAATGACATTATGTTAATGTATTTTAAAATCTTAAATTTTACAGCCATCACACTAAATTATTTTCATATCCCTCAGTAGAATGTCTCTTCTGTAGGTGTTAGGCATTCGCCCACTTAATCGGTGAAGTGTGGGAGGGAATAAACTCCAATGAAGGAAGAAAACATCAATTTTGATCAGAGCCTTTTTCACATTTTTGCTAGTTTCAGCCTTTAAAGGCTCAGCTCAGTTGCCTAAAGACAGAAATCTTTTAGTGTTTGAAATGCTGGAGACAATATGAGATATCATCTCAACACTGTAAAATAAAATAGAAAACTGTACCTTAATAGAAAACTCTACCTTACTGGAAGAGCAGCTGAAGGACAGGTGGGACAGCTTAGGTCGTCTCAAACCTGTGTAGTGATGTTTATGCAGCTCAAGACAGCTTCAAGAATTTCAGAAGTACAAAGAAAAAGTAGTAGTATATGTTGTCATTTAAAGGGAAATGTTGCCTCAGAATAATCCTGGCTCTCTGAAGCCAGATCAAAGACTTCATTCGCTAGAGATCTGATCTCAGGCTGTCAGGAGAGGTAAAAACATTAACTTAAAGAATCTTTGTGTGTTTTGTTTTATAACTGGAGCAGACTTTAAGGATGCACACAGTCACTTGCTACAGCTAGGATGACAGCCAGTCTTAATAACTCTATAAGGTGGCCAAATTCTTCTGGTAAAACTCTATTGCTCCATTTTGCAGTGCACAAAACCCAAATCACATCTGGATTTCAGTAGCTGTGCTGAATAACAGCTCATGTAAAGTTGCCATAGATCAGTTTTTCCTCTAGGGAATGAAGCAGAATTGATGGGAAACTCTTGGGGCAGGATATGACCATATATAACCAATTTCTGTGTGTCCTGCAGCCAGTGCTGTAGCTTGCAATCAAGAGAGATCCCTCTCCCTAGTATAACAAACATGTTTCTCCAGATTACCTGTCATTTCTAAATAAAGATGAGGCTGTCTTGGAGTCTGAGCTGTAGACCCATCTGTAGCCCTCTTCCTCAAGTTTAATACAAATTTGGGAGAGGATAGTCTAGAGAGCAACCCTGCAGACAGGGATCTTGGAGTTAGGTTGTCAGGAGGCTCAATGTGGGCCAGCCCTGTCAGCCAAGAGGGCAAAACAAACACCAAACACTGGGGTACACCAAACACACCATGATCAGATGGTGAGAAGGGGTGATTATTCTGCTGCATGTGTACAAGCTTCTCAGAGAGCTGGGTGATACCCCAAGCTAGTCAGCATTTAAGAGGCATTTGGACAATGCCCTTGACAAAATGCTTTAACTTTTGGTCATCCATGAAGCAGTTAGATGGTTGGACTAGATGGATGTTGTAGGTTACTTCCAACTGAAATATTCTATTCTATTCTATTCTATTCTATTCTATTCTATTCTATTCTATTCTATTCTATTCTATTCTATTCTATTCTATTCTATTCTATTCTATTCTATTCTATTCTATTCTATTCTGTTCTGTTCTGTTCTGTTCTGTTCTGTTCTATCCTATCCTATCCTATCTTATCCTATCCTATCTTACCCCACTAAAACAAAACCAAACCAAACCAAAGCAAAACAAAACAAAATGAAAAATCCCCAAACAACCAAAAACCAAAAAAAAATGTAACACATCATTTCCTGTATATATCATATCTGTATATATCATAAATTTTCTGTATATGTCTTCCTAAAGTCTGCACTCAGCTGGTATTCTTCGTGGGGTTTTTTTTTCATATGGGACCCTGGAAAATTTGCAGTCCACAGGGAAATTTTAGTGTCTAAGTAAAATGTAATTAATTTTATGAATTCTTGTAAGATTTGGAGAATGTAAGGGTTAAATTCTCATAAGATTTTCCAGACCAGAGAAAGTTCGACTAGCATCCAAACCTCCCAAGATTGTCCAGCTACAGATGTTAATGCATGTGCCTTGAAAAGACAGAACTATGTTTTGCAGAGGGACTTCTGTCTTAAAACAAAATTGAGCTACTTGCCTAAGGTTTTGAGTACTGTTCTGCTTTCAAAACACAGAGGGCCAGAAAAATACCTTTGATGATGCTGTCACTTCAAGCCATGTTGACATTTTCAGTCATCTTAAGGTTTTCTTATCTAGCACTACCAGATTTCTGTCAATGTTAATGTGTTCTTTTCTGTCTTTCCCCCTTCCTTTCCCCTGTTCCCCATGCTTACATTGCTTATAGGACTTGAGGATAGGTACTGACTTCATATATGGGCCTCAGTGATATCAGATGACTAGGTCAGGGTTATCAATTTAGGGGATGAAATTGGTATTCTTTTTGTACCAAGTTTTCAAAATAACTTGAAGGTTGTGCTGTAGTCACCAGGCTGGGACAGGATATGTGTTGTATGCCCAGACAACATTCATGGAGTTATGTGTATGCATCCAAAGTCATGCTCCTACAGTCTGTGGGTGGCTATGCAGGACACAGAAAGACAAACATGCTGTGGTGTTGTTCAGCTTGCCTGTGGGAAGCAAGGCAATTTGAAGGTATGAAGCTTTCCCAAAGGCACATTTCTCTTCAGAGAGAGATTCTAGTCAGGTGTATAGGAGAAGGTGGGACTAACCTGGACAGAAGCTAGGGACAAGCTTAATCTATCCCATCTGGTATGTTTTCAAGCAACATTGCTTCTCTCCTGTTGTTTCCAATGAATTACTAGACCCAAGTTTCCCTACTAATCAGCATTCTGCCTTTTCTCCAACATGAGAGCTTTGTATAGCTCTTTGATTAAATTAGAGAAATAACACACCTGCCAGGGTAAATAAACAAAGTCCAGGGAATCAACCCTTTCCCACTGGCTCCTGTGTCCTACTCTCCTCTGTTCTACTTCAAAATTTTACCCAAACGCATTGATTTTGGTAGCATTACTTGTTTCTTTGGTTATTTTTGCTTTTTTTCCATAGGGAAAATTGAAATTAAATGTTTTATGCCAGCTTGACTTTCATTTGTGCTGGCTGAGCTCCCTTAGAGACTCATGAGACATGTAGCTTGTGTGCTTTCTGCCCCCTTCCTCCCTGTGGGCTGGCTCCCACTCTGAACTACACCTTCAATAAAGAGAAACCCAACACCTTTTCTCCCAATCTGTGTGGGTCTCTTTATCTCCTTGTATTGCTCTGTTTTCAGAGGGATCCTATTCCTTCTTTTCATCACTTTTTTTTTTTTTTTTCCATTAGGAAAGCTCATTTTTTCCCCTTTCTGCTTCTTTCTAATATATCTGAGCTTTGTTACTCTCAAATCCACAAGATCTTTACCTTCCACCACATCTATTTGTTGGATGCCTTGTTCTGGGCTGATAATGAGGACATGCTTTGCTCCACAGATCTCTTTATGTCTTCCCCCAACCCTTGCTTCATCCCAAACTAAACTTCACTCACAATGTCCTTTGCCTCCTCCAGCTGTAGTGATGCTGGAGAGGAGGGAATGGAGCCTGTGGTGAGTTCACAATGTATTGTCTTTGCTGTTGCTTCCTCCTAAGGGGAAGGACTTCCCACATTTTTCCATTGCTCCAGTGTGTGGAGGCTACACGTGGATCTCTGCTCCCCCACTGAGCTCCATGGGCTGAAGTGGCACAGTTGCCTCACCATGGTCTGCACCATGGGACGCAGGGGAATCTCTTCCCTGGCATCTCTTTCCCCTTCTTCACTTACCTGCAGTGTCTGCAGGGCTGTTTCTCTCACATATTCTCACTCCTGTCTACAGATGTTGTGCATTTCACCCCCCTCCCCTGCCTCTTTCTTAACTCGGTTACCTGAGAGGTGCTGATGGCCACTGTGGCCAGAGGCAGGTCCATCCTGGAGCCAGCTGGCATTGGCTCTGTTGGACACATGTAAAGCTTCTGGAAGCTTCTTACAGCAGGCACCCTTCTAGACCCCCTGCCCCAGCATGCAAACCCAATAGAAACAAAAAGATCAGATTATGATAACAATAATACTACTGATAATAATAATCAACATGATTTTTTCAGTGTTATCCTTTATCTGCAATAGTGGAGTATGATTCCACATAGCATTGTGCCATACTTAAAAGCTGTGTTTATTCAGAGAGATATATCAGACTGTAAGTCAACAAAATTTTTAAAGAAATCTCACAGGCAAAATATTCAGGTATAATTTCAGTATTTTTATATTATATTCAACTTAGGAAGCACACAAACAAAATGCCTTCAGGTATTAACCTTCAAGTTAATGACCCGCTTAGGGTCATAAACTTTTGTCAAGGAGCAATGAAAGAGGTAGCTGCACAGAAAGTAGATAAATGTGCAAACTTTCTAATTCAACAAATACTCTTGCTGACTAAAAAAGCTGCCCTTTATTTTTTTTTTATTTTTTTTTATGTCTATATATTTATGCACATGTGAATGACACAACTGTATTTTCAGTTAAAATCTTACACAGGTTCTCAGGGACAGTCATAGAAGCAGGTTGCCTCTGTCAGTGGAATAGGGTATATGAGGAAAGCAGGCTATATAGGGCTATAGCTTTCTTCCATGCTCAAGGGGACATTGAGAGAAAATGAAAAGGTAAGGAGAGTGAAACAACAAAGCTCAAAAGATGTTATCATACAGGAGGAATTCGTGTACAACAGAGAATACTGACAACAGTTGGTTGAAAAGATATTTTTATCAACAGCAGGCAAGGAATCAATGCTTAACTACCATTCAAGGCTGAAAGAGTACTGACAAAAAATACCACTCCAGATCAGATAAATCAGTACATGCTAGTGATTCATCCACCAATAAAATTACATTTATTCATTCAGATGCAATGATAAAGGAAATAATAAAGATTGTGATATCATGGAAGAGACGTGAAAAAGTAAACAGAATGAGTTAATGATGTGCTCTAAAAGCACAAGGACGAAGAACAATATTTAAGCAAAGACAGAAAATATGCATCTTGTCTGACTGAAGCTTGTGAAGATGTCCCAGCTGGGTTTACCAAAATAAAATGCCAGATACAGTTTGGAAAGGAGTGCTGGGTAAATCCAGGTTAAAAGTCACTATTTCAGTGTTGTTCAGTTTGGTGAATACACTGAAGTGAAAGTTCTACTCCCAAGATATTTCTGAGATTAATTAGGTACATCTAAGAGAGCTAGAAAATTTCCAGAGTTTGTAATATATGATTTTTTAATTTGGTTTAGAGAGTTTGAATTCTGCAATGAGAGATTTTGTCAAAGTTTTCAGAGAGGAAGAAGTATACCAAACACTTAGAATAATCTAACAAATGTCCTATTCATTAGACAGAGAGCAACTAATGCTTTACTGATTTGTTTCCTCACTTTAATTTTGAGTAACTGTAAGAACTCTACATTTGTAGCATTCATATTGCACAGTTCTAAATAACTATATCAAATACAAGACAGCAGAAACCTATGCTGAATATGAATCACTTCCCACAGATCTGGGTGGAACTGAGTTATGCTGTCACTAGAGTCTCTTTGTAATGTGCTGTTAATACAAAGGTCATTACAGGCAGTTTAAGCATAATGTAGGTTTTAGAATAATAGTAAAAAACAAAAATTTTAATTTTAATTTTAAATTTTAATTTTAAATTTTACCTTTTTGAGGAAAAAAAAATCTTTTTCTGTTTGAAATACCTTTTGTTTTTGTAGTAAACTGGAATGGAAAAGTCTGAAATTCATCATTAAAATCCATTTAAAGCTGTGTGAATTTGAGGCAGCAAACTAATAAAATAGTGTTTTCACAATGAGTTACAGAGAAACTATTTAAATTACTACATGAGATGAGACAGTTCCATCTGTAAAAAAACAATTTCTTTTAAGTAAAGTATCAGAACAAATCTGATATTGCCATTTCAACATCAAACTGCCTCTCTTCAGCTATTTACAATGTAATTGCCATCCCAATTTCAGTGAAGTTCTGAAATATTTTTCTTTTATGCTCTATCAAAGAGTTGTAAGGGTTTTATAAAACTTCAAACACAGCTGCATTTTGGGCAGTAGGGGATGGGAGGAAAACAAGTAACATCCTTGCCCAAGGCCATAGGCTGGAGGAGGCTATGTTGTATAGATTACAATAACTCCACCTTTGGATGGAAGGAGAAAACTATCTTTCTTTCCCATCTTATATTCCCAGATTCACTAAGTCATCTCTGTGTGCAAATCTCCCTTAGCTCTAGAAACCTGTAAGGAAACATGCAATAAATATATAGACAGGATATTCTGAGTTGGAAGGGATACACAAAGATCTTCAAGTTCAGCTCTCAAGTGAATGGCCCATCTGGAGACTGAACCCACTACCTTGGTGATATTAGCACCATGCTGTAACCAACCGAGCTAATCTCGGTGGAATATTTGTGCATGAAAAGTGCTTATAAAGTCAGTCTCCCTATTTTCTTAGGCTACAAAATATAATTTAAATAAGAAACAAGTAACAAATTGGTATGTATGGAAAACAAATAGTTATCCACAATTCAGTACCATAAATATTTCCAATTAACGTTTTAGCATGAAGCATATGGTTAAGAACCCAGGTTCAATTCAAGCAGAACTCCATTTGGGATTTAACTGATAGGCATTCTGCAAAACTCTACAGCATGTTTAGCAAACAGCAGCAAAAAATGTGTGACCAATTTAATCAGCATGTGCATTGGGAGTGGCTATAAATATGTTTCTAATGAATACCCAACAACCCTTGTGAAATCAACATTTATGTGCTGCTTTTTCTCTCCCTCCTCCACCTGACTTCTGAACCTTGCAGTCTGTGTGTATTCACTGGTGAAAATGTAAACAAAGGAACAAAGGCAAAACCTACATGAAAGGGCAAGAGAGGAGCTCTTGCAGATGAGCAGTCCGACAGAGAGGAAGGCAGGTTACCTACTCACCACCTTCACCTGGATTAATGTGTGCGCTCACATGCACACAAGGTTTTACACTTCTAAACAGAGTGTGTGTGGAGTAGCACTGAAGCTTCTCTTGACTCTGGAGTTTTGAAAATCTTTGTTCTAACATGTGGATGATGGGACAGGCATTAGGGAAGTGCCCCACAGGCTCTGCTCCTCTGAAACAAGTAGGGTCAGGATACAGCCCTGAACCAAGCAGGAATGGGGAAGGGTTTTATGTCACCACTCTGCTAGATCCTTTCAGAAGAGGACAGCTGTCTATAGGTTGATCTCCTATACAGACTATTGTGAAAAATTTGTCCTGGATCTATTATCAAAATGATAGCAGTCTTTCATCCACTATGGCATGTTTCTGCACTCTCTTTAACAGAGCAGTATTCCATTCACTCAGAGTAGCAGTGCACCATTTGGAAGGTCTTTTGTCTTTGCAGTGCCACAGTAAAAGCTGGTGATGTTGGAGTGGTTTCTGGTACTTGGATAACACAGTGTAACAAATCTCTGCAGCTGCATGCCAGAGAAGGCAAAAGAGGACTAAGTAGCTGTTCAGGACTGAGACTGTGCTTTTCATACTTATTGACATTAAGTAAAATGTTCTTGCTTGGGAGAAGAATTTAATCAATCAAGAAATGATTTTAAGTACCTTTAAAATTGCTTGTTTTCTCAATTCTCTATGCTAATGCAATGATTCATGTGGCTTCAGTACTGCAGGTTGCAATCAGCCTTTCCAGCAACTAAACATGATCCTTTTAACTAGCATCCTGTGAAATCCACATTAAGAGGCTGCAAGCCTACTTCATTAATCTTTTCATTAATCTTCCATTCACCCATGAGACAAGAGGGGTGCTAGGCATCTGTGGGCTATTAAATTCTGATTTTACCCCTTAAATACCTAGAACACATAAAAATAATAGTTTAATGTGCATTGTTGCCAATGTGCCTGACAGCATTTCTGTCTTCATCTGATCAAAAAAAACCTGTAAGCCAGTTAAAATCCTATTCTGGGGGATTGGCTCATCCCTAAAATTTTTCTGAAGTATTTGAAACATTTCCTTTTAGGAAAAAAATATGAGATAGGGGCTGACGGCTTATATGACAAGTTTTAACCCAATGGGATTTTAAAAAAGATGATAAATTAATCCTGAAAATCCAGGTTTATAAGAGAAAGCCTTTTAGTCTTTTACCTGTATTGATAGTGAGAGCTGTTAGAATACTAACATTTCTTTAAAAAATCCTTCAAAATGTTTTCTTTTCAAAATTCTAACTTTAAAATAGTTTAGTTGTAACAAAGTGCTAAAGCTATAACACTAGAAAGGAGAAAAACTCCTTAAGAGTTTGGGTTTCTTTGTTAAATTAATTTTATTCATCAGAAACATTTTCAAACCATTTCAAAGTAAAATTCTGCATTAAGAAATAATCCCTTAGTTTCTGTGCAGCACTTGAACTAAAGATCTTGGAGTCTTTGTCAACATTCATGAACTTAGGCTCTCAACCATTATGTGGAACATATAATTGCTCTCATTTACAAACAGGTAAACTGAGTGCACTCAAAGTGACTTAGATACTATAGTCCTTCTTTCTCCCTCAGCTTCCACTGTGCATTTCAAAAATTAGTTATTAATTTCCCCAGAATTCACAAGAAAATTATTTATATTCCCATTCATGTAGGAGATTAATTAATCTAATAAATTTATATGAAAAACTTGTTTTCCATTCTATGTTTCAGGAAAGACATGGGAATGTACCATCCAAAACAGATACTAGGGAACAACAGAAATGTCAACAAACAATCAAAGGCAGAAGTTCATTCCACCTCACTTGTGAGCCACCCAAGCTAGGAGCTTAACTATTCTGCACTTCTATAGTATCAGAGGAAGATGATAATTCAAGTCCAAAATGAAGAAGATCTTCAGTCAAGAAGTGAAACAATAACAAGTTTTTCCCCATAAAGGTAGTGCCTCAGAGAACCAAAGTGCAATGTCTTTCAATTTAGCCCTGTTTTTCTTTTTTTTCTGTAGAAATCTAGGATGCTTCTTCTCCCTATGAAGTTATGCAAAAAACTCCAAGAATCTCACTAAGCATTGGCATTTCCCTATGATATAATACCTTTTTTTTTTTCAAAGAGCAAGACAAAATCACAAGTGGATAAGTAGCAGCATGAAGGATAGGATGGGATGGAATAGGATAAGATAGAATAAGGAGAAATTAAGACAAAAAGGATAATTAATTTATTCCTGGTTTTGTCTTGATTCTAAAATACATTATATATCTTTGTAATATCGTTTTAATTCCATATTTCTTTCCTACTTTTACTAGTGATAGACTATATGCATCTACTGTCTAGTCTCATTTTGAATCCTTTGTTCCCATTATTCCCATCATTTGTAGTTTCCAAACAGACCCAAAAACTTTACTACTAAATCAAGGTGAATTCACTTACTCAGTCTTTGTTCTCTGACTGGAACCTTCTTAAGTAGCTGCAGAATTGAACTTTCTTAAGTAACTGGAATCAAGCAGAAAAAGGAAAAATCTAATCTCCCTACACATCTCTGTGGATAAAATACGGTTTATGGTATAAACTTGGTACATTTTCACTGTCCAGAAAGGTAGCATTACTAAATTTATTCCATCTATACACTGCAGAGCTCTGCCCATGTTAAGTGAGTATTTGATTGTATTCAGCAATTGCTGTCTGATCATCAATGTCTGTGAATCCATTTGTGGTACCACATAAAGTTCTCCCTCACTACCAGCATTTTCAGCTATTGTAATTTCCCCAAAGAGATGGGAGATTTATTTTAGCCAGCTACAGTACTTGAGAGATTTATCAGTGCTGGACATTGTACAGCTGCTAAATGACCCTCCTGGAATACATGACAAACCAAATCTCCCTCCCTCCCTCCCTCCAGCACTTCCTTCCGCACTTCCTTCCGCACT
Organism: Pseudopodoces humilis; assembly: GCF_049639895.1. Lineage (NCBI taxonomy): Eukaryota > Metazoa > Chordata > Aves > Passeriformes > Paridae > Pseudopodoces > Pseudopodoces humilis. The sequence continues at coordinate 57,847,660 of NC_142201.1, read as the reverse complement.
TCCTTCCTTTTTTCTCTTTTCAGGTTTTCCTTCCTTGCTGAGAATGACTAAGAAAAATGGAAATGTATGGGAGCCTAAATAAATGTCCAAAGCATCACACTGGGCCATTATGTTCCTTCAGGGCTCCGTTGTGTTGACATTCAGGCACATATTGTCATTTACAATGCACCGAGGCATTCAGCGGATCATATGATGATCTGAATCTCATGACTTACAGTCTATGTGTCAGTTGCTCCAGTCGACAGGGACTTTTTTTAAAGCAGAATGTCAGCCAGTGAGTGATGTCAAAGTGTTTGAAAGACTGTGCCATTGTTCCAGCCACATTAAACAAAAATGTTTTCAGAGTTTCTGTGGCTGCTCTGTTGTCACCAGTCAGCATCTACCTGTCTTGTGGCTTAGAACTTGAGGAAAGACAGAACAAGAGCACGAAGGAAGGCATTTCTTAAGATTGTGGGACTAACATAATTACTCATGGCTGTTCAAAGGGGACAATTTTCCATTTTCAGGTCATGTTTTACTACTGTGGGAGGGTTTTTCCTTTCCTAAATGATTACGGGGAAATAAAATATGTTCAGAAACATAAATATATGCATTGAGTATTCATATTCAAAACCACCTGGGAAAATAGCTTCAGCAATTTCCCATTAATGCACTTCTAAGTATTGAGAAACTTGTATTTGTGACTTTTCCACCAGAAGTATCATTATTTTACTCTGCATCCCTTCTGCAATTGTAAAATGCTACTCTTGCATCCCCTTTTTTCCAATGATTGTTTCATGCTGTCCAGAAAGTCTTCAAGCTGTTTTAAATTGATTTGCAAATGCAACTGATTGCTCACACTACCTCTTTATACTATATGTTATGCTCAAATTCTGGGTTTTAGGCAAAGAAGAAGCATACTGTATAAATATATACATAAAATTGAGAATTTGTTGTTAGTATAACTGATATTTTTAACACTGCAGTTCAAGAATCATATTTTGTCCTAATTTTACAGAAGAAAGAAGGAATGATAATGCAGCTATAATACTTCTGTGGAGAAAGAAATTTCAATAGTATAATAATGCAATTAAAATTGTAACACACACTTCTTAATTTATGTTCCTTTTGCAAGTGTTATGCCTTCCCTTCCACTGTTTTTTGGGATCTTATACTGACTACTTTAAATTACTTCTTAAAATAGCTTTGGACTGCTAGAGAGGAAAACACCACAGTTGTCAGCTTGCTCTGGCAGGAATACGGGACCAGTGGCTTCACCATTCTAGAATCCACTTGGAATAATTTTTATTTATTTGTTAGTATACTTTAAAACTTTTCCTCTGTCTTCATTGATCATCAGCTCCGTGTTATACCTAAACTGACTGTATATTTTAGCTTTTATGCTATTTTTTTTCCCTTTATTACCCCTAAACCAGTTTTGCCTGGATCTAGCTGAGCATTGCTGTAATCGGCCATGGATGAATTAACAGTCATGAGAGATTTTTAGTTGTGAGTTTGTAGGTGCCAGCCTTTTCCCCATGCCACATCTTATGCCAGTGCACCTCTGCATTGGTCCTTGATCTGCTGATGATCAATCAATCTGATGATTGCTATCATACCAGGACTGCATTTCTCCACTTCGTTTTGTTAGGGCCAAAAAAATCTCTATTTCTGCAAACAGAGATTATACTTCTCACTGCTTCAATTTATACTACAAGGAAAGTAAAATAAATTAGCCATAGATATCCAGGCAGTTAGAGACATTGTGGCCATGATTGACAAGGAGAAACAATGCTGTGAACAGGTCAAGAAAAGCCCAATCAGAGCAGGTTTGGCAGGCCATGCCACTGCAAACCAAGTAAACTCAGAGAAAACCTATGGCCTCCTACTAGCAATGGCAATGCCATGTTACAGGGCATAAATATTGCATGTGTCAGATACACCACAGCATAAAAAGTCAGGCCTTGTTTTAGGCAGACAAACTGGGCAGTGCAGCAATGTCAAGCAGGGTTAATTTCTCACCTGTTTCAGTTTCCCCAGTGTGATGTTGCTGAGGAGACTGATGGGGAATTTGTAGCTGATTAAAGTTAGTGCAAGGATCAAAATACCAAGTGCAAATTCTACATGTGCTTAAATTTTTACTACGAAGCTCTATAATGAAATTTTTTGTGAGGAAAACCCAGAGGCATTGATGTAAATGGTTCTAAAATATTTTTATTTCTGTTCTGAAGGGAAAGCAGTGCTTCAAAGTCTGGTACATTGTACCATGGCTGTGATCTGATTGAAGAAGCCTCAGTTCTGGTCATTTTATACAGCATAATAATACCATTATTTCAGAGCAGCACAACCCATCTGGTGGCATTTTAATTATGGAGGAATTTTTTTTTCTAAAATAAAATGAAAAACAACTCCTTTTTTTACATTGATTAGGAGAATGATGTGGACTCTTTCTGTCATTTACTTTTCTGAGTTCAGCAACAGACACAAGATACAATAAATAATAAAAGAACTTGTGGGTTGGAAGATGGCCTTGTGCATCCATGGTTTCTGAGGAAAAATGTGTGGCATTTTTTATTTTTGCATAACATATGAATTCATCTTGATTCCCAGTGAGATTCTACATAGCATGCAAACCTCCATCTTAAATAAGGTGTTTGTTGAAATACCTCATATATCCTGTCTAGCTGTTTTTAGGTTCTATCAGATATGAATGAGCTCCCTAAGCTTGTAAACATATGACTGGAAGTAATTTGATGCACTAAAAATTAATATTCCTTACTTTAGACCCTTTCTATCTCTGAATAAACATGTTATTACTGGTAAAGGTGACATGAACTGAGATTACTTTATTCTCAACATTAAACAAAACCTAAAACATTTAAATATAAATACTTTAGTCACAGCCTCATTTTGTGAGGTTTTAGTTTTGTTTTTTTTGGGTTATTTTCATGCTAGTTAAAATTGCAAAATAATAGAAAACTGCAAATTGAATATTATTCTTAAGCCTGGCAGAGTTGAATCTGCCGAATCTGAGTCTGAAATGACAAGTACATCAGTCACTGACACAAACCAGCTGCCAGGCCTCTTTATATGCAAGTCATTCAGTGAGATATCAAAACGTGGAAAATATAATACTCCTACCAACATTTCTTGTTGAATTAATGCCCAGGTGAGTTCTTCTGAAATGCTGTAGTTGTATCTTAAAAAAAACAAGAAGCAGTAAAGCATCATACTTATTAGGACCCAATTTGCCACAGCAGCAGTCAAGTGCTTCAGCCTTTCCCAGAGGCAATGGCAAGGGAGGACTGGGGATTGGGAAACTTAGATTAAATTCATAGTGTGCTGCGCATTTAGAATTCAATATTGACAGCTCTAATTACACATACCTTTCCATCACAAGTTCATCAACTGAGAGGAAAACACTAGAAACAGCAGTATCAACTTCTCATGAAAATAAATATATAAGTGCAGAGCCAAGCACTCCAGAGCTTCTGATCTTTCACCTTTCCTTCTGGCAAATCCCCACATGGTTTTCCCTGTGCTTTTTTTTTTTAATTATTTTTTAATTTTTTTAAAATTATTTTACTCTAGAAAGGAGAAAAAAAAAGCTGTCTGGATATTAAGCCTACATTTAAAATATAACCTTAAAATCTTACTGTCAGAGGGTAGGGAGTGATGTATTCTTAGGATATTTGCCTTCTAGCAGCTTTATAAAAACAAGAAATGTCAGCTACTCCTCAGGCTGCTTCCAACATTGATGAAGAGAAAGAAGGACCTAGAGAAGGCAAATATTTTAGAATAGGTTGGACCATTTCATGGAAATAATTACTTCTCTGTCAGCAAAAGAGAGAGCTTGGATAGCTAAATGATGGTTGAGATGAATCCTGCTATTTCAGAATATACCACTAAGAACACAAGAAGTCCTGTGTGACATTAAGCATACTTATGTCCTCTGTGCAACTGCGTGTGTCAGCCATAGTCCAAATGCAGAGCTTTACAGCATTGGAACAGAAGTTACAGTCAGTTAATCTTAAATATGATTTCCACCAGCACAGAAGCTGATTGAAGTAATTCATCAGCATATCCCAAGTCAAGTAAGTGAGAACTTGCTCAGTCAAGTTACAATTCACGAGTTACACATAATGAGAGATGGGGTTTTATTTTATAGGATATTGTTCTCAGTAAGAATAACTTATTCATTGTTCCAACAAACAGTTTTGCGACATATAAGTAATTCTAAACATCACTAGTGTGGGAACAGCTCTCTGCTTTTCCTCTCTGAGTCTAGTTCTGTATATTTAGTAAAATTTGTTGAATTTTGAACCCTTAAAAAGTATGGCTATATCTTTTATTTTTAGCATGATGTCTCCAGGGAAATTAAAGTTCCATTTGGAGTTAGGCTATGAATTAACCACTGCAAAATCTTGGTTTAGATCGAGCACCAATTTGAGGGTGTGTAATCCACCTGAGCTATATGGTCACAGTCCTTATGTAGTAGATTCCCTATGATATGGAAGTGTGCCAGGAGGTTCAAGGAAAGGGTCACTGGTGCCCAAATAAATGGAGATATGCTTAGCTCAGGGTAAATTAAAGTAAGGTGAGCACAATCAGTAAAAAATTCCTTGTCTGATTTTCCATTTTATAACCATTTATTCAAACATTCATAAAATATGGAGGTATCATAAAACTGCTATGGATGAACTCTCCAGTCACTTAAATTTCCCATAATTTTCCCATGTGAGCAATAGTGGAACACAAACTTCTTGTGTATGTTCATGGAAACCATGATGCATTTTCCTTATTCATTTTACAATATTGCTTCTCTAGTGCATGAGTCAGATTCGTTTAGTAACATAAATGTCTTAAAAGAGAAAATAAGAATAAATCTTTATTGGCATGTAAATCTATACTTTTTCTATGGATATGGCATGAAATGCATTTGACGTTTTTGTCTTTATAGAAGCAATAGACTGTAAAACTATGCAAGCTAGCAGAAGTTTCTACATTCAAAAATGTCCAAGACTTTGCTCTACCTTCAGTAAAAATAATCCTTTTATCAGTATTATGAATATTTTAATATGCATATGATTCACTTCCTGACAGCTAGTTGCAGGGTTCAGTTATTGCATTCAGACTGCTATAAAGAATACTGTGTCTCCTACTAAAAATTTCCTTTTGTTTCATTCCAGATACTATTCATTACAAAGAAAATTTTTTCAATAGGTGCATTAATGTTCTGACATGCCAGAGACTCTTCTGTTAAAACATTCTGATAGTTGCACAAAAGACATTATTTTTTTTTTTTAAAGTTGAAGCATCACACATCCAGCAGGATTCCCTATTTTGTTTATCTGACAATCTTTCTTTATCTAACAGGCACAAAGTACTTGACAAGAAGCATTCAAACAATTTTCACGTTAGGTTGTCTGGACTTGCATTTCTGCCTTGGGTTTCTTTTTATTATTATTTTATTATTTTTATTTTTTATTTGTGGTTTGTTTTTGTTGTTGTTTTTTAATAGTGCTAGCCCTAAATAAATGTCTGACAGTAAGAAGCTTTCTCTACATTGTGGCCTTTTACAAACTCTGGAAATTCCACACCCTGTCTGGGGACAAGTTTTTACCAGAGTTAGGTCCTCAGTTTTCTATGTAGACTCATATATGTCTAGTCTACAGAGTTGCTTGCTTTAGTCAGTAAATTTACCATAACACTGAAGTACCACTTAACACTTCTCAGATGTAAGCAATAGATGTAATTTTCTCCAAAGTCAATGAGTGCAGCAAATCTAAAAACTAATTTAATTTCCTTAATCCATTATAAAAGTCCCTATATATTATACAGAAAGCCTAACTGTGTTACTCATTTCATGTCCATCTACAGCTATGACATAATATCAGCAATTGCCAGTCTGGTTTAAGTGAACATGTTGGCTACATTGTGTGGAGACACTCTCTGGCTGGATGCTTCTCTCTCCAAATTAAGTATCGCGTTCATAGTTTGGTATTTCTTTTTAGAAGGCGTCGTTTGAAAGGTGTGCATTTGAGTGGATTTGTGAAAACTTTTCCAAGTGTCCATTTATCCATTTACTAAAATAGAAAATGCAAAACAGAACTGCAAGTTTGTGCAATGCAAAGAATGCTTTTTTCTAATATTTACATAGAGGCTTATTTATATGCCATTTGACTTTTAAAGAAGGTAGCTTAAGTGTGGGGAAGTGCCTGATTCAAAACTGCAGCAGCTTTGCATATATCCCCAGGTTAGATTTTGTTTCAAGTCTTCATATGGTTTCTCTGCACTCTTATAATTACATCAGCAGTGTCTCTATAAGCTATTTCTCCTTTTAAATATGCAAAAATTTATCAGTGATTAGTAAACATCTGTTACCAAGTATGTTGTAGAATATCATCTCTACATCATGATAGGAGGATTGCTTTTAATCTGTTCTAACAGCTCAAAAGATTAAAGGTATAAGTACTTTAAGAAAAGTTATTTTTCTTGTTTACAATTTTTTTCATAATGTAAAACAGTTTCAAATTTTCAAATATCTACATTGATATATATTTTTATGTTGAAAAATTTCATCTGATGATTTTAGCAGTGGAGTGATGCTTTTACTGTCTGTTGAAGAAATTAGATGAGGTGAGAGAATACTCTTGGTCCTGTATTAGCAATACTTGATGGAGTGCTTTTTCCAGGTCACAGGATACCCCCACCACCATGACAGCACTGCCAAAATTATTACACTGTGTTAGAACTGTTCATGTGGGGTAAATGTACAGACAGCTCTAAAGATCATCTTTTCAAAAGCTCTCTGTGAAGTAGAAGACCTCAAGAAGAATGCAAGAGTGGATAAATTAATTCACCCAGGTTGTTCTAGTGATAAACCCAGTAATTAGCACTGTTTAAACAAATGACTAAAATAGTTGTTTAACTGTGAGCCTGATCCCCACAATCACAGCCTTTTAAGTTTTGAAGTAAACCATATGTTGATGAATGCTCTCAGATACTCAGACGCTGCAGCAGAACTAACATGCCAGATGTATCTAGTTTCGTTTGCTCCAGTGAGGAACTTAGGTGTCCCAAGCCAGCTAAGCATTTAATCACAGTCTTACATCTTCTTTAAGCATTTTGTTGAATTTAAATACTGAATTCAAAACTTCTTTTGCCATGTACACTCCCCTGAGACCCTAATGAAGTTAGAGAACTGCAGTCTTTCTGAAAGGACTGTTAATACGAATTGTTGTACTTTAACACCAACCAGAAACTCAGAACCACAGAGTTACTCATTCACTCTCAGCAGTGGGATAAAGGAGAGGATTGAAAGATTAGAAGTGAGAAAACACAAGGGTTGAGATAAAGTTTTAAAAGTAAAGAAGTCACCAGCAAAGTAAAACAAGTAATTCATTCACCACTTCCCATGTTCAGGAGATGTTGAGCCATCTCCAGGATAGCAGGGCTCCCTCATGTGTTAACAGTGACTTGGGAAGACAAATGTCATCACTCCAAATGTTCCCCCTCTTCCTTCTTCTTCCCCTCAGCTTTATGTTCTGAGCATGATGCTATACAGTACAAAGGATATCCCTTTGGCCAGTTGGGGTCAGCTGTCCAGTCTGCGTTCCCTCCCAGCTGCTTGTGCACCCCCAACCCATTCTGTTGGGGTGAGGTGAGGTGAGGTGAGGTGAGAGGCAGAAAAGGCCTTGACTTGGTGTAAGCAGTGGTTGGCAGTAACAAAAACATCCCTGTGATATCAGCTGTGTTTCCAGCACAAATCTAAAATATAGCCATATACCAGCTACTGTTGAGAAAATTAAGTCTATCTCTGTCATAACCAACACAAAAACCCTTATAGCTATCGGATGTTCCACTGAGAGATGCCCAAATTATCTTTTATACTGAACACAGGTTTTATTTGTGCATGGAATCCAGTATCATTCCATTTTGATGAAAGTGACTACTGGAAATTCATATAGAATGTGTTTTGAGTTCAATTTTTATGGTCTACTAAATGGGTGATGATTTTTTTCATTCTTTTAGATGCTATGAGTTTGCTTCCTTCAACTTCCTTCAACTCCCTCAACTTCAACATATATATTGCTCTTACAGTTTGAGTGTGTGTGCATTGGTCCACAAATGCAATTCAGTTATGATCGCTTTCCTTATCATGTTAAATTCAAATTTCTTTCAGTTACTCCAGTAGCATCCCTCACTTTCCTTGAGGTTAAGTACATTTAATTGTGTGTACTTTGATGAAACAATTTACCCTCCCTAATCTCTTGAATGATGTGTGAAGTAAATTTACTTTTTTTTTGTAGGTGTGGCAATGATGAGCAGAGGTTGGTTCATTTTGGCTTCATCCTTAATGTCTTTCTAATGCATACGAGACAGCTAACTCAATCTCTGTGCTAAGAGGTGTAGACTGAATCATTATTTTTTTTGCTGGTTACAGGTCTTTAGAGAACTTACCCATTTTACTTTCCAAGGGAAACTAGCTGATTCACTTGTACAAAAAAACCCCAGAAAATAATATCCAATGGAGTGTGGGGGCAAATGGACTATAAAAAAGGTGAATTACATACTTTGCAGTGAAACTGTACTTTTGAACACTTCAAAATTCTGATTCCAACATTTTGGTGTTGCTTTTTATCTAAGTAGCTTAGAACATAAGCTGAGTGTGTTCAGGTTGTGTGACTATCTGCCTACCCTCTTTGGAGTGAAAACCAACACCTTGAAACACCTTGATATTCCCAGAGCAGATCCATTAGATAAGGCTTTACATTAAAGACAGGTGGAGTATAACAAAGTATGTGTATTCATTTCCAAACTAAGTAACGACAAGGAAATAATCTGACATTTAAAGAACTCAAATAAAACCTCATTTTCATTTGATAATTAAACAAAACAGAGTAAATTTAGCAAAAAAAAAAGACTGAGAACCACTTCGTTCACATTATCCAATAACTTGGGATCTGATTAAACTAAAATTTTAGAGTTTGGCCCACATAAGACAATTTACAGATATGTAAATATGGATTTTAAATCTTCTCAACTGTAATTTTCACATGATTTGTCTAGTCAGCAAAGTGAGATATACTAGAGGAGAAAATGGTATCAGTATGTGTCTTGCATTTCAGGAGAAAGTGATTTTGTGTCTTAGCTACCTAATTTAAGTGTAAGGTTTATAGCTGAGAAGGATGAACAGAGATAAGCAGTTCTCTCCAAGACACCACCTGTCTTTGAATGCCAGAGTTTAAGATCCAGACCCTGAGAATTTTGGCATAAATAAGTTAACAGCTATCTGTTCATCATCAAAACTTCTACATGTTTCATAATTAGATTCAAAAATTTTACCTGAAAGATGGATATTAAAACCTTTTTCTTTTGGCATTTAGCTATGCCTACATGTTCAATAAGACTGCTGTAGTGGCAATAGCTAAATTCAAATCTTCTATTTGAGGTCACTGTCTTAATAGTTTTGTAGATTTTTCCTGCCCTGTATGCTTCTGTCTCTGTAATAGAGCTAGCAAATGTATCTGTGGTAGCTGCAATTTCAAGAGTTTATTTCTCTTCTGGTATCTTCTCTGTATGTGTTCTTCAAAGAAAATAGTAAGTTGTTGACCTTATGTGCATACAGAAAGCACAAGAACAGCAACAAAAACTCTGTGGTCTGTTTGGATATAAAAATGAAGGTTATTTCTCTGGTTTGTAAAATATCTGTCATATCTGCACATTTTTTACAGGGGTCATACCCCTGCTAACTAAATTTTATTTTGAAAACATCAACTTAAGATAACAGTCACAGTCAAGAACTGAATCCTTATTCAATTTTAATTGTTCCATGTTCAGAAGTAGATTTGGCTCTTCCATTCCCCTTTACTAAAATTCCAACTCCACAGATCTGTGCAGCTAAAAACATAGAAAAAATTTCTTTTGTGTCCACGATTAAATATAAAAAAAATGATAACATATATACCGATGTTCATGCAGACATGGATTTATCTGACTTAGTTTCAACCTAATTTGCTTTCTCCTTCATTTTGAAAATGTCATAACCTTCTCTTATTAGCACACCATGAGCCCTTTTCCTCTGGTAAATGTTCTTTTCTTGAGGTCAGAACAGGTCATGCATTTCCCTCAAAAGATGTGGCTATCAAAGCACCAATCAACCAACAGATACATGTTATAGCTATGGAGCAACTCCAGCGTGTCACGGCCATAATCCACTGCTGAAGGTCACCAGCACCATGACTTGCCTTGTACCAAGATCAGTGTCCCTGAGCACTTCATTAGCAGTCATGGAGTCTGGCTTTCTCAGCCGCTGGCAGAGCACCTCATAGCAATAATTAACTACACTCTCAGAACCTCCCTTTGCATGCCTTTACTTTGAGTGTTCAGGTTGAGTAGCAGCAATACGTTTTTCTGTTGATATTTAACAATAAAAAAATAGTTTGTTGGAAATGAGCATTACAGGATTCCTCAACTTCTCACTAAAGGTCATTTTGACCAATTACATTGCAAAAGGAAGGTGAAAAAGGAATGAAGCAACACTTATTGTAAAATCTAATTGTGGTTCATCACAAAATGGGTTTCATCTGTGAATGTCATTTTGCTTCCTTACTTATAAGAATGGGTTTATATGTTGAATATAACATATTTCTCTATAAAATATCCAGATGTAAATGGGAATAAATGTAGTAATTTATAGGAACATAGAACCATAGAAAAGCTTGGGTTGGAAATGACATTGAAAGGAATACCAAGGAGTTCCAACTCCCCTGACATGGACAGAGGGGCCACCCACTAGACCAGGTTGCTCAGATCACCATCTCACTTGGTCTTGAACACTTCCAGGGATGGACCATTCATAGCTTCTGTGGGCAACATGTTCCAGTGCCTCACCACCCTCTGACTAAAGAATTTCTCTCTATCATCTAGCCTAAATCTCCTCTTTTAGTTAAAAATTGTTTCTGTCTTAACCTATGAATATCAGCTCATGTAATAAAGTCAGTCTTCCACTTTATTATAAGACACCTTTAGCTACTGGAAGGACACAATAAGGTCTTCCCAAAGCCTTCCCTTCTCTGGGTTGAACAACCCCAGTTCCCTCAACCTGTTTTCATAGGAGAGGTGCTCTAACACTCACATCATCTTTGTGGCCCCCTGGGCCTTCTCCAACAGGTCCATGTACTTCCAGTGCTGGGGGCCCCAGAGATGGATGCAGAATTCCAGGTGGAGGTTCAGGAGAGCAGTGCAGAGATGTAAGTATGTTTTCATTGAGGCAATTAAGTATAAGTAAGGCTGGATTTTATCTTCTTTCCTTCTTCTTTTTAATAATTATAGATTTCAAGGTGCAACCTTCCTGAACCCTATCTCACTAAAAAAATATTTCAGCATGAATTCTTGTAAAAACTCTATTAGTAGAAAATACCTGTCAAAAAAATGCTGCCTTTGTTGATAATAAATACTTTACAATGTTCTTGAAATCAATCTGGTTTGGCCAGAATTTGTGAGAAAAACTGGAAGAAAAAATAGATCAAATACATTTTATGCACAATTAATTGGGTCTTTTAGAGTAGATATAACCTTTCTGTAGGAAAAAAAATTAAATCAGCACTAACAGAAATATCTTGTAAACCTTTCATGCTCTAAAGAGTTGATGACTGTTTTCTAAATAATTTAAAAGATATTTTTGCTAGCTTTACATATTTCACTGAATGTACATTCTACCTACTAGGGTCTGTCTGCTTTACAGTTTGGAATTTTTCTTTTATTCTCCACTTGGGCAATTATATTCCTCTTAAAGAGATGAAAGATAAAGCGCTTTTACAGGAGTAGCACAGTAACAACACTCCTGTTGGTGTTGAACAGCTGCCATAGTCCATACCAGGGGTGCCTGTATTTAAAAGCTGAGTGGAAAAAAGAAGAAAATGAGTACAGTAATTTTGATTTCTGCACTTGTGTGCCTGTGTGTGGTTAGTGAAAACTTGGGAGAGTTTTTTGCAGTTCCTAGGGAATTTGGTTGGGCTTTTGTGCATGAAAACTGAAGTTCACAATGCAAAATGGTATAAAAAGTAGAGGAGAGGGAGGGGCTTTTTAGGAAGGGCACTGGGGTGTAGCTGATTGGTGGTGAAGACCAACCAGGTGGTGAAGTCTGACCAGCCCAGGTGCTCATCTGAAAATTAAAACTGTTTCTGGGATTTTTTTATTACACAGAAGCTTGAGTTTCTTGTAGATATCTTGTAGGTTTCTGAATAACACACAAAAAGGAAAAGTGTGTATCTTCAATATGCCTTAGGAGAACAACTTGCAGAAATAAAGTTTTGTAGGTAATAAATATGTCAGTCACATTTAGCCTGCAAACAGATCTTGCTCCTACATTGTTATTCACTTTTGCTTACCAAGCTCTGAGTTCTAAATCACTGTGAACAGCATGTTGTTTTTGATTTGGGAATATGTGCATACCCTCCACAGTAAGCACAGCTCCTTTCTCTGATTATTTCTATAGCATATAGGAACTGAGTTTCAATCTGTAGTATTTTAAATCGTGGTGCACTCATATGGCAACTTGGCCAAGTTTTTGTCATTTTATTGTATTGTATTCCAGTAAAAGCACTCAGAAATTTTGACCCCAACCTAAGAAAGTCACAACATTTAAGGTGGCTTTTTTGACTGATTCTAAAAATTAATTCATGTCTCTAAAATCTCCCTCATCTGTGAAAGTTGTGAATTTGCCTAATGAGAAATTAAAATCTAGCATCTGTTATAATCACTTGATTCCAGAAACTGAGGTTATAAGACAAAAAAATCAAAAATATACACACACATTTACCCACACCATTCCCCAAACAACCAGTTAAAAAAAGGTAAAGTTGGATCATAGGCAGTTTTGATTGTTGTGAATGCCAGTCACTGATTTTCATGGTTTTTTGTTTTTCTCTGCCAAACACCTCAAAACATTGCACTTTAAAACCCTCTTCAGAGCCATAAGGGTACTTAAGGATTCTTAAGGTCTGTTTCTTACATCCTTGTCCTTAAACTGAAGAATTAAAAAGAAAATCTGTTTCTAACGAAACAGGCTTGATGCCTTGTATCTTTTTTAGGTATTATAATATATTAATATTAATGCATTACTGGAATAAAAAACATTAGCATAAAATAAATGGTTTTCCCATATGGGAAGAGAAGAACTGAAAAACATTTCAAAAGAAAGTCAAGAACAAGATAGTTCTGGATTGTTTTATTTTTTTTTCAATGAAGAAACACTATATTGACCTAATTTTAAGAAAAAGTTTTATGAAGATCAGCCTAATATTCCAGATATTTAAAGTATGAAGAGTTCTTTTCTCTTTTTCATACTGTACAAATAAGTCAACACTCACCTTTCACTCTAAAATAACTTAATTCAGTAAAGTGATATCTATACAGCAGAGCCTTAGAGTACATCCCAATTCCCAGGTCTCTGCTGGTCCTGGGCATGTCCTGAACCCACACTAGGATGATGCATATGCATATGCATATGAGTAACTCCTTTCTGCAGTGGTTTCATCATAAAGAAATAGTTTGCAAAGGATGAGACTGGAACTGTGATGTACAGCAGCCATTTCTACAATATTGATTAAAATAGAATTAGAAACCACATCACATGGTTCAGGACTGCTGGTATCCATGTTTCTGAAAGCTTTTGTTAAGAGATGAGTCTTGGAAAGGCATTTGGAAAAAAAACAAACAATGAGCAATCCAGGAATTCAGTGGTGTGGATAAGTAAGGATTTATGTCTCAGGTTCGCCCTCCCAGTTTGCTTTTATTTAATAGTGCATATGTAACTCTCTGCCTGCTCTGGATGGTCAGTGAACTTGAGATGGGTCACAGCAGGCATCAGCAAATACAGCCAAAGCTGAAGATGTGGGCAACATAGAAGGTAATATAGAAGGTAAGCTAATATATATATAATATAGAGGAAGAAATAACATTTGGGTTCAAAGCTCTGAGTGCAAATAACAGAAACATAATTAGTTTGGACCTCAGCATGTACAAAGAGAACGCACAGTTTCTATATTTTGTATTGTGCTCCCATCTGAAAGTCCTGGCTCAGAGTTATGGCCTGAATGAGGAGCCACTGGCCTCTATCCTGAAATGTTGTGGGTAGAGGCAGTGCAATAGGCATGGGGAAAGAAAAGGAGAGCTGAGATGAGAGCTTGGGCTCTTAGCCTCTCTTATCATTAGGCATGCTTGAGATCTGAGTTGTCAAGAAACCAAAATCATCATCTCTGAAGAAATCAGGCTGAAGTTGAACCACTTCTGCATCTGCGTAAAATACATTGAATTTTCAAAAGCTCTGCAAATTTCAACTGAAAAAGTTCTGTGTGTGGCTACATGGCTTGTTGAATTCCTTTTCTTAATAGTTTTGATGAGGCTGAATATTGTGTTGATTATACACATGAATGTTGTGAATATTGTGAATATTGCAAGCCTGATCTATCAAATGTTTCTGTCTTACCTTGTTCTATGAAATTGGGGGTGTAGTAGGCAGATGTTTTGGGAAATTGCAGATTTTGTTCATCATGTCTCTGAGTTTTGCTAAGCTCTTGTCCCCTTTTCCTTTGTGCTTGTGACTAGTGAAAATATAAAAATGCTAAGGCAGGCTCTCTGGAAAAGGGAATAATCTATTCATGGGAAGTAGTGATGTACGATGCAAAGATGGCACCAGCATACTCCTTGCCCTTGCTCCTTTGCCCTGAGCAAAGCAAGAGCATCTTGTGAGTGTAGGGGAAAGCTGCTTCAAATTATGTGTTAAATTATGCTCTAAATTACACACATTTGTTAGATATTGCTGGAGGCCTATTCTGCCTCTTAGTCCAAGATATCTTAGCACAGGTTGGACAGACCTAGAGTCTGTTTCTGTAAAGGGAGCTCATCTCAATATAAGCTCCTGAATACTGACTCAGCTAAATAATGCAAATGCTTTCCTGAGTTTTTAGGGGGGTTTCATGTGTTTGATTTTTTTTTTGTTTTGTTTTTGTTTTTTGTGGTTTTTTTTGTTTTTAAATTAATATAGCTAATAGCATTAGCTTCTTTTGTGCTTGGAGATCATAGACACTTTTCTTGCTTGATACATTAAATTTTATTTTGAGCAACAGAGCAGTACTATGAAATCTGAACTCAGTATAAGTCAATGCAGTTAATTTTATGAGACACTTAAAGGATGTAGTTATATTGCATGTAATCCCTAAGCATATGTGTCAGCTGTGACTTTCAGTACTTCTGTATAAAACATTTTCAGGCTTAAATTTAGTCATTAGTTCCCATAATAAGGTATTTTGAGTTTACTGTGAGTTAAAGTCAGAATTTTTAGATCATAGGTTATGTAATGATAATTACTTTTCCAAGAGTCTCTCTAGCAATGTGGGATTCCTCCAGGCTAGGATGTCTGCTATCAGCTTGAGTCGTCACTGCAGTGGGTCCTTGCAGCCCTTCAGCAGAAGCTCTGGACTGGCTAAGGAAGCCACTGTTAATCTTTGTGCTTGCTGCCTGCAAAACAAGGATTATTTTTTTGTGAGCACTTAAACAGTACAAGGCACAGGAACACCTTACAACAGAGGTATATATAAAGTATCACAACAAAGAATAATTTTTTCTTACACTACACTTCTGAAAGCAAATGCACTATTCTTAAATACCTGAAAAGATCACTAGACATTGTTGGAACAAATTTTTTATCCTTTTCTTTGCCAAGCTTTCAAATTAAAATGTTTTCTCTGAGACACAAATATAATCTGCTTTGCAATTTAAAGTCCTGGTGATATCGTTAGGCCCAATAACAGTTGTGATTTCTTTAGGGAGAGTTTAATCAGTTTGTTGTGACACAGTACCGGGAACTCAATTGTGATTGATCACTATTGCTCAAAAACTAGCCAGAAGTGAGTCTGAGCAAATCATTTAAACAGTGCCTGAGAGCTGCAGAACCTCAAACAATGAGAGGCCTCTTGAAGCTAGCAGAAATATTAGCAGGCTTCAGGAATGGAAGGGTTTCCAGTGGCTCTGTAAATACTGCCTTCAGCATGGCCAGGGGAACTTCTATTATCCCTTTATTCTGTGCATTGGTTCTCAAAATTGGATGAAAGGTAAAGCAGATCACTTTCTAAGGCCACCTTACTAGTAGTACAGTGACAGTGAATTTTCAGGAAATTTTAATAGTATTCTTTTAATGAAAAATAATTTTCTGAAGTTCTGGTTGTCTGTATCAGTAGGCATTTTTTCCCTTTTCATAGATTCATATAACCCAAGAGATCTTTATTGTTCACATTGATTGTTAACTAACGTGTATCCTGACCATAAAATTTCTTCAGTGATGCTATATTAAATCAGTATTTCATGGTTGATCTAGAAATTGCTCTTTAAAACAACATTGCATCCGAGGCATCAAGTCACCAAGGTAAATTATTCCTAGGTAAATTATTTTAGTGACTATTTGCCTTAGTAGTAATTACACAGTAGATCCCAATTTCAGTCACTAGATCTTGTTACACTTCAACATCGTGCCTTCACTGACTGAAATCTTCTTTGATGTAACTAACAAGCGATAGGACAAGAGGAAGCAACCTCAAGTAGTGCCAGGGGAAAAAATTCTTCATTGAAAGGGTTATCAAGCATTGAAGCAGGCTCCTCAGGGAAGTGGTTGAGTCACCATCCCTGCAGCTATGTAAAAGATGTGGATGTAGCACTTGGAGGCATGGTTTAGTAGTAAATTTGGCGGTGCTGGGTTAACAGTTGGACTTGATGATCCAAAGGGTGTTTTACAACCTACGTGATTCTATGACGTTACTGTTGACAACAAGATCCCTGAAGGATTTTATTCTGGTTGCTAGCAGATACTAATCTCTGTGCCATCATACTTGAACCACTATCCTTACCAGTGTCGTAAAATGGTTTGCTGGGGGCTCCTTCTTTTGATGTGATCCAAAATCATTATGCTTTAAAATATCCTCATATGGACAGAATCATAATATCAGCATTTTCCCTATGTCTTTCAGAATCTATTTGTGTCTCAATAGATTGTTTCCACTTATTACAGTAATGTTACAGTCCTGCTGACAGTGATCAAATATGGGTTTTTTTTGTCTTTTTAAAATAATTTAAACAAATAAAACTTCTTTAATAACTGAAATGTTAAAAAAATGTTTTTCTGACCCAACCAATTTTTGTCTAAACCCTAATTTTCACTTTCAGTTCCTTTTTTTTATGTTCCCTTTGTAATTTGGACATTAGAATCACACATAATATTCTAGTAATAGCTTTACTAGTGCTGTAAAAAAGCACTGTAAAAAGTGCTTTCTATTTCTACTCAATATTTCTTTATTTATGCATACAAGGATCACAGCTTCTTATCCAAATGTCATATTAGAGTTAGAGCTCATCACCATGAGCTGCTTAGTTTCCCCAAGTACCTGTTTCTTAAGTAATTTATTTCTAAAATATTGTCCTTTATGCTATATATATTTTGTCTTGAAATGGTAAAATGGAAAAACCGGAAAAGATAAGGGGTATGAAAAACAACTCTGAAAAGAAGAAAGATTGAAAAATTTTAAAGACCCATTAAAAAAATAAGGAGGGGTGGGAAATACTTCCATGTATAAGATATAAAACTACTTTCCTGGTCACCTTTCTAAAAGTCAGAGGTAAGAACTTATATGCCAGCAATTCTTTCCCAAGTGATTCAAATGTTTGCAAGGCTAAAAGACTTTAGGAGTTGGATGCCCACAATATTTTATTCCATTTTCTGTGAAACAAATATTTAGCTCCTTCTACCAATTTAATCTTCTTCTATGTTGTTAATTTTACAGAATGCAATTTGGGTTTTACATATTTAAACCAAATAATTTTGTACATATTATAAAAATTTGCACACTTTTCAAACATTATGACTCTTCTGTAATGAAATGCTCTCACTGTGTTTCAGCCAGGCCTAGGTAGAAAAGAGCAGCTTTCTAATTCCCCATGGGAAGCACACATTCAAGAAGGCAACAAAGAACAAGCAAAAGTTGCAAGACAAGAGAACTGCTGACAGCAGATGTAGAACTGAAAACAGGATGGGGATGAAAGAAGATTCTGGTAACTTATCAATACTTTTGTTGATTTACATTTAGCTTTGAAATGACAGATCATAATCATCTAAAAAAAAAAAAACCAACAGGCATCAATGAGAGCATGCCAGGAGCATGCTCAAGATGGTATTACTAGAGTAACAATATTGCAACTAAATTGGGATGTAATGGTGAAAAATGCTCCAGACAACCCTGCAGAGATACAGGGGAAAAGAGAGAGAAGCAGGAAAGAAAAAGATAATAGCCAAATTTTTCAGAATAGTTTAATTTAGATGAGGGGAAAAGTACAGCAGGGTTATATTGGTCTAGGAGAAAGACTGGAAGATATTAGTATTGAAAACATCTATTTTTCATTAGAAAAATTCAATCCTTTTATTTCTCCTGCTAAAATTGGACTCTATTCACAGATTACTTTGGTATCTTTCTGTCCATTTATTTCCTTGATATTCAAAATTACATTTATTGGAAGCTATTGCAATGACTTTTTGTGTTTCCTGACTGAATTAAGTAACACTTTTTGTGTGGTTTTGTTTAATGAAAGAATGCAGAATTTTCCATTTTGCAGTTTGAGTGGCAAATGTCTCTTTTGAGAATGCTTATTTGTAAATACCTTACTGCTCCTACATTTGATACAACCTTTTCCAGGTTTTGAAGTGGTGGCTAAGAAGACAGGGAGAAGGAGCAGAGATAAGTTTATAAATAACAAACATATCTTTGGTAGTTAACAAAAATATTAATAAGAGGAGACTTTATTAAAGTCTATGTCACAAATCAAATGAGTAACTACAAAAGCATTTTCTATTATAAACAAGACCCAGAATTACAGTGAAGCAGTTTTTGGTTTTTTTTTTGTGGCTTCACAGAGATAATGAGGCAGCTTATATTCTCAGTTTGTTAAAAATAAAGACAATCATTTTCCTGTGCAGCTAGATGTGATATGATACACATAGTCAACACACTCTGAGTCTCCATATGAAAGGAGATAAGTAAATCATATTCATTGGTGTCATCAGTATTAAATTACTTGAACTGAGATTGTCAGCTTTTCAATAATTTCATTCTTAAGATATGCATTTCCTATAGAAATCTAAATAGATGAGCAAGTGGCTGGCATGGAAAAGACATATGACAGAATATGTCATAATAAAAGCTTGCAAAAAAACAGAGAAAATTGATTAGAAATAAAGAAATATTTTTCTTTACTCCTTCTGGAAGTGGTTTGAACTGTGGGAACTGAAAGGTCTTAAGGAATAGATAAAAAAAAAAAGCTATTGGTAGAAGAATGGGAAGATTAGACAGTGATGACCTTCAAATAGAGAGAAAGAGAGAGATAGAGACAGATAGAAAAGGGAAAATTAGTCATGTTCCTAAAGGAATTTGTGTATGAGGCAATGAAAAAAAAGTATTGACAGTAGCAAGTTGAACTCTGAAGTTAGTCTGGCAAAGGAGAAGAAGAAAAGATAAGTTCTTGGCAAAGAAGAGAAAAGGAAACTGATCCTGTTGTCTGAGAAAAAGGTGGCAGAGAAAGACAAATCCATTATATCCATGGGCAATTCTGGATGCCTGAAGGGATAGATATGGGTTTGAAAGGATGAAAGACATGGATAGATGTAAATAGAGGATATGAAGCCTAGAGTAAGGTGTGGAGGTTAAAGAAATAGGTACACTGTAGGAAAGTTTGTTGGTAGCTAGGTAGGAAGTTGTTTGAGGTGGTGCTGAAAGAGATTAACTCTTTGGAAAAGAAAACTGAACTGCAATAAAGAGCAGGGTACAAATTCTGGTAAGAAGTAAATGGAGAAACCATGAGAGAAGACTAAAGACAAACAGGAGAGAAGAGACCTGAAAATCAGAAGAAGAAATGAAAGCTAGGTGAAAGCCTGTAAAGCTGAAGAATCCTCACAGCTTGTTATTTAGTATTAGGCAACAAAATAGTTGTATGGCTCAAAAATAGAAAGAAACTCAACGAAACTAAAGATGTACAACACAGAATTCTAAACAGTTTGGTAAAAAAAGGCATTCCAGTCTAGTGAAGGGAGGGAATCTTCAGGATATGTTCATTACTGAAAAAGGCAAAACCAGGAAATACAGTGTAACATTCAATACATTTACACCAATCTGTTTTATAATCTACTATAGAAATTGCAAAATTCCAGTCATATGGTTCTCAGAAGACACTCATATGCTTCTGAGCTCATCCAACTCTTTTTGTGTATTATCTATTCTTTGTAAGAAAGTAACTCTTTATTATCCAAAGGTAACTTTCTGAAGTTGCCTTCCTGTTAATACTTTAATATAGGAGCCAGAGCACACTACTTCCATCTTCTCTGAACACTAGGAAAAAAAAAAAATTGTCTTATGCATACTGTGACTTGGAAGATGTTCAAATTAGCTGGACTGAGGGTATGGAAGTATCAGAATAATTTATCATTTTCAACGTGAGACTGAGCTTTTGTGATGTCATTTTTGCTCCAAGCATTGCAGCATTTTCCCATTGCAAAATGAAATGTATCTTTGCAATTGGGATGAAGTGATTTCTAAGGAGCTTATCTCTTAAACACTGCATTTTCAGACTTGAGGAGATATTAGGAATTCTGAAGTGACTTAAGCAAACATTTCTTAAAGAAACCTGTGTAATGACAATTGCTGCCTTTCTGCTAATATGAAATTATTCAGACACTTCCATTCATGGCAGGAAGGATGCTGTACATGTAGAATACACACCTAACCATCAGTACCCACTGGAGATCCATGCCGTATGAGAGTAAATGCTTGAGGTTACACACTTAAAATAGTACCCACAGACCCTCACCTGGAGAAATGAACTGAGGCTCCTTTAAATAGGGACTCTTGTCTGGAGAGCTGAAGACCTGACCAAATCTGAGTGTCCACCTTCAGGTGGGCTGAGGAGCCCAGCTGTCTGCGTTAACAGCAATCACTAGATCTCCACTGGCTGTGGTAGAAGTTTAAATCCTCTGGCTGATAGGCAGACACGTATATTGAGACATCCAGAGAATCTAAAATCTGCAGAAGAATTTGGAGAATCCATGACCACATCATGGACCCTTAGAGATATTCCAGTGTGTCTAGGATATGCTTTAGTTGCCGTTTTAGAAAGTAGCCTATGAGAATCTCTCATAGACCTTAATTTTCATTTCTATTCATTTTAGGGTAAACTTATTTTAAAGTCTTAGCTGAGATCAGTAATGTACTTTTGGAATGTGCCTCCTGGTTGTTCTCATCTACTCTGTTTGGGTTTGTATTATGAAACTGTCCTAGATTGCAAAAAACCTGTTTCTTTTTGCATTAAATTTAACCAGAATATAATTTCAGTAAATGTATTTGACGTTCTGTAGCCACAAATGTGAATTTTATCACAAGACCAGATTATAAAGCTCTGAAATATGTGCTTACCACCCACTGACTCACTCCACAGATTTGCCTCTATAAGTTAGGACTGTACCTTGAGCTGCATGAAAAAAACAGCAGGTCAAGGGAGATGATTCTTCCCCTCTTCTCCACCCTCATGAGACTCCACTTGGAGTAAACTCTGGACCCCCAGCAGAAGAAAGACATGAACTTGTTAGTGTTCATCCAGAGGAGACAACAAAAGTGCCTGAAACACTGGTACAGAGATGTAGAAATGGCATCAAGCATTTCTACTCCTCTGGGTAGGATCAACTAGAAGTTTATGTTTGGAAGATTTATTATATCAAATCTAAAGTGCCATTTAGGTCTCTTTCTGTGTGAGAGAATTTAGCCTTCCCCTGACATCTTCCTCGTTTACACTATTTTTTGAGTCTGACAACTCTGAGCGTAGTAGTACCTCTGCATACAACTTTGTGAAATTTTTATTGAATGCCACTAATCTGTATAATGGTTTATTAACATTTATGAACAGGATTAGGCATTAACTGCTCATGTTTCTGACTTTTCCTCTCCTTTGTTTCCTCTGTTTCCTCTGTAGTAATTTTCAATTATTTAATTATCAGTTCCTTCTATTCAGCTCATCACACTGTGTTGTGGTGGAGACACTCAAGTGACAAGTTCTCTGTATTTCCTTCTACTGTTTGTTATTCCTCTATCCCTCTCTAAACTTGCATTTCCACTTCAGAAACAAAGACTACAGAGTAATTTTCAGCATAAAGAGACCTTCAGCAAAGACTCATGTTTACCATTTTCTTAGCAAAAAATTGATTGCACTACTAAAGTTAAAACTTAAAGTGCAATTTTTGCCAACTTGTAAAGCACACATTGTCTTTGTTGGAGATAATTTCTGATGCTGCTATTTCCTACCAGAATCTTTCTTTATCTTGAAATATTGAGCAGCGGGAATCTACTACTAGAGAAAAGCAAAAGAAGTTTTCATATTGTAGCTTTTCTTTTCTGTAAGCTTCCTATTTTTCAAGAAATAGTGTGCTGGTAGCCTTGCTGAGAACTGCAGTTGCAATTAAAAGCCAAGCATATGCTAATGCTTGTGTGATACATATCATTTATGCTACCTGAGTGTTCTTGCACTCCATAGACTCACTGTGTCTTCAGACGCTTAGTTCCTGGTTCAGCAAAATAATTATTCATACTAAGTGTGCAGCATAAAATTAAATGTATTGGCTTTACTAAGACTACTGCATAATAAGGGAAATGTGTGTTGGTCAGGACTCTTGATTCAACAGGCTGAACATATGTGTTGCCATATATTTGTATGACCTTAAACAATTTAAACTGAAACTGCTTGTAAAGCAAATGTGAATATTTCAGTGCCTTCATAGCACTTTTTCAGTTTAAGAAGCAGAAATTGGTTTACTACTGCTGAAAACAGTGTGGTAGTGTTCCCTCTTTTTTTTCCTTTTCCTTCTCCTCCATTTATCTTTAGTACAAAATTGCTTATGGTGGGAGGTGGGCACCTAAGTTTCAGGCTCTTTTTGGATTGAATTTTTCCTACTTCACATCTCCCTGGACAACATTTTCATTACAAGATTATGGAAAAGATTTGGATTCTTAAACCTACACAGGAAAAGTCAGATTCATAATGCTAATGTCTAGGTCTTACTCAGAAATGCAGCTGAGTTATGGCTAAGTCCTCATCAGGAATGATGATTTTAGAAATGCAGCCAAGTCTCATATCACAGACTTTGTGGTTTCACTCAAAAATTGTGAGCAATAATCATTTCCAACCCTAAAGCAGCACTGTGAGGACAACTATATTAAAATGGGTTATTCATAGATCCCATCATAGCTGAGGGCTATAAATGTCTTAAAAAAGATGTATATTTGAGTACTAATATAAATGTAAACTTTAATGCTAATGTAAAGTGACTGTAAATGTGTCAGATCCAAAGATAGTGTCTTACCTTCAGTTTATGTTTAGACTGTCCAGAACTGCAGAAGTTATAATGAAATCAAGGTATGTGGTCTGTAGAGCCTTGATACAGTACTCTTACGCCACTGATTTACAGGGGAAGAATAGCATATGAAATGAAAATGTCATTCAGAGTCTGGAGAAAAAAAATGGTTTGTTTACAGCTTTTTTTTTTAAATACCACTATTTTTCATTGAATGCTTAGTTTGAAACCTGAAAGGATGATTCACTATAGAACACCTTAGTTTTTGTGATTATAGAGTTCATTGCTATCAGTGGGAAAGACTTTGATCTTGATCACTGAAAATGTTATATAAATAAACTTCATGTCACTGGGAAGTTGAACATCGTATTGGTTGAGGTAGGTTTGTTGTAGGTACTTTTTTGGGCTCTGTGTCTATGGTGGGGAAAAAGGTGCTCAAAGAAGAAGTAATAATAAATAGATTTGTAAACTGCAGTGCTGTAGAATCAGTGAAGTACACTAGGCCCCCTGAACCTCAGACAGGGCTTTTGACTGCCCTTGGGCAGCTTTCCCATCTGCAAAACAAAGGGAATATCTCCTCTGTTGCTGTGCAAAGCACTTTCCAGAGAAAAAATAAGAAAAATTATGTAAAATGTAGGCATTATCAGTTTTTATAGTTTTATAGTTTTCTAACATACCCAGTCTCTCTTACCCTTAGCCACATGTTGGTCATAGATCATGAAAACTTTTCAACAGCAGCTCTGTAGTCAGAATTGTACTTTGCTTATTAACATGCATCCCTCTGCCAAACTTCTCTCATTTGCATTATATAAACTCTTTCTCACAGCTTATTTCCCCTTATTCAGACAAACAATGACCTTTGTAACAATGAAATATATTAGCAGGAGAAAAGTTATTTTATAACAGAAAGGACCAATTTTTTAACAAGTATGTGACCAGTGTTTTTTCTCCCTTAATTCCTCATGCATAGGCTATGCTGTTTTCGTTCTCAGCAATATTTTCTGCTCTTTCAGAACATGACAAAATTAGGTCTTTGCAAGCGTATTTCAGACTTTTCATAATGTATAGTCACATATGAAACACTGGATTTTATGTAGATGGGCTTAGCAACATTTCCATACTGATTTGAACTTCGAGAAAGAAGTGCATTTGTTTGTGTCTGTCTCAGACCATTTGTATTGGGAATAACAGTTCATGATTAATTTCCAGGAGGAACATTTCTCCTTTTGTAGCCAGATAAACAAGTGCAAAGGGAGTGTTAAAAAATAAACCTTTATTGTTTGCTTTCATAAATATGGTAAGGAATCAGAATAAGGATTCAGGTTCAAGCCTATTAAAAAAAAATCTTGAATTTTTGAATTTTATCTTCATATTTTTATTGAGGTGATATGATTTGATGTTTAACTGATGAAATTTGTGGATAGCCCTCAATTCTGTTTCAATAAAAAAAAAACTTTGCTGTTTTTTTTTGCCAATAGAAACAAACTTAAGATCTATATTAGTAGAAACATTTTCTTAGTAAAATAGCTGAACTCTCATCTCTTCATAAAATAACTTATTATTGATATTTTCTGTTAATATAGCTTCTGTTTTTCAAATTCTTTCCCAAGGAGAAACCCCATGCCTGGAAAAAACAATCCCATCCTAAATAACTGAATTTACATAAGGCATTTTAGTGTGAGGAGCTGAAGCAACTGCAGCTTTCCAGGAAGCTCAAAGCTAAATTTTCACATCTTAGGTTAATTTTTTTATTATAGCAACTGCATTATATAATATGCATTAGTTTGATTATATGACCGTTTTTTTCAATTATGAGAATGCATAACTGACATTATTGATTGGTGTTTGTCACAATGCAGTTGTGCATTGTGTAGATCCATAATCACAAATCACCTGTCACTGATGACCTGAATTTTTTCTAAAGTATTTGTGAATAAGGTGAAAACCATTTGTCATAAGCTGTGAATTTTGATCTAGCTAAGCTTTCTTGAGAGTAAGTGCAGAAGTGTGTTATTTGGAATATGCCCATGGATAATTTGTCAGGCAGCAATTTTAATGCATTCATAGCTTTAATATAAATTTAAAATTAATTTTGGTAAACATATTGAGGTTATGTGAAAATTAATGCATTTTTAGAAGATAATTCTGCTTTCCTGAAAGGATCATCATTTGTTGGGAAGCAAAGAAGAAATTTGTATTGGTATTTCACTTTTCTCCTTTGTACCATATATTCTAAAACATTATAACAGTGTAGCATGAAAGCACATGGTGGGATGTTGTGACTAGACCAGATACTTCCTCACTCATATGGAGGAAAATATAAAAGAAAGCTGAAGAAAATACTTCCAAGCATCTCACTAATTCCTCTTTTGAAATTTTGCTATTGGCAAACTTATAATTTTCCCAAAGTAAGCATCTGTGAAAATCAGCAGAAATGGATGCTCATTAAATGGTGAAAAAAAGTTAGTCACCTCTAAATTATTGAGTAGTGTAATAATGTATTACCATCTGCATCTAAACGTCTTTTAATTGGAGATTGGCCCTCTTTTGAGCTGGGATTTGGACAATTTGACTACCAGAGTCCCATTCTAACTTGAATAAATCTATTGAAAATTAAAAAAAGACCAAAAATGTAGCACCTTGAAAAGATTGAGTTTTGGGTTTTGGGTTTTTTTTTTGTTTTTTTTTTTTCCAATATGCAACTAACTAATGGTTTTTTAGCTATGGAACCTAAATGAGGCTTGACAAGTGGTAAGACAATTGTTCCTTTAACAGAAGCAACCGTCACAATACTTTGTTCAGTTCTACATTTACTTAAAAAAATAGCTCTACTTTTATGTGGCTTCTGTTTTCACTAATGACAAGTGTGTTTTTAACATGAGTAGCTTCCACTACTGCTCCACATGTGTGAAATCCTGTGAGAAATAAAGCCCAATATATTTTGCAAGTTGGATATAATAATTGTTGTTCTAGCTTTTCCTCAATATCTAGGATTATTTTACCGAGGGAAGTTATGTGTATTCCAGCCTGGTATTTGCAGGCTTGCAAACTGTGGAAGATTAACACATTTTCTAATTGGAGTGAATTAACAGATCGGGCTGACATAAAAGTGCCCTAAAAGGGGTTACAAAGCTGAATCTGTTTCCAAACTACTTCAAGCTGTGGGATTCAAGTGGCATGAATTTTTAAAATTAAACTATGGTGTATGTCCCATTATAGACATTCTCAAAGACGTTTTGTGAATATATTAAACTGATATGTAATCAGCTTAGACTACACTGAAAAAAAAACCTGATTTTGAAAGTGAAAATTGTTCACTTCCTGTAATTCATAAAATAAATAAATAATGAGGAAAAAGTGGGGAAATGTTGTTGTCTACTTCATGGATAATAGAGGACTAGAAATGTAACTAAAAGTCTCCTGGCAAACATCCCTAATAGAGAAGATCCATGCAAAGCCTATGCTAAAATATGATGTAAAATAAGGCAGCTATAATTTTTTCAGTGTTTGTAAACTATAATAGCATTTGTAAATAGTAAATAGGAAAATAATCCTAAGACCCCACAATCAAATGAGAACATTATGTGTTCACTGTAAATGAACACTATACACATGTAGGCTTTTGTACTTAATTTTAGAAATGAATTATTAGATTCTGTGGTGGTTTGACCCTGGAAGGATGCCAGGTGCTCACTAAAGCTGCTTTATCACTCCCCTTCACAACTGGACAGGGAGAGAAAATATTGTGAAAGGTTTTTGACTTGAAAGAAGGGCAGGGAGAGATCACTCAGCAGTTGCCATCATGGGCAAAACAGACTTGACTTAGGGAAATTAATTGACTTTATTACCAATCAAAATCAAGAGTAGGATAATGAGAAGTAGAACAATCTTAAAAAACACCTTTCCCCTACGCCTTCCTCTTTCCTGGGTTTAACTTCATTGTCAATTCTCTTCCTCCTCCCTCCCAGCTGTGCAGGAAGACAGGGAATGGAGGTTACAGTCTGTTTATCACATGCTGTTTTTGCCATTGCTTCCTCCTCTGGGTGAAGCGTCCTTCCCCTGCTCCAGCATGGGTTCCTTCCTATGGAAAACCATCCTCCTTGAAATTCTGCAACACAAGTCCTTCCCTTGGGCCACAGTTCATCATGTCCTTTTCTACAGTGTGCAGTTTTTCAGGAACAGGCTGCTTCAATGCGGGCTCCTTTTACTTTCCTAAATATGTTATCTCTGAGGCATTACTGCCATCACTGACTGGCTTGGCCTTGGCCTGTGGTGAGTCTGTCTTGGAGTCAGCTGCCATGGGCTCTGTTGGACGTTGGGGAATCTTCTAGCAGCTTCTCAGAGAACCTATCTCTGTAGCCCCCTCGCTACCAAAACCTGGCCACACCCAGTGGAGACTCAGAGAGCTCAGATTCAAGGCACAGCTTCAAAAAGAAAAGTAATGACTACAGAGTTCTAAAAAAAACTTGTTCCCATACTTCTCATTTATTTAATAAACCAAATATGGTTCTGAAGAATGGGAAATGCTGTGACACTGTGTGGGTTGAGGAACACAAACCCAAGATCAAATGTCCATCCTGTGCAAGATCTGAAACCCAAATGCGGCTTGCAGGTGCAGCACAGCCCTAATACAGGCTCTGTGGATATTTTATACATGAAGGGTCTTATTTTAGTCCTTAATGAATTTAAGACAAAATTTCCAGCCAAGCAACACTTTGGGACCAGCATCATAGCAAGCTTTACTGGAAAGAAATTTGTCTCAATAAAAAATATTCAGCACCAAAGTAATCTAATAAGGTGACTAATTGCATAAAGAATAATCAGATGGAATAGAGTCCCAGAAACACCCTACCATTCCAGAGAAACAATATTGTATGAATATAGCCTCAGTTTTAGTTTCCTCAAAATATCACTCTCCCCCTTACTACTCAGTCTTTGAGAAAGAAAGACAAAATTATTTTTCTGCTT
This sequence comes from Pseudopodoces humilis, assembly GCF_049639895.1. Taxonomy (NCBI): domain Eukaryota; kingdom Metazoa; phylum Chordata; class Aves; order Passeriformes; family Paridae; genus Pseudopodoces; species Pseudopodoces humilis. The sequence goes on along the minus strand of NC_142201.1, from coordinate 57,819,276 downwards.
TCTGTGATCCACAGCTGAATCAAAGACACAACTTGTAATGAAGTTTCAGTCCTCTATGCTAACTGCAGATTTACAGCAATGAGTTTTAATTTTTTTTCTGATTACCAGTTTCCTGTTTATCCAGTGATAATCATCTCCTCAGGACCATGTACAGGATTACCTTTGTTGCTCTAATCTCTCTTTTTCAAACATTTTTAAAGTTTATGTGATTATTAAATCATGAGGAAGAGATAGGAGGCTTTGGGTTTTTTTGACAAAGTTGAGGAAAGTAGTGAAATGTTCCAGTGATTTCTCTTGATTTTCACTAATATTTCTGCTGCATTTTTGTATAAAGCAGTCATCCCATTTCACATGGCCAATCCGCATTTTGAATGAGATTAAGTATTTGATACTTTTGATCAGACTTTAACACATATCCTTCTTGTCTGAAAATACTGTTAAAAACATTATTTGGATTATAAACAAGGCTTTAATTTGTACAGCCCATGGCTGTCTATGTCATAAATATGCACATCTCTTCCTCAGCAAGACTTTTTAAGCACATTTCATGGAACTTTTCATATTCACTGGATTTGATTTGTTTTAGGGCATAATATAAATTCTTGCTGTGATACAGTATAAAAAAAAATCCTTAAAAAAAAATGGCTTAGTTACAAGGCTGCACTCATCCTACAGAGCCCTAAGTTTTATTAACAATCCAAAAAACTTATCATTGTTTTTGCAGAGAGCTCCCATTTGGTTCTGAGTACTGTATCTACTTTTCTTGAAATATCTTTTAGTCTATGCATTTGCCCTCAGTTACTGGTGTGAATTCCTTCAGCACATAATGATAGTGTTTCACATTCCTAGCCATGAGCCCCTGCTACCTGCCACAGAATACAAATGTGCCCAAGGTGGTAGTTTCATTATCTTAGGGTCAGTAGAATTTCAAGAGCTCCGAAATTACCTCTATCAGTGATGCAAGTGTCAACTTAGTTTTAATAAATCTTTGGAAACAGCCATGAGTTACTTCTAGGACATCTTCCCATTTCCGGAAATACATCATTCAGCTGCCAACCCCGCTATCAGTTTGTAGCAAATAGAATTTCATCCATTAAATGCAAAGGCTCACTTCAGCTTCTGCATGCCATCAGTCTCTGATAGCTAAAAGTGTGATTAACCTGGAGTTTAGCTGATATCAAGCCAGAAGTATGCTATTCCACTTTACCTGGAACAAGGTCTTGAAAAATTGTATTTTCTGCAGCGTATGCATAAGGAATGTCATATTTACCATACTTCTGATTATTCCACAGTATGAGCCCTCAATGACATCACATTGTTTAAGAAGTTGACAGTTTCTTAGTTTCCATTTATTTATTCTTTTAAAAGCTGAACAAAAACATCAAATCTAATAATAAAAAAAAAGAAAATCCAGACTCCCATTAAAAGAAGAATCAAAATATAGCATAACATCTTGTTTGCTGATAATAAACTAATATTGTATTATGTATTCAGGCAAAAATCCAGCTGAAGTTAATGGGGACAGCTGTGGTATTTTACTCAATGCTGTCTTAAAGTAACAAATTCTTTTTATTCCTGGTAGCTACACTAATTAGTCTTGACAACAGCTCAAGTGAAAAAAAATATTTGTGTACTTCTTTTGAAAATGTGGAGCTGCTATGTGTGGATATTAGGTGGTTTCCTAGAGTGGTAGAGACAATAGAAATGAAATAATGAAATGAAATGAAATGAAATGAAATGAAATGAAATGAAATGAAATGAAAAAATAAAATTCAGGATGTAGAAGAAGAAAATGAAAAAAACAGAACACAACCCTGATTGTTACATGGCAACCACCCTAGTATTTTAAAATCCTGCTAATCAATTTGGTGGAAACACAGAGCTATTTCTATTACCTTTAATTAATCTTTCAAATGTGAAGATTTTATTTTATTTCTTTGTTTTGTTTTGTTAAAAGACAGTCTTTTGGCCTATTTATAAGTTCCTAAAAAGTGAGGATAAGCCTTAAGTAGTACAATAGTTTAAACATATCAGGTCTATATATAAACAAAAAGAGGTTCTAATGTTCCTTATAGTAAATTGGGTACTGTTCATGTTCACTTTTCTGTTTGGCAAAGGTTTCAGTGTCTATTGTCTTATTGTATGTTTCACACATTCCCCAAACATTTTTCTAACTTTTGTTGAATAATTAATGACCAAGAATATGGGGATCTCTGGAAGTTGTGCAGTCGCATTTCCCTTTAAGTGACAATATTACTAGCAATAGAATACAACAGCTGTGATTTTGTTCAGCCAAATCTTGAAAAGCCCTCAGGATGGCTACCCACAGTCTCCTCAGATATTATCTCACAAGAAGTCATGTTAAACTGAGAAAATATATTTCTTTATTGAAAATCAAAAGTTTTCACAACATGCACTATTTTCAGTGATTTGAAGCAAAGTATTTTGCAACTAGAGAGACAGAAAAAATCAAAATTTGTGAAATCTGTTAATTTTTTTAGTGGAACATTGTTTAAAATTAGTGACATTAAATACTGTTAACAACTACCAGAGATATACATAACCATTAATGTTAAAATTAACATTGTTTCTCATTTTACTTACCACGTACTTGATAAATACTATTTTTAAGGTTTTTTATTTATGCTGGCTCTGAATTTAAATTATCATAAATATTATATATGAGACTTTTTATTTTTCAGGGAAAAATCTCAGTTTGGAATGAACAGAAGGATGCTTAAGTTGTCAGACAGATATTTCAGTGCAATATTTCAGTGTTTTCTTATATAAAAGTGCCTTTTCTTCACAACAAGAAACATTAATAAGCTTTTTACTGTATTTTTCTAGCATAATTTAATTACTTAGCCGCAATACCACTATTTTTATTACTGCTAGACTGTCTAATGTCACAAAGGGCAGATTGCAAACTGCATGTGGTCTATGAAAAATTTTAAGTAGCTTGCAAAATGACTTCTCAGTTGTGGTCCCTTTTGGCCAGAACCAGTTGATTGTTAATGTTGTGATAATTAGAGGACCCTTTTCAGCTCAGCTGCAATGCACAGCTGTTCAGGTCCAAAAGCTGCAGGAGCTGCCAATCATGCTGAGCCTGAGACTGTCCCTTGTCAAGGGATTTGTCAGATGGTGAAAGACCTCACTTCACACACCACAACATACCCTTCCACCCTTCCAGTTCAACTTACAAAGTGGCCAAAGGCTCTTCAAATTACTATTTCAGTAGAACAGAGCTTCTGGAGTCATAGCTGAATAAAACTTAAACCCTAGGGACACCAGAGCAAATGTACTCACAGTAGTAAGAGTATGGAGAATTGAAATTATGAAGTATTGGAAACCTAAAGAGCTATGCTATTAAAAAGACCACACACACACACACACAAAAGGAATTACTAAAGCTGAAGTACATAAGTGACTCAGATAATTTGAAGTTAGTTGTGTATGCATATATTTTCTTATACGTGATACTAGGTTTTGGTAGTGCGTTGCAAAACTAAAAAAAATCTATATGTTTGAAGTTAATGGTTTGGAGTTCTAATTCAGTGGGTGTTTTTTATTACTTTTAAAAAACAAAACTTAGCTGTTTTCTGAAGACATTATAAAGTAATTATAAATATCACCTAGTGAAAGGTAAAGATACTGTCAAATTTTGTTGAAATCTTCCTCCCTATTTGTTTCAACTGGATGAGTTATATACAGTGTAATAAATTACCTGTGCTTTTAATTAGAGCTTGAATGTGTATGACTACCTGACATGAACTACATATAACATAAACAGATTTATATTTTTGACCTTTACTTTAAATTACTGGCTATCAAGAACCGCAATGGAGAAATATTAGTATCTTTCTGTTTCATTAACTGGAAAATATAGAAGACCTGTGCCGAGAGTAAAATAATGTATCTATATATTGTAAAAAATGGCAAGAAAAAGACAAGGATGACTTATGTATGAATGCCACTGTCATAGATGAAAGACTGGCTTGTTCAAACCCTGCTAAGGTTTTACTCATTAAAATTTGGGTGTGTCCATCAAAGCAATTGCAGATTAATCTTTTCTACTTCAGTAGAAAAAAGAAATATCAGATTAAAACATTTCATATAGAAAGAAGCTAAGCAAGAATATAATCTCTGAGACCACTTAAAAAGGTAATATCTGTACAATGTTCAAAAAAATGGACTGTTTTTTAACCCATTTAACTTGCTCAAAATCTCAGTGCAACTTCCTTCATGAGCTCCCCAAGATGTGGAAGAAGCTGATTGCTCTGGACCCCATATGGAACTGAAGGCAGCATTACCCCTGCTACAGGACCTAGACTGATCATCTATAATCTGCCACATGGCAGACTGTGCATCGCCATGTCTGGAACTAGTATAACAATTATACAGTGTGAGATAGTTTTAGCAGACTGCAACAGATCTATATTTTTGTGGTGGTATGACCATGGCTAGCTACCAGGTTCCCATGTGCTGTATCACTCCCCTCCTAAGCAGGATAGGGCAACAAGAAAATATCATGGAAGACTCATGGTTCAAGGTAAAGATAGGGAGAGATTACTCATCAGTTACTGTTACAGGCAAAACAGATTCTACTTGGGGAAATTATTTTCATTTCTTGACAGTATAAATCAGATTAGTGCAATAGGAAATAAAACTAGACCTTAGAACACTTTCCCTCACCCCTCGCCTCTCTATGCAGCCTCAACTTTACTCCCAACTTCTCCCTCTCCACTCCACCAGCAGGGTCAGGGGACAGGGCATAAGAGTTATTCACATATCTTTGCTTCTTTCCTCCTCACACTCTTCTGCTCCAGTGTGGGGTCCCTCCAACAGAACATTTCCTGAACTTCTTCAATCTGGGTGCTTCCTATTGACCTCAACTCTTCATGAGCTACTCCAGAGTGGGTCCCTTCCATGGGATGCAGTCCTTCAGGATCTCCAGCAGGGCCCCCCTGGGGTCACAAGTCCTGCCAGTGAACCAGCTCCAGTGTGGGTTTCTCCCTTCATGGGCCTGCAGGTCCTGCCAAAAGCCCTCACCAGTGTGGGATTCCCACATGGTCACATCTTCCTTCAGGGCAAATCCACCTGCTCGTGTGTGGGGTTTTCATGGACTGTGAAATGGATACCTGTTCTATTGCTGACCTCCACTGGCTGCAGGGGACAGCCTGCCTCACCATGGCCTGCTGGGGAATCTGCTCCAGTTCCTGGAGCATCTCCTCCCCCTCTTTCTTCACAGACCTGGGCATCTGTAGAATTGTTACACATATTTTAAATCCTTTCTCCTGCTGCTGTTGTACAGCAGGTTTTCCCCCTTAAATTTGTTATCCCAGGGGTGCTGCCACCATCACCGATGAGTTTAGCTTTTACAGCTGGGGAGGAGCAAGCACAATGAATGAGTATATTTTGCATGATGCCTGGTTGAGAAATATCTCTGCAAGAAAGGTCCTGGCACTGCTGGTGAACATGAACCAGCAAACAACATGACCAGCAGTGTGCTTGTGATACAAAGAAGGCAGATGAAAGTCTATGCTGCATTAGGGGTGTATCCAGCAGGTGAAGGGAAATTGTCCTTCCCCTTTACTCTGCACTAGTGAGACCATACTGTGGGCGCTGTGTCTGGCTCTGGGCCCTGCAGCACAAGATACAAGATAGACATGAGCATATTAAACGCAGTCCTACAAAGAGCTGTGAAAAAGATGGAGAGGCTGGAGTATGTCTTGTATGTCAAAAGGCTGAGAGACTGTCCAGAGGGAGTTTATCAGCATATATAAATGCCTGAAGGGAGGGTCTAAATAAGACAGAGCTCAGGTCTTTTCAAATGCACCCGGTCACAGGACCAGAGTAAAAAAGCACAAACTGCAGCAAAGGAGGTTCACCCAGAACATCAGAAAACTTTTCTCCAGAGACCCCTTCCAACCTCAAACATTGTTTTATTTTGTAATTCATCCTTTGCATCTAAATAAACAAGCCTAAGTACCCTGAATAGGTTAGGCAACTGCGTGACCAGGATACAAAGCCTGCTTCATTTAATAACCTCACTTTCTAATCACTCAATTTTGTAATCTTTATGGTCAGGTGAAATGATATCCAGTTATGATTGCCTAATATGAAGAGTATGGAGATAATTAGCTCTGATTATCTATCCTTTTGTTTCTATCTATTTTAATTAAAAGCACTTACACTGCTTACACAACTTCCATGTGAATAAAAACAATATAACTGAGTTTATTATCTGCCAATAATTTGTTGTCTGCCCAATAGGTCCTGTTTTCTATATCATAATAAATTCACAATTATATGGTTATTCTTCCATTGCAATTGGAGGAGAGAGTTCAGATTTTGAATGGGATACTGGGAATATGCGAGGTATCCTTGCTTCCGGAGCAGCTAGCACACAGCCATTACATAATAGTCTTTGAAGCACAATATATTGTGAAGCCCTGGTTTAAGCCAGTGGCAAGACAATTTCAACTCTGAGGGTCCCTGAACCAGCTAAAAGTAACAGAGGTGTGTTTGACCCTGTTTCATATTCATGCCTCTGACTGCTATGTAGCTGTGCCCAGAGAGAATTATGGGCCAGTCTGTATCCTCTGTACCATCTACAGTAGTTTCCAAATGCAGCTCAGCAAATTGTTTTCTGTATTTACAAACATTTATTATTTTCTGCTTTTTGTCTCTGTATTTCTGTCCCTTGATTTGCTGGAAATCCATGTAAATTGCATGAAAAAAAAATATGGCTGCTGTGTTGTGCAGTAAAGTTTAAAAGCTGGCAAAGAGTGGTCATCTGTTTATTTTATATGAATGTTTATATTCATGAAATCACTTTAATTCTGACGAAAAATTTTGATATTTTTTCTCTGCCATTTGGTAGACAAACAAGCAAACCAACAAAGAAAGTAACACCTATTGCAGATAGCCAAATAGCTTGAAATATGAAGAATTTAATCCTGATAGAAGAAGTTAATATATGTGAATAGATTATCTGCTTTAGGGTTGCTAAATCCTAAATAATCTGCTTTTCAAATAGTTCTCAAATGAAGTACAAACCAAGAGAGCTACTGCAGTAGCAGAAAAGCATTCTTTGGGGTTTGGAACATCTGCAAGTTCTAGCAGATCCCATCTGCCAGACAAATGCAACAAATACATTTGTCATATCTGACAAGTATAAATCTTCAAGTGAAGCACACCTTTAATTTGCTGCTGAGCAACAACAGTGTTGCGCAGGAAATTTCATGATAGCTTGAATTTCAAATTGATATTAAGGTTGGAAAGATTTTAGTGTCTCAAAGATATTACTTTGGGGGTGAATTTATGTTCTGAAATACAGACTACTGTGTGATTTAATGCTGATTGTCTAACCTTGTGATCTGACTGGCAGAGTGGGACAGGAGTGCCATAATTTTCAGGCACTACAGAAGGCATGGTGCTGTCTAAATCCCAATGGAACTCCACTGAATTGATGAAATGACCAGGAAGGCCTAATTAAAGCTGTTCAACTTAAATATATTGATGTATTACATCTATTGTGGTTTTGTTCAATAGGTCTACCCTATGAATGTTGTCGTGCCTGTAAACTAAACTAAACAAATCGGATAAAAAATGCTGGAAGGTAAAGAGACACCCATAGAATCAAAGCTGAGTCACGCAAAATCCAACAGGCTGCCCTTTGAGCTTATTTTCATACAATATTATTTTAAAATAAATATTGCTTATATAATATCAAGTGAGAAAAGAGACAGGCTCTAGTACTGAAAATTATTATATATTTAGCAAGCATATATTTAATTCTGTTATTCAAAAATATAATTCCTGAATATTAAAAAGTTCTTCAGAGATTGCTTACCTTTCTATGATTAAAATATCTCTGAATATTATATCCATTATAATGAACAGGAACTCTAGCTGTAAGGTGTTTAATTTATGTCTGAGCTCTTTGGAGGATTTTGTTGAAATCTGTTAAATTTTTTAACAATTTCAACAATAATATGTAACTTCAAGCTTATTTATATTTTCGCTGCACAGTTTTAGCTGAAAAACTTATCCAGAACATAATTTGGCATATTCTGCTAGTGAGCAGTGAATTCAACAGGATATATAGAATGAGAAAGAGCAGTACTATTCACAAAAAGGGACTGGATTTCTTTGCTTGTCTTTGCCTACAAGAAGTTAGATAAGCCTCATCAAGACTTATAAAATATCAAACTTTAATTTAATACTTAGATTTATAGTAATGTTAAAGCATTTTTGTTTACTGGTTTAAATAAGTATGTGATTTTTTTTCTTCTTAATCATTTGGCAATACATAGAAAATGAAAACTATTATAAAAATAGCTAGCCTGAAAATGAGAAAAACCCCTTTCATTTCAAATAGACCAGACCATCTGTGACATCTTCAGGCTTAATTTTGTGCTTGTTAATTTAAAAACTTAATATATGGAAGTTTTTCTTCAACCTCATCAAGATTGTCTTGTTTTTTTGTTTTTTGGGTTTTTTTTTTCTAAATGTAAAACTGAAAAGTTCATGATTTCCCTAGCTCTTCTGTAAAGTGTATTAAAGAATTCTAGGTCTTAATATATATGGGTAACCTGGGTGAATTTATAAGTCTCTTAAAGATAGGATGCATGAATTACCTGACAGGAAATTTTAAAATAAAATTAATAGAAGGTATGAAGATATTTTTCTCGCTCCTCCTGAGGCATGGATTTCTCCTTTCAAAGAGGGATTGAGTGCACTCTCAGACAGTTTACTGATGACACCAAGCTGGGTGGGAGTGTTGATCTGCTGTAGGGCAGGAAGGCTCTGCAGAAGGAACTGGGCAGGCTGGATCAGTGGGCTGAGGCCAATGGTGTGAGAATGAACAAGACGAAGCACTGGGTGCTACATGTGGGTCACAACAAGCACGTGCAGCACTACAGGCTGGAGGAGGAGTGGCTGGAAAGACTCCCTGTGGAAAAGGACCTGGCAGTGTGGGTTGCCAGATGCTGAACATGAACCAGCGTGTGCCCAGCAGATTAAGGAGGTCAATGGCATCCTGGCCTGTGTCAGAAGCAGTGTGACCAGGAGGACGAGGGTCTGACAAAAAAAACATTCTACTGTTGGACACAAAATAGATAAACAGGATTTCTGAAAGTACAGGCTAATAAGAGACTGATCTAAAACAGGCCTATAGAATATGTAAGGATTTTAGTGACTATACTGAAAGAGACTTTGGAATGATATTGAATAGTCATGCCCTTTGGCAGATACTGCTATATATGCTTACTATGTGCTAGAGCTGTATATTTTTCTAAGATAAGACATTTTTGCAAGTCTTCAGCATTAAGCAGAAGAGCTGCTCTGAATCCTCATGGAGAAACATACTCTCACTCAAATTGAAAATAATTATTTCTTTGTAGAATGACAGATCTACACCTATTTAAAAGCCGGTAGGAACAAAAAGGTGTTTTAAAATTTTAGTGGCTGCCAGTACTTTATAAAGATTTTAGTATGTCTTCATAGTCATGACAAAGACTTTTATAAGGGGTTATCAATTTTGAGTTCCTCAGTATATGAGTGCCCAAGCAAACATACTTAAAAGAATTGTTTTTCAGTTGAGATTATTTCTGGACAAAGGACTCCTTAAAATCACCTTGAACAGGGACTGAATTAATCCAATACTTCTTTACATAGATCTTACATTTTCAATTTGCTGCCTCCTTCTTGCCCCCATCTCTTTTCTCCTTTTCCTACTCCCTTTGCCATGGCAATGTTGGTAGCAAATATTATTCCACTACTGCAGTATTCAGTGAGAATCTCTGAGTCCCATCTATATTATCAATGGAAATAATACATCACTTTCTTTCAAAATTCTTCAAAAAAATTTGCTCTTTGATGCAACTTGATGTATCAGTTCTTCATACAGCTGCTCTTGTGGAAATCTGCTTATAATACATTTTGTTTTGCAGAGTTTCCTAAATGGCTCAGTAGGGGTCAGGGCTCTTAGAATTACACACATAATTATTAATAAAACTGATTAGCAATTTTTCAGTTCTGTTAGCAGAATGTTATAATTGTATTTGTATCAATATTCAAGCTGTGCCAGTTTTGAACAATCTTACCTCCAGCTGAGATCACAGAAAATGATGCACAACCTCAAGCTAACATATTCTTCATCTCAATATCAAGTAAAATGACACTACAGTACACACTAATGTAAAATTACTCAATAACAATCTGAAAGGTACCATCTGCCTTAAACCTTTCAAGATGTACTGGTATAGTACTGTGGCAAGGAAGGAAGAGGAAAGAGAACGCAGAACTAGAATTTCATTTTATTCAAAACAGGATTTTTTTCCAAATTTCAGTCAGAGGGCTTTCATGGTCTAGCCTTGTCTAAAAAAGCCACTCACCACATGACCCAAATTTAATTCAACCAATTCATTTTAGCTCTAATCAATATGTCACTTGGAGGAGTTATACTGTGATGTTGTTTATATATTCAGTTTGAGCTATTTTTCAATTCCATGTAATAATGCTTCAAAAATAGGGCTGTTTATGAACATCATAGCTGTCACCTGCCATGGAAATATTGCTTCCAAAGTGTGGCCAATTAGATTAATATTTGCATTTATTCACACTTATTAGATTCTCAGAAAACTAACTAGAAAGTTGTTTCCTTGCGTGTTTCTCCTTCACAAAACATGAGTCAGAAAGTCACTTGCGTTGCCCAGTTGCTCAGCTCATTCCCTAAGGACCTGCTTCAAAACAGGGAAATAAAACACTACTCTATCATGCAGAATAAACCCCCAATGCACCATGTAAAAGGCTGATAGGAACGTCTTTCAAATAACCACAGCTGCACAGAGAGTGTCCCTTTTATGTTGACAGTGATTTGGCGATGTTCACAGAACAAGAATTAACCTTGCTTTGACAATTTTTTTTTTTTTCTATTTGCTTTAGAGGTCAGCATCTGAATGATACCTGTCAAACTTTATATGATCACATCTGAGTAAATAATGATTTCTGCATGCCAGGCTTTGTTTGACAGTACTTCTGTCTGAGAAATGCCAGCAGCAAAGAGCCCATTAACTACTTCCACCCACTGTTCTTATATAATTCTCTGTATCTTTGCTCTCCAGGCTGATGGAGAGCAGCAGGGACACAAGCCATTTGTTACAGGCTTCACATTGCTGTGGGTTAGAGTCTGCTCAGTCACACCACATGGCACAATGCAACCTAAGATATTGCAACATGCAATGGACTCATCTTTGCTTAAGAAATATAAGGTGACCTCATGGCAATTTTTTATTTATTGAAATAGGCAGCTACTTCTGCACAATGCAAAATTGAAATAAAAAAGTAAATTAAAAAAAAACCCAAAACTCTCACCTCTAAGTTTCCAACAGCTGTGCTATAGACTTTTCCTATATTATAAAGATGCTTCATGGTAGAATAATGATGGGAAATTACTGGTTGCCTAGTCATGGGTGCTTCTGTAAGTCTCCCTTTCATTAACAGGCAATGTGTGCTTCTGGCTTACAGTAAATCCACGCGGGGAAGAATTACATCCCTGTCACATTGGTACACAAAAGAGCTCAGAGAATACATGAACTGCCAATAATTTCTCAAGAGGTTCAGGTGACTTACTGAAACACTTAACACTAACTCTTACAATGCATATTTATTTCTTCCTTTAAAATCTCATTCCCCACAGCAAATACATTTAGGCATATTAGTAAGTGGCCAAAACCAGAACTGTTTATTCTACAAACTAATCCTGTGTATTTTACTGCAGTGGGATTCAGCCCTGTGCTATCCATGATTAACATTCACCTCTGCAAAATAAAGCCCCCAGTTGCCAAAGCTAATCAAAGTATAATATTTTTCAGAATTTTTCTTCAGTCCCAAATCATCAAAAGCAAATATTAAAATAGATAAAATTATTACAACTATCTTAGAACAAGGTAGGTGGACCTGAGTTTCATGTAACCTTATAGAAATGAAGTTTTGGTCCATTTAATTTATCTTTACAAAACTTCTCATTGCACTGAACAATGCTTGAATCCAGAGTCATTGGAAACATTTCAATGTCATTGAAAACAATGGTATAGATTGTTGTTTGGACTTTGATATTTTTCAGATAAAGATTTGCTTGATATTTAGTGATAAATATTTTTTGTGTAAAATGGGATTTTATGGATCAGGTATTTTCTATTCACTGAAATACATTAGTGAGAATGACAGACTCCAGAGATTCATTTGATTATCTGAATACAAGGATACTTACTGCACTTTGAAACACCCTTGACTCGCCCTTCAGATCTCTACCTGCTGCTCCTAGAATTTAGAAATCTCAATGCTAGGATTCTATAGGTGCCTTATACCTATATACAGAGATTCTGCATGTCTTCTGTGTTAGCCAGCACTTTTGTTCATTTCTCAGATGCCTTAGCACATCTCAGATCAGGAGTTTTGTGTTTTAGTGCATGACTCAGGTCATTTCCTTTGCTTATGCAGGGAATTTACATACACAGCTCACATGTTGATGCTTAAAATGAGCATGGATATCTGAATTTGGCTCTAAACCATATTCATCTGTACTGTAAAAGGTGTCCTTATAGAGACTATTGTGAAGAGTTGTAAGACTGGATGAAGAATGAAATCCTGTCTTAACTCCTCAGCAGGAACAGTGGTTCTCAATCCAACTCAATCAAGTTTGTGTAGTTTCATTTGTATGTTTAACTGTTATGGTTAAGGAATGGTATTTACAAATGTAGTATTCCTACTGAAACACTCCAAACTGTGCTCCACTCACTTGCTCCCCCTTATTAATAAAAGAGTGTAGGAGAGAGGGGAATAATTCACATCTGAATGCTTATCATGTGAAAGCTGGCAACACCGATGTCTCCACCACATTACCCAAGCAGAAGGTAATGCTTCCTCCTGCCCCACGTGCACAATGTCAGATGGTATAGAACAACCTCGGGATTCTAGCCATGCTCCTCCTTCTATTGCAAAAATTCACCCTGTTCTAACCAGGACAGTTGCACAGCACTAATTCTTACCTCCTTCCAAAATTATTTGGGCCTTGATTTAGCAGAATTTATAATGTCTTGGTTAATATTTATCCTGGTTTCATCTTCCTCTTAGTAGCTGTCACAGTGGTTGAAGACTAATGTTGAAAATGCACTGATGTTTTACTTGTTATTACGTTGTGTTGACTCCAAGTCGAGAACTTTTCATATTCCCATGCTCTGACAGCAAGAAAGTGCACACGGTGCTGATAGGAAGCACACCTGGGACAGGTGATCCAAACTGGCCAAAAGGATATTCGATATTCCATGCCATAAAATGTCATGTTTGGTGTATAGACTGGGGAGAGTTGGTTGTGAGGAATTGATCTCTGCTCAGGGACAGGCTATGAATTGATCAAGGAGTGGTAAGCAAATGTACTCTGCATCACATGGATTTTATTCCTTTTCTCTCTTCTATTATTTTTATAAAATTATTATTTTTAATTGTTAAGGCATTCTCATCTAAATCCATGAGTTTTACTTTTTTATCTATTATCTATTCTCTTCCTATTGTGGGGCACCTGCATGGTACTTAGTTGCTGGCTGGAGTTAAACCACAACAATATTTTGCATGCGATTCAGTTTGATGCATAATTTAGGACCTTTAGATCAGAATAATCTCACCTAACAGGCTACAGATGCAGATGTTTAAAGGTAAAGGTATGTATTCACAGCACACAGAGAAGTGTAATACACATAATTTGGTGTCTAAAGTGCCGTTATGGAATCATAGAACCATTTACGTTGGAAGACACTTCTAAGATTGAATCCAGACATTAACCTAACGATGAATGCCAAGTCCGTCACTGGACGATGTTAATGAGTACCACGTGTATGTAGGTATTGCTTCTTATAGTAAAGGACAGTCTGCATCTTGATTAAATTGCTGAACATTGGCATCTAAAGTCAGCCAAGTTTTATTAAGTATCGCTGTTGGGCTATCAGCTGCCTCTTGAGAAGATCAGGAGCCTTCTGGACATTCTGGGTCTCATGAGCTACATTTGGGTATATTCAATGGTACTGTGTCCTTATGTGTGGGCAACAGAGCAGGCAATCAGTTGAAAAAGAGAAGTCTGCAGAGGGTAACTAAGATCTCTTCTTTAAATCACCCTTTGAAAAGCCTTTCTTGCTCTGGATCTATGACAACATGGACATGTAACTTAGTCTTAGATGAGATAGCTTAAGTGACCTAAATCTTTCACTTAGATAGTAAAACATAACACATCAATTGTCTTTGTGCCAGCTTTTTTTTTTTTTTCTCTCACTAGGAAGGACTTTTGTTTTAAGAGACTGAATTACTACAGCAATTCATGAATAACCATTGGTGCCATCTGGCAAGTTTTCAAGATGCCTTGTTTTACTACACAATGCTTGCACTGGCTTTGATACAGTGACCTGCATAGTGTTGTTTTTGACCCAGCTTAACTGAGCAGAAACAGTACCAGAAATTGCATTACTCATTTACCTGAGAAAGCATTTTATAAAGTGAGACAAGATAATATCATTATGTCATGATGTGAGGTTTGGTGCATTAGAAATAATAATAAGAAATCTTCTCTGAGTCTAATTTAAACTCCTAAATGGTATGAATTTCTTCATTTTATTGCAAAGGTAATTTATAAAATTTCAAAATTTGAGTAGATCAGGGACTTTCTGTAAATATCAAGGCAATAAATTTCAAATCAGCATTTTTTTCTATGACAAATCGTAAAAGGAAGCAACTGAATCCTGATATGATGAACTCAAGTAAAAATTATTATTTCTTTTTTTAAAATAACAAAAAATAATTAACTTATAATAAAAATACAGGATATACTAATGAGGATGTGATACATGCAGTATTAAACTCACGGGTACATGAATAGGCTGGGTATGATCCAGGAGTTTAAGAGAGAAATCATATTTTATCACTGCCTTGAGGAAGGTCTCATGCATGGTTGCTTTAGTTCCTCTGAACAGAAGAATCATCTCTGGAGTCTTTAGATCCATCCTCTAGACTCTTTTAGGATGACTGAACTGTGATTCATCATATTTACTACAGCATTAATGTGCCTGTTCCACCTCAGGGATGAGATACAACAGCAAGTTCTACTGCTTTCAGTGGGAGGTTTTGGTACAGCTACATGCAAATACTGCATGAGAGTAAACCTTAATGTACACCCTTTGCAACTGTTACAACAAATCAAAGTTAATTGTTCTCATTTATTTTTAAACAAAATGCATGGAGCATGAGTATCCAGTGGTTGTAGAAAGACACCATAGTAAGGATATAGAAACTTTCTGCAGAGTACATTAGCAATAAAATGACCAGTCTGGATCAAATAAAGCCCTCAGCTATGCTTCACGCTTAATTACACTCAAAGTGATTCAAAGCTATCTGCTAGCTGTGTCTACTCTAATTTCTAAACTGATCTTCACAGGGCTGACAGAATGCTAAAAAAACAGCTCACACTGCTGAATGGGATGACCAGCAGCAGCACCAGAAACTAAAGGAGTTTGGTTTTCTCTATTTTGCTTTCACTGATGGCAATTAGCTGGTGTATGGCTTAGCTGTCAAACAGCATAAGTCCTTTTGGTGCACTTGCGGCAGAATGGGCACAATGTGACTTGGAAGAAACTAGCTGACATAAGGTGGAATTGTCTGTGAAAGGGAAGAGGTCGTTATTGGCTGGTTTTGTTAGATGTCGCAGGAAGGGAAAGAAAAGCGTCAGTCCCTGCATGGATCCTTACGGCTCTCTGGGATGGCAAGCCACTGACGTTGACAAGATGCCATCTGTTAAGAAGCTACTCTGGAACAAAACTGGAGTTTCTGGAGGATTTCATTGCACTGCAGTGAGGAAGCAGCACATTTGGTATATAAGTGGCCCAAGCATACCTTCAGGCAAGTGTGGCCCTATACACACCAGCTTTCTGACTCAACTAGATAACAAGAGTGGTGAATCTATGATAATCGTTTCAGGAATTCCATTGGTTATTCTAAATAGAAATAGCTGTGTTAAATTAGTGATCTCCACTTCTAATATCTTCCAGGAGAAACACATTTTTTCAGCTGGAAATACTATAAAGATCACAGGCTTCTCTGTTAGAGGTGGTTGATTGATTTAATACTTATTGCATGCATGTGAAAAAAGTAAAATTATCACACTGTCTGGGTAATCAATATCTTATGCATTCATAGGGTCATAGAATCAAAAATATTAAGGGGTTGGACTGGACTTTAAAAACCATCTATCCCAACCACCCTGCCATGTACAGGGACACTTTCCACTAGACCAGGTTATTCAAGGCCTTATCCAACCTAGCTTTGAACACTGCCAGGGTTAGGACAACCACAACTCTTCCTTTTAGATACATTTCTGTCAAATTTTGTGATAAACATGACAAAGTTTCAATATTAAATCCCAAGCAAATCTATTTTACATATATGAAACTTGGAAAATATCAGATAAATTAAATATGCTTGCCCAAATGAGTAGGTGGTTTGCAGATATATCTGCATATCAGTTTGGTTTTTTTTTTAATCTTAGAAAAATTCCAGTTATGTCTTGTTTATTTGATTATTTAAGTTTAAGGAAAATAAAATTTAATAAAATTTTAATTCTTCCACTCCTTGTATTATAAGCATGATTTAAAAAATCTGTATTTTCTCAAAAAAAAAAAAAAACAAAAAAAATAAACCAAAGAACCCATATGTACAGTATACTAAAGAACTTTTTATTAGGGCAGGTTTTAATTCAAAGTATTGTGTAGTCAGCACTATCATAATTTAGACCATGATGCAATGAGTTTGACTGTGATCTGATGATCTCTGCAAGTGATGTTCAAAGTCTTCTCAAGTTTGAATTGTACAGTACTACTACATAAGAGTATCACGAATAATTTAAAGTTATGTCTTAATCCAGACAGACTGGAACCATTCTGAAATGGAATTGCCTTTGTACTTTAACAGATCTTTGGATTCTTTCTACTGCTTCCTTTGATGATACCCTTTGCATGTCTGAGTTTGTTAGTTTGTTTAGAGTTCACAGCTTCAAGAAATCCTGCAACTACCTTATCAAATCTCAGACCTGTCAGCATCAGCAAAGGTTGTTAAGAGTGATTTTAGCAGACTGCAATAAATCATGATCTATATTGCATTTCTCTCTGTATCTGGTTAAGATCCTCAATTAGGGCTCAGACCTGCTCCATATTGAACTCCAATGAAACACTGTCCATAGATGTGGTGTGACAGGAATTCCCAGAGATCAGCCGTGCAAATGCCTCATTGTATACAGAGATAATTGGGCTGAGTTCTCTGGATTCAATCAGTACAGCTCCAGTCTCCCATGGAGCTATACTGTCTCTCAAAAACTGAGGTTATGGCCACGAACATCTGTTGACTAAAGGGTTATATTGAATTTTTCAATTATGCTGTACCCTCATGCCACTTGGCATTTTCTTTCATTTTATTCCTTTCATAAACCTGAAAGGCTCACTCTGCTGGCCAGTGGTCTCTTGCTTTCATATTGGCTCTGTTGGATTGTCTGGGCACACTTAGTGGCATCCTGTTCCAGGGTCTGATGAGTTTTATCTTTAAGCACAATTTTCACAAAGCTAAAAAATGGGATTGATGTGATGCCATTTTGTTGACTTGCTGTAAATTATTGAATTTGTTTCAAGAAAAAAAAAACAACCCACATATCATTTTTTTTCTTGCTTCTTTAGTCCTTTTTTCATTATGGTACTATTGGTAGCAGTAGTAATAATAATAATAATAATAATAATAATAATAATAATAATAGCTACAACATCATCAATAAAATATACAGACAAAATCCTAATTTTCTATTATCCCTTGAGGCACATGATAGTCTATATAATTCTCTTCTGGAAACAGGCAGATGGAGACAACTGACAAGGGAACAGAAAGGGAAGGAGGAAGGAAAGGGGGATAAGAGAATATAATGTAAAGAGGCAGGAACAGTGAAAAAGAATATAATAAGTAAAATTCTATACAAAGAAGAAAACAATAAAGCTATACCATGTTATATGACAATTGGGATGGGATCTTCTGTACATGAGCTGAGGATTTTTAGAATGAAACAGAATATCAAAAAAGCCTGACAAAGAAATCCATTGATTGCTACTCAGCACACAATTGAAAGCACTTGCCTGATGTATTCCACAGGTTACAAATCAGCCTTCACAAAGTTTTGGAGAGAAGTCATGCCTATTGAATATAATTTACAATGGTAGCTTCAGCTCAGTGAAATTCAGGTATTTATGGTACAGATGTCTGTCTGCAAGCCAGGTTGCTCAATTCATAAATTCATCTGCCCACATAAACATGTCTTACACCATGTCAGTGTGTGTCTAGCCTGGCCTCCAGCTGCCATTGCAGCACAGTACTGCTTCTAAGAGAAAGACAAGCACTGTTTCTAAGAGATCTCATGCAATATGTCAATACTGTCATCTCCATGTGCATGCCCTGGACGCTGAGTGGCATCTCAGATGGCACCAGACATTGAAGTGGAGGCAGGTGAATAGAGCTTTAGGTCCTTCTTGAAGAAAAGTGGTTTAAAGAATCCATCCAGAATATGTTTCAATATTCTAAATTTAGTGAGGTGAGTTTGTAACAATGAAAAAGATGCTTCAGTTCCATCATAGTTCAGGCCCATCATTAGTTCACCTTTGCCTTTAAAGCCTATGAGGCCTTACAGATAAATTTAGCCTAAATAAAGAAAATGACGAGAGGCAAAAAGGACAAATAGTGTCTTAAAAGCATATGTTAGAAAGAAACACAATAGAAGAGACTGAAACAAAAATAATTTTAGCTTAGATATTTTTAATTAAAAAGGCCTAATATTCAGTGCTAAATGTCAGCAAGTTAAACTCTGATTCAACAAAGTATATGAAGATATGACTCTGTTTCATTGAGACTTTTGCTGAATCTTACACAATAACACCTTTTCTACTTTGGCTGAGAAGATTTATATGCTATTGACTGGGCATTTTAAACTGTGAACTGAGGCACAATAGATGGGTCAAATCTGTACCTTCTACGGTAAAGCTGCTACTAAGATTGTGTTTAGCAGTGTATGAAAGGTCTTTCCATTTCTTTAGTGAATCAGTTTTCAAGGATCTCTAAAGAAAACATTTTAATCCCAAAAGTTACTGAACATGAATATTATACCTCAGGCATCATGTTTTCACAAGCATTTTAGGTGCAACAATAAGAGAATGTAGAAGTTGTTAGACTCTACTAATGATCTCTCAAGCATGGGAATTGTCTTACTGAGCTCATACTTAATTACTTTTATCTTATTATTCATATTTTCATTAAGCTAGTAAGCTGTCTTTTTTGTAGTGCGCTCCATATCTTTTCTCTCTGGAACTGGGATTGTATTAAATTACTGTACTTTACCTGATCCAGGATGCTTTACACTTGCATTTTAATCACTTTAAGACATTTCATTTTTGCATATCCTGTTAATGGTACTGACATATTTTGTATCATATTGCACACATTTATTAAACACTTACTTTTGGGATAAGCTATTTGGAGTCTGGTTTGGTTGAACACACTCCATCAGTGGGACTAATCTTATAACAGAATAATCTTACAGGGAATAACATCAGGTCTTTAAGTTGACACCCTAGATTTCATAGAGTGGGTAAACAGTTGATTGGATTTTGCTCTTCATGGAAGAAACTGAGGTATGTCACTATAGCAGGATTGTAAAAAGATGTTCTTAATGTATGGATAGGTGAGTCTAGATGTACATCTGTTTCTGTGTTTCTGATGACATCAGAGCTTGTTAGCTCCCCAAGGCATAGTTAGATAGACCCCACTCTAGTGTTTCCTAGTTACCTCCAGATTATTTACAGAGAAACAGATAATGTCCCTATAGTAATTCAGCAATTAAATGTCCTTCCTTATTGTCCCTACTCTTGGGAATAGAGCAGTTTTACTGGGGGCATTATTTAGTTGAATTATGCAATGGGGATGGGTCACTTGAGACAGAAGTTTCTTTCAGGTTTCACCATGTCCAGGTGGTACCTGGATATATCCAAGGATGGAAGCTCCACAGCCTCCCTGGGAAACTGGTATGAATCCTTTGCCACCCTCACAACAGAGATGTCTCCTGATATTCAGTAAGAAACTTCAGTATTTCAGTGTGTGCCCATTGCTTCTTGTCTTCTTGTCAGGCATTGCAGAGAAGAGTCTGGCTATCTCTTCTTTAAACCCTGTCACTCTTCAGGCATTTATATACACTGAAAACCACAACTCCTCCACCCACGAAGCCTTCTCTGGTCTAGTTGAAACTGGCCCAGGTGTCCCAGCTGTTCCTTGTAGGAGAGATTTTCCAGTCTTTTTACAAGCTTTTGGGTTTGTTTTTTTTTATTTTTTTATTTGCTGGTTTATTTTATTTTCTTTGTCTATAGGATGTCCATGTCTCTCTTCTGCCTTGTAGCACAGGACTGGACACAAAAGTCCAGGTGTGCCCTCACCAGGATGCTGGCAGCACTCATCCTAATGGAGCCAAGGATATAACTGGCATTCCTTCTGTCAAAGGCACTGGTTCATGTAAAATTTGTTGCCCATCAGGACAGGCAGAGCCTTTTCCGGCAAGCTGCTTTCCAGATAAGTGGTCCAACCATGTACTGGTGAGTGAGGTTGCTCTTCCACAGGTGCAGCACTTTGCACTTCCCCTTATGCAACTCCACAAAGTTCCTGTCAGACTGTTTCTTCAGGCTGACAAGGTCCTTCTGGATGGCATCCAGATCCCCAGGCGTATTAAACCACTCCTACAAGCTTTCTGTCTCTGGAAAACTTGCTGAGTCCACTTTGCCCTGTGACTTTGATGAGCAGGACTGGACCCAGTACTGATCCCCAGGGTATAGAATTAGTGGCTTCCTTCTAACTAGACTCCATGACAGTAATGGAAACACCTTGGGCCCCATTCCTCCAAAAAGACATTCCTCCCTCTGTGCACTCATTTACAGAGATGTGCTGTGTATTTGGCTTTTCCTCAGAAAGTTTTTGACAACTGACATACTGTCCCCTACTCCCTTTACATTTCTGTTAAAAGCCAAAATAACACCAATAAACATATTTCCATGCTCATACGTACTCAACATTATTTTAGAACATGATCTGAAGAGGTTTTTATCTCTCTCTCTCACTCTCTATTATTGCTATAAATATAATTTGCAATACAGAACTAGATATACAATATTTTTTCAAATATATAGATGCTAAAATTCTAGTAAAGATGAATAGCAGCATGACATTTAAATCTCCAATTAAAGACTTCTTGTTAGATCTATGTAGTGGTTACATCCAGTACAGCCAATACAGCACCAAATTTTGATAATGCAAAGACATACTAATATAGAAATCTGGGTTTGCATGTTTTGTGTTTTGTTTGGTTTTTTTTCAAATTAAGAGTATAAAAGACCTTATTATATATTCTGTAGTGGAGCATATCATGTATTTTGCTAAAAAGATTGAAA
This sequence comes from Pseudopodoces humilis, assembly GCF_049639895.1. Taxonomy (NCBI): domain Eukaryota; kingdom Metazoa; phylum Chordata; class Aves; order Passeriformes; family Paridae; genus Pseudopodoces; species Pseudopodoces humilis. The sequence continues at coordinate 57,797,716 of NC_142201.1, read as the reverse complement.
TAAAAACAAATAAACAAATTATTTGTCTATTCTTTACAAGTTTGTATCAACAAATTAGTAATATAGTGTCTCTCCTACATGCATAAATTCATATAGAACTTCTAGGATCTATTTTAGGAAGGACTTGCATGTCTTTTTGGCATTTATCTTCCTAAAGATAAATAATAAAGATACATTTATCTTTCTAAAGATAAAGAAACCAGAAACTTTCTGTTTTCTTTATCTTTTAGAAGGCCTTTGACTTGTGCATTATCTCTTGAAAAACAAAATCCTCACACTTTTAAAACCTTGGCCCAGAAATTATGTTTACACTGACATGGAAAGTGGAAATTGATTTCCAAGTGTATCCTAAATATTTCCTCAGTTGCCTCCACTCATTGCAGCCAGTTTATTTGAGAGGTTTACGGTTTCATTTTCTAAATACTTCGCTTCCAGTTCTTATGTTTGTCTTTTAAAGATTCTTAAAAAATCAGAGTTCAGAAATCAAAGTTCAGAGGATATGTTTTTAAAAAAAATTCCACTTTTAGTTTTGAGAACATTTTAAAGTGCCTGCAGTTGTAAAGGTCTACATTTGAATCAATCAGTCAAAAACAGTATTAGAGCCACTGGAGAATGGCAAGCACTGCAGACTGCTCTACCTGACATTTCCTATGACCACTTTAGGGTGAAATTAAATATCTGAATTTATTCTGAAGAAACCTATTACTGCACATTAACTGTAGGGGTACTGTGGGCGGCTGGCTGGGGCATTATATATATTATATATATATCACTGATACAAAAACTGAGACCAACACATTTCAGATACATGTATTCTTTTCATGTTTGCTCACAGGAGTTCTTTCTGTTTAATAGGCTTGTTTTCCCATATGCTGTTTTCTTGGAGTCAGTCAGTCTGTTCTAGAGTGTGGACATAAAACTATCACAGGAATAAACTAATTTTGATGATTATTTTTTAAAGGGAAAATCCCTTGTTGACACTGAGAAAATACATTGGGAAGTACACATATGTTGCTGGGACATGATTGATTTTCATTCATTAAGAAGAGTTGCCTTGGAGATTTTCAGATTTTTCAACTACATAAATTGCTTTGACAATAGGTACAACTGACCTGCCCTCACCATGTCTCTGGCTTGTGTGACCACAGAAATAGCCTTACTGTTGTTACAAGGCTAAAGTTGTATTTTTTCAGCTATTGCCTGTATGTGGAAAGAGGAAACAACTCCTTTAAGGTGTCTGGCCAAGCACTTTCAATGCAAAAGGAGATAAGAATAAAAGGAGGAAGACATAAACAAGGACATACAGAGATACAAACATGACTGGCAAATGAAAAGGGAGGAAGTCAGACCCGGTCTGTCGCACTAATTGATGAGGATCTCCGGGAGTGTGGGAATGCTTCTTCCAGCACAGTTATCTGATCAGAGATCTTGTCAAATGAGAGAATAAGGAAAAGGGGGAAAGCAGAAACAAAATACCCAAACTTGACAGGTAAGCATTATGCAGACAAAGATAAAAACCAGACTTGGTCAGTCATGGTAACAGATGGGCTATCAAGAAGCTGCAGGCAAACTGAGGTTTTGTAATTGACAATAATGCAACCCTGAGCGTCCTGGGTATTGGAGGGGGTCAGTGGGACTAGACCAGGGGGTGGGGAACTGTGCAGGGGGGGCAGATGAGGGAGGAACAAAGAAGAGGTAAACAGAAAAGGGTATAAAATGGGCCAGTCACATGTAAAAGGGTCACCCCTGTTTGACCAGCCTTTGTCCAGGCAGAAGTGTCAGGGAGCAGGGTCTGTGCTGGTATTCAGAGGAACCTGTGAGCATGGAGTGGCTGCAGAATGAACGTGTGAGTGCTGTGTGTGTGCTATGTGTGTGCTGTGAGCACCCAGCAGTGAGTCAGGGACCCACGAGGCAGGTAAGGGGTGCTGGGATCCTCATGGCAGTGCTGGGCAGGCACAGGGAGCATGCCAGTGCTGGGAGAACTCATGTGTGTGCACTTCGAACCTGGGCAGTGTGGAGTTTGTGCCCCACATCATCATCATCATCATCATCATCATCATCATCATCATCATCATCACTATTATTATTACTATTATTATTACTATTATTGTTATATTATTAATAGTATATATATATAAATATATAAATATATAAATATATAAATATATACTATATAAATATAGAAATATAGAAATATAGAAGGTGGAAAGCTTTGATAATGACAGATTTTTTTTTTCTATTGACAAAATAGCCTTATAGAATTACATTGCACATTACAAACCTATAAAAAGTCAATCTGTAGAATTCCTATGCAGGACTACCTGTCCCCATTATATTGTATGGACTAAAAATGAAGGAATTTATACCTTTGGTCAATTGGTATACTTGAGCAATTCTTGTATAAGTATCGTGGTTCTATCTGTTTTATCCTATTAATTATTACAGACCAGTCTAGTTAAGGGAACTTTTCTGAACTCACTTCACTGTTATTATAAAATAGTTGTGGAAAGGTGGGGTACAAAGCGATTTTCTGGATGAATGTGTGAGTAATGAAAATCTGAACTGCTCAATTTATCAGGACTCAATTGACTAAAACAATCTCATCCCTGCTGCAAGTTTTCATGAATCAGCAATGAAGAAAGGTGGTTTTCATTCAAATTTTAAGGGTAAAAATAGTTTGCAGTAACTCCAATGAAAACGAACAGAAAATAAATGAAGCTGGTTTGACTTACTTTGAAAGTGAAGCTTTGGATGAGGGGACTCAGTAAAATTCAGGCAAAAGAGATGATGACAGTAACAGTGGATCTGCATGGTGAAGAAGAAAACTTGCATATGCAATACTCTAAGGTAATAACCCTAAAATACTTATGTCCTAAAAATACTAGTATATGTCTACTTTATACCCTAAGAGCAATCAGTCCATTTTCAGATGTTATATGAACATATGTGCTGTGAAGAAAGAAAAGCTGTGTTGCAGCCCTTGTGGACTTGCTTGTATCCAGCAGCTGGATGGCTTTAACTCTTCAGCCTAACCCTAGGTAGGCTAACCCTAACTAACCCTTGTTAGCTGATCACTCCAGTTAGCTACTGATAAATCTTGCTATACTTGCCCTGTGATTAATTATTGTTTTAGCCTCCCAGCACATTGCGGGTGAGTGCATTCATTCTTCCTTTCTTTGATCAAGTGCAAACATTGATGAAAAGTTGTATCTGACACAAAATCAAAAGCTGCTTCCACTTACAAGTGGACTGTAAAAGGAGGAAGAAAAGAATAACATTGCACATTTAGGACACAATAGGGTGGCATAAACATTGAGAAGCACTGCCAGGGCAGAACTCACCACTGCAGTGACAACCAGCAACAACTTCCCTGCCAAATCTAACACAGCATTCTGCGTACAAACGAGCATATGGATGTTTTGTCAGCAGTGCAGTGAGTCAGTGTGAGCCAGGCAAACTCCTGCTGTGTACTAGCAGGAACAGGTTTCTAGGGCCTGAAGGTACTTAAGTGTGTTGGTATGAGGATGAAAAGATATGTCATGTGTTTAAAAATACTATTGTTCTTGAGTTTCCTTTCTCAGAATATATTTTTTTTTCTCAAGAGCCACCTCCTCTGTGTGTTCTGACATTAGATTTTACACAGTTTTTTTTTAAGAGGAAGATATTGTTTAATTGTCTGCTAAAGAGTAAGCACAACATGTCCCCATTGTTGCTTTGAGTGGCTTATGTGAGGTGTTTTTACTGGAAACATTGTTTGTTTTGTCTCCTATCTGAACTCTTCTCCAGTCTCTAGACTGCTTTGAATGCAGAGTTTTCTGGACCAAGATTTTTTCCCTTGAATCTCTTAAGTTTATTTGCCTGACATATGTGCCTTTTGATCTCCCCTCTTCCATTTTTTACATTTATCATCTCTAGGATTTCTGGTGCTGTTTTGTTCACTGCCATTTTTTGGTTCTTTTTACATAGTACATACAGCTAGTTCCTGTACCCTGGTACAGTAGTACAGAGTACAGCTACTACTGTATTATGGTGGGGGAATGGGAGAGGAATTGATGTTGCCATCTGTTGGCTTGTATCTGTGCCCTTCAGCCACTTCCAGGAAGACTCACATTTTAATTCTGGCTGTCAGTAAAATTTGTATAATTGCTTCAGGTTATTCCTAACAGCAGAAACATCCTTTGGAAAGGTGCATATGTTTGATGCAGCATGGGGAAAAGAGGTTTTCTTTAACTTACTTTTGCTTAGTTCTTACAGTGAGTGCTACTTCCATAGCTTGCAACTTAATAAAAAACCCTAGGCATATTTCAACTTTAATGTTAATGTCTACATCATTTAATCCTATTAGCTTTTTCATTAATAGGTATAAATAAACAACTCTGAGATGTATTTTGAAGTAGTAAATGAAAGAGGCAGAGTTGAGATCTAGATTTTTAGAATCTAGTTTAAGTGAGATGAATTACTCCCAAGGAGTGTTTGCTTCAAGGTCTGTGAAAAAGGTGGGGGACAGCAAGTGATCTGCTCAAAAGTAGATGCTCCAATCTGTAGGCGCCTAACATTAAGTGCCCAATCTAAAATGAGCAACTGGTGTTTCATAAGATTTAGTGGAAATACAGTCAATAATACCACAGAATCCTACAGAGGTGCACTGCTGACTCGTGTTTAATATGTTATCCTCTGGAATTCTCCAGTATCCTTTTGAAGACCTGCTTTCTATCCAGTCAGTTCCTAAATTTGAAGTGCTGTGGAGTTATTTCAGTTCAGCTGTGGTATTTGCATTTGTCTTGCTTGACCTCCATAAGTGTTTTCAGTCTGTTCCTCCAGTTTGTTGAAGTCACTTCAAATGGCATCCATCTTTCTACCATATTACCTCCTTCCCCAGTTCGATATCATCTGTGAGCTATTTGAGATTCCATTATGTTCCATCATCAAGAGCACTGATGAAGCCTTGCATCAACTCCCAAGAAAAATGATTTTTAGTTCATTGCCAGATTAATCAATTGACCATTATCCTCTGAGTTTTTACTTTATACAGTTTTTCACCCACTATATCCCATTAGGTCCAAAACAGAGCCAATGACATCTGAAGGACCTGAGTACTCTAATGGACCTTCTCAGTAAGGAAAGAATAGACTTGCATAAGGGTTCCCCTACACCTAGAAAGCAAACTCCAGTGAATTATTCACAAAATAAGAGGAAGAGCTTGTGGCATTGAAGATACTGAGAGCAAGGTAGTTCTAAATCTTATTCTGATCAGCAGCCAGGAATAGTAATGAAAGACTTCTTACAATGCTAAGCAATGCCAGAGTCACTTAGCAGTATGTTAAATACAAAATGGCTTAAAGCCCAAAAGAAAACATGACGGAAATTAAACACAAACAATTGAACCTTCATTTTGAAAAGTATTCGTTTGCTGGAATAGAGTGACAAATTCTAATGAATGTCCTTAATGATTTTACAGTGGGACAAATCATCTGTGAAAGTAAGGTGGTTATAAAAGACACTTACTGTGCAATATGAATGCTAAATGAAATCAGACATCCCTGTAATCAACATCAATAAAAGTACCATAACTAATTTTACTGCTTCAAAGAGCAGCATAATAAAATGTACAAAAATAAGGAAGCCCTGGCCTAAAAATATTGCTCATACATACAAAGATGTGCACGTATGTATTCACATACACATTTTAAATGTTGAGTAAAATGCTTACAAAGGTAAAAGGAACCTATTTACAAAGACAGTCTTATCCTATTCATAGTTATTTCTTTTGACCTTGCAGGAGGAAAGAAAAAGCATCTTTAAATAAATATGAAATAATATTCAGTGGATTTGTGTTGATATCCAGAAATTAGGTAAATTTTATTATTTATCCAAAAAAAATACAAAAATAATCTGTTTGGATTGCATAGTACAAGATTCCATGAAAGATTTTACAGATATGTAAGAGGTCCACAGTATAGAGGTACTATAGTTAATAATGAAATAAAAAGGAAATGGTGAAGAATAGATACACTGGAGCAAGAACTGATGTTTTTGTGGTCTAACTTTGAGCAAAGGATTTGAGGAAGTCATGCAGTGGGATTTCTAGGACTTAGCCATGATAAAAATTGGTGAAACAGTATAAGTTACGTCACTGCTGGTGGTACGTAGAAGGAAATCTCTTTGTGGAGAAGGGATTCCTTCTGGTCAAGTAAGCGTGGAGCTGATTTCTAGCTGGAGGAAGAGTTTTGGCGGCACTGGGAACCATAGGGAGTGATTGGGTAATGCTGATTCCGAACCAGAGGGAGTGGTAGGGACAGTGTGACAGAGGGGACAGCTGGGTATTGTCTATTACTGGGGATTTCTGTGATGCTTCTTTTCTTGTATCCTGAATCTTTAGTATTACTATTACTACTATTTATTGTCTTATCCCTATCATTTCCAGCAAGTTGTTGTCTTAACCCATGATCTTTACCTTTTGTGCTTTCAGTTCTCCTTCCATCCTGCTACAGGAGGAAGGGAGAGAGGAAGAGGAGTGAGCAGGTGACAACGTGGCAGTAGGAACTTTAAATTATTGACTACCATTCCTAAACCACAATAAGTACTTTAGGTAAATTCAGTACAGAAATTTCTGATTTTGAATGTGTCTCAATATTTAGGCACTGCTTTGGGTAAAACACAATATTTGGGGGCAGTTGTGCTTCAATTCTATCTAAAAGATGAAGATATAAAATAGTTTCCAATTTTTAAAAAAATCTGCTTTTCTCTTATGCAATCCCAAGTCTGAATGAAAAGATTCCTTTGCTTTCTTCTTTCCACACAAAATGGAGAAAAGCAGTTTTTGCATTTTCTTATGACAGTAGTAAATGTATTCTCCTTTCAAATTTAATATTAAGACAAGTTAAAAATTGTGGATGTTATCTTGACTCCCCAAATTTTTGAATTCAAAACGCACAGATTACTTTCTGATTTAACAAGGTAGTATTTTATGAAGTTGTGAAACAGTTAAGCACTCATCTCTAGGAAATTCTGGATTTCACATCATTGCAGTGACAAGACTTGAGAGTCACAAAGCTGGCTGGTGTCTGTCTTGGTGCAAATGTGGACATAACCCACACTGGATGCTTCTGCACAAGCATGAGATCTGATCAGAATTGTCACTGCAAACATTTTGCAGTGGGGAAAATAAAAGAGTGCTCTTTGATAGGGAAAAAAGGATAAATGATGTCCTGGCTTGTCTTCTGATGGACTAAAGGTAAAAAATTACTATAGCTTACTACAAACAAGTCAGCATAAGTTAAGCTGTTTGCATCAACTAGAAGTAGCTCCATCTTGAGCCATTAGCCATGGCTATTAGATACATCCCTGAAGAGAAGTGTGACAGACACATCCTTTAATCCACTTTGTCTAGGCTTCAATAGCTGTAGTATAAAAATGGTGTCTTTATCATTAAAATTAAACCTCTGTTGAGAAACAGGTGAATTTTTTCATCTTATTTCATCAGATACTTTTTTTTTCCCCTCTCCATAATCCCTTAATAGCATTTGTTGCTAGTTGAACAAATATAGAAAATACAATTCAAACAGTGAGTCCTTCATGTTTTAATATTTTTTGCTCTAGGAAACTTGTACCTTCTGAACCATTTCAGCATCCATCAGATTCACAGAATAGCACAGAACAGGCTTTCTGAGGGAGGCATCCTGCTGTTGGCAACTCTCCAGGCCTCTTCAATGAAATACTAATTTCAAATAAATTTAATTACCCCTTTTAGAGTTTTGGCTTTTGCTTAATTTGTATAAATAATTTGGGCATCTAATTAGCTCTCACTTTGTATCACATAAAATAATTGGGACTGCTTTGTCAGGCAAAATCTTCCTTTCAAAATGAATTACTCAAATGCAAGTCCTTGCTCTTAGTTCAGGAATTACATCACTTCCAGCTTCATAATCTCTTTTTCTAAAGCTGTCTGATGTTGATCAGTATGGATGCCTCCTCCTCCTCTGCTGCTGGATACAGACACCATTGACTTACTAATATCTCTACAACACTGCAATCCAGCTTCAGCTTTCCTAGGTTTTTGCTTCACCACTGCAGCATCTCAGTACCTCACAATCTATAATGTGCTTTTTCTGGAAGCTGAGTGTTCTACAAAGCAGAAAAGGGAAAAATTGAGAAGAAGCATATATGATAGGTTCCTTTGAAATTTGAATATTATAATAATCGAAGAAGAGTAGATCAGGTGAAATGAATGGAGGGTTGTTTCTTCTCATATAATTCAGCTTCTTCAAAGATGCTTGTGGAAGAACAGGTAAAGAGAATGTGGACTCATTCTAGGATGATCTAGGAATTCAGAGCTCATGCAGAGGTTGAGAAACTGTTGAGATGAGCAGTGGCCTTGGGTGGCCCTAGCAGAGGCTAGGCATACAGGACTCAAGCTGTTGTGAAAAGCCTTTCTGGGAACTTGACAGGACACTGAAGAACTTATTATGCCTAGGAAAATCACTGAGATGGCAGACACTGGTACTGGAACAAAGATTTGTTTGAAAAGAATGTCTGTGGGGAGAAAATGCTACTTCATTTTTTATTCAGTTTAGGCACAACTGAGCTGGCATCAGTGCTTAGTTCTGTTTGAGATTCCATATTTAAGAATTCACAAGACCTCTGGTATACCCAGCCTCCTAGAACAACAGGTGAGGTACAGGCCTAGGTATAATGACCCAGAACATTTGAAATTAGCCAAGAAACCTCAGGTATGCTCAAGTTGCTTAGCTGCCTTCAGGCAACTGAAACAAGGCCTGGAGATTTCTCTGTTTAAAAAAGTTAGTGATCTTAGTTTAATGTCTAGTGAGACCTCACTTTCTGGACCCTGAAAGATTTTTGGTTTTTTTCCCCCTCTGGAAATCTTGTAAGGAGAAGCTACAGGCAGACCTACTTTCAAGTTCTGACCAACCCTGAGTAATTTTATGGTGAAAACCAAAAAATATTTTCTCTATAATGACTTCAAGTTTCTTTTTCACACAGCATTTTTGGGAGAATAAGTATTATTTCCTAAATGATAGTAGATATTTATTTCTATCAAGAGAAACAGAAAGAATGGTATTCTTGCAAATAAATGGAAGGGATCCAGACACCATTGCTTGCTGGTATTTTTTAGGACTGGTGCTCATGTACTTTATATTATGTAGCCATAAAGCTAAAACACAGAAATAAAATAGTATCCCAAAAGTAGAATTATTAGGAGGAAAGTTTTGCTTTTACCACCTTCTTGTTGGATGAGTTTCTTATATCTGTTTAACACCTGATGGTTTATTGGTTACTGCAAATAAATTAAAATTAATTGTGACTTATTCTTTTAGAGCACATACCTTCACTGTCAAATTGCTCCAGGTTGAAGGCCCTGACTTAATGGAATGATTCTTTATATAGCAGTAAACAAATTACAAAGTTAACATGGTAGCAGTGAAAACTATTAACATATTGGAAGTAGGTACAAACTGCATTTCTCATATAACCATGAAGGGGTCATCATTGTCTTAGAAATATGAAGATGATGGCTACTCTTGCCAGGCATTTGAGTATCATTTATCGGCAGAAGACAGGCATAAAGAGCAATAAAAATTTATTAAGGCTAGAATGTGTCTGTGCAGTAACTTATCATCTGGTATCATCCTGTGGAAAAATAAATCTAAATGAGAATATAGGAGCACAGCACAAGGGGTACCCCATAATCAAATGTATTTCTGACAGTGGTGAGAACCAAACACTGCACTGTGGGTTAGAGAATGCCTATGGTTGGCAATTAAACAATAAAATACCCATGGTAGAAATCTTGATAATCCTAGGCCATTATCAGCTGTCCTATATATCAGAACCAAAGTTAATATCCCCTAGATATCCTAGGCAATGGAAACATGGATACTCTCAGAGAATTTAGATAAATGCCAGCATTCATTCAGTTCCTACAGTCCTTTAAAGAGATTCACATTTTGCTGTGTGAGATACTGAAACACTGTCACACATTATATTCTATACATCTTCACCCAGTCTCACCCCACTGAATACTGTCCTTATTACAATTCTCACATGTTCTCAATATTGAGAATATTATAGTTCATCATAGATCTTTGTACAGATCAGCTTCCCCTGTATATTTTCCAAAGTGTGCTCCCAGAACAAATAAATTTTCTGATCCTTTCCTATGTAATATTCTAAAGGAAGCTTTGAGGTTACTACGGGTCTCCTGGTCCTGTGATACATAAGACTATCAAGTTTGCAGTCATTCCTAGAGAATATTATTTAGTATACTTTATATGTCACAAAGGAACCATCTCTTCATGTGCAGTGTTGTGGGTCTTCCTCACTCCTGAAATACCTGCACTTCTTATCTGACTTTGTTCTGGCAGGTCTTTCTTTTCTTTCCCATATGTATTCTTCCTTCCTAGCTTTAATGTAGTGGTCTTGGAGAATTCCTGCTAAAAAATTTAAAGATAAATAACTCCACAAGCAATGAGATATTGATTTTTTTTTTTTAAAATTTAACCCGATTTTGTGAATGTACAACAATAAATACCCTGTAATTTTAACTTAATGTGAAGTAACAAGTGTGACAGTAAAGTGTATAGGTACTGAATGGGAGGATTCAGACAAAAAAAAAAAAAATTGAGCTTAATACAGAATTAAATCTACAGAGGGTTTTGTGAGCCACGCTGGCTTTCAAAACAGTGAAATGATCTTTTTTTCATCTACAAGGTTGGTGGTGTAATTATATGGATTTGGCAGAATTTTTCTCAGCTATATAGAAAAAAATTCAGTTCTTTTAAAAGAGTAAGATTATATTTAAGTTTTTATCTCTTCCGATGTTAACCAAAACATAAAAAGAAATGCATTACAAAATAAAAAACATGGACACTTTTAGTGTCTATAATCTAAAGCTCCCGGTATTTTTATATCAATCTTCAAAATTTATGAATAGGACAAATATGGAAAGTATAGATGACATCCAAAAGGTTTCAAAGTAAATGTGTCACTGTAGTAAATGAAATATTTCCACTGCCTTTAATGTTTTAATAAATGTTCAATGCAAAATCCTCAGTATCTGGACTTTCTAACTACATAAATTTCAGAATTCACAGATATCCCAGAAAAAGTAAAAAAAAAAAAAAAAAAAAAAACCTCACATTCTCTCAAGTGTCACTTCCTTACAAAATAACATTGACACCTTAGGGATGGTCTTTTGTTTTCATCTGAAGTAAAATGTGATGGCTATGTTAGAAGACGCCACAGAAGCCAAATGTATTATTCTCACTAAAAACCCATTACTTTCCATTTAAGAATGGTATAAAGGCAACATGACCGATAGGGCACTGCTAAGGCATTGAAAAGTGTCATGAATATTTTGGGAACCATTGTCTGCTTTACAAGGTATTATATATTTCCCACTTACTTTCAAGATTTCTTCTTTAATGAAATTGTAAACTCCCCAGTATTTCACTGTTAAGAGCTAGCCCAGTGTAAGTAAAATATCTTTATAAAGCTGAATTCTCTGTAAAGAATGTTAAGCTACAGCATTTTTTCCTGTTTGGTTTGATTATGACTAGATAATTAAATTGAGATATTGCACACAGGACACATTATTTATTTCTTGCAGAAAAATTTAATTTCATGCATGAGAAGTTGCTTCTTCCCCTTTTTGTCCACTTCTACATGTCTCACTAAAGCAATAATATCTTTGCGGGGAGATTTTTGGATGACAGCTATTACTAAGGTCCCATACAGGTGGTTATTTTTATAGATAAGATATGCATCACAGATTATCTGTTGGAGTTAACCTGCTTGGCTTACAACACTTAATCAAAAAAAACCCTCTGTTTATGGAGGAAACAAAACACTGGAACAAAGTTTTCCAGCAGATGAAATGCTGTTTATAGAAGGCTATATCAGATTTGTGTCCACTTAAGCTGAAATTTTTCAGTTCAATCCATGATCTTATGCCAAATTGATTGAACTACAATATACAGCAAAAAATAACATGCAAGGAACTAGAGCTGCTGCTCATGTTAGAGAGTCAGTAGACTCTGAAAAGGACAGGATGCCCTTCATCTTATTTGCAATACCTTAGCTGATTGAAACTAACAGTAGTTTGAAGTCTGTAAGGACTGTAGGATTAGGACTACAATGAGAAGATCTTTAAGTTTGTTTTGTTGGATTTAGACAAGCACAAAATCCAGCTTTGCAAGAAACAGGTGGATTGAAAATTGGATTACATTTCTCTTGTGCTTTTACACACATATATTTTCTATCTATCTATCTATCTATCTATCTATCTATCTATCTATCTATCTATCTATCTATCTATCTATCTATCTATCTATATCCTTTTTTTTTTTTTTCTCCCAATGGGTATTATGCATTGAAATGTACTAAGGAATGACTTAGACTCACAGTGTTAAACACAGGAAGTGATTAATGGCAATATTGTGTCTGGAGATAATAACCATAAAATTTATCTTGTTTAGTTTTAGCCATGTAGTAGTTCAACATCACAATCAAGCTAGCCCAGGTATCTAACCAGGAGTAGGAAAACTGTAGCAGGGATTGCCATCTCATCTCAGCTGTCTTCAGGATGTATGAATTTTTTTTCATCAGTTACTGAGAGATACAGGATAGTTTGCTCAGATTCAGTGCACAGTTTTTGGGAAGTAAAGCTAAATGCAATAAATCCTTTGAGGCAACTAATAATATTTTTGTGTGAGAGATAAACCAATATTTTGTGAGAAACTACAGAAAAACTGTAATTTGCTTTGTAAACTTTGCAATTTGTGCATGTGGATCTGCCCTTGTGGTGCACAGACAACTGGAAAGGACCCCATTTCAGCAATTTAATTTAATTAGTACCTTAAGTTCAAGGTACTAATTGGAATCAGCTGAACTTTGTCATACACAATCTGAATTTCTTTTACAATGAGGAAAGAAAGGATGGGCTGAAGGGGAATAGGGTAGATAGAAGAAAGGTCATTGTGGAATAAAAAGCAAAGACTGAAAATCTCTCTAAGGTCAAAAAATATGCCCAAAGTACATTAGTGCATACACAAAAACCAAAAGTTATTTTTCTCCTTCTCCACACACATCCCTGTCTCTGCCTGTCCCTTCAATTGAAAAAGAACCAATCAGCCAAACCATGACTTTTTTTCTTGAATAATACTTGAGAGAGAAAAGAACATTTAGAAACTTTAAGGAGCAGAGAACTGCTACATTACTTGTACTACCACACTTGTGAAGCATTATGCAGAGTTTCTGCATAGTTCTCCTGGGGGAGCTGAAGAGTTCAAACCCTCTGCACTATATATTAAATGGAAGAGTTAGTTTGAAGCATTTGATGTATCTGTAAGAAACGGATTTCCTTGCTGCGCTTTTAGGTTTGATGTGCAATGAAAGTGGTGAGAAGAGAATACAATCAATTGAAGAACTACAATATGAGCAAGGGAATTTTACATTAATTTTTCATTCAAATATGCACAAAGCAGAAAAAAAAGTTAGGAAAAAATATCAAGGAGATGTCATAATAGGGCATGAATGGAATAAATAGGAAAACTCAGTTTGAAGGAATTAAATCTTAAGGTATAGGACACAGCAGTGGCAGAGAAATGACAGCAAGAGACATCATTCTGACATGTATGTATCCACACAGCTTAGGAAATATTGTGAAGCAAATCCTTTCAGTAAAATGCTTTCAAAATGCCCATCATGACAATGACAATTGAAAGACAGAGAGCTGTTCAACAAAGAGGGAGAATGATAAAGTACAATGAAGAAGGAGGATAGAAGAGGACACAGAGAAAAAGAAAGCTATCTTTTTTTACAGTAGGGAAGTAAATGGACAGACATCTGTTACAGCTTTAAGCAAACAGGAATGGAATCATTAGAATGACCTTTACAGTTATTTTTTATCTCATTCAGAAGGTTTTGTGATTATAAATTAACATCAGTTGTGTTTCAAGGGTATAAGTATCACCCAAGAACTAGAACTAGCATAAGTGGCCTTAAGTGCCTTTGAGTCAGATTATTCAAATTTGCATGCTGTGAATTAGGACAGAGAGAACATTGTATTGGGTGTAGGTGATTAAACTCTGGGACAGGTTGCCCAGACATCTGGTTTAAGTGTTCATCCTTGGAGATGCTGAAAACCTGACTGGGGCAAAGCTCTGAGAAACTGCTCAAGATGACCCTGCTTGAGCAGGGAAGTTGAACTATGCAATTTCCAGAGGTCCAAGAAAACCGTAACCGTTTTGTGATCCTCTTAACATTCCACAGCACAAGTGTGTGAAAGAAGCAGGGACTGCTAAAATCTGCCTTAGGATACTCATTCTTTTTCCCTGCAATTTATTACAGAACATGGTATTATAATTAAGAACAGGTAGGCAGCAAATCATAGTTGTGCTTTGTTCTGTATATTTTTTTTCAAAAGAAATAAAAAATGTTGCCTGTATTGCAGCTGTCACAAATTATACTACTTTTATGCAAGATGATGGTTGCCTATTGAAAACATGGTAAGACATTGCTTTCAATCATTTTTCTCAGTTCATAAATATAAGGATATTGTTCTTATCACATGAATATATAGTTATTGTTTCCTTATAAGATATGTCATTTCATAGTTTTTACTCTTTGCAAGATAAGAATTTTTCTTCTCAGTTTTAGTAGTTTTTGATTTGGACTTTAATTTTGAAAGGAAATCCTCTGAGATATATTAGTATATGAAGGAAATATTTCTAATTTATAATTTTGGGCTGGTATTTGATTTCCTATTGATTTTATTCATCTGATGCTTCGCTTCACTCTTTTCTCCTTTTCTTTCTTCAAAAGAAAAAGTTGTAAATTGAGAGTATAGCTCATTTATTTTCTTAAATATGTGTTCTGTGTTGCTCAAGTCACCATCTTTTTTTTAAGATGCAGACAAATACAATTCATGGGAGGGTGCTATCATCAACAGAGATTGCTTTATTTCAGATGAACTTGCAACTGCATGTTTGATTAAGCAGCAGGTGGTGTCACATTTGTTGAAATGGATCATTTTTGGTATTAATAAGGTAAACAGAAGTTTCTTCTGTTTATCTTCTTGTTACCGTCTATTCATTATGTACAAGGTAATTCCAGTTCACAGACAATGTTCAGATCCTGTAAGTCTCTGGTTTAGAATCAAACCTGCATATGCAATATGATTCAAAATATAAAGAGAGAAGAATGATGGTATTTGGACCATTTTGCTTTTGCTAAGCAAACATAATCCACTGGGAAAACAGTTTTAATTCTCTGCCTTTTTCAATAATTATTCTATTTATCTTGGATGAGTTTTTCGCACAGCCATTAATGGAAAATCCTCACCTTCTCCAAAGAACTGGAAAATGCAGTAAAAGAGCTGTGTGGATTAGGCCAGTCCTATATGGAAGTGCTGAGATGGAGCTGTGCTGAATGTATCAGGCTCTTCTAATATGCAATGTTTCCTTGAACACAGTGTTTAATAAGAAAGATAGTTTCCTGAAACAGGCCTGGCATGGTTCTAGTTAACTAAAAAAAAATCTGAAGAGTTTGAATCTATCTTCATCCTCCTGAGTACATTTGTTTATAAAATTGTGTTTTTAGCTAGGGTAGCCAGGCAGATATTTAGCATAGTTACAGAGTCATCATGCAGATACCAGTTCCCCGCTGTACTGAGGGGTGAGAGTAGCCAAACAGAGCGCGAGGTTTGCGCAGCAGTTAGGAAACTGCAGTTCTGTTTTTGCAGCTATGATGTCCTGGATCCTTTGTCTTATTATCTTTTGTCTTAAATTATGTTTTTTCTGATCACGCAGGCTAGTTTCACTTGGCAAAATATTGCTGGTAAAATGTGAATTTCAATCTCCTTCTTACATACTAAGTATTTGTTTGTAGACATTGACAAAAATGCTTAGGAAAAAAAAGGTTAGTTTTCACAAAGTAATTTAGTTCTCATCAGATCTTGGCAATTTGTCTTTAGAAAAGCTGTGGGCTGGTCACAACACAGTACAGACATATACAAACAAAAACTGGCATGATTTATGATATCCTTACCTCTAAATCTTCTCTAAATGCACATTTTTTAAGATTTCTGTAGAAGCCCACAGAATCATATTGAGACACAGTTCTATTTGTGCATCAAAATACCATGTACTTTTCTGCCTAGAACTCCACTATGTTTGCCAGTACACCTTCCCAGAATAATCTTTGACCATAATTAATTTTTTTTTCGCCTCCCCAACGTTTTAAGACATACATTTTAATACTCTATTATATCATAGGTAACAGAGAGTAAAAAAGAAGTAAAAAAGTCCAAGAAATACCTGAAATTATGAGGAACTTAAGAGAAATTTTAGGGAAATATTTAATTTTTTCACATGATAAGACCCAGGAGAGCAAAAACCCACATCTCACCAACCTCTCTTGGAACCTTTGAGCCTGTGCAATGCAGATAGATTACATACTTTGCGAAGGTAATGCAAACTTCTGAACAGCATCATAATAATTGTATGCTGAATTAAGACAAAAATGGTACTTTTGAAGAAATTCACCAAGAAAAAACCCAAAAAACAAACAAAGGGAAAATATCACTGTTCCTAATCAGCATAAACAAATGTAAACAGTAAAAATGCCATTTTCTTCTTCCAGCTGTACAGAGGAAAGTCACCAGATCTGGTGTCACTGATGTACACAGATCTTAATACAAAGAACAATTTCTTCGTGAAGGATGGATCTCAAAGCAAAGGACTGTTTGACTGAAATTGTTTCTTTTTTGGCCCATGCAGTCAGTTGAGATAAAATTTTGATAGTTCCACTGTGCTGTTTTTGTAGTTAGTTTTCAAATTGTATTATTGTAATTTTTTTCAAAGATGACAATCATTTTACCAAGTCATTTCAGACTTTTGCCAATGGCTTCTCTATGTCAAACATTCTTTTACTTTAGGGCTTATAATTTTAACACTGCTAGAGACATGGTGATTTCAACAAATCAAGAATTTTTTTTTCATTACTTTCCAATTACCTTTGCTTTTTTTACTGTCAGGGACTGTGAAATAGTGCTCATTAACATGTCAATTATAAGTCCACGTTAAGAGCTCATTTAACCTATGAAGGTCGAAAGGCTTAGTTTAAAATATCAATAGTGAATATAAGATAATGATAAGAACTATTAAATAAGAATGCTGAAAGAAATCAGATTAGATAAGCACACCTTTTACACCTATTACATAACCTTAATCCTTTGTGGGTTTTGCTTTTCTGTATGGTTGTAGGTTCTCTTTTATAAATATCTGCATTGGCACATTTGCAAAACTTTCCAGTATTCTCTTACGTAAAATACTCAAAAGCCCAAAATTTGTATAGTTTCAAGAATGGACAAAAGGGAAAGATGGTTGATTTAGCTGTAAGTCATAGAAGTTGGACTGCCTTTGAATAGTTGCATGGCCACAATCATTTATTAAAAAGTGTAGAGCAAGTCTGTGTAGCCTAATATTAGAGTGTTTTTCTGAGTTTGTGATTTTGAAATTGGTGGGGTAGTCAGTGGAGCTCAACAAAAAGATATTTTATTTTCATTAATTAACAGCGTCTGTCAAGAATAAGACAATTGATAGTGCTTTTGATATTTGATATTTCTGCTGTTGAAGGCAGATTTTTGCTTGATTGCATCCTACTTTTCATTGAAAGCCTTTCTATTGGCCAATTTTAATATTTGCCAGCAAAATTAATTACACTTAGGTAATTGATAGTTGATTAGTTGGTATAAAATAATATTCTTAGAGCATTCTTCCTCTTTTTTTCACCTATTTTAAAATTATGAAAACGAGAGTCCTGTCAATAGAGAATTAGGCCCATGAATCCTCTTCCTAGAAGACAAACTCTTTCACGAGAAAAGAAAATCTTCCACTGGAGATAAATTTAAGTGTGTTAAGTGAATTCATTTTCTGATGAAAAGAAATAAAACAAAAATAAGAAAATCATGGTATACAGGGATATCACAGAAAGATTAGAATTTGGATTTTGCTATTTATACTTGTGGGTGCTGTGAGATTTTCAGAGGAAGAGAGAGTTATTGCTTACTAAAATAAGAGAGAATAGATAAGAAAAGGAAAGCAGAGATTTTTAATTTTTTTTTTTTTTTATAGGATTGCTTATATAGCTAAGGTTGTGTTTAACCTAGATAGAAGAATATCTTGGGATAAAACCAAGAATGTGTTTTTATTCATGTGCCAATAGATATCAATTATTCAGCATTTAGAAATTCTCAAACAATGTGAAGTCTGGAGCCCAAATAAAGAAGGCTTTAGAGCTGTAAGACTGAATTTAAATTAATAGCTTGATGTTTAATTGTAAAACTTGAGAACAACAAGCACCAGGATCTTGCCGATGCCATAGGTTAATATAGGTTTAATTCAAACTCAATTCAGATCATGAATGGATCACAAGAGAAAATGATATTCACCATTTTGAGCTAGTGAAGCCTAATATTTTTCCTCTGTTTTTTCATACCACTCATTGTTAAAGGATTAGCAATCTTCTTCAGAAGAAATTCAGGACTAGAGAGACACCTGCCAAGGCAGGTAAGAAGTGAATCGCCAGCAGTTCTCTGGAGGCAGGTACACACCTGGTTCAAAGCAGGATTATTAGTATCTCGGTTTCTTGAGCACTATATTCCCTCATACACTATTGAGAAAAAAAGAAAAGATGCAAATATGTAGGGGGGTTTGAATTGCTTCCATGCTACTTAGCAATACCAGAGAGCTGCCTGAAAACATAGAGAACAATTTAGAATAAGAAAATAAACAGACAAAAATTTTCAAAAAGCTGTCATGTTGGAGAGGAGAAAATACATTTATAAGACCCAGAACTAGAGAATCAGAGCATATAACTAGCTTGCATCAGTGACAAGTTATATTTGGTCAAGTCTAAGGTTTGCTGAAATACTTCTGAGGTAATGTAATTACTGATAATAAGAATTTGTTGCTGATTTCCAGTGTTCTTTAGTTTTCATCCTTTTTACCCACCTTTTATTATTTCTCTCCAATGTTGAAAATAGTTGTGGAAATATCTGTAATTTAATGAAAGTTTAGAAAGGAAATGTGAATTTAATGAGCTGTTTGAAAAGTATGTCTATAAAAAAAATAAACTATTTTATCTAAAAGTTTAAACATATCAGGAACAGTATGCCATTTACTTTATCTAGTAAAACACTTAAAAAGTACTAATGATTCTGCATAAATTGGATGGAGAGATTTTTTTCACTGAGTGCTCCCCCTCATGTAAAAAAAATAAAAAGAAGGATATTATTTATGTCTTGGGGAAAAAATAAAAAGAAGGGTATTATTTCTGTCTTGGGGAAAATTTTTTTTTATTTTTTTTATTTTTTCAGACTGAACAAGTTGTGCTACTGGTAGAAAAAGACATACATATATATATAAATAAATAAATATATGTATGTATATATATATATAAATATATATGTATGTATGAGCATGTACAGAATGTACAGAATCATTTAATGTACAGAAGCATTTAATCATCTTAAGTGCTAAGCAAACACAAAACTGAAAAATAGCCTAAGGACCACCAAGATCAATAGACTGATGCAAGGACAGAAGGACAAGGACAGAAAGAGAAGTGTACAGGTAAAAGAAACCAAAGTGTTCAAAGTTTTGTGAATAAGATTAATATGCTAAAATCACATAACTCCTCAATTATCATAATAGAACAGGCCAGAGATGGCATAAACCACATAAACTCTTCACACCACACTCAGTTTTTATGTCCTGTTGAGGTAATGTTTTTGGTCTATGATTTCTCAGGAAACATTCCTAGTCATGTTCTACTATTGGAATTGTTCACCGGAAAATTGTGGGAGGGTTCTACAGTTAAAATTTAGGATACTTCTCTTTTAATATTCCTAAAATGTAGAACATAGTCCAAGGTTTGATTGTCAGATTTGTGATATAATCCAACCAGACCAAGAGAATGAAAGAAAAAAGTCACCTGGAAGATACTGTTGTAGCGATCTGGTTAGAGGTAGAATAGGAATTTTTGAAATATGGCTTAGCTATAATATAACAAAATTTCGTTGTTCATGTTGATAGCACTTAATCAGTAGAAGGCAGAGAGGAAACAATTTTTTTAAAGTAGAAGTCAGATTGCCCTGGAATTCCTACATTGAATTTCTTGTTACTAATGAAAAGAAACTTCCATTTTCATGATATATATTGGTGGATCTTGTAGTTGAGAGCTGTAGAGAACTTTGCAAAAAGAAGTGAGCAAACCACTGCCAGGAAAAAAAAAAACAAAACCAATAAGCAACCCCCAAAAACATAGAGTAATATTTGTATGTAGTTTTTTGTAAAGTTTATGTGATTTTTCACTTCTCCTTACTTTAGGTATATTTTTCAACCTAAATAACCATAAATGATAAATGACCTGAAAGAAAAAGCCTATATGGTTTAGGATAAATATCTTTTTCCAGAAACATGGGAACCCAAACACCTCAATTTATTTTTCTTCCTTGTGTTATCAAAACCAGATTAAAATAAATAGGAAAATATTTATGAACAAAATAAAAGTATTTCTATTGGAAGGAGTGTCTTAAAAAAATAAATGCTTCTAGTAACATAAAATATTTCTTAATCTCAAATGCCTTGTTAAATATTTTAAATTTAACTTCTCATTTTGCCCGAAAGTTAAGCATTGCTTTTCTCAGATAAATCGATTGTACTCACTCAGACTGGACTTTTAAATTTATTTTATTTCTGTTACTTTTCTTTCTATTTTTTTCCCAGGCAGTGTTCATTGCACAGAGCTTCTAAGATACAAAAAAGTTTAAATCCAAAATGAAGTATCATTTCCAGAAAATTACATTTCAGATTTGAGGACACTCAAATTAGTGTTTACACACCCTTGTTTCAGGAAAAGTTCATGGATGGAGCTTTCACTATTTATGCAAACCCTTGAGGGTCAGAAGTTCAACTATTTGAAAGAAGTACAATTTTGTTAAGGAGGCTCACAGTAAAATATAAGGCAATTTAGCTTGAGTGCATATCAAATTTTCTACACATTTTCATTTTTTGGAAGTCCTAAAGAGGTAACTACTATCTGGAAAAAGCTGTCCTGTGCACAACTACGCAGGAAATGAGGACAGAGAAAAGAACATCCTTTTAAGGGTGAAGGAGGTACAAGAGGAGAGTGAGAACTAAGAGATTGTAGGCTCACAGACCCCAAAGATTGCATTTAGACAAATGTGTGAATCAAGGAAGCAAAAAACCCCAAACCTCAGCAACTTTCAGAATAAAAATTCATATAACTACGCTAAAGTTTTCTTATAAAAGGAGTTCATCAGAGACTGATAAGCAAGGGATGTAGGATGGAGACACAGAATGTGCCTCTGGGCACACTGCTGTGGCTCTGCTGAGATCCTGGGGGAGCTGTTGCTACTTAATGCTAGTATGTGTGGAGAAGCAGTCTTAGTACCAGATCCTTGCTGCTTTTCTAGTAGTCTCTCTTTAGTCTCAGTGCTAGTGATTCCAAATATATAGGAGGAGAAGACACTAATGAGAAACTGTAAAAATTAATTAAAAAGTCTATAAAGTTCTATCTGCACACATAAGAATATGAATTTTTAAATGAAGTACCATGAAGTAACAGAACTAGTGAGAAGTTTTATGTTCTACCATAAAAATAGAAATCTCAGCCTTTCACTAAAATGAAATTTCCATTTTTATTTCTGATGGATCATGTGATTTCACAGCACTGCACTTGCTAATAGTTAAGGGATTCCTGCCACATTTTGTGACAGAGTAAAATTCAGTTGCCAAATTTGAATGAGAAGAATAAAATAAATTAAGTATTTTTTAATGGGGGATATATTTAATACTACCCTTAGAGTTTAATCTCAATAATAGTTTCATTATGTATATGGGTAGGAATAAAAAAAGAAGTTAAATTCATTTTGCTAATATCAACTTAACATCTCAGCTAAAGGTATGCTCATATAAATATGTAAAAAAAAAAAAGGAATTTCTCAGAAGGCATTGAATCAATACCTCAATATTTAAAGTATTTTAATGAATCAATACCTGTTTGAAATAGTTGCCTCATCACTCTAAACTTGTGATTGTGTAAACCAAATATATACAAACAGTGACATGAAAATAATAGCAAATGGCTTCCCATTTGAGTGTGAAGTTGACTTAAGACGAACTGTTATTGTCATAGTTGAACAAAACGTACTTCTCCAAAATGTCCTTCCATGTCATTACTCTCAGAAACTCTTGATGAGCTTCTCTTTTCAAGATGCACAAAGTTTGTAGGAACAGGTAACAGAAAAATCAGGCTGACACAGAAGGCTTCTGAAACAAAGGTGGGAGAAACCAGGGGGAGAAAACTTCAAGTTAAATCCAGGCTGGGAACAAATATTCTGAGTCCGACTTCATTTTGTTAGTGAGAGTGTAGAGAGAAGAGAGCAGTGGGCGCTGTGGGGAAGTGGGGGAGGTTAACAAGTGGGCCAGCAAAAGGTCATTAGCTCTTGTGTAACAGGGAGAGGAGGAGGTGAGCACTTGTGGGCTGAGAAACAGCCATGCATTAGTGGGAGCTGAGATGTGGGGTGAATTTCAGGGGACCATAAAACTAATGCTCCCAGAGAACAATTTTTGTGTAAGAATGCGTATAACACTTTTCACACACGCTTCTTAAGTATTTCCTCTGTTTTCTGGTTACTTGTGCTCATGAGCAAACACCTTCACATTCACATTGACCCTGAAATAGAAACAGGATTTTTAAGCTCAGATTTTATACAGTGTGTATCACTGCATTATCACATAATGAGATTCCATACAACAGATGGTTCCATATTTCACAAGGAATATACTGTCTCCACCAAATTACTAGGAGTCACTTCCAAAATAATTTTAACTCCCATTAATAAAACTGATTTACTAGATTTAGTATTTATGCTCTTTTTGGAAAACTCATCAGATTTAAACATCTGACTCATATATAAGTCTAAGTGTTAAAACATTATGATCTGCCCTGGGTGATAAAGTGAAGCAGTTTACAAAGTAAATGACATCTACAGCCACTCCAGCAGTCAGCTAATAGCATGAACACATTTAGGGGCATGGCGTCATTTCCCAGAATGTGACACAGAAGCACAAAGTTCTCTTGGAGACCACAGTCAGCTGTTTATTAGTGTCAGAACAGTGTATAACAATGTGACTTTGTTTATTCCAGAAGTGCCTTTGTACTGTACAAGCATTGCATAGTGTTATTTGACAATGAAGAGCTTAATATCTTTCCAGACTACAGCTACAGAACTTTCAAATCAAAGTACTTCAATCTTGAAAATGAAAGAAAAGCAATGTGAAAGATTCTGTTCTAATGAAGTGTGGGCCTTCTCTTGGGAATAAAAATATGATAATTCATATAACTGAAGCATTCCATGTAAATTGTCAGCCATTCAAATTAAAGAAGTAACTAATGAATAACTGCATGCAAGATTGCATGGTGATTAGCAGTACAATATTTAATATCAACTGATGTTATCAATCATTTCCCACTGTAATTACCCAAGGTGTTGAATAGAAAATTGCTTTTAAAGAACATTTCAATAAAAGAAGTAATTATTACAGGTAACTTGTAAAGGAGACTGTTGCCACATAGTAGGAAGACGTCAAAAAAGTTTTCTAGCCTTATGAATATTTTATTCCTTTTTTGTAATAAAATGAAATAAATGTTTTCTGAAAAATTCATGTGCAAAGCGAGTAAGAAGCACATAGAAAAACAGTCCCTAAACTCACCAAATACCTAATCATTAGTGAATTTTTTAATAATGAGAAAAAAAATATTTATATGGTTAGACACAGGCACAGGGCCTATATGACATAATATTTACTGCCAGAGATATATATGCATGAGTTGAAAGATTACAAGCACATTGGCCTTTATTTTTGATAATGCAGTTTTAAAGTACATTTTCCACAATGTGTTATGCTTTCAAATAAAACAGTGTACATATTTATATTTATTTATTACTGCAATCTGTGGCGATGCTATTCTCTGCCTATGTCATGCAAAGAGTTAGTGCATGCTAACACACTTTTCAAGATGACCAACAAGCTGCTTTTCATCATGCACCAGTAAAATGAAGAATTACTTTTCATGGAGTCTGTGAAATTATACTGATGTAGGACTCCTTGTGTGATCTCTCTTAATTTTGGCTTTTGCAGGTATTCTATTTGATTGAGCTAGTCATTAATTAGAGCTGGGACTTGAATCTGAGTTTCTTTTATCTCAGGTGTATACAAGTGACTACCAGATTAATAGACATTCTGAACTGTCAAAGTGGTTGAGGGATACATTTCTCTTTGGTTTTGAACAGAAATTTCATCCTTGAGCTAAGAGACTTTTCACAATATAATTTTAACCAAATAGATAGTTTTGCTTTAATTTCCAGATTTGACAACCATCTCTACATAAACCATTTTCTATAGATTTTATATTAACATCATTAAATAGGGATGAGGTGGGCAGGATACCTCCAAATCAGTTAAACCCACTCTTAATTCATTTGCACTTCAAGATATTTTTAAAGAGTATGAGAGTTAATTTGACTTCATGTCCTTGGACTGTGCTATTGGTCTCTCACACTAATTTATTTTTTAATTGATGGCACAGAATCCCAGAAGAGTTGAGATTGTAAAGGACCTCTGGAGATCATCTTGTCCAACACCTTTGCTCAAGCAGGGCCACCAATTATCCAAGATGATGTCCAGATGGTTGTACATTTTTTCATATATTTCATATTTTCATATATTTTTAATTCTCTACTTCTTTGAAATAAATCCAGGTGTCCTTAAGCTTTATTTTCTTTCCTTATTCATTAGTTCCAAGGCCAGACCTACTATTGTGAATTAAAAGTATTAAAGTGGAAAAAAATTCATGCTTCATTACATCTTGCTTAATTTCTTTTAAAGATCTGGAAATGTAATTGTGGAATAGGAGGAACACTAGTACTGTCTTCAAATACTAAGTGAAGAGCTGTTATATACTTTATACAATCTCTGAAAAGAGCAACTAGGAGTTTCAGAATAGAAGGCTCACATATTTTCACTTCTAAAGAGATCTGAAGAAGGCTACCTTTCTGCCATGCAGTTTTTAATTTGGTCCTTAAAATACATGAGATTAATACCTTTTTTTTTACTGGAGAAGTAAGTTCTTGGTTAAGACAAAGTGAAAGGATTGAGCTATGCCTGGCTCATTGTAATTGTAATGACAATTAAATGTAATTTAATAACAATTGTACAAATATACAATTAACAATTGTAACAACATTGTAATTGCAAAGAAATCAAAAACAACAAATGGAAGAGGATATGTTAAGGATGCATGGAAACCTGATGTCATGCAGAGAAGATAGCTACTTTTAGAGTCTGCAGGAGACACTTTTTTTTGCTAAGTGCTTTTTACACTTTCCCTAAGCATCCTCTATTACAAGAGAATCTTCTTTTTCTATATGAGCCCACAGATTTTTCATGAAGTGTTTAGAAATGTGTTTTTAGAAGACTGTCGGTAGAGCCAGGAAGACAGCTAAGCTAGCCAGGACCAGAGCTGGACATAAAAAAACCCCAGGAAGACTGAAGGGATTTAAGCTAGCATTCCTTATTCAGACCCTGGACTACACAGCTTTCTCACAAGCCTCAGCTGGGAATCCTTTCCTACTGTTAGGCATATAAAGTGAATTGCTCACTACAGCAAGTCATGCCTTAGTCGCTGAACAGCAGTCTTCATCTTAAAGTAAGGATCGGCAGAAAACAGAATCTTAACAGGCTCTGCCTATGCTGTTTCAAGCAGAACAAACAAAACAAAGAGCTAAAGCAAAGGAAAAATCAAAATAACAAAAAATGAACATCCTAATGAGAGCAGCTTATATTTATACTTCCTTGTACTACACTCTTCTAAAGTACATGTGATTTGGAGAGGGCAAAAAGGAGTAATCATAAAGAACTAAGTAAGGAAACATTAGAACAGGGTATCCAGTGCTAATTATGATCAGGGATCCAGTGCTACAGCTTAACTCAAGGTCTTTTTTCTGTAGACAGACAGTTAAATTGTCATGGCTTCAAGAAACTTGCCATGATGAACCTGGCCAGTGAAGGCCATGCTTCATCTCCTCTGGAAATGTAGCAATTGTACACCATGATTCAGACTAGGAGTCTTGAAATGCTTGCTATCTGTGTAATAGCTGTAGTATGTAATTCAGTTGAATAAGTTATTAAATTGATCTGTTGCAAAGGAAGATTAATAACTCCACTTCTGGGATGCA
Organism: Pseudopodoces humilis; assembly: GCF_049639895.1. NCBI lineage: Eukaryota > Metazoa > Chordata > Aves > Passeriformes > Paridae > Pseudopodoces > Pseudopodoces humilis. The sequence continues at coordinate 57,771,372 of NC_142201.1, read as the reverse complement.
CTCATCAGTTTTGAAAAATGTCAGTTATGAATTAAGATGCCTACAAGTGGTAGGGGGATGCTGCAGTACTTTTAAAACTCCAGACCTCCTATTTCCTGTGAGTTGACCACAGAGAAAGATAAACACCCCAGTGATGAGTAATTCCTGTTCTTGATACTCCTGATGACCTTCTTGAAAGCTAAAAGGTAAAATAATTTTACTTGATCAAAATGTGCTCTTCATCAAATTATATTTAAAGACCATACTAATCCTGAAAGAGATAAATGACTTCTCAATGTATGTGGTGTGACTCTTGGCAAGTCTTGTGCTGTTGCACTGAGCTGTGTTTCTAAGCATAACAAATGGAAATCGCATTATCCATTTCACTAAAAATAAGGATGCAAAGGAAATGTTCTTGTTCAATACCTGCTAAAATGGCCTACAGCCTTCCTCCTTCCTTGCCACAAACAGATGTTTGATTGTTTCTTAGCTGAAAAAATATGTAACAAATTTCCTCCTACCCATGTACCTCAGGTCTTCTCCCCTCCTCCCCAGAGTATCTCAGTGCCCCTTGTTATGCTGAAATTAGTAGACCTTTGTTAAAAAATCCCCATGATCAGAGTTTTAAAATAAAAGCTTTCTGATATTTTTTTTTCTCCCTTTTTAACCTAAATAATTTCAGTGAGCTTATTTACAGCACAGCTCTGCTAACAGTTGTGTCAGTGCAACTAAGGGAACAGAAAACTGGGATATTCAACTGGAAGTGACTAGCCAGAAAGAGACAAAATCAGGATTCTAAAATTCCAGAGAGGAAATACATCACTGAAATTCACTCTTACTGCATTAAAGCTCTAGGATGAAACAACACAGTGGTGCTGAATGAATGGTTCTGAAAGAGCATATGCAAACACTTTGCTCTGGTACATAAGGGATTTCTTTATATTCTGCAGTATAATGCATACATATTCAGATATAGTCAGATTACTGTTTGTAAACTGGAAAACAAAACAAAACAAAACAAAAAACATAGCCTCTAGTAGCAATTCCTGAAAAGAAAGAAAAAGAAATTCCTTAGGGTAAACTGTCAGTTTACATTGCAATCTTAATAAAAAGGAACAGTTGAAAGGAATCAGGCCTCAAAGTAATAACCGTGTCAGAAACTGGATTGTAAACCCATATCATAGAATTATTTTGATTTATGTTTGTAGTATAGAGAAAAATACCAGAGAGAGTGTACAATGAAATTTTACTAGAATGAAGTCTCAGAATTTGGTCTCTGTATAGTTTGCTACTCAGAAGCCTTGCTCAAGAGAGCCATAAACCTACTTTAACGGAAGTTACTAATTTGCCTACTGTGTGTTGAGTCACCTAATTGTTGTTTAGGTTGATGTAATTGCTATGATAAAAGTAGTAAAATGAACTAAACTAGACTTTCAGAGATACAGAATGATGCCCTCATTAAATTTAGAGATGATCACTAAATACAATCTGATTGGCTATTAAGGCATTTCCCAGTGTTAATTCTGCATAATAAAATGTTTTACATCATGTAAGAGACACCACAGATAGAATGATGCCAAAAATGAATAGAGCTGTTTGAAGTTTGATTACCCAATGCATCCCTCCTTTATAATTTTCTGATTTCTCTGTTCATAATTTTGGTTCTTTATAGGCCATTTTGGAATTGAGCAGCTTCTAAGAAAAAGCCTGATGCTTGCAGGGCGGGGGAGAAAAATATACTCTACGTGCCCAGAAAATGGCTACAAAAAAAAGATGTTCATGTTCTGCTAAATTGTTTTTAAAGGGGGAACTACCAGTTTTGTGCGGAAAAATAAAGAGAAGAAAAATACCAGCAGACAAAATGGTCTTAAAAAATAAGTTACTTTAAAAGTAATGTTCTGTATCTCCATTTTATCAGTTTCCAAAATTACATACAAAAGAGCAAGCTAAATTTGAGATGTTAACCTCTGCATGTTCCAGCTACAGGACTGTGCTATTGCATTATGCTGTCTCAGTATCTTTTATATATTATCATTACTAAAGATTTTTTTATATTCTGTCTTGAGTGAAGAAGTTATTTCCTGACTTTTGCATATAAAATATATAAATAAGTATATTTAAAAAAAATATATATCTACTTATAAAATAGGGACTATAATTGAATTTTCTTCACTTCCCTTGTTGTGTAGAAGAGTGTTCAAATTAGCATGTGTGTTTGCAGGAAGCCATTAATTTATATATAAAGAATTCAGGGCATTTCTTGTTTCCTCTGCACTTTACCTCAAATACTACAGGACTCTGCACGACAAAAGTATTACTGAAAAGATGCTACACAGATTCTTCTTTTAATTACCAGGAAAAGTGAAACTTGTTCATCTGGGAATCAGTAAGGTCTTTCAGGAGGGGCTGCTGAATCAACCCTGTATTTACACTGTTCTCTTTTCCTCTGAGGTTTGTTCTCTTAACACATCTCACTGAAGTTTTCATTCAACACTACATTGCAATCATGTTGAAGTCCTGTATATAATTAAAGTTACCATTTTATATGTCTGTTGTCAAGTTCTTCCTCAGGACACCCATGCTCTTACTCTAAAATGTAACAGAATGCCTCAATAGGCTCAGGCATGAGTATGGCAGTCATTGACCCCATATATTAATTTTGGCATAAATGACTCCTTGACCCTCATATTTGGCAAGTAAAGTACATTTATTCCTGACAATTTGGGTTAGAACCAGACTTGTCTATTTGTAATAAAAGTTTTCTTTAGCTAGAAAATAACATGCATGCAGAATATTCATACTAAGGAATATATATTTTTTCATCACTTATGGTGATTAATTTTCTTTCAAGCGTTAATTAGACACTCTGCACCTATGAGTCTCTAGGTTATTTGCTATAATTTAGGGGGCAATATATTTTACACAAATTTTATTAAAATCAAGTTAAAAAGATTTCATTAAATGCTCTTTTTACTATTGAGATTTTCCACATTGCGAGATAGGGAAAAAAGAATGTAAATGGACAGACAGAGCTGAAAAGTCAATCATTTTTTCAGGACCAACCCAAGGAACATCATGGGCTCTAAATTTTACCTCTTGATGTCTACCACCTGAGTACTGTAAAAGGAAACAGACACCAAATACAGAAACCAAATAGGATACAAAAAGAAAAAAAAAAGCATCAAAAAGAAATCTGAATTTGTGATCATGTTTGTAGGTGCAAAGCCTCCCCTGTATGATTACTAAATGCTTGTCTAAACACAGCAGTAAATAACAGCCATTAGCAAAAAAAAAAAAAAAAAAAAACCACCAAAACAAACCATATCAATTAGGTACTTACTGTGCACTTCTGTAGCAAAAAATGCCTAATATGGACAAATTATAAAGTGAATGCATGTTTGACATCTTGTGGTCCATTTCCTTTGAAATATGCACTTAAATGTTAATATTAGATTCCATATACAAAGGCCACCCACAACAAAGATGAAAGAACATAAAAAGCCTGTAGTTGAAAGTATAAGTACCAAATCTGATGGAGCACAGCAGTTATAAAAACATAAAACATGTTGAAAACATCATAATTGTAGCTGGTTAGAGATCAAAGAGATATGCGCAATAAAAGCAAACATAAACAATCAGATAAGACACGTTAAAAAAGAGTTCTGCTGTTAACTTGAATGATAGCTATGAAGTAATATTTAGCTGACATTATTCAATTAAAAATAAAATGGTTTTATGACATTGATTTTTTGAGTTATTTGCTTGCTTCAATTTTAAAATTAAGCAATTATCCTTTGAGTACGAACACACATATTTTGGATTTATATAGGCTTTAGGATATAAGTATATATGTGCACATACATGTGCATATATATGTATGTATAGGTAGATGTACACACACACATTATGCACGCATTTGTAGGAGTGCATGTTCATTGTTCATATTTCTTAAGATTGTGTCGGTGAAGATTTTATATGGCATGTTATGGATAACTGGTAACACCTGAGAGAAAATATTTCATAGTCTGCAGCATATAGTAATTTAGTGTGTTACTCAAAGACGGTCCTTAAAATAATATTATGGAAGTATGATACTTGAAATTTCAACAAAACATGCCACCTGCAAGGTGAGAGGCACCTATCACAGACTAAATTCCATCAATTTTACGTTTTATAGGTGTTTGTTTTTTTTTTTTCAGGAGATATCTTGCATGACAGAATTTGCCAGAGTGTCCATGGCAACACGTATCTTCCCCAACACAGAGTCTACCTCAGAAAATATTGAAAGTGGATGTCTTCTAACTTTAGAAATCCTCAGACAAAATGAGCTACACAGAAGAAATATCTATTCAAGCCTGCTAGCTACAAAAGGTCCTAAAGTGATCATCTTATTGTAAAAGTCTGAATTCATCCCTTTGCATCCCAGCTGCAGATAAAATAAGATGACCTACTGAACATAATGACACCCCATTGCTTTTTTCACACAGAACCAGCAACATAAATGTGACAGAGATCCTGCAGATCCACCACCATGTGACTGCATTTGGAGTATCCACGAGTGCTCACGTTTTTGGGCAGCAGGAAAGGAATGTTGGACCATAAAGTCTCAGCAGAAAGGCTTTCTGTGAAAGTTGTCCTTAAAAAATCCACATGTTGCTGAGAGAAAAGGATATTTCCTGGAAGCTCTGGCTACAAGACCAATTACGAGACTAGGGTATTAAGTTACTAAAAATTTAAGTAGCAATTGAAAATGCCTTCATGAGGACCTTATGAAAGTGAGAAAGAGAATATGGACATACATTGCAAAAGCTTTGAGTTTCTGGCCTCACAAAAATATTTCTTGTTCAGCGTTCTAATGATATGTTCTCAGATATGAAGGAGGTTAAAAATCAAGATCAGCTTCAACTTACCTTGCATCCTTGAAATTAAAGTGTCCTAATTATTTTCTTGTTCAATTGTTTGTACAGTCATTTTAATTTCAGTTATTCAGATTGTCTTAGTGTAACAAAATCAAATAATTATAAAAAAAAAATTCCAACAAATTTCAGTATTCACTAACAAACTAATTTTAGGATTATGCATTTATTCGGAAACCCTCTGGAGAAAGTATTAAATTTACTATTGTCTCCATCTTACGAAGTCTATTCTGCTATCCTGTAATTGAGATCATTCTGGTTTTCCCTCATCCCAAGCCTTGTGTTTGTAGCCAGCTGCCACAGTGGATGTCAGAACTCCTAGTGAATGACAGGTCACTTGGATGTTTTTGTCCATGATAGCACAAGTAAGTGGTAAGAGGCAAAAACCAAGTTTATAGATTGTCCTTTGGCAGAAAAATCTGCACAACATAGTGATGTCAAGAAAGAACTGCCAAGGACTGAGGTACAAAGTTTCCTAATCATTCCTAACTGAAATACTTTAGGATTTCCCAGTGTCAGATTATTTACTTCTTCTTTTTATGTTGAATATTTCAGAGTCTTATACTGTGACATGTAAACAAGTTAGCATCAGTAGCAAAGCATCATAAATTAGGAAGATCTTTTATTTATTATTTTTCTTTCACTTCTCCTACCTTGGGAGCTATTCCTTGTATTTACAATGGATAATTCTGCTTGATCTGTTAATATGATCCCAAACACACTAATACTTTGAAGTACTACTACTATATTTACAAAAGTTTATTTTTTGCCTTATTGCACCTATCAATTGGAATACGGTTGGGTTTTTTTCTTTCCAAAAATAAGAGATCGTTCCTCTTTTCCCTTTTGTCTCACTCCCTCTTCTATTCTGTAAATGGGTTGTGGTAATGTTTATTGTTTATGATGTAAAATGCAAAAGTTTAGTGAGAGTCCTTGAAATATACACTTATGTCAAATTTGAAGAAGGCATTATGAGAGCCACAAGCTGTAATGTAAATCTTGCAGGAAAGGGGAGATGTTACAAAACCAAACTTAATTAACAGCATCCAGAGTATATCATCCACACAGACACCGAGATTTGCTAACCCCAGAACTGTATCATCTGCCAGGTGTATACACTCTCATCAAATTCAAAGAGACAAACAGAGATTAAAGTAACTTCGTTTATTTGATATACTCATATTGATGAGCATGGTGATAAAAGTACCAGGCATGATCTTCTAATAACAAACTAGTGAAATGCCTGGTAATAGGAATTTGAGATGGGGATCAGCATAATATAAAACTGGAGAGAGTGGTGGATCTGACAGGGGGCTCTGATGCTGTCCAGAGGGTCCTTGACAGGTCCCCAGGCTTCATGGAATTCAACAAGAAGTGTTGATTCCTGTATCATGGGAAGAAATAATTACAGGCAAAAATACATAGTGGGGGCCACCAAGCTGAAAAACAGCATGTCAAAAGAAGGTTTGGGGGTCCTAGATGTAGATGTCAAGTTGAACACAAGCCAGCCATGTGCCCACAATGAGAAGAAAGCTGTGGGAAGGCGGGATCCTGGGCTTCGTTAGAAGAAGATTTGCCAACCCTCTCCTCAGAGCTTTTGAGGCCACACTAGGAGTACCTTGTTCAGCACTAGGCTCACCAGTACAGAAGAGACATGGAAAGAGAGAGCTGGAACTGCTCAGTCTGGAGCAGATAAGGTTCACAGAGAGTCTCAGGGGAGAGTATAAATAAGACAGACCTAGGCTTTTCACAGGGTGCTAATTAACAAGGCAAGAAACACAAACTAAAACCTGGAGGTTCAGTCTGAAAGTAACAAAAGAGTTTTTTTCTTCTGTGAGGGTAACCAAGCAACCTGACCAATCTACGAGGTTCCCAGGGAAGTTACGTATTTATTCTCCATCTTTAGAAATATTAAAAATGCTATCTGGATTGGCAACTGGCTTAATGTGGCCCTGCTTGAGCAGAGAGGCTGGACCAGCTGAACAGAGTTGCCTTCCAACCTCAACCATTTTATGAGTCTGTGATCTATTAATTTGGTTTAAAAGTGTTCTTATTTAGGGTTCAACTATGTTATTAATGAGATAGTATTTAATAAGAGCATTGCTGAATGATAGGGGGAAGTTTTAAGAGGAAATGTTTAAATTTTGGAGAATATCATATATGTTCTAAGAAGGATGTGAAATACTGCTTTGGGACTCAATGTCCAAGCAGTGATATCCCACAATGTATGATGCATCAATGTTAGGAATAGCATAGATTACACTTCTGCAAAATGCTTTTAGTGGTGGGAAGAAGGTAGTCAGTGACTAATTAATATATTATATTAAAACAAGGATATAGAAATTCTTAGCAGAGACTTGAGACTCAGAGCTGAACAACTGAAAATTATTCTTGCATTTTTCCAGTATTGTTGAAAACTCTGCTAATGAGATCTTCTAGTATCAAGAAAATAGAAAGGATTGAAAGAGTACATAGTGTTATTGGGAATTACATATTTCAGTGAGGAATCTTGTTACCTAATTTGAAAGTGCTAGAGAATGTAAATTGTTAGGGAAACAACAACAACCAAACCCTAACCAAGCAAAGCCAAACAAACCCAGAAAGCCCTTAAATTAGTATTTGCCTGGTGGACAGTGTGATAGACAGTAAAGAATAGATAAAATATATTTACTGGCATTAAATCAAGGACCACTAGAATCACTCAGTTTCACCTGGAATTTAGTGCAATAATTGGAAAAACATTTTGCTGTTGTTAAGCACATCTTCCTCTAGAACATGTATAGAAAAAGTATTAGAATAAAAACTTGATATTTTAGGAATATGTAGTTTTTATATAAAAGCTCCTTCTCAAGTACCGTAATTGCTAGATGTATTTTTGACTAGAAAATTGTGCCCATAACTTTGAGGAACAACTTATAATGAGAAACAAAAGAAATCAACTTGATAGTCACTACAGTAAGTGACTGATCTGATTTTGTCTTTTGGCTGTTAAGTGCTCATGACAGCTTTGAAATTCTGATGAATATTTTCTGCTGGAAAGACATAAAAGAAAGTCAAAATTAAAACTAAAGACAGAAGAACTAGAATAGAACTAGAATCTAATGAACTTAATTTAGAAAAAAGAAATTTTTTGTAATGTGTAGTGTATCATAAACAAATGCTTGATAAATTTCAGTCAGGAAGAGGATAAAAGTCACTATACTAATTATTTAGTATTAGAGTAAAAAACAATGTAATAATCATTAAACAATAATAGACTTTTTTTTAATGTAATTATAAATATTTGATTAGAAAATTCTGTCACAAGCTGTGAAGAGAAAAGGACATACAAAAGTCCTCAAAACCAGAAAATGAGAGGCAGAAATCTGAAAAATTTTAGAGTAACTGCCAAAAATAGATTTCATTATCCTTCCTCATGAAATGTATTGAAGTTTAAGGAGGCTGTAACTGCATTCTCCTCAAATATCTGCCCTTAAATGGTGTAAACAACAAAGAAACAGATAAAGCTGCTTATAATTTTTTAGAAATTATGACTCTTAAATTAATTAATAATCCATTGATTAACTAATTAGGTTAGAAATGGTTTGGCTGAATTGGATGTGGTTTTGAATAGGAATAACAAATTTTTTTCCTACTAGCACACATGGAAAATATACTGACTTTTAAAATGGGTCATGGTTGGCTCAGAATACCTCTTTGCATCACATTTCTTTCCAACCTCTGTTTAGGCAGTATACTAAAATTGTCAGAAAAGTTTAGAATATGCTGTAAATAACAACCGTGAAGTTCTGAAACTGGTGTCACATTTGCCTGTTATATGTTATGCTTTTCTGATAATAGAAAAGAAGATAGGATCTCATGTATTTCTCCATTCCTGGATGGCATTAATTTATACTATTTTTTTCTAGTGAGTCTGGTGGTTCACTAGACAGACAAAGAATTATTTATGGGCTGTAAAATGTGTGGCTGCTACAGAAGTCAAATTTTTCCTTTAAGCTCCGGCTTCTGTGGACCTAGCTACTCATACACTCAGTAACGGGGAAGGGCAAGACAATTATTTCATAAAAAATAGAATCCAAATCTGTTTCCTTTTTTTTTTTTAAATTTCAGTTTTGCAGGAATAACTCAAGTGTATCTCAAAGAGTAAGTTGGAAAAGTTTATGTGTAAAAAATTCTGTATTTTCCAAAGTAATTTTTTCTTTCACATTGTTGAAGAGCTGATTTTTATACTGCTTTTAATGAAAAACATATCAGAAAGTCCGCCTTACAATCAGGACTAAAATTTCCAGTCTAAATAGAGAATCAACCTCAGGAAAACAAACAGAGTGCATAGGGCATTAAAGTCTTGGTAGGCAACATGACACTTTAATTCAAATTTCTGCTCCACCTAGTGCAAATCTGGGACTAGAATCTTTGCCTTCTACATTGCAGGTGAGTGCCCTAATTCAGTTTTAAAAGCCATTATGGAGTTTTGCCTCTGTCTCATATTGAAAAAAAGAGAAAGAAGAATGCAAATAGTTAATAATTCTTTGGTGGGGTCCAAGAGTAGAGGTGCAGAATGTTCTTTGGATGTGTATTAATGTGAAATAACTTGACTCCCTGGTACATACATCAGCCCTGTCCTCTGAGCAGCAACACAACATATCCTAATTCATTCTTGGGATCTCCTTTAAAGAAAACTAAGTAATGTCTTCCAAGTGAATTAAACTACAGCTCTGAGAATCTGCTCTCTACAGGAAGTGTGAATGATGCTAAACCAATGCCAAACCAACTCCTCTTGGAAGCTACATCATCAACTCCTCCTGTTCAGTGTCTTTGTAGACAACTGACATTTCTGAGCACAATACCCAAAGACATGCAACATGCTGTTGGAAGCATGCTGCAAAACATCATCTGATCATTCTCTGTATTATGAGCTTTAATTAATGTTAACAATAAATTATATATGCTCAAGGGACATGGGAGCACCATCTGTCACTCAGAGAGAGGATCAAGTGTGTAGTGGACTGGTCTTCAGCCACAGGAAAGCGAACCACTCTGTGACACCTGAACAGGAGGACAACAATCACTTTGCAGCTGAGTTTAAGTACGGTCTTTGCTTGGCTTGATTCAGAACAAGGGCTCAGAATTAGTTCTGTTTCATCTCTGTTGAAAGTACCAACCACAGTACTAACAAAGGGGCACTGTCAGCCTCTCACAAAAGGCTCTGTCTCCTGTGCACATGAGTTCTGAGAGTTCTGAGAGAGTCCAGACCTCTTTCACTCACTCTTCATTATTTGAAACTGGCACCTGGATGCCTCAGAAGGCATATTGACAGCATAACTCACAAGTATCTAGTACTCCTTGTGTCATATAACTAAAAAACCCTATTAGCACAGGGAAGATTTTAAAAAAAGGAATTAAAAAAAAAATATTTTGCTTGAAAGGGTTTAAGTAAAAGTCCCCACTGTAGAGGTTCCTTTTACAGAACTTCTCTTTCATCCCCTGTTGTTGGTGGTTAGTCTGCAAAGACAAGGTATTTAAGTGTGCTTCTTGCTAACATTATTTCATTGCCATCACAGGTGTACAGAGTCAACATCCAGAAACAGAAGTCCCAGTTGATGCTACAAGAATTTTTTTTCAACCACATTAATCACTCCACTGAAGTTTGGCTTATGATACCTTGCATACAGCAAAACAAATAAACTCCCACATCAATAACTCATTCAACCACATGGAATTCTACTTACCACATGACTGAACATACTATTGATTTTAAACTAACAGCTATCCAGCTTTTTCATCCATCCAACAGTACTGGCTGGTTCCGTTTCTTTTCATTTCAGCTCCCAAACTTTTCCTTTTCCCTTATCCTTTCTGCCTAGCTTTCACTGGTAAAGAAAGTGGGTGCTTACCAGTGATTTGATTTTTAGCCAGTGTATGGTGTGCTTTCAGAAATCCCATGTATGATGCAATAGGGTTTTCTGTAGGGGCATTAATAGTCATTTATTTGCAGTACAATGCAAACAATTTTCTCTAATTTAAATTAATATCTAAGGACAATATTTTGTTGAAAACAAAGAACCATTAGAAATCATAATCCAAAATAATGTTTCTTAACAACAGAATCTTGTAGTTTAAGGGACTGGGTCCATCAAAGCACAGGAATTTTCATGATCTGGCTCACTTAAAGTAGACTGACCAGCACACTGTGAAATATACTGTAAGGAAAAGCCTTGTGGTGGTGTAGAAATGGTGTCGATAATGGAAAGATTTCCCTACTTCTAAATTTATTTTATTTTTTGCAACTTTGCAGTCAGTATGGAATTTATATAAGGCTGAATGAGTGACTGGACAGTTGTGCTAGAAAGTGGAAAAGAAGAGAAGGTTTGCATTGCAAGAGGTATCACAAAAAAGAAAGATTAGAAAATAAGACATTGAGGAAAAAACCTCAGTTTGCAAAGAGAAGCCTTGTAAGTTTTTGGGTTTTTTTGTTTTTTTAGCTTGTATCAAGAAGATTTATACAGTAAATGTAATTGTATTTGGAAAGCTTAGCATCTGTTATTCTTTCATATGATTAAAATACTTTAAATATCAAGACTCATGTGACTGAGACAACACTAGCTTGAAATAAACTGTTGCTTTCTTGGTACTAGCTGAATACTATGCAGTATTTGAAAGCTAAGAAAGAAAAATATATTTTTCATGAAAAAATGGCAAATGGAAATAGGCAAATGGATTTTGTCAGGAACATAAATATGCAGTCCTTTAAGGCTTGATTTTTAGAAAAAAATCTGCAAAGATTTAATATTAAAATCATCATATATTTAATATATAGGAATCATTTTTACAATATTTTAGTTGTAATCTTTAACATTACAGCAAGCGTATTTCCTTTCAGTTGCTTCTGTATTTAACTTTTCCTCATTTAACATTTCCTCAGTTTAAATGAGAAATCTGGTTTCTACAGTAAATCTATTCCAATCCTATGATATTTTTGGACTTTATTCCTTTTTTCAGTAAGGGATACTTATACCCTTACTGGGTAGATTTAGGAAAGCGGTAAAATATCTGAGATTAAACTAAAGCTGCCAAGTTGATCTGCCACAGAGGTTAAATAAAGTGATGCCTGTAAATCCTAGAATGGGCATCTCATATTCTAACAGTTGTCCTTCCATGAAGAAGCATTATCCCTTAATGTTTTTCAAGCAGCATCTGTGTGAATGTATTTCATTGTGAAATCCCTTGGACTACCCTAGCTCTAGTACATATTGGCAAATGGGTAGCCAGTTGCACCTGCCATTTGCATTGCTGCGGGAAAGAAAGTCTTGTCCTTTCCTGTGCCTGGGGGCCAGAGTTGAACACTGAGAAGCAGCCAGCAGCCACAGGCTGGGGTTGCTAAGGCCATGCTTTGAACAGACACATTGCTTAAACAATCTTTTCTGGACTGGAACCCATTTCTGGATGGCTCCTGGCTGTTTGGGGAAAGGGAGTTGTGGCTGTCCTAAAATATAGCGGGTGTTTCTCACAGGTATCCATTGCAAGCCCCTGTTTTCATGGTCTTAATCATTCTTTCAGATGACTAAGGGAGTATTCAACATAGGAAGATGTGACAATTTAAATTTGGCAAAAAAAAAAAAAAAGAAGTAAGGAAACTGCTAGAAACTGATTTAAGGCTATATTTCCACAGCCTTTCTCTACCACGAAGGGGAGAGCAGCCTATGACATGGTGTATAAAAAAGAAAGCAAGGGAGACTGACATATTAATCCCTCTTGTAAGCAAAAGAGTAAAGAAGTGTCTAGAGAAGTGCAGGGAATAATCAAATCTTTGACCAGGAACAAAAGGGAATAAACTGCTTTGTGAAAGGAACTAAAACAGATCAAAAAGGGGAGCAAATGGTCATGGCTGAGTCATTGTCTGTTTACTAGTTTGCCCCTGGGTTTTTACAGCTCTGAGTCAGAAACCCTAGAGAAATGTAGGAAACAAGGTTTTACACAGCCTTTCCATACTCTATTGACACATTTCTACAACTACTGAATTTAGTGACAATCAAATCCTGAAAATTTTAACTTTGCTAAATGAAACACACAAACAAAATAAAATGTTTTGCCAAATTTATTTTAAATATAAACAGATTTCAAGGAGTCTGTAGGCAGACTCTACAAACTGAATTTGAGATCCTTTATTTTAAAATCACTGCGTAGCACTTGGTGTTAGATACAGTTAAGATACATCTGATTAAATGAGCTGAAGACTGGGAACAAGACAGCTTACAAGTATAACAAATGTCTAGTTAGGTTTTAGAAAGCACTGATCAAAAAGCCCAGTTTAATTATGCACCTCATTATTTATCTTCTTTCTTTAACTGTTGTATTTTTCAGCATGTTTTAAATAAAATTGTTGAAATAAACTGTTTTACCAAAGGGTGCTTGAGTGCACAAATATGGTACCAGATGCCCTAGGATACTTGAGACAGGCATGATCTTGGCAGAGGCAACACAGGACTGCAGGAAATCCATGTCTAGACATCTAGATATCTAGACATTCAGCTGGAAGCCTGAAATGATGACAGAAGGGTCCTAGCTTGTTTCTAGCCACAAACTTTTAGGCAACTGATTCCAATGCTGTATCAGGCTGACTGTCATTATAAAGCATATCAAGTATAAACTTTAGACACAGCATATATAAAGTATAAACTTCATTCCCATACTTGTAAAGATTTAGGTCATAAGTGGCTTTAAATTGAAGAGGTTTATATGGTTTAAGTGAGCCAGAATTTGACAGTAGTGTTTTCAACCCACCACTTTTCTTTTTTCAATTATCTACAGCAAATCCAAAGTTGTTTGTTGAAGTGTTTTTGCAAGTAGGAGAGATGGGGGAAGCTGTGATCAAAAAAAAATCAGGTAAGAAAGCCCCTCCTATTGTGTCTTAATTCTCATGGCTCATTGTTCCTTGTTGCCATCCAACACCTTCAGTGCTGCCATGGTTCAACCGTGGTGGACAGCTAAGAACCACACAACTACTTGTTCGCAACATTTTCTCCCTGCTAACTGCAAAACAAACCAAAAAAATTCAAAGAAAAAAATCATTTCTCCACCAGTCCTCCCGAAACAAAAAGACAAAACCTCCAATACCCACGAAATAAACAAAAAACACAAAAAACCCCAGAAAACCAAACCAACAACAATAACAACAAAATAACAAACAAACAAAAAAACAAAGCCAAGAAAAATAAAGCAAGAGAAGAAAATACAATTGTTTCCCCATCAGCCAACTGGTGCCCAGAGAGCATCCAAGCCCTCACAAACCTCTCCTCACATCCCAATTTTTATTCCTGAGCAGGATGCCTTATAGTAGGGATGATGCCATATGGTATTATTTTCATTTGGGGTCACCTGTCCTGGCTGTGTTCCTTCCCAGCTCCTTGTGCACCCCACAACCACCTCACTGGAGGGGTGGGCTGAGAGGCAGAAAAGGCCTTGGCCCTATATCAGCACTGCTCAGCAGTAAGGAAAACATCTGTGTTATCAACAGTTTTCAGCACAGATCAAAAAAATAGACCCATAGCAGTTACTACAAAAGGAAAAATAAAACAATCCCAGAATTGTATCTTTCCCAGCCTAAGCCAGTGTTTATGGCATGTGCACTGCAAATCTACATTCAATTACTCTTGACAATATAATTTATGCAACTTCTGAATTTAGGAATTAAATGGTTTCCATGCAAAAATAAAAGCTATTTTCTATCTCCTGTTTTTTACTATTTCTACTTTTTACCTTAATTTACCTATTCTTTCTGGACTTTTCAAATTTCTTTAAAGGTTTTTTATTTTCCTTACATATATAAATATAATTCACATTCTTTGTTAAATTACTTTGCTCTCTATTTCCCTGGATGGATTATATCAGAGTAAATTTTAATTGTCAGTTCTTCCATTATTTCAGTCTCCCTAGAATGTTTGCTCAGTGCTATAAAATATCAAAGTTTCACTGACTATTTCACATTCCCTCATAGTCAGACTTTAGAACATCAAACCTAGTGCACTTCTTTCTCTGCTAAGAAGTCTCATAAGTACCCCAAATCTGAAGGGGTTTTTTTGCTGCATAGTGCATGTTCTCAATATCAGCTGTGCTTATACCTCTCTCAAGTCATTGCATTATACACAGAACTGCCTCTAACCATGTAGGCTATTTAGCAGAAAAACAAAACCAAAAGAACTAAATAAAAACAAATAGTATTTTCCCATGACCTCCCTCCCAACAATTTATAGTTCCTTAGAAAAAAAAATCCCCTTAAATTTTTTGCTTAGTTTCCTTCAAATTCAGTATCAAGGTAATTACTTTTCCTTTGATAAAGATTAAAGCCAAGCTCTTAGACACCATGCTGAGTGTACTGCCATATCTGCTCTCACTGCCCAAGAGATCTGTAGCTACATCAGTGAATTACCTGACTGCCTTTATTATCCAAATTTATATCAAAACTTTCTCTACTGTCATTCCAAGTGTTTATGCCATTTTTCTCAGCAGATTCTATTTCATTTCTCAGTAATGTTGCTATTCTTGCCTCCTGTTTTTTTTCTTATCTGTGCCTTATATCCTGACACTTTAAATCATCATGTTCTGTATTGATTCAGTAAAGTACACTGTTCCACTCATTCCGTATTGTACATATAAGTGAAAATCAACAAAAGTGTTTATGGGAAGTGAGGAGGACTGACAAATATGTCATTCTCAATTCTCAAGTTTTACCCTGATTAATGGGTGAGGACTCAACAATATGAATAACGATCGCTGGTTTCACAACTGTCTGTAGATGCCTGGCTGAATAGGATTTTGGTGCCTGAGTCCCTGGCAAAATCAATGAAAATTAGAATTGTTGTCCCTAAATAGCTTGGTATTCCTGTCTGCTGTAATAGCTACCAGTAGGACAGATACAGGTATCTGTATAATATTTAAATATGTGTGAACCAAACTCATTATCTCATAAATTTGTAATGAGTTATGAAATGAGAAGGATTGTTAAGAACCCGATCCTTCAAAATCCTATGGTTGTTTTGGTCTATAATAATAAGTAGATAATTTTGTTGATTTTGATCCCAGTTTTTCATCTTGTCTTTTAGACTCTCATGTAGACAGTGTTCTTCTCGGAAGAATTCTTATACTGACTGTACCCTAGTGATGAAGTCTCATCATCACAAGACCCCAGAATCCTGCAATCTACAGTTCTTATGAGGAAATTAAGAGTTTCAGTGGATGGAAGTATTACCATGATGTTGACTGAAAGAAAACGTTCTATATACATTCCCTAACAGAAAAGTAGAGGGAAGAAAAAAAAAAGGCGGCAATCTGATATTTACCCATGAAAAATGTCAATATCAAGGAAAAGACACATTCCACATTCAGTAGATTTTGATGTAAATTTATCAACAAGTTCTATTAAAAAATCTCAATATATTAAAATGTCCTTAAAAGGACAGACTAAAACTTCCAACCAGATAGGTTTATTTTAAAAAATGCAAAACCAGTATGTATGTAAAACAACAGCAATGCTTTACTATACTAAGTAAAAAAAAATATTTTTTTTACAAAAAAGCTTGGTTTTCTCATATAATTTCACATCTCTTTTAATCTGTCAAATTAGTGTGCAAGGATTGCCATCCTCAATTTTTCATTGAGTATTGGTAACACACTGCCAGTTGTCTTTTTTCCTGAGGATAGGAAGAAATTGCAGTTTCAGGGGTTTCTTTTAATTATTATTTTGAATCATCTCCTATATAGTTGCATCTGGTTTTGTTCAATACAGAGGTGCATATCATTTAATTGAACATCTGCAACAAATTTGACCTGGGGGAGTAAAACAGCAACCATAAGATGCATGCTCCTGATGAAGCAACATAACTATATTATTGACTATTAAATGTAAACATTTATCTCCATGGTTACTGCTGCATGGCATCTTACTTTCCACAGCTATTTATAATTCTATATTAAAGGTGTCTTAGGGAAAAAAAAATTGGAAAAGTAATACTTCTTATATCTATCAACTTTTTAAGTGAACATCACTGTACTACCCTATTCTGAGGCAAATAATTTTTCAGAAAAAAAAAAAAATCATTTCTAATACAACTTCATCAGCAAAAAAAAAGGTATGTTAGGTTGACTATTCTATTTGTTTAAGTTATGCAGAGCCATTAATGCCTGTGAAAAGTGGGTTAAAAAGAGATGCAAAACTGTGATAGGGTGCCCATAGAGATGGTGGATGCCTCATTCCTGTAACCATTCCAGAGTAGGTTATACAGGGCTCTGAGCAGTGTGATGTAGCTGAAGATGTCCCTGTTCATTGCAGTGGGGTTTGACCAGATGACATTTAAAAGTCCCTTTCAACCCACACCACTCATTCTGTTATCCTATAAATGTTCTACACCTATACAGAGAAGATGTAAGCAGCTACAATGCAATAGGAGGCCCAAAGGATTACTTCCCAGTGGTGTTCTGTTGCTAAAAAACTAATGTTTATGCAGTGAGAACAGCTTCAGACCCAACAAAGATCTGAGTGGCTGTTTAGTTAGTAGGTGAATCATTCAGAAGGAGCTTCCTGTTTGTGCCAGTGGTAGGGTTAAAGTGTGGACTGAGCTTCTGTTTTCTCCCTCAGGATCTACTTGCAGCTGTTTCCAACCCTGTAGAAGTTACAAAAATAAGTAAAACCTCAGTTGCACTTCTCACTGCTCCCAGAAGCTTACAACAATGAAGCATCTTTGTGCATTGGCTTCTTGCCTCCAAAAAAAAAGGGTGGCCCATTTTTTGAGTCTCATACTCTTTTCTGAAATATGATAGATACTTATTTAGAAGAAAATATTTTATGTTGGTCCAATAATTCTACAGTAGTCCCTAAAAGCTTAATTTCATTGTACTTTGTTCATTTCTGTTTAAGATTTGTGGCTGAAACATATAAGCTATACCAGCTTAATAAATTGCATTTAGCAGCTGATCCTCTGTTAATGTATGTGCACTCTTAACCCAGCTCACTGCGAGACAACACAATTTATTGTAAATTTCAATGGAAAATTTTGCATGTACTCTATATAATTTGGAAACCCAGTTAGGCCAGGAAAAAGTGTCTGGGTTGTACCTTACTCTGTTATGTCTGATTTATTTAATCATGGGTGTTTGATCCTTCTGGAAATGCCAAATACCCATTTAAATTTCATGTTTGTGATAACGAAAAAAGTATCAAGTACATATCAAATTTTCTAAGATGATGCCAGCAAAACATACAGTTAAACCTTCTCTATTTCCTTCTTTCTGTTCATAATTCCACATTTCTCCACTTATTTCCTGGAACAATGCTGTTTTCTTCATTGACCTAAGAGTTATACAAGAGTCAGAACATGAAGAGTTAACTCATTTCCTTAATATATTCCCTTCTCTTTTTTTATCACCTCTCCTTACGGTCACTGGTCTTTATGTCAGCTCGTTTCTCTTATGCTATGCCTTTAATACACTTACCCTGCCACTTACATGACTGCTCATCTTCCTCTGTCACTTCTCCTAAGTCTAAAAACAGTCATATGTGCCATCAGTGAAGCTCACATATTCATTTATCATTTGGAAGCAGACTGGGTTTTTTTTTAAAATCTGATCCCTTAGCACTACAGCCAACCAGTTCTTGCAGTAATCATTTCCCACATTCTCCCCTCTAAAGAGGATTAATCCTATCTTTAATACTTTTCCCTTCCTCTGATAAATTGTAGGGGAAAAGGCTGTTTGTGGTCAGCACTCCTCAGGCTGGCAACTCTGCAATCTGGTTCAATTTCTTTTTCCTTCTTTTAAATGCAAAGGTGCTGTATAATGGTTAGGCTCTACGAGCAATCAATCCCTTTTCAGCCAAATTGGTAGGGGAAGATATTTTTTGTTGGGACATTTAACTGGTACTGGAGAAGTACACATTTTGTTGCCGATTTTTCTGACTGACTGTGAGCAGCTCATCATTTCTCTGTACCTCAGTTCCAAGTCAATAACGTAAAAGAAAAATATTTTCTTCTTCTCATCTTTTCTCAGAATGTTCATAGAAAAAAAAATCCACTTTACCTCTAATAACTATTAGTTAGAACTAGAAAGCAAGTATTAAATATTAATTACAATTATCTGCTCATTTCTCGGGGAGAATAGCAGCCGTGGTCTTTTCTGCCTAGTTTTCTTGAAGCAATTTTAGAATAATGAGTGGTATTCTTCCTTGGTTTTTGACACAGAAGAGTTATATGAAGATACTTCTTCCACAAAACAATCCTTACCCTTTTCCACAAAAAGATGAAAAAAGTTTAAATAACCTTTTAAATGAAATATTGCAATAGTCCAGCACTTTAAGGATGAAAGTGCAGTTTTCTGAAAGGTCAGTTCAGTCCCTGAAAATGTTTTCAGTTTAGACAACACATTATGAACTCTGTAGTATCTAGTTGAAAATTTCAGCACCACTAACAATAGGAAGTAAATTCCAGTCACTCACAGTAAGATGGCAATGTGGTGACATTTGATGCTTGAATATGTGTGCTTTGAGTTACTGCGAGAACTGGCCCGCTGAGGAGAGAGAATCTTTCCCCAGCTAACTGCATGAATTTTAGATATAGGTGGAAAATAGAACCAGAACTTGTTATAAACTGATTGCAAGTCATCAGCCTGTGTGGCAGTTTCCCCCACCTTCATTTAGCAAACAAGAATTGAAATTTATCAAATTAATAAATCCCAATGAAACCAATAATCTCACATTTTCTGTACAATTTTATTTGACAGATCTTTTTATCTTTTTCTTCCAGTGAGCCACTACCATTATGTTTTATTTTCCAGATGTATGTCCTTGCTCTTTTAAAACTACAGCAGTTCCACTATGCAGTAAAGCTATAAATTTATGGAACATTTTTCTAAAGTGCCTGCTTGTTTCATAATTCCACTTCCATATCTTTAGTTGTTCTAAAATATATTGAACTGTCAGTGTGAGGGTCAGGAGATTAGAACACTTTGTAGCTACTCTGCCAGTGCCTTTGTTTAACTTGGAAAACAAGCTATACTACCAAGGGAGTGATGAAATAAAGGATACATGCAGTCACAAAGGCATAAAAATTTTAAACACTGTATACCACAAATATTTCTTAAGAGCCAGAGTGCTGTATCCACACGTATTTACTTTGGGCACCCACCAGCAAACGGTCTTAATTAAAACTTGTAAAGAATACAAAACAGCACACAAAGGTATTGCAATTAAAAAAAAATAAAAAAGTTACTCTCTGCTCTCAGAGTTACTGTCTCAAATAACCTGCTTTTTGACCTTGATATATTATGCACATTGTCTGACCCTGTTTTACCATAACTTAGTTTAAATTTCATATAATCGTTTTCTTTTACCTGGAAATCAGCAAACCTCATGGGACTGTCTTGGATTTTTTTGAGTCCTTTCTGGGTTCTCATAATATTGACGGCAAACATTACATGTTTTCTTATCATTTCTTAGGAAACAGACAGAATGAATATAAAATGTCTTGCAGAACTCCTAAAAGGACAAAAGATCATAGGATAACATTTATTAATATCTAACTTCAATTTATACTTAAAAATATGTTTATACTGACAGATAAAACTCCCCCTTTCAAATTAGAACAATATTATGAACATTGATAATGAGTTAGAAAGCCAGAATAAGGTGTGAAGTTGAATGGCTGAATGGCTTTGTTTTGTGGGAGACCCAATAGTAAAATACTGCCAGGGAAAGAGACCATTTGTGATGGACCTTTGCCAAGCCCAAGAGATGAAGGTGTTCTAAGAGGCAAGAAGAAAGGTGAATATTTTAGCTTATGTTCAGGTATATGTGACTTTGTGGTGACAATCCAAGACTTGCTATTTATGAAGTTTCACAAAACCCCTAAAGCCCCTGCCTTATTCTGGGAACAGTTTTTGGTTCACAGTTTGTCTAAAAATTATGAAGCTCACAGTCCAAGTACACTGGTGGAGCTTAGGAGTAACCGGAAAAATTACAAATCAGAATTTACTCTTGAATAGACTTATCAGGCATCTGCCTGCCTGCAGTATGTCATGCAAAGCCCAGATCACAGACCACCTCAAACAAATCGGAATCATCTGAATGCCTCTCCATTCTGAGGAATACATCCGAGTCACAACACAGACAAATGATGGTTAGTGCCTCCCTCCATTTGTATCTAGGCTTGGGAAAAACATCTTTATGAGTGGTTATTCTATAATGAACTTCAGCTATTTTCCCTTTTTTTCTTACTTTACTTCTTGTCTCCTCTTGAAACATTTATAAATGTAAAACAATTAAAATTAGAAGAATTAGAATTCATTGCAAGAATGAGACTTAGAAATCACACACTGAAAAAAGACCAGTGTGATTTTCCAGTTAGCTTAGTGCTGAAATGTTAAGTACTCTGAGGGAGGAAAGAGAGAACAAAGCAAAGTTCTTACCTAAACTTGTCTCCTATTCATACCCCTAGAAATCTCTCTGAAGATGCTTAAATATAGTACATGTACTTTTTGGCACAGTTTTTACAAGATAAAGCTTGATTTTTTTTTTTAAATGATTTTTACGTCTCCTCCATGTGATGATCCTCTTGAATAGATGACATTGCCCTTTTATTTGTATTTTAGTGTTTCCCTGACCACACCCAGTAAGAGCCATTCTGCAGAGGTACCCTTTTTAGTCCATTGCTTTGAAGAAGTCACCTTTCTCAGAATTGTAGGCTCAGCTTCTAGCTCAGATCTGTCCATAGCACAATTCCTACACTTCAGACAATCTCTTCCAGGCTTATTCCTTACCTGTATCTCATACTCAGCAGGAGGTCTTTATACAAATCCCTGTGGCTGATATTTCTACTTTATTCAGTATATATATTCTCCAACCCTTTTTGTCTCTAGTATCTAAACACAGGTGAATCACGGATCAATAAATACATGTAAAATATGTCACTTTAATTCTGTGCATTTCCCTATTGACTTGCATAGATATGTGCTGAGGATAAGTGTATGTATTTTGAGGTCCAGTTTTTGCCTAATCTGAAGGTGAGGAAAGACTTTGAACTTGCTGGATAGATGGAAAGCCATTATAAAGAGAGAAATTTGGATTGTACTGCAGCAATTTAATACCGTGCTTTACTCAGAAAGTTATTTTACACACAAATCACTGCAAGCAAAATGAGTGTGTCTTGCAAGAAACAAATGTTCTGCAGGGCAGGTAATTCAGAAAGCTGTTCTTATTCACATTTTGATTCTAATGCTTGCTTTTTTTTTTTTAATTGTCAATTTTCATAAGGTTAGTATGTAATTCGGCCCTTTGATCCTTTTCATTCTTTTTTTCTTTCTGGCTTACTAGATTTCAATGGGACATGTCAAATCAAACAAAAGCGCACGCACAGACAAAAAAACCAAACAAAACCAAACAATAAAACCCAAACAAAATAAAAAACACCAGCAAACAAACCAAACCAAACACTTACCAAACAAACCAACAAAAAAACCCTATGCAACTAACCAAAAAAACTTATAAAAGTGTCTATGATATTAATTTCTTTCAATTTCCCCAACAGGAAACAATTGCTTCAACATGATGTAAGGCAGATATTACCAAATAAGTACACATAAAGAGATTTTTAGTATCCCACTAGACACTTATCTAATATAAAACTAGAGAATATTTCTCTTCTGATTCCACTTAAATATTGAGACAAACGAGTTATACCACTCAGTTTAAACCTCAGGACTAGATCCAGGTAGGCAGACCAGTGAATAAGTTTTCTCAGAGCCTAGAAAGTAGCAAAAGTAAAAGTGCCCCAAAGGAAGGGAAATTCTCACCAGGAGTTCATGTAGAGAGAAAAAAAAAGAGAGTACTCAAAAGAGACTTCTGATGCCATAGCAGAAGGAAGGATCTAAAGATATTGCTCTTAACTTTTGACCTGGCACTACAGTCCTTTGGGACCTCTACCTTCTGGATGAAAGAGAAAGAGAATGAAAAGATGGTTCTTAGTCTCACCTGGACAAATAAGTCTACTACATTCTTCAATTCTGTGACCTTGGCTATGTGAAATTCCTTGTTGAGTAAAATAAGCAGCAGCAATATGTGCATATAAAGAAGATGTCAAAATTCAGGCAATAGTGAAATAATTTGGGATTTCTCTAGATTTAGGCTTCTAAATAATGCAGATTTCTACCTACCCGGATTTTTTTTAAGCAGCATTATCACACTTATAAGAAGGCCAAAATCTTCAAACATCCACTAAAGCACTTAATTTTGGACATACAAATAGTTTTAGAAATCTGTCTCACTGAAAATTACTTCAGAAACTGCAGCTCAGCTTTCATTTGGGTGTTTGTTTATATGTAATCTGGATTTTTCTTTTCTAAGTAATTGTGTAATCCAGTGACAGCATACTATTTATCTACATATCTAATCTTACTTACATAATGTAGTGCATTAATCCATTAATATGAGCTTACTTTGTTCTACTCAAACTAAAGAGATGTTAAGGATACCTGGTTGTAATTTTGATTCTGTTGTGGTTTACTTCAGCAGAGTGCAATCAGTTTCCATGTGTTTGTGCAAAACCTTGTGTCCTATATTTCTTTAATTTCCTTAAATTAACATTTTTTAATTTGTCTGGAATTCAAAGTTTATCTTTCTTAACAAAAAAAAAGAAAATCAATATTTTTTATTTTCTGTGTATGAAGCTTACTTTTAATTCATTAAGCTATTATGACATCATAACATATATTGGACTTTTAGGTACCAATAAGAGGCTTTCTATACCTCTACAAGTGAGAAAGAAAAGGGGGAAGAAGACATGTCCTGTTGCCTAATAATACCTCACCCCAGAACAAAATTCAATACAAGATTTAAGCTTGAGAGCTGTTAGTTATGCTGCTGATTCAAAGGCATGTCCTGCCAGACTAGAATTATAGTGTAAAATAAAAGGTGGAAGATTTTGGTTTGGTCTCTTAATATGACTCTCTTCAAAGGCTAAAACTTGTGGTATTCATCAATTCCATCTGAGATGATGGTCACAGAATCACATAATGCTTAAGATTAGAAGACAGTACTGCAGGTCAGTCTAGTCCAACCTCCCTGTGATACATCACTCAGGACTGTGCTTTGGATTTCTCCAGGGAAGGAGATATTGCCAGAATCTCTGAGGTACCTGCACAAGTGCTCCATCATCCTCACAGGAAAGTTCTTTTTTTATGTTCAGGTGGGATTTCTTGGTTCTCTTTGTTATGGGGGAGCTGGCTTTGGCTGGGGTAGAGTTAACTTTCTTCACAGTGGCTGGTGTGGGGCTGTGTTTGGGATTTGTGCTGACCACAGGGTTGATGATATAGAGATCTTTTTGTTATCCCTGAGCAGGACTTGCACAGAGGCAAGCCCTTTTCTCTCTTCATACTGCCACATAGGCAAAGAGGTTGGGATGTATAGGAGCCTTGGGGAAGACATAGCTGGGACAGGTGACACAAACTGACCAGAGAGGTATTGCAGACCATGTGACCTCATGCTCAGTATATAAAATGGAGAGAAGTGGGGGTGAAAGGGGAATTTGGAGTGATGGTGTTTGTTCTTCCAAGGAACCATTACACCTGAAGGGGCTCTGCTCTCCTTGACATGGCTGAACACCTACCTGCTCATTCCTCGTTCTGCTTTGCTTGGGTGTGCAGCTTTTGATTTCCCTATTAAATTGTCTTTATCTCAACCCATGAGTTTTCTGGCTTTCACCCTTCCAGTGTTCTCTGATCCTGCTGGTGGGGCTTGATTGCTGGCTGTGTTTAAACCACATCTATTGGGTTCATTGAACCCAAGAGAAAAGCTTCTTATAATATTGAAATTTTAGATACAGAATCACAGAATATGTTGAGCTGGAAGGGACCCACAAACATCAAGTCCAACTCCTGGTCCTGCATCATCCCCAAGAGTCACACACTGTGTCTGAGAGCATTTCTTAAACTTTGTCACACTTGGTGCTGTAACCACTTTCTTGGGGCGCCTGATCCAGTACCCAACCACACTCTCTGGGTGAACAACTTTTTCTAATATCCAAATTGAACCTCCCATGACACAACTTCAGGCCATTCCCTCAGGTCCTGTCACCAGTCACTACAGAGAAGAGATCAGTGCCTGTCTCTCTTTTTTCTCTCATGAGGAAGTTGTAATGAGGGCTCTCCACAGTCTCCTCCAGGCTGAACAGACCAAGGGACCTCAGCCGCTCCTAATACGGCTTCCCCTCAAGGCCCTTCACCATCATTGTTGCTCTTCTTTGGACACACTTTAATAATTTACTGTCTTGTTTACACTGTAACACCCAAAACTG
This sequence comes from Pseudopodoces humilis, assembly GCF_049639895.1. Lineage (NCBI taxonomy): Eukaryota > Metazoa > Chordata > Aves > Passeriformes > Paridae > Pseudopodoces > Pseudopodoces humilis. The sequence continues at coordinate 57,746,147 of NC_142201.1, read as the reverse complement.
CCCCCAACACTGGAGGTGAAGCTGCCCCAGCTCAGAGCAGAGCGGGACAGAGCGGGACAATCCCCTCCCTTGCCCAGCTGGCCATGCTGTGCCCAGGACAGGGTTGCCCCTCCTGGCTGCCAGGGCACTGCTGGCTCATGTTCAGCTTGCCAGTAACCAGGACCCCCAGGTCCCTTTCCATGGCACTTTTCTCCAGCCTCTCTTTTCCAATCTGTACAAACGTCCAGGGCTGCTCCATAATTGTCTGTCATTGAAGGAATTTGAAACCACATCATCAATACAGTGTATGACTACAAATGAAATAATTTCCAATCTTAATGCTCACTTTGGAGTTGCTCCAAAGAAAGGTCAGATGGTGGATGAAAGGAGTGAAATTTTGGTCTGTCCATAAGCCAACATCTGTACTAAGTCAGCACAGTATAGTTGATAGCCAATGGTTACACAAAATGTAACTGCAAACTGAGAATGGTGTTTGAGATAAGTCCCTGGATGTAATTGGGCACTTTTTGAGATGGACTGAGCTCACAGAGGACAGAGCTGTGCTAAGGACTAACTGGAAGGGCAACTGCAGTGCTACTCCTTGGGACTCTGCTCTGGCCTGGGTGAATTTACTGCAAGCCAGCACAGTGTAAAAGTAATGAGAATGTTCAATGTAAGAAAAGGGGAATATACAAGTTGTTGAAAGTCCAGCTAAATAACTTTGTGTTTAGCAATGCCTGTGCTAAACTGAACTTCTTCAGCTGACCTTTATTTATATCTTGGAGGCTTTTTGCCTGTGTTTTAACCAAAGAGATAATTTATCCAGGATGCAAGATGGCATTTCAGTTTCTTTAGAAAATAATAGATAACTAGAAAAAGAGAGAAAACATCATCTGTTTTTGCTCTATTTTTTTAAAGCAGGATGTTTTAGAAACCTTATCTTAGTAAAACAAATAACCTCCTCCTTCAGCTGTGAACAATAGCAACAAAAAGAGTTCTACCATAGTCTTAAAATCTGCAGAATAAAAAACTCATTTATAGTCATAGAAAAAATTGTAAAGCTTTAGAAGATGCAATGACTGAAGCTCCAGCCCTCAGTGAATTATGATAAAAAAGGAATATCCTAGTGTCCAGCTTTAATTGTTGTTCATTACCCTGAAAATGCCACATAAATGTGAAAGATTCAGCTACTGGATTAGCTATGTATGTTTAATTAAAGACACAGCAGTTATTACTAGTTTCAAGTTGTTTCCATAAGAGGTCTTAAAAGGGAAATGCAGCTTGGTTTTTGTGCTGCAGATGGCTCCCAGTAAAGACTCTACAGATACTGAGTTGGCTGCAGACCTGTCAGACCTGCCTTTTGCTCCATCTTTCCAGAAGTCTGTTTGCTTTGTGACAGACAAGGATGGGGGTAATTGCTGTTAACAGGCAAAAAGGAAAAACAGGGTATAAGTTTTGCTTATGATGTGCAATTTCTATTCCATCTTTTTCCCTTTGTTTTTACATTCAGTTTTTCTTTGGGTGCCCTTACCAGTTTCACATGCTCACTCTCTTCCATTCTTGTTTACCTGTGCAGAATGAATAACAAGTTATGCTGTAAGAAATGCTTCACCAATTCCCTGAAAGGTCAAAAAGCTAGAGAAAATGTTGTCACTGAGCTCTGGCACTGAAGAATATCTTTGCCATCAACTTGGAAGATAATCTGAGGCAGTTATTTCATAATTTTTCACATTGCATAGAATGCAAAGAGTGAGTGAAAAAAAATTAATAAAGTAATTGCTATAAAATTAGTTTTCTTCACTTTGATTAAAAGTTCAGCTCCAACAAAATTTCCAGCTATAGTTTCAAAGGCTATTTTTATGGCTCCTCTAAAGGTAAGAAGTACTGAATATGTCCTGTGTCAGCTTATGTCTTAAAAGTATTCAGGAAGGACTATTCATGAAGTCCTTCTTATGAATGTTGTAGTCTCAAAACGCCTTAAAGGGAGAGATGATTTAACCTGAGTATATGTCATCCTGGGTAAATACCTAAGCTTCTAGATAAAATCTCTTTCAAAGATTTTAGAAGCTTTTTCTGTTTTTCTCATTGCTTTTGTTTGTTTTGGGTGGGGTTTTTTGTTTGTTTTTTTTTTTTTCTATTTGATGAACCATTTGAGACAGTAATCAAATTCCTCCTTTTTTCCCAGAAACTCTTTTGTGAAATCAAAGTGAAATATCTGTCCTAGTTATAGGCACTATCAAAAGTCCTATTTGGCTTGAGCCACACCCTTTGGTCTTAATGAGCGGTCTTAATTTCCCCACTGAGTTTTTAAAACCAGCACATTGTCTAATAGATACCTACTATGTGTAATATTTAAATTTATTTGACATATAATTCTTTTTTCTTTGTGGTTTTGAGTGGAGTTCAAGAGGGCTTTTGTTTGTTTGGGGTTTTTTTGGCAGAAGAAAGTTACTGGGGTCAACTTACAACATTCCTGCTAAGTGACATTGATGTACAGAGAGATGTTCACATATGTAGCAACATTATAATTGTATCTTTCATTGCAACTCCATCAATCACTGACAGCTCTGTTTAAAGGTACACGGTCTGGAGGAACATAGCAGGGGTTTTTCATCCATTTTGACAGCTATGTAACAGACAGCAAGATGTTATCTTTCAAAATCTGATTCTCCTCTTATTTATACCAATGTGGTTCTGAGGAAGGGAGGGAGGACCTTAAACAAAAAGGTTGCTGCTCTGAAGTCAGGCTGCCTCTAACTTTGTATTTTACCATTAACCTTGATCCCATCTCACTGTATCAAGGGCATAAAGAAAGGACTTTCCAGGTAAGGGATTTTGTGTTCATATGCAAGTGCATTGCTGAAAACTGGGACAAGAACATTCTGTGGTCCTCCAGCAGTTTTGGAGGAGGTTGTAGATCAGGACAATCTGAATATCCTAGTGAGCAATTGAGCTCATTCTTAGCTTAGGTAGACTTTTAAAGGCTGGACCTTTGATTTGCTCTCCAGTCTTCATTAGCTGTATTAAGTACATAGGAAATGTATATATTTGTCTTTCCTTTAGACACCTACATTCAGGGAAATTAAATCTAGATCTAAATTCCATTTCACCAAACTATTCTTACTAGGCTTATATCAATATAAGCATTGAATATTATGAAAAGGAAATCTGCTGCTAAATAACTACAACAATCAGGATTGACTTGGCTTTTACAATGTGAAGACACAAATTACTTCTATCCCTGTATAAGCCTCAAAACACATGGATAATCCTCTCCAGCAAAGAGAAGCCAACTTGTCCTTAGCTGTCTTATTGCTTATTTTTTAGAAGGCACTAAAATCAGACACAAGGGGGATGGACTTTAGAAGTTGGTTTCTTTTGAAATAAACTTCAAACTTCAAACACACCATAGCTCCAGATGTTTAATTCCCATGCTTGCTGATTGGCAGAGTGAAGGCAAAAGCATGTTTTAAAGAACTTATTTTTTACTTAATACAAAAGGACACCTGTGTCTTCCTATCTCCAAAAATATCCACCTTTTAACTCCCTTTCTGCTCATCTTCACTTCCATTTTGAAATGTGCTGCTGTTTTTCCATGAGTTCATCCTGACCACCATCCATCTCTGCATGAGAGTAAAGAACAGAAGCTCAGAAATCTCTGGAGTAGTAGAGCTGCCAGAGGAACTAAAAACAGATTTTAAAGACTGGCTTGCCCAGGGAGTCTATATGTCACATAAGACTTCCAGCAGGTCTGCTGAAATGTACCTTTGTGAGAGGAAAAGAGCTGCTTGGGGAGAAATCAGGATCCCAGTGAAAGATCTTTCTGTTCAGACCAGCTGCTTGGGTAGTCCTCAGAAAACACTGATGGGATTGTTTCAAGTTTTATGCACACTTGCCTAAAGTATTGGATGGGCACTTCTCTCAACAGAAAAATGAATTAACAAAATCACAAATGATTAAGAAACAAATAAAATAATTTTTTTGGTGGGACCTCATGCCACCTGCACTTGGACATGCAGATGTATATTTTAGTTCACCAGCAGCTGTCCTGGCAAGGGAAGTCATCAAAGCACTGTAAGGGTAGATGACAGAAACAGGATACACAAAGCTCCCTTCCCATTGTAAACTGTAAATGTTAGAAGCTCCCATACAAAGCATTTTTACAGTTTAGGGCTGGGACAGCTACTTTGATCACCTGTCTGTTGTTTTTTTAAAAAAAAATCCAGGGTAAGTCAATATTGTCTTTCTACAGATTGGTTTCTCAATACAGAAAAGTGAGAAACAACTTCCTTCCTTTAATTTCTTCTGTTATTCTGGATTTGGGTTTTTTGTTTATTTGAGGGTTTTTATGTGTTGGAGTTTTTTTTGTTTGGTTTGGGGTGAGTTTCTCTGGTTTAGTGTGTTTTTTTTGTTTGTTTTTTTTTTTGTTGTTGTTGCTTTTTTTGTGGTTTTGTTTGGTTTTGGTTTTTTAAGTTGCAGCACCTCCAGGCAGGAAGTGTAGTAAACAGTGGATTTTAATTTTGACAAATTCTACAAGTTATTGTCAAACAGCAAATTTTTGTTGTTGTTTCTAGGAAAAAAGAAAGGATAAATTTTTATGAAAGACTATATGTCAAACTTTATTTCAAGGACTGATTTATCTAGCTGTTTCTTTTTAGTATTTATGTCAGAGGACAAATACTTTAAATTAAAGTATTTATATTTTATTTCTAGTTTCAGATATTCAACTTCTGTAACAGACACAGGCTAATATTTGGAGGTATCTATGCCTTTACTCCCAAAGTTTTTTAGCTGAAGCTAATCAGTAAAAGGGTTCTTTATCAACACAAACTTAAAAGAAAACAGCCCACCAACCAAACACCCAAAAACCCTGCAAGAAAAGACCTTTCAAAAAACACCAGCAAACCAGCATGAAGCTAAATTGAAGGGGATATATTTCCATGTGGTCTTGACAGCACTTGTCATAAGAAGCTCTATGGGAATGTAGTCTCTGATTCACTAGACCAGAATGTGTCATCTTTGAAAAGGGGTGGTGGGATGGGAAATTCTCTGCAGCTAGTCTGTCCCTTTGATAAAACTGCTGAACTGTGGCATCTTTGCTAAAAGCTTATTGCTGTTTCTAGTGCTGCATGTCTTACTCCAGAGAAAGAGGCAGCTGTGAACTCCACTGCTACATGCCTGCTGTGTGACTGCAGCTATCTATGATCATAGTATTTACTTTTGTCCAACTTTAACTTTTCATGTATGTTTTTAAGGCAATTTTACAAAAGAAAGCGCTCATAAACACTGTCTGGGATTTTGTTTTCTTTTTTCTTTTCTTTCTAGCTTTCTTATTTTCTGCCCTGTGACATGAAAATAAAATCATTCTTCCTCTGGTATGATGTACGTAGAGAATGATCCCAAAGTTGACACAGAAAACAGAAGACAGAATCCCCTTTAAGAAACTGATTTTTATACCATTCCTGGAATTCAAATCAATTATTAGGTCATTAGCTCTAAATGGTTTGTGATTATTCATATTTGCAGAGCAGTTATGATCCTATCAGTAAATCTGGACTTTCCTCCTACTGAGTTTTCTTTTGGTTCAGCAACACAGATGAGTATTTGTTTTGCAAAAAAGTGTAGCTTCTGGCGCTAACAAACAAAGCAAACATTTTCTGCTCCTCTGGACTTGTTTTGGTGCTTTTTGTTTTGAGACAAGAGATTTAAGTACAGGAAGCAGTTGCTCCTGGAGGATGTTGTGTTTCTCTTTCTTTCCTGCCCATGCCAAATACACCCCTTGTGGTAATAATCAAGGGAAACAAGACCAAAGAGAATAAGAAAGAGAAAATTAAGTGAATCGTAGAACTTGACAACTCTATGATTGCAGATACTCCACAAGAGCCATTCACAGCACAGATCATTAGCACAAAGAAGAAAGGGACGTGAAAAGTTGTTCATTTGTTTTAAATTGGAATGGGGAAAGCTGATCTGTTAATCTCACAGTACACTGAAATTTCCCCTGACTTCAAAAAAATATGCTCCTATGATGAATTGATAGAAACATGAAAAAGAATTAAAGACAAAATTCTCTGAAACCACATCAGGGATTTATAGCTGGAGTAAGCACTAGCTGCTGTTAACTGGGGAAAAACAGGCATTCAGCTGGTGACAGACGGTTTGTGCAAACAAGTCTTAAAGGAAGAGAGTTCCTCAGGCTCTAGTGAAAGTAGAGACTTAGCCATTGATGGAATGAAGAGGTGCTAATAAGGACAAAGAGTGACTCAGGTCAGTTAGGCTTTGGTGGTTAACTGTATATTCATTTTGACAGTTTTCTGTCATGAACGACTACAAATCACAGTCAGAGCTCAAGATGCCAGCACACCACAGAAAGGTGAAACAACTTAGTGAGTCACAAATTTACTGGGATGGCTAATGCATCTGAGATTTGCTGCCCTGTGGCCTCTTAGCTCTGAATCATGGCATACGTGTGATGCAGACTACATGAAATGATGACAGTTGTGTGCCTGAGCAGCTAGTCTGGTTCAGACTGTGGAGGTATTTGGCTGAGACACTAATATGAAAAACAAAAATTGGTGTAGTCAAACTATGTAAAATAAATATTGTCCTAAGTATTCTTAGAGTATAACACAGTTTAGGGAAGCAGCATCAAGGCTATTTGGAGGATGTGTAACACAAGGTCCAGTTAGAGAAAAACTGACTCAGATTATGAGGAGTAACCTGAGTTATAGCTCACCATATTTGCAGTGTAATACCTACAATAGGATAGAAAATCATCTCTTTTAAGGAAGATATTAATATGAGGTAGGTTTGAGCGGTTGCAGTATCTGCCATATCTATGTTATATCAACATAATAATAAGTTCAGCCATAGCAGAGTACAATAAACATTTGTTTCCTATTCCTGCCATATCTAAGTCCTTTGAAAAATATCCTGTGTCAATTTTTCCATTGCTCAGAATTAGGGCTTGGACATTTTTTGGAGTAACAGTGGCTAAAGTCATAAACTTTGTTAACTTTTGCTTATTGTTGTCTTCTGAGTTCAAACTGCATAATATGTGCATTTGCTCAGGTTTGCATGCCACTCAATGGCGCCGATGCAATTCAGAGACTGCAGCATATCCTAACTATTTCTTCATTTTGCACAGGTGAGACAAAACATGCTGTGGAGGTTGAAGTGCTACAACCTTTTTATTGCATTTATTCATCTGGAAACTTTACTGAACTAAATAACTAGGATGCAACCACACAGGGCCTTAACATTTAACACTGAATACATTGAACCGAGTCCACACCAGCTGGCAACCAGCAAAGAGATCAAAACAGCAGTTAAGCAGAAATCAGAATTATTCCCATATAATTATGAAAAAGCAGGAAGTCTGTATTTTTCAAACCGGACGGAAAAATTTTTCTGCATTCTTTATGTGTGATAATTCTATACATTGTTTTACCTACCATTCTTGCTGATGAGCTGGGTAGCTTAGATTACACACCAGAAATGCATACTAAAAGGAGTTACATTAAAATAAATGAGCCTATTCTTTTTCAGAGATGTTTGAGAGAGAAAGGCTTAAACATTCACAGCAGGTGGCACTACCTATTTCATTTAAAAATATTGCCAGGGAAAAGAATAATCTAACGTCAGGAATGGGTTATTAGGAATATTACATCTGGTATCAACTTTGGACTTTCAAAGAAACCAGAAAGACCTCAGTATCTACATTTCATTTACATTCAGACCTGACTGGTAACCTATTCTCTTTTGTTCCCTGTGTCATCCTTCCATACATGCTGCCCCTGATGTCAAATATCTTTTCTAGGGTAAATGTCAGAGGAAGATTTTTCTTACATGGAAAGTTTTATTGCCTACTTCTCCCTAAATCTGAAATGTCAGCTGTTTTGCTTTCTGGTTAAAATTAAAAAAAAAAAAAAAGTATTTTCCATGTGTCAATTAAAACGCATATTACAAAGAATCATGGGGTTGAAATTATATCATAAAGAGTTGGAATCTCTGCGTTTATGGGAACGTTCATAGGTGTATTTTGCCCTCCCAGAGGAAGCACACTAACCTCTGAGAAGTGCTTTTATGTTTGAAGGCTCCTTGCATGGAATACAGACAGGATGTGCTGTTACCCTGTAGCCCTGTTACAGAGCACTACCACTGTAAGAAGCAGACCATAAGATTTACACCGAGTTTGCAAAAACCTCGGGACTGAGGCTCGTCAGGCCTGCTTTGCATGAACTGGTCTTGATCTGCCTGCAACATTTATTCCCTCAGTTTAGCTGCAACATATTCTAATGCAACTCTGTAGTGTAGAAAAATGCAAGCCTGGTAGTAGAGCAGAGTCCATGAAATGTGGGAATGCAGAATGCAGAGTAGAAGACCACAGAAGTGGGATGATAAGGCATTGAGTGCAGGCTGGTGCTGGAGATCCCACAGGAATAAACAATTCACTCAGTTACAGAAAGGCAGACCTGAAGCCATGAAAACTCAGTTTAGAGGTAGTAAACATACTAAATCCAACTGTGAAGCAATAAAGGAAGAGGAAAGGTGTTAAAGCATATTCCCAAACATAGGAAAATGACCTCAAGTGGACCTTAGAATAAGGAGAAAGACACAATTAGTATGAAGGTCACCTATCTTCTGGAAAAGGAGTCCAGCTGCTGCTGCTGATTCAGTGTTATAACCACCCTCCTTCACACACCAGAATGAAACCACAAACCTTAGGATTTCCAAGAACAAGGAGGAAGTAACAGCACTACCAGGAAAAGGGCTAGAAAATAAGAAGTGCACATATAGAAATTTCAACTATATATATATTCTTTCCTTTTCCATAAAAAAATAGACCCTGACTAATAGTGACTCTATTGTTAAGACTTCAGTTACTTTAATAAGAAATTTTTGTCTTTATATGTGCTCATGTTTGGTCAAAACAAGGTTTTGTAGATGCAGATGCATGGCATCGTTTTTACATTTTCACCAAGAGCATGCAAAAGTGGCCATGTGTAAATTTAGTATTTACAAAGAATGCCTGTCAGTGTCCTGCCTGTGGAGAGAAAATCAGCCATCTTCCAAAAAGAGAGTGCAGCTAAAGCAAAAACACTGCTCTCTTTCCAGTGTGATTCATTCCAGTTGACAAGGATCATCTCAAAAGTGAGAGGTTATTTCAGTTTCCGCAACCCATTCATCACTTGGCCTGCCAGCATCACAGCCAAAAAGTGTGCCAATTAGTGTGATATATTTCTATTAATTTCAGCATTAACTGCAAAAATTACTAGTCTGGATATTCTGAAAGTACTGTGACTTGAGCATATAATAAAACTTGAGCATTGAATTAAACTAAATGGATCTTAATGATGCATATGAAAAAGTGCATAACTTTGGATATAAACATCTGGCTGATGACCAGTGAGGGACTGGCCAATGTTCATTTGTAACACTGCTCACTATCAGATGGGGTCCAAACAACCCATTTCATCATGAACCAATGCCACTGACAGACATTCTTCCGCAGCTCTGGTCAGAGCTGTTTGTCCTTCTGGATGGAATTTGATTTCTGCAGCCAGCATTACTATGGTACTTCTGGTGACATCAGTGGATAATGTGGTGTTATCCACAAACTGTTATTCAGGCAAAAATTTGCACATTGTTTACCCATTACTTCTCTGAGGGAATCTTAAATAATCTTTTCATTTGATGCAGTTTTCCTAATTTCATTTTAAATAATATAACAGGTTTTTTGCTTAGAGGAGATGATTTCCATCATTTTAGCTAGAAGTGAAAATCTGCATGGAATGGGGACAGAAACTAATCCTGAAAAATACCTATTGAGTCCATGATATTTTTTAAATCACAGTTGATCATATTTGATAGGTTTTTTTTCTTCTTTTTTTTTTCTTTTTTTCTTCATTTTTGTTTTATTAATTTGGTCTCATAAGCCCAGTTTGATGTTACCTTTAGTTATTGCCATTTTTTTCTTCCATGTGAAAAAGCTTATTTCTACTGAGGACATTTGCAGTCCCACTGTTTTTAACGTAAGCGGGTTTTGACCCATTGAATACACAAGGCTTTAAACAGTCCATTTTAAAAGACATTTTTTTCTTATGCTATGAACCCCTGAGGTACTATGCCAAGGTTAGGAAGCTGTGCATAGTTATTTTTGTGCTTTATAAAATCTTTAACATTTTTGGTGCATAAATCATTTTTAGCTTTACCTAATTTTGGAGCATAAAGGGCACGTCAAACTTTACTAAACTGAAGCCCCAGGAAACAGTCTATAACAATGATGGATTTTTATAATGATATAACCCTTAATGAATTATTGTAGTTCCTTAACAAGGTTTTAATAAGAAATTTCTTTTGCCAGCATGGTTATTAGTTCTCTCATCTGAATAGCCCTGGGCCTGTCTGCCACAGAATTGTACAACATAATATTTTTTATGTGTCAATCATACAACACTGCAAATCTCCAAGCCTGAATAAAAGAACTTACTTTTCCTTTCTTTGATTTTTTTTTTTTTTTACAGTAAAGGTCAGGGGTTTTGAATATGTACCTTGAAATGAAGACGTGTTGAACACAATACAACTGTTTCTCGTGTTTAATGGAAGCATACTCACTGCTACTCAGACATTTTCCTATATACTAAAATGTCTAGGAGGAATTGCAGTACAAGATCTTTTTAAACTGAATGGGTGCTTGTCTGTGTCCTTATTTACATTTTTATGGATAATTTGTGCTCTTTTCTTCTTCTTCTTTAAGGTATTTCTATATGTCTGATTGGTATTTTGAATGCCTTGATAAACATTAGTCTTTTTTATTTTTGTGATGATACTTGTCACCATGTGTTCATGTGTGTGTACACGTAATTATTTACTGATGTCCACTTGAGAAAATATAACTAAATTTTTTAAAACTTAGCTTTAAAATACTAAAAGAACATTCAACCTGCAAAGCTGAGCAGTGAAATGTTAAGAAATCTGTCCTATCTTTGTTCAGTCCTCTCGTGTACATGTTATGCTACAGTTATTAATTACTTGTTTAATTATTCAAGAGACACTAAACTAAAGCTGACTGCAAAGAGCTTCAGAAAAAACTTATGGGACTCACTCACTGTGTGATATAATGTAGTATGGAATTTCATGTCAACAAATATAAAGCAATCATCATGGTTAAAAAAGCAGTAAATGCTCAAACACTGCGACGGACTCTAAATTCATTACTCCAGTCCAAGAAAAGGATTTTGTAGTCATTGGATATTTCTCACAAAACATCAGATCAATACCCTGCAGTGGTTGCAAAGGCAAGCAGAATGCTAGCAATTATTAAGGAGGGATTTTAGAAAAAAAAATGAAATACCATATAACCATAGAAATCCATAGAAATTCACTTTATGATGGTACTTGCATCTGGAATACAATATAAACTTCTAATCCCTCATTTCAAAAGGATATATGAGAACTAAGAAAGGTACAGAGAAGCCTGACAACAATAATTAGAGGTAGAGAATAGCTTACATCCAAGGACAATTTAAATGCACTAGGAGTCTTAGGAGGGAGAATAAAAGAAAAAAAAAAAAAAAGGAATCAAAATAAAATAAAAAATTAACTGAGGAAGACTGCAACAAAAAAAAGATAAAGTCAAGAGCATTATGGAAAATGGGAATATATCTCATGCCAGCAATCAGAATTACATGCAGATGATTAAATTATTAGGTGACAAGTCTACAAGTGACAGAAAAAAACATTTTTTCACAGGTCACATAATTTCATTGTGGAACTGATTGCCACAAAATATTGTGGAGGCCACATGCATAAATGGATTTTAAAAAGTGGTTATACAAATTAATGAAAGAAAAGCATCAAGAGCTATTAAACATGATGAAGTGATTCTCCAGCTCAGGAAATCTTTAAAGGATATATTGCCAGAAGCTGAAAGGACATAACAAAGAGAGAGCTTATTTCACTTTAGCACCATGTATTTCTGTTTTGTCTTGCTTTGTTTTAGTTGCTTCTGTTTAAATTAGTTTCTTTAACGTCCCTTACTGACTACTTCAGAGACAGGGTGTTGGGTTAAATAGACTTTGGTCTTAAACATTAGAGACATTTTTATCTTTTTATATTCTTTTAAGAGATTAAAATCTTCAGAGAAAGTCTTATAATTGCCTCTGTGTTTTGAAAGTATAATCGCAAAGTAATGCCAGGCGGTGTTGACACAAGGAACAAAAATATGTTTGTACAAGGTATTCTACAGTGTATCTATTTAAAGTCTGAAAAGGCATATTCTGATCATGAGTGGGCTGCATTTTATTTTTCAAAAATATGTGACCTAACCAAATTTGAGAGGATTTTTATTAAATGGCAAAAGGAAAATCAATAGCAATTTCTACCCTATATTATAAGTACTGGCCCTAACCTTCAGTTGAATCTAAGCTTATCTTTTGTCCACGTTTTCTGTGTTGAAGCCTGGATATGAGAGTAGGCTTATGTGCTTCAGGCTGAGCCAAAAGGATAACCCCAAGATAGGATTTTGGACATATTGTTATAAAGACATGTTCACTTTCTTATATGAAGCAAGATCTTGAACACAAATATAGCATTTTTTGGGTTTGTTTTCCAAATATTAGACTACTGGGTTAGGCATCACTTGTGATCCAGACTGGTTTTTAGTATTTACTTGGCCAGAAAGAAGATTGCTTAAAAGCTTGCAGTGTTGTTTTTCTTGTTACATTCTGTTGTGTAGAAATGTAGGGCTGCTGCTGCCACACTGTATAACCACAATTTCTACTTTCATTGGGAAAAAAGTACCTCAGTGATAACATACACATTTCATTGCATGTGTTGCACAGATAAACTCACCTGAGATGTAGGATACTGTGCTCCTGAGTAATTCTGAATATTTCAAAAAGGAAGTTGGTTCACTCCTAGCACAAGGGCCTTCCTCTGGGATATGAATTAAAGTTTGAATAAAGAGGATGGACATGAATGTTTTACTTGTACCACCCAGCAGCTCTCTCACTCTCCTTCTCCCACAGGATGGGGGAAGAAAATGCAGTGAAAAATCTCATAGATTAAGGATGGAGAGTTCATTCACCAGTTATGACCACAGGCAAAATGGACTTAACATGGGGAAAAGGAATTTAACTTATTGACAATTAAAATAGATCTAGGTGAAAAACAAAAACTAAGCCACTACCCCCTCTTCACTTTTTCTCAGGCTCAGCTTTGCTCCTCTCACATGACCCTGCTTCTCAGGTAGCACAGAGGGATGAGGAATAGGAGGTTGGGGATCAATCCATAACATTTCTTTGCTGCCGTTTCTTTCTTTTCACACTTTTCCCCTGTTCCAGTGTGTTCTTCTGCATGGGCTTCAGCTTCCTTCAAAGCTTTTTTACCTGTTTCAGCATATGGTCTTCCATGGGCTGCATGGAAATACATCCTTTACCTTAGTCCTCTTCACAGACTGAGGAGAATCTCTGCTCTAGCTGCTGGAGCAACTCATCCCCCTCTTTCTTCTCTCAGCTTGGTGTCCACAGGACTCTCTCTCACACTTTTGCCCTCACTCCACACTGTCATGCAGTGTTTTGCCCTTCCTTGGAAGTGTTTTCCCAGAGGTGCCACCATCTCTGTTGTGAGAATGCTCTGCTGTGTCGTGTGGTGGGTCTGCTGGAGATGGCTGGAACCAGCTGGGCAAATGAGGAACCAGTTCCAGTCTCTCCTTAGAAATGCCACCTCTGCAGCCCTTGCCTGATGATGCCTGAGCACCTGCACCTGATAGTCTTCTGTTGTTACAGGTGCCACTGGCAAATAAAACATACCTATTTTATCAGCTTCTGTACTGCTTCAGCTGAAATACAGTGGAACTTTGCTTTTAGTCTTTTGTTTAGACGTGATCCGTGAAACCTAGGGCCAAATGATAATTGAGGAATGTCTTTGGGGATATCATTTTTGTATGGAGTCTAGCTGTTATGGAGTTGATTTACTAATTAGTAAATTTTATAGTGCTGTGGTTTGGATTTGTGACCAAAACAGTGTTGAAACTCACCAGTATTTTAGCTCTGCATCTTTAAGTTACTCTCTGTTTCTTACTTTGCTGCCCCAAGGAGTGGTCTTGTGCTTAGCAAGAGGTTTGGAGGAAATACAGCACAACCAGGACAGCCAGTGACAACTGATGCAAAGGATATCCCATACCATAAACACTGGCCTCAGCAATAAAACTGACAGGATTTTTTCCAAGGTAATTGCTGCTCATTGTTCTGTTGGTAGGTGGTAATGAGTGACTGCCTTTGAGCCAGACACTTCTATTTTTTTTCTTTACCTATAAGTGTCATTTTCTCAACAAACAAGTGGTTTGGTTTGGTTTCACTTCACATCTTCCCTTCCAATTCTCTCCTGCATCCTGGTGGGGGGGAATCAGTGACTGAGTGGGGCTTAGCTCCCAGCCAGGTTCAGCCCAGAGGCAGAAAATTGGTCAGATTTTTGTGGAGACAAAAGACTTGTATCAGAGAGGGCTTTCTCTGCACTAGATGTTTTGTGCTTCATTTTCACAATGAATGAAAAGAAGCAGAGACTAGTAGGATATTTCATATGATTCATAAGATCGATGCAGGTAAGACTGATCCATCTGGTATCTTATTCATGGATTTATTTTGATTCCGGGTCCTTACTGGGGTGAAAATAGGAGACCAGCCAATTTGCTGCTAAGGTAGTTATACACACAAGATAAAGCAGAAATATAAGGATGTTAAAAATATTTTTGGCTTTAAAAAGTTTGTTCAGTTCTTTCTCTAAGTAGGTGTCTGTGTTGGCTCTTTTATGGTTCAGAAATCCTAGCAGGTTGAATTTGTATTTGTATAATCAATTATATATAACAACTAGGGCTGAGCAAATAGATACTATTTTATTTCAATAAGCCATTCTTGCAAGGCATTCTATCAGAAAAGTGATTTAAATTTTTCAATGCTAATGTTTGTTCAACTATAAACTTCTCAAGGGGAAAACTTTCAGGGATAAATACAAATTATTAACACAGAGTACTATAAGAAATTACTGATACAGGCACACAAAGATCAAGTATATGTCACCAACAGCAAGCTTCACTTTATAGTTGAAGCCTTTTTTGCATCTTATTTGGACCAAATTTATGTGAGAAATTTGCATAAGTCAGGAGAAATCCTTATTATATGATTCACCATAACTTATTAGGTATTGTTTCCATACATAAATGAACTCTGCTGATGTAAAACACAAATGATTGTGCTTGATTGACCCTGAAGTTATACATTCGTGACAAAAAAGAATGGAGCATCTTGAAAGCCATATGTCAACAGATGAAAAGGAGATGAATTTCATTATAAATATGGTGATTATTACTGGTCAGCATTGTGAGCAGCATATTTTTAAAGCTTGCAAGCACAGAAGGTGAGGAGGCAAAAATAAAAGGCAGAAATATTGATTTCATCCTGCAGCATTGTTTTTCAGCACATCATTCACTTTCAGCTCTCTGTCTCAGTGGCAACAAGCTTGAACAGCTTGAACTTTTTTCTCTATGTTATGGCTACTACGCTATGTTCAGAATTTTTTCAAAGAATGATGGGTAAGAGATCTATGACTCTTTAAGGCAGAACAGAACCATGGAGTTCTTTTAAAATACATTCATGTAGCATAACACCTTGGTTAAATAAGTCAAATTTGGTGGTGCACAGATTTATTTTAATACTCATGGTTGAGTATTTTCCTATACCAATATTTTTTCTGGGCTTTTATCAGTAACACATTTATAAAAATGTGTATAATTGTATGTATTTATACAAATAACTATGTAAAATAGAAAATATATTTTCATCTATAAATATAATGAATAATGAGGATTATAGTCAATGAAAGCCAAGCAAGAGAGAAAGCAGAAAGAAGATTAATCACTTATGATCTTTACCCAATGCATTTTTAAGCATAGTAGGCAAGCTATGATACTACAGTTTGGATGAACTACTTGGAAGAGGAACACACTATGTGACTTTATTTTCTGACTGCAATGTACCGACAAAGATTTGAGATCTGACCTGGACCTCTTGTATTTTGTCAGTACCATCTATCCCAGATGAGTTAAAGAGGTGTTTCCCACTGGCTGGGTCAGTAGGAGCTGTCATAAGTATTTCTCAGTCAGCAGGAGTCATTCTTGAGCCAGTGGGAGCTGTCACAAACCATTTTGACATAACATGTATCATGCTGGAAGTGAGATTGACCTCTCCAACCTCTTGCTATTATATGCAGATAATCAGGTCACTCCACCCATCTGGTAGCTCAAACTGAGCTCAGCTCCACCATTCAATTCCTGATACCACTGGTCTGACTATCCTTTCAGCTGCAGCAACCATGTACTTGTGAAACTTCATCCAAATCACATCCAAATCAATGCGAGTATTCTACTGTGACGTTATTGTGGACTGTAAAACACTGTCCTTTAAGTCACACCATTTTAGCCTGCAAACCATCAGAGGGTGAGTTTGGAAAGCATTTGAAAAGGCTGCAGGGTAACAACAGCAGAGCAGACCATCTGACACACTGTCTAGCACTGAAAGTGCCCTGAGTTTGGCACGTAGGGTCTTTCAATGGAGATTTCTGTGCAAAAGCCCCTTACACTTCAGGAGGACCAAGTTCAGCAGAACAGACTACCCAATGAATACTCTATTTGCTTCAGTGGATGTACTGGAGAAATTGATATATTTTACCACTTTTTAACCATGAACTTTTTTGCAAAGGAAGTGACTAAGCTTTCTCTTTCAAGAAAGGATAGTGGTCACTACTTTTAAAGTAACTTTTTTAAGTTACTCTTCTTTATCCAGTAGCTCCTGGCTACTTTACACAGAATATGAGTCACTGTTGCCGTAAATTTTGGTTTTGGCTCAGAGGAGTCAAATGCCACAAAGTCTACCTTGCAGAAAAACCTTAAAGTACTACCTGGGAATGATACGAGTATGAATGAGGGGAAACTTCACTGATACCCTAAAAGTCTTTTCCCTGTTCCATATATGTTTAAAGATGAATTAGATACACAGTCTGTACTACTGGGAGCACCTGAGCAGGGTTCAGAACTTTGAACCCTGTTTCAGATTGTGATACTTATACAAGCCTCATCTCACAATAGACAGGCTGTGGAAGAGAGAGGTCTGTACCTTTTATCTAGTACTAGGGGGCTTGAGCATCTTCATGTGTAACCTCTATGCATCCTGCGGCAGAGATTTGAAGATCAGTCTCTGGGACGTCTGCAGTAGGTCAGTCTGCGTTTCAATTGCTGGAGTAGTTCCGCTTCATGTGAGTGATTACGGAGTAAATGGTCCCTGAGACAGCACAAGAGTGTGTCACTCTGACCTCATGACAAGCCTCAGTGTATGTGATGAAGAAGGAACAGCCCCCTTTTATATGCTTTTATCAATAGATATATTTAGAGAAAGCTTTCTCTGGATCATGAATGAGGATTCTTCCCTTAGTCACATGGAAAGTTCAGATCGGGAAAGGCAAAAGATAAATGATCTATGATTTTCCACTTCCAACATCACTGTTCTCAGTTTTATTGTTAACAGCTAAAAAGGAAAAGAATAGGAAGCTTTAGGAGCTCTCCTTTGTGTAGTTCTTTTCAGTATCCGCTATGTATATGACTGAAGACTCTGAAACATCCTCAGAAAAATACTGTTTGGCAGGTAAAGAAATGGAAAAAGTGAGGCAACTTCATTTTTTAAGACACGAAGCTGGATATGATGACACATTTTAATTCCTAGCTCTACAGAGAGAGACCAGTGCTACTGCTAGTATGGGAGCCTGCTACTGTACCTGGAAGCATAGAGAGAACAAGAATATCAGTACATACTGGTAAAATGGGATCATGAATGGAATTAATTTAAAAATTCTGTGCAAAACCTTTCTTCTTCTAGCACTTGGTCATACAATGCCTTGTATTTTTTTGTTTCACTTGGTTACAATCAGTAGCATAGTCCAACAATAGCTAATTCCTCCACTGGCTTCTGTTTCAGTCTATTTGTTCTAAATTGAATACTTAGTCTCATGATCCCAGTTGATATCCAGATTTACCTCATATTGTGTTTTCTCTATGTCATATTTTGCTACTTGATATAATTCATCCCTGTAGAATAGGTCATAGAATCATAGGATTGTTTTGGTTGGAAGAGACCTTAAAGATCAGCTGCCTCCATGCTCCCCTGCCATGGGCAGGAGCACCTTCCCCTAGACCAGGATGGTTAAAGCCCTGTCCAAAGCCCTGCATTATGTTTCTCTGGACTCCAGGTTTTATGTGGTCTCTTACAGTCTCTCTTCTCTTCCTCCTCTTCTTCAAGAATATTCCATGCATTCCACATCTTCTCATAATCCAGTGTTTGTGATTTCAATGGAAAATTAGACAAACTGTCAGACTTTAATGGAAAGCCAGCTCTGCCTTTGAGATTGCTGCAAATAGCTATATGACTAGTAAGTAGTGTCTATTTTTTTAACATATCCAAGGTGTTCTCCATATTGTTGAATGATGGACTGAAACAGAATTCCAACATGGTTGATCACAGCTGTTTTGAGTCACTTAGGCTGGAATGAAGCACTATGTGCTAAATAATTCCTATCTGGAAAGTCAATCAAGCGAAAAAAACAAAAACAGAATCCAAAACAAACCACAGTAGAAGGCTAATAGAAAACCAATAGAGAACCGAGAGCTAATAGAGAACCAAGAGTAAAAATACACCAGATAAAGCCTTGTCATCCTCTTCCCTACTCCCCATAACTTTCAGGGAGATATACTTCACCCAGACTAGACTTCTTCCATTCTATTATATTAATTACTCAAGATACACCATATAGCTGGGAAATATGTGTTCAAGGACCACTGAACACTGAATTTTCTGAGTCTATCACAATTACAGAAACATCTGTGCTAAATGACTTTGCCTTGAATCACTCTGAAAATTGCTCTATTCATCAGCTTTGTACTGTCTGTTTCTTGCACGTGCTGAAACAGTAATGAGTGTTGTTTTTCTGTTTCAGTTCTTGTGAGTTCATATGACCACCATGAACCCGGTGTCTCACTTTCATGTGAAAATCCATTTTCCTTTTTCTATTTAATGGTAAAAACCTGTTGCTATAATAGATTAACCAGAGTGACATAGAGCAGCAACAGACTCATATTTGAAAACTGCAGGAAAATGTATGCATTACATTGTAGCTCACAGGCCACACAGAGACAAAATAAAAAGAAATGCTTCCTTTCTTAATCTTGCATTTTTATTACTTCTTTTATTATTATTTCTTAAGCTTCACTTATATTTTTAGCCCATTACAAAAGTCACACAGATGGTTTATCCAGCATTATAGACCAATAATTCTATCACAATTAACATCAATATTCCTAGAATTAATTTGGCTACCTGGGACTTATGGAGTTTATTAGTCTGACCTCCTTCAAGTAGCATTAGCTGTGAAATGATATTAGGTTACTTCAGCTTTTGTCCAGCCTTTGGCCAAGGTGCTTGTTACTGGTTTAATAGTTCTTTGTGCAATGATAGTGCCTGTATATGGAATTTCCATTGCTGTAAACGGTAGCCATTGCCTTATGTCATTTCTCTGTGACCCTCTGCCTCCATGTTCTTTTCAACCCCCATTAGGTGGAGGAGGAAGACTGCCAGCACATCTCTCCACAGAGCTTCTTTCTGAGTCTAGGCAAGCTCCATTCCCTCAGCCTCTCCATGCGCATCCTATGTACTAGACACGTAATTTGGTGAGTTACCCCTTATTCATGTTGATCTCTTGATGAATTAGGAGATTCAAAACTAGATAAATTATTCTATATGCAGTAACTGAAGATGATTTGTGGAGGTCCAGAAAAGTCTGCTTTGTCCAACATTAATTTTACATCTCTGGAGGAAGTATGAGTTTACTTAGAGTAAGTTTTGTAGAAATTCTTTGAGACACCTGGAAGAAAGATGATGAAAGGAGGGATAGGAGACTAAATATGGAGATAATAGATCAAAATGGAGAAAATTATTATTTCCAACTATCTACTACAGCTGTTAACATCTCTTAAAATCAGAATCCTAAGTGAACTGAATTAATTTTTTTCTGAGCTGCCACACTTCTGAAAGTCAGTTCAGTATAGTTCTAAATAATGAAATCTTTATATTCCTGTTTATCACCTCAATTTTGTAGCTGAGATTCATCCCTTAAAAATTTTTCTGTGTGGCTTAATTCCTACATGGCTGTATAAATTCACCCAGAAAAGCATATCAGGGAAAAAGGTGTCTATTTTACCTATCAGATATTCTCAAGATTACTGAATAATCTTTTGCTGTTTAATTATTTTCTGACACTTTCCTTTATGATACCCACTATCTGCTTTGTTGTCCAGTATTTCCATGTCTTAAAAACAGCCCATTACTTACAGAAATCTGGGAATTAACTAAAAATAATCACAGCAATGTAGAATTGTCTAAAAAGGAAATAAATGGATGAAAATTAATCCTATGGTATGCAAAGATCTGGAAGAGAAGCACACAGCCAGGAGGTAAAAGGAACAAAGGTTTTTTTCTAGCATATAGAAGAATAGAGTCTTTTCAAACAATTTTAAATAATCAATTGTAAAATTATTAGCTGACGGTTTTACAGTTTTATGCTTTCGTTCACTTACAAAGATTTAACAATAATTCCTTTTCATCCTTTCAGGATGCTCTGAATTATATATGGAAAAGCCTTTCTAAGCATAATCACACATTCAGAGAATAATGGCCTTAGGTTGATCATCACAAACCATACCAGAAAGATTCCTCTGGTGATTAGCATGTAGAAGTTTAATATAATACAGCCTGAATTCTGCCGTGCTTATGTAGGCAATAAGCACCTGGGCTTATTGCTACACTTGGGCTAAACAAATGGACTGCTGTAAATTGTGTTTCAGGACACTGTCATTTTGAATGCACCAGAGATCCTCAGCACTTTCTTCAGCTAGCACACTTGTGTCAATCATCCACCTTTTGGTACATCAGGGTTTTCATTAGTTCTATAACTGCCTGACCTTGTGCCAGACTCAAGTAGACAGGTAGTTCATAACCCTTTACTGTCAGAATTAGCATTCATGATACTACTTAAACTGCAGAGCAAATTTAGAGTTCATTATTAAATGAGGCATATGTTACTACACTTATAACTGATTCAGTCTAGTTATTTTTAGTTTGACCTTTTCTGTATTCATCAAATCCGCTTTGAAATAGACATTGAGGTACCCTTTACTGTTAGTTATAAAAAATTCTTAGAGTTTTTTTTTTTTTATAGAGTTTTCTGGCAAATCCTCATATATCATTAGTTTAGTGATATCTTAAACACATCACTGTTAACATAAGTAAAAAGAAGATCTTGTGGATGTTAATGATAATTTTCTTCAGCTGTATCATCCCTCTTTGGCTTTGTTTCTTTTTCCAAGAGCTGAAATGCTAGTGTTGTCAGTTCAGAATAGGATGAAAACCTCCACCAAGAACGGCAAAA
Organism: Pseudopodoces humilis; assembly: GCF_049639895.1. Taxonomy (NCBI): domain Eukaryota; kingdom Metazoa; phylum Chordata; class Aves; order Passeriformes; family Paridae; genus Pseudopodoces; species Pseudopodoces humilis. The sequence goes on along the minus strand of NC_142201.1, from coordinate 57,724,640 downwards.
GAAGTGTGAAGGTAAAACTATAGACATTATTAAAGTGAAATTATTCTTACTGTAGTGCCATAGATAAAATTTATGCATTATTACTCTGATTTTCTGGCTATCACATTCTCTTCCTCCTGAGGTAAGGCACTGAGAACGGAAACAGTAAAAATTCAAACCCACTGGGACATGACAGGCTTAAGAACTATTTCTTGTCATTTTCCTTTCACTGCCTTGGATTTCTAAATTCTAACATGGAAAACAAAATATCTTTAAATTCTGTAAACTTATAAGGTATCACAAAACCTTAATCCTCAAAAAACCTCTTTTTGCACTAAAAAATACACCTCACATTTATCACTGAATCCCTCACACACTGATTTTCATTAATGCAAAAGAATAAAGATTCTGAAAATATACTAAGAATACTTATGAAAGCACTAGTACAGTGAAAAAACATATCTTTAGCAAATAGGTTTAGAACTAAACTATTTGTATATGTAGTAGCAAAGAAATTCTCATACAGTAAGGTGTTAAATAGATGTTATTTTATGCTTCACCTGGAGTCCTAAGAACAGCATGTGACTATTCACATGTTTAGAGAAAAGCAAATACTTAGAAACTTACTGAAGGTCAAAACTTTAATCCCCTTGTTTATTATTCTTCCTTCTTTTTTTTTTTTTTTTTTTTGTAACTGGTTATGCAATCAGTCTTGTAAGTAAAAGATGAACAGCTATAACAGAAAAAAGTTTTAGAGATATTTACGTATCCAACTTCTACTGAAATAAGTGGGAACAGATTAATAGTTTTAAAAAATCAGCTTGTGCTATCATTGCCCTTATGGACCATTGTGAAATGGAAACTGCTGCATTTTATGTTGAATAGAGAATTCAAAAATTGCATCCTCCCCTTTTTCTTTTTTGGCAGGCACTGGGCTCACTTATTAGCACAATAATAATTTTGTGCTCTATGAGAACAGTTATGTTATACAATTGCATACGAAAGCACTTTGTTGAATTAACATTTAGGGGCCCATGGAAAACAACAAATCCCAAGAAACTGTAAGAATTGAAACACTGAAATGTACTGTTTGAACTTCAGGTTACTGTATAATCTAACTGTAGTTCATTCCCTTAACAAACCCTAAAATCTCATTTAGCTGGATGTCATATTCTCTCTTCTGCATGATATAGATGAAGGCTTCAGTTCATAACCAACATGATGAATGTAGGAACCTAATTAAGACAGACTGTCTCACCCTCTGGGAAGGTTCAGAACACTGCTCTTTCCTGAGAGAGATGAGGAGGAAGAGTGTAAGAGAATTCGACGAGTAAGCAGGAATTAGTTTAGGATAGCTGTTTGCCTCCCAGCTCTGTACCCTTGAACTGCAAATGCACCTTCAGCTAGGTCAGGAGCCCAGTACAGTCTGAACCTGGCAAGCAGCCTTCAGAAAGGTGTGCTGTGGTATGAGCAGGAAGGAGGCACACTGGGACAGAATTTACTGCACAATTATCTTTTTTTTTTTTTTTTTGCAAGATTTGTACAGGTCACCAGCAGAGTTACTTTTTAAACCTCTTGAATGCTCCATAACCACCTGAAGAGATGTAAGACTTGTTATTAGTTTTACACTGTTTATGAAACTTTGCTAATTTTTTTTTTCCATTGATTTCTGCATAAAAATTCTGATGCATTAAAAAATCCCTAAACTTCCAAATGTGGAAGTGTGTGCTTGTAACTTAGGTACCCACTGTATTTGGCTTAAATTTAAGAATCCACCTTTACTACCAGCACGGCCCAGGAGGGCACTCCAGGGTGCTTCCTTTAAGCTTCTTATCATTAATTCCAGAGGGAACTGGAAAGAAATCTTGGAGTTTACACTTCAGACGCAGACTTTCAAGATTCATCTGAGGACAGAGGCTCAGGTTTTCTATTTCTATCCTTGGTTGCTCCTTTAAATGGCATTTACATGGAATGTGAGCAAGAGGGTTCTTAGATCTGGTCTGAGGATGGCTTTAGGTGGAAGATAAGTGCAGAACAGGCATTCTGAATGTACTTAAATTTAGGCGTGCTGTAAAGTCCCAGAACAATCAAAAGAAATCTTAAAATTACTTGCTCTCTAAAAACCAGTGAATTGAACTGCTGCTTGGGCTTTAGAATTGTGAAAAGGTCTTAACCACAAAATTTATCAGCAAACCCCAGAAATTTTTGACTTTTATGTAATACTTATGTCCACTCAATAAAAAATATATATATTCAAAGCCAATAAAAGTATTTTTTTTATTTTTAGAAAATATTAGTAAATTATGTGAGATCCTCTGTACTTTAATTTCAGAGGATAATATCTTTTCCCTACAATTTAAATTAAAGTAAGAATTCAGATTTCTAAAGAAATACAAACATATAGGTGAAACCTGTAGCAGAAGGAGGAAAAGCAGTCATTATGCATGTTGTGCCCTGCAACAATTAAACGAGAATTTTTTTTCATAGAAATGAGAAACACTGACAGTAATTCCAAACTTTTAAATGAGATGCCACATCTTGTTCCTCCAAACTGATTATCCAAACTTATCATCGTAATATAAAAAAAGTTCAAACAAAAAGTATTCGTTATTTAAGACCAAGAAAAATCTATGACTCTTTGAACTAATGAGTCCTGACTACTGGTCATCTTTTAAATTCCTTGTCTCATAAATAATATTTTTTAATATCATTCTATCTGAATATTCAGCTGATATCAGGTAAAGAATATTAAAAACCTGCATTTAATTTTGTTGGGGCTCCTTGAAAATTGCAAGAAGCTTCAGACAACTTTTTTCCTACTGACCTAACAATTTTATTTGGTTAGTATTTATTTACCCTTAATATAGTTGAGAATTATAAACATGAAAAAAATAAAATCCATCACTTCTATAAAAAAGAGCATTTGAACCATGTTCTGCTTGAACTTCACTCCAAAGTTCTAATGTTTTCATTATATTTTTTAACTTTACACCTTAACATATGTAATATACATATATTGAAACCTTTAAAACCTTAACAAGGTCTTATATGTGGTAAGTCAGCTCTCTATCACGTAGACAAAGCAGAAAACATTTTTAAGTTAGTTTTTTTTTTAAAGATATTACATGGAGTCCTTGAATACTTTAAATTTCAATGTTATCAAAGAGTTCTGAATATTCCTATTCCTTAATGCTGCTGTTGCTTCTTTTTACTTTTTAATTTGGTAGAAATAGCAGTTTCTGAAAAAATTGTCTTAAAAACTTTCTGAAATTTTTTTTCTTTGTCTTCAGAAAAGGATAATAGAAAAAATAAATAATAAAAATTGGTGTAATCTTTGCTTTCATCCAGCTCCAAAGCATTTTGAATTACTAGACTGTTCAGGTCAATGTTGACATATCTGGTACCCTATGAGAGTCCAGTCCCTCCCTCACACTTCCATTCTATGGGCCTGGTTGCTCAGCATCCTCCCTCACATATTGCAGCCTTCCATCTCCCTATCTCTCTCAACCACCATCATGTCACAGGCAGTCCATGAAGAAAGCCTGGTTTAACAAAAGCAATTAAAAACTAAGGAAATCGAACTTCAGCTCATAAGAGGAATAACAGCTATGCTATAATATGGGAGCTAGGCTAGTGTAAAATAAAATGTTCTGCTAGTTCTTAAAGCTTATGCGTCAAGCTTGCTATGTTAACAGAAAAAAACCCCAAAAAAAACAACAAAACCTGCCTCATTTTGCTTTCTTTTTGTGACCAAAATAATCTGAAACATTTATGGTACAGTTGTCCTGTAGTATAGAATTATTTTTTTTCATAGGTGCAGGAGTAAGAGCTTTGCAATCTCACATCACAGGCTTAGCTGTAGTTCTTTCAGTGAATTTTCTCATGTGTTCAGACTAGAACTCCAGGAGCTGGGAATCACTCAGCAGTGGGAGGTAATGCAGAGAGCAAGGAACTATCATGAAGTGCTTGTTACAAACCTATCTTGAAGACAAGACCCTTGTTCAGATTTCAAAGATATCTCCCTTTATTTTTCTCTCCTTCTGCCTTTTAATATGGATGAAGGAGAGTGAAGTGAGGCCAAAAGAATACCAGAAGTCTCTACAACAAAATTATCAGGTTTAGTTCTATTCTTTCTTATTTCTCCTCATCCTATGCAGCAGACTCTCTGAGTTTGCTCCTGAGGAGGAGGAATAGCAGTGATCTACTGTTTATGGGCCACATCCAAGTAAATCTCAATGGGCTGAGCTGAGGACAGACTTGCCTGCAGAAATCAAAACTCCAGTGCAAACCTTGCTGACTTTGCTGACAGATTCTTTAAAATTGGATTGAAGCCAGACTTCAAAGACTAAAGTGAGTTAAAAAATAAAGTTTTTTTCTTTTCCCCCTTTCAGAGCAGAGTTTAAAACTTTACCTGATCTGAAGAAGTGAGTTTTTTTATGACACCAGTTTCACTTTGAAGTCCAGATTCTAGACAAGGCACATCAATTTCAAAGTGTCTATAGGCATAAGCAGAACTGACTGGGCTCAAAATACCAGGATGTAGGTATGGTGAATACTACACATGCCTACCTGGTTTGTTGATTTATTTTTCTTAACATAGGAAAGAAACTTGTATTTTGAAGGCCAGGAATTATCAGCATCAGAAGGTTTAGAATAATCAGATAAATTTTAGGGCATAAAAAAGAGAATAGATTTTTTTTTGTCTTTCCTTAATGTTATAGTCTTTCTTCATCTGTAAATATATTAATTTCTTAGAAGTTTTAAATTAGTTACTTTAGAAAACCCCCCAAATATATATACATATATATTCACTTGTTTAAGATTTTTGCCTCAAGTGTTTGAGTGGATTAATAAAAGAATTTCCTCTCTAATAACAAATCTTTCAGGTCTGGAAAGGGCAAATAAAAATAAACTTAGCTGGGTTTCATTCATAAGAAGGTGAAATCATGATTCAGTGATATTGATGACAAGCAACCATGCTGTCAATTGTATACTTTTGTATGTTACTAATTGTATCAGTATATGAAAAAAGTGAAACAGAAAAATTCTAATTTTCCTTTTAGCTATCAGTACATGATGGTCAAAGCCTAGAAGGTGAGAACAGAATACCTGCTTTCCAATTATATTTGTATTCATATATGCATACACACTTGTGTTTATCTTCTCATAGAGAATACTTTATTGGACACACAGCAGTACTGGTTTTAAGCCGCTTTGACTAAATAGGTAAAATAGTTAAGGAAAGGACTATATATGAGGAATTGTTCAAGATTACCTATACATGACTGAGATTTTTTTTATTTACACCATTTGCCTGACTCTCAAGTTCCAGAGACTCATACAAATCGTGCAAGGGTATCTGGGAAAGTCAGGGAGGCCAGCAGGGGGTTCTCCTGCTACCCCAAGAATGCACTTCTTTCCATTCCCCCTCCATTTTTTAGGCCCTGTCCTTCTGCCTGGTGGCATAATAATACATTATGGAAGACACTGGAGGGGCTTCTCTATCCACACCAATTTAAATGACTTTTCAGGGAAGATTTTGATGTAAAATATGATGTAAAATATTTGCACACATTAAAGCTTTATAACATCTGGTGTATTCTCTTTGTTCATTAGTTTTGTAGTTCCATTCAGAAGAATGAACAAGTTTATCCTGAGTAATTTTTTTCTCTTTTTAAATCAGGCAGATTATTGTTCATGGTTTCATTGTCTCAATTTTGTTTGTAGATTTCTTCCCTTTCTCTTTCATATTTACACTCCAAAAGAAAGTTCTGGCCACTGCTTCCAAGTCAGGACATCCTTATGGTAAGTCTGTGAAACTTTGTTTCCACAAATTACATTCAGAGGGACCAGGATATATGAAGAAATCATCATTCCAAATGACTGGTATTTCACCATGAGTTTGTCTCTCACGGAGAGGGAGAAACAGTCTAAACAGGAGGTGGACTTGAGCAATGAATTTCACCTCCAGATTCAAATTCTTGAGCATTTTCAGCTGCAGCCTTTTTTCTTCAAGCCAGTATGCAAGAGAAAATGGATTAGTTTCAGATTTTGTTAATAATGGTTGAGAATACTTTAACCTCAATATCAAATATGAACACGTCAAAAAATCCCACAAAAAATCCTCACAACAACCCAACAACAACAACAAGCAAAACAAAGCAATCAAACCAAAAAACCTTCCCAACACTAAGACATTTGAATAAAAAAAAAAAGATGCTACCATGTTTTGTCTGTATTATTTCTACACACCAAGATAGTAGAAGAAAAAATTAATGTTGTGTGATGTGTTTAAGTTGGGTTTTCAACAAGACCTTGGACAAAGTCTCAAAATAATCTGTTCAGAAAACTCATTAGACAAAGTGGAGAAGATGTGGTTGCCTGAGCACTGCCATTTAGAATAATTTCAGACTCTGTGGGGCATCACATCTAATTTTAGTTGTGACTCTCTGGAAAGTCAGCCACATCATCTGGCCCTGTGAAAGTATTAGATAGAAAGTGGCACAACAGGAATTAGACAGCGATGTTTATTAGTGCCCTTGGTAGGGAAAATGAAACTTAAATTTTCAAAGTTCTGTAGAGATCTGGAACAAGAAAGTCCTGTTTATAAGGCAGAGATTTTGATTATTTTTCTACTCTGAATATCAGGTAATTTTTCTTTCCCCATTCACCACTATCACACAAGAAACTGATATCTTGAGTGAATACTCAACTGTCTCTGTTGAAGGGAAACTTGCCTATCACGCTTGTATATATAATAGCTCTAGAATTCCCCATCAAAGTTCTCCACAGGATTTTGAAAACCCAAGGAAGTAATCTCCACCTGTTCACAAGAGTGAATTGATTTCACCAGAAAGGGCTCTGGCAACTGGTCTAGCCTTTAAAGTTTAAGTTGAAAAAGTTAAAAAGAAAGATTAAAAAAAAAATCTTAAGAAGACCTAAATAATTAACTTATTGAGTAGTTAAAAAAGAGCTTGAAGTTGGTGGTGTCAGATTAGTTCACCTTCCTTGGAAACTGCTTCCACTTTTTTGCCAGCAATGAAAATGTACATAGATAAAACTGAACATTCAATGGAACTTAGATATTTGGAAATCAAACTGCATGTTAGCTTCTCTAGTGTTTCTGAAGTTTGATTATTTTAAGGGGTCAAGATCACTATTTACTGTGAGCTTTTTCACTATTTTCATTTCTAAATTATATTAGCATATGCAGAGTAAGCACACAGGGGAAAAAAACTCCTACAGGAAAAATTAATTCTTCACTATGAAAACTGTACAAACTTAATCACTTCTGTAAAAATGATCATACATTTTGGAGTTTGGAGTTTTGCTGAAAAACTAATTTTGTGTCTTGAGAAATTTTTATGATGATTTAAATGTTCCCATTTAAAACAATTCCACTCACCTTACCTTGGAATTGTTCACTCCTACATCTCATCATGATCACACTGAATGGTCTATGCTGACAGAGAGCACTGTGGGCCCTGTTACACTGGTTGAGATAGACTCAGGTCCTGAATGCTTATGGTTGATTTGTTCATGTATAAGATGCAGTCACACATCTGTTGAGGAATACTCCTGGTCCAGGTAGCTCTGCTGGTAAACTGCAGAGTGAGATGCAGACTGAGCTCAGGGTGGGAGCCAGACACAAGAGGCTGTGAACTGCCAACGTTTGGGATAACGAAGGGCACCAAGGTGGGGGATATCATTCAGGGGAATGGACAGCAGGAACTGGGAATCACCGACCAAACAAAGGAGATGAGAGGAGATGGGTGATGACAACCAGGTGGAGAGACAAAGAGAGGGGACAGGAGATGAAGATGAGTGAGGAAGAGAGAACCTTTCCCGTGAGAGGACTTTGAGGGTATAAAAGCCCAGGGCTTCCTTGACTGGGGTGCACCTTGGGGGCACCAGGCTATTCCTGTGTTACTGTGCAGTGAATAAATGGCTTTATGGAATGAGACATCTGAGAATCTGCTGTGGGAAACCTGGTCTGACTGTGGAGTGGGTGTGTGGGGAGCCAAGTGGGACACATGAGTCATGGGAGCTGCCTACCACAAAGTGGGAGTCTGGCATAGTGGGAGTGAGACTGACAGGGAGTCTTGTGAATGGTCATACTGGGAAGTTTCCTTAACTCATCAGTCATACGAGCAGAGGAGCTTTCTGATGTACCAACATATGTGAATTAAAAGTAAGAAAATGATATAATTTTGTCTAGAATGTGGGGTTTGGGTTAGGTGGCTGTATTCTTTGAGATAAATGAACAGAAATAAGCAGAAGGTGTCTGTAAACTTCTTTCTACTTAAAAATATAAAATGAAAGTCCAGTTTCTGCCTTTTGATTCTGTGCAGACATCTGCACTTCATTCCCCTTAAACCTTCTTCAAGCATCCCTTTCTCCCCCTTCCTCTTCAAAGCTTTCTGATATTAGGAGTATTAACAATAGTCCCAACAGTTATCCTTATTCTAAACACAAAAATTATACTGTGCATTCCTTGGAGGTTTGCTTGGAGATCTTCCTTCTCTTGCTAGTATCATACACAACCTCTGCCTACAAGCACTTTTGTACTTCTAATTCTAATGTAAAATTCTCACTTGTTAAACATACTTGTGACTTGCAATTTAACCAGTCTATCTTTAAGAAGAGCATCAGTATGACAGACTCTGACCACAAGTAAGTTTGGTAAAATACTCTGTGGGGGTAGAGCTGGTTGGGGCTGATAATGAACCAGCTTTAGGCATTAACTTAAGACTCTAGGAATCAAGCCTATAGGTAGGACATTAGCAAGCCTGTTCATATAAGGTTGTGCTTCCAGAATGTTCTTAGTCCTCTCCCCTGACTGGTTGTTGTTTGCCCCATTATTTTTTCATATTCCTAATCCTGGTTTGTGGTTGGAACCCTGCCTTTGGGTCCTCAGATCTTTCTTATATATATACACTGTTGTAGCCACCCTTTTTTTCCACCTCTTGTGGTTGAGTCTGTACTTTGTGTTCACCTTTTGCTGTTTGTTATTTTGCCATTAAAGTGGTTTTACTTTTCGTGTCACCCAATCATGCCTGTCCTTTTACTTGCCACACCATTCCCGGCTGCCCCAGGTACGAGGTCGTGAGAGCCAGAACATGACAATATTCTAATTGCTTATCAGCCATAAATTGGGTTTTATAAGAAGACATTTCCTCTCTCTAGAACACTGTCACTTTTGGCCAGAATGAACATATGCTACCTGCAGTTACAGTTTAATTTTTCAGATGAGCACAAGTATCATAAAGATAAGCTGTTGCCTTTTGATGTATGTTTGAAGTACTCATGTTTTCTAACTTGATCCTATCTAACGGATACCTGTCAAGATTTCCAGTGTTGAGTTTCCCTGAACCCAAAGAAATTTTTAAAAGAAATTATAAAAAAAAATAAGGGAAAGAAAAATATAAATACGAGACTACATTGTAGGCTGATGCCTGCAATCACTACTGCTTAGAGGCAAAAGAAACATCAGGGAACAGTACTATGATGTCTATAAAACATGAGACAACACAGAGGTATTTTGGGGAAACATCAGAAAGCATTTTTTTATGGAAAATATTTTCATCATGAAGTCCAATGATTATAAGATGTAAAAAGCAAAAAATTTCTGACTGAGTCTTCCTATGATAATTTGTCAAGTTAAAAATGCACTTAACTTTTTGCCTTCCTGTAGGGAATGATTGCCTGTGAAAAAAAATTAATAACAGCAACTAAAACAAAGAGTAAGAATTTATTTTATGAATGTCACTACAAAGAAAGGTGAAAAACAGTGAAGTAAGTTGCTCATTTTACAGAATCATAGAGTAACCAAAATTTGAAGGGACCTCAAAAGGTTTCAACTTTTTATGTTTCAACTTTTCGTGGGAAAAGGGAGTCAGATGAGATTATATAGCACCTTGTCCTACTGCACCTTGAAAACATCCAACAATGAGCACCCCACCACATCCCTGGGGAGGTTGATACAGCAAATTATTCTATTAATTGTAAAAGAATTCTTTCTTACATTGAAATGAGACCTCTCCCAGTGCAACTTACAGTGTTTCTCCCCTATCTTCTCCAGCTGCTCCTTCTGAAGAGAGAGCCTCAGCCCTCTGTACAGACAGCCTTTAAGCACTGAAATACTCTGATGAGGTGCCCCTTGAGCGTTCTCTTTTCCAGGGAGAAAAGAACCGACTCTCTCAGCCTTTCCTAATGACCCTTCTCTGGACCGTCTCCAGTCTATCCAGATTCTTCTTGAATAGCGGCAACCAGAACTAGACACAGTATTTCAGGAGCATCCTGACAAGCACGGAGCAGAGTCATTCTAAAGCAATGAAAATAGTTGCTGTAAATGATAATTCATCATTTATCAGGGAACATAAGATGACATTGTACATGGAAAAGAAATGATTATAAAAGAATCTGAAAGACCTAGAATAAAGAGAAAATTTCTTTTCTTAGGTTGCATTTTTTCTTGGGTTTTCTTACCTCCTCCTATTCATGTTTTTTTCCATGATGCATTACCCTTCTTATACCCACAGAAATATTATACCTTTTCTACATGGCTATTTTATAACTTTATAGGAGCCTTCATGTTTCATTCTCTGAATCCAAATGTATTTTGTGACTTTTGTTTCATAAGTAAATATAATAATAAAAGTAGCAGTGAATATCTGCAAAGAACAGACCTGCTTTGTCCTTGCAAAGATATATAATTGTAAGTGTTGAGATGAATATGTGGAAGGTAAATTAAGAAATTGTTTGGGTATTGACAGTAGTTTATTACTATGCAAACACAACAATAAAAAAAGAAAGAAACAAACAAAAAAAGTCCCCAGAAAAATAGCAGACGCATAATGGTATCCTTGAGAGGATACGTTAGGAAAGCTAGAGCAGCAGAGGTATTAAAGCACAGTAGTTTAGATAATGAAGTCAAATAAATTGTCTTCATCTTTGTGCCTTCATTGTCACCAAAGTACACTGTGATAAATGAAATAGATTTGTCTGATGGAAATCATAAACATTCATATTTAATAAACAGTTATTAACACTTCTATAATATTGCCCTTTTATGTTCATTACATGCTCATTGCAATGCAGCAAGTTTATTTCCTATCTCATTTCTCCACTGTCATTGTGTATTGCAAACCTGTGCAAGACAGGTCTATTTTTTATGTTGTACTGTACAGTATGTGAGTAACGCTCAGATCTTAATGGAAGTGTCACATCATTTTCAGATCAAATTATCTAGTTTTAACAGCTGAGGGGAATCAAATTAATCAGTAAAATTAGAATACAAACTAAATACAAATGTTGTAGTTCCCAAGATGTTGACTGAAATACTTGGGAGGTCACGTTTACCAGTTATCACATTAAAAGGCTTACTGGGGTGCTCTATTACTTATCATTAGTAGTCCTATATTAGGAGCATGCATAAAGGTTTAAACTGCTAGGCAAGTACATGGCTCAAGTGAATTTAATGGCACAAATAATAACTCAGATTTTATTTTTTTTCTTATTAGTTTCTTAGAAACTGAGGTCCAGGAACAGAACAGAGAAGGTCAGAATATTTACTCCATTTTTGCCCTTGACACAAGCAAAATATTTACTTCAGAAAATCAAGGCTAGAATCTTCTAGAAAACAACTTCACAACATTTTGGAAGAATCTGGACAACCATCAGTATGTCTGGACCTATTCCTTTATATATCTATTTTCTAATTTTCCTTCTCTGTGACTAAACTACAGGAGTGTGTCTTGTTTTTCTAGAATAATTCATAAACTGCCAGAAATAGGACATTGAGTCCAAATGTACGAGACTCTTAGAATATATGTTAATCTTTACCCTCTTCTCTCTGCACTCCCAATACATCCAAAAGCTGCTCATTATCTCAAAACCATCTGCTTTCAGTCTGACATGGGGTTTACAATTACTAAATCAGGAGCACAGAAATAAAGACAAAAAGATATTGCAGTGGGTTGATCCTGACTTGATGCCAGGTGCCCACTAAAGCTCCATTAAGCCCCTCCTCAGCAGGACAAGAGAGAAAAAATATGGCTAAAGGCTCATGGGTCAAAGAAAGGACATGGAAAGATGCCTCAGCAATTACCCTCATAAGCAAAACTGAGTCAGCCTGGGAAAAAATAATTGAATCTATTGCCAATCAAATCAGAACAGAATACAGAGAAGTGAATTCAAATATAAAAGCACCTTTCCTCCACCCCTCCGTACTTCCCAGGCTTAACTTTATTCCTGATTCTCGATCTCCTCCTTCTCAGTGGCACAGGGGGACAGAAATGGGGGTTGTGGTCAGTTCATCAGTTCAATTTGCTCCTGCACAATAATTTTTTTCCTTCTTAACTTTGCTATCACAGAGATGCTGGTACTGTCAGTGATGGGCTCAGACTTGGCTGGAGGAAGGTCCCTCTTGGAACCAGCTGGAGGTGGGTCTGTTGGACAAGGGGGAATCTTCTGGTAGCTTCTCACAGATTCTGCCCCTCTAGCCCCTTGTCATGCATACCCAGCACAGACATTTCAGCTTGATAAAGTTTCTTAGACCATGAGACTTTAGGAGGTCCAGAGTTAAGAGCCAGGAATGGCTTGATCATTTACTCTAAGCACAGAAATAACTTATGATACCAACTGTAGTTGTGACATCAATGACACATTATATATACCAGCACACACAAATCTACACAAGTACACACACTTTTTATATATACTTATTTATATTTTTATTCAAATTTATATTAATATATTTTTTAGATCCTACTTTTAAATGCTTTACTTCTTTTATTCAGGCATCCATGAGGAATCCTAATATTTTTTAAAAAGGCACAAAGGCTCCTCTGATGTTATCTTCAATGCTACTTGTTCTACAAGAAAAACTTTACAGAGTTTAAACTGTGGCATTGTTCATTTGCATAACTTATTGATCCTAAAGCAGTTAGACATCTGCTATTTATGGTCCTTGCTTTACTACTGGCCATGCAGGTGAAAAAGATTTTGTGTAATTTTGATGGAACAAGAAGGATTCCCAAGTACATGTTTTACAATAATTTCTCTGATGTGCATAGAAATTAGGTATATATAGATCTTTTTCCTTCCCAGTGGAGAAAAAAAAAATAAAAAAAAATAAGTGCAGTAATTTTACAAATGGAGAAAAAACATGATTCTTCTTTTCATGCCAACATAAAAATGAGGAAAAAACAATTTCCCAACTCTGATGAAAATAATCATCCATATAGATAAGAATTGAAACATATCTTCAATGTTTGCATATAAAGAAGTATATGAACTGTTTAGTATATTAAAATCAAATTTCAGCAGTGTCAGAATGCTCACTAATCAATTTCAGATTAATTTTCTTAATTGAAACTAATTCCAGTGATACTTTAATGTTGAACAGCACATGCTCAGGACATAATTTCTTATGCAGGATTTCCCCATGGGTATAGAACACTCTTTTTTAAAGTAGTTAAAAGATTAATGCTCATTAAGGATTAAAGGATTTTCAAGCTTCATCTTTTATAATAATTTTTTCAGTTAGTTGAGTGTCAAGACCCCTGAATATTAAGCTGTCTTTCAAAAAACGATACTGTTCTTCAAAAGATTATTTTTGACTCTTCCATCTTCCTCCAGTGAAGTAAGTCAGTATGTAATCATACTAATTCATTTCTTTTCAGAGATGACAAGTGTTTGAAAATCTATGTAAGAGTGGCATGCTTTTTATTATTGATACTATAAGAGATGCAAAGTTTATTGTCTGAGAAAGACATTTGCAATTCAGCATTGCCATACAAATAGTGTGCTGTGATAATGATGTCATATGCAAAATTAACTTATCTTGATTTACTGCACTTACTTATTTTCCACCCTTTTCCACCTGCAGCATCTTGTTATAAATCTCAATTGAAATTTCTTTTAGATTTTCAAATTATGATTTTATGCAGTAAATAATAAAAATAGGGACTAATTCTTCATGGAGATCCAGATCAACCAGCACTTTTTGACAACCAACACAGTTTGCTGTATATGAAGATGACAGTTACATTCTACCCAGATACAAATGTTTTAACCCATACTTTGGAGTACCAAGGTGTAATTTTTACATCACAAAGATTTTAGCCTTTAATTTGAGCCTTCTAAGTTTGGAGAACCACCACTTCCATCTCTGATTTGTTCTGTGTTTTCTATTTAGAATTGTTTAACCATGAAGGAAATAAAACACTTCAAAAAGTGATCCTTTCCCCCAAAGCATGTACAGTGTGGGCAGCAAGTCCTCAGCCCTGATGCTTTCACTATACAAATGTGCTCACATTGGACTGCATTGCTCATTAATGCGGATGTAATCCATATCACCCAGGTTTCCCTGTGGATGGATGAGAGAGGAAGGAACCACTAAGACTAACTCAGAACTTTTTATGGCTTAATCAGCCTTAAATTTTGTTGAAATATGTAAATTTAAGTTAGGGCTTAGCCAGCATTTAACAATCTTTTTAACCTATTTAGCAAGTAGAAAATAGAACAAATGAATTTTGTCGAACAGTGTGTGATGTTTTTAACATACAATTTGACTTGAAAAATTGTATTGTATTGTATTGTATTGTACTTGAAAAATTCCTCAGAAAAATCTTGATAATGGAAACAGAACAATTGTATTTTCCTATAAAAAACACATGAATTGTCAGATTCATTATCTTTCTAGCCTCTAGTACAAATATAAATACGAACACCATCTCAGACATTTTCTACTACTTGCTCAAAATTTTTGTCATACTAACAAGCTTATTGGTCATGCCACTTTTTGTTTCTAAGCACTAGAACAGCACTAATATTTTTTTTCTAGAATTTATCTCATACTAAAATTATTATTTTATGATCCCCTCATCCCAGTCCTGAACTGAGGATAAGGTGAAATTTATTTGATGTTTTCTATCTTCATATTGTTTATACAAAGATGCTACCTAATTATTCCCTTATAACCAGAAATATTTCATTGTTTCCATGTCATTTATCTATCCATACCTATACCTATAATCTATATCTGTATCTGTATCTATATCATCTATGTCTACATCTCTAATTTTTTTATCCTATACCAAGTAAGAATTCTGAACATTTCTTCATGTTTTGAATTGTTAACAGATTGCCTGTTCTGACTAGGAATGGATTTACAGATTTATCAGGATTTTATCTCTGGAACATTTATTCTAAATGTGTTACAACATATTAATAAGTAACAGTTGTCTTCATAGCTTATTCTATTAGTCACAGACTTGACATTTTAGAATAATTCAGGCTGATATTTTCAGTCTTGTTTAGGTTGAAAACATAACACTAACTTTTCAGTTAAGTTTTCATCTGTAAGCATTATAAGCAGTTATTTACTGATGATTGCAAAACTTATTGTGTAACCAATACGTCTGTCTTTAAATACAGTTATTCTATCAAGTGCCATGGAATAACAGTTATTCCATCACGTAGTTCTATCAAGTTGCATTTTAACAATAAAGCAGGTACTGAAGCTATGTTCTTACCCACTGCATTTTGTTTACAGCTTCAGAAAGCACTTCTAATACATAACATTAAATATCAAATTCAGCAGTATGGATTGCCAGTTGACACCTAAGAACTTCACATAAGGCCTAGACCATCCAGGAACTGTCAGTATGCAGGTTTTCCATATGAAACAGAAAATAAAAAATAAACAAATATAAACATAGAGAAAGTACCAGCAACTGAAAGCAAAGACACATTTATACACATATATCACATTTTCATCTAGGCTTACTTGTGCATTTGTGTACACATATTATATGAAGATCTTTGTAGTTAAATAGACAAAATATAGTTAAGCAGTTTTATAATTCTATTCTACGTTGTTTGGTGAACCACTGCATATTTTAGTCTGAGTGGATATGTGACCTATATGAAGTACCCTGATTTTGGACTAAATTTTCTTCTGCCAAAATCAACTGGTTTGTAAAATGATCATCACATCTGAGTACATGCTGTAATTTCCACATTCTTCATTTTTGCAATAGGTTTTAGCAGTTAATGCTTATTTTAAGCTTCATAGCCTGGCATTATTAATCTGAACTTTAAAGAAAGTACAGCTTGTGTCTGTGGGTATTTCCAGTCATTTGAAATTAATTTGCCAAAGGAGCAAATAGCTCAATAATAGTACACAGGTGAGGAATTTATCTGGAAAAGGCTGTGCATACAGTATCTGGTGTATAAAAATCCCTTCATAAATTTCACCAATATGTTCATGTCTCGGGTATCTCAAAGGTCTCAAATTTCAGGTTGTCTCTTACTTGAGATATGCTGGATAACCCTCCTTGTCAATCACCAGTTATTGAGAGATTCTTTCTCTGTTGTACAGTAGGATACTAGCTCTCAAGATAGCCCTTGCAACTGGAACTTGTATCCCACAATACTTAGCATAAATAATAATTTGGAGCTTTTACACTTATCTGTGTAAAGGTCTCTTTACATGCTGACTCTTGGGTGGGGGTATTTTTGAGGTAAAGGCATCTGGTTAACTGGTTGCTTAGAATTATTCTAAACATGATTAGACAAAAAAAAAAAAAAATACATTAATCCAAATTTGACAAAATAGCTACATTATTTATGTTTAAAAAAAAAAAGAAACAGAAAAGAAAAACATGTTCTTGATCTATTTATGCTGTAATTAATTTAAACTGGAAAGTTCACTTCCTGCAGTGACTTGTAGAACTCACTTTCCTTACAGATATTTTTCCAGATTTTTTTTCTTGATACTACATATTACATTTAGAGCTAATATTATTTTTTTCAAGGATAGTTCATCTTCTCTCCTTAAACTTGTTTACATCTCCTCCTCTTCATCCATCCTCTCATTCCACCACTTACTTAACATTAATAAACTAATTAAATTAATTTGTTTCCAAAATATAAATTGATAATTTCATTTCTTTGGAGATGCATGTACTGCCTTTTGAAACCATCTGTACTTGAATGGTCAATTAACTCCATGACTAAAGGAAAAATTAGATAGGCAGTTTGTAATTTTCAGAATGAATTGTTTCTGTCTATTGATGCATGGAATAATTTTGGTTGGGAATGACCTTTAGAAATGATGTAATCCAATCACTTGTTCAAAGCAGAACTAGTCTCATAGTTAGGTCATGTTGCTCAGGGCCTTGTCAAAGCATGTTTTTAAAATCTCTGAGTTCCGAGACTGGACAGCCTCTTTGGGCAGCTTGTTCCCACGCTTAGTTACTCTCACGGAGAAATATTTCTTCTCTCATATTTATCTGGAACTGCCCTTACTGCATCTTCTGATTGTTTTGTCTCCTCCTTTCACCATGCACCTTTGGGAAGAATCTTCCTCTGTCTGTGCAGGAGGCTGAAGACAGAAATTAGAATTTTCCCTTAGCTTTCTAGTCTCTATGCTAACCAAACCAAGTTATTCCATCCTTGAGCATCAGCTGCTCCAGACAATTATCCATCCTGGTCATTCTCCATGGGATGGACTCATTCCAGTTTCTTAGTGCCATTCATGTATGGAGGCAAGTTCTCCAGATGCAGGCTCACAGGTGGCAAGTGCAGCAGCAGCAACATTACCACCACCACTTTGCTTGTCTGTCCTAACCTGGAATTTTACTGCATTGAAAACTAAATGATCATCAGATTTTTATCATAGTAAGTCCCTCCTCCATTAATAGAAAAGAAAACCAAAAAAAACAAATCAATAAAACTTGCAACTGTGAAATTTTAAAAATTGTGCGGATTGATGACTCCATCTTTTTGTCTTTCTTTGTCTTCTCACTAAATGCAAATAAGACAAATGATTTCACATATAAACTGCTACACATAATGAGGGTAATTATCATGAATCATGAGGCTGAATATCATCTTAAGTTCAAGACAAAAAGTTTTCATATATTATTATTAATAAAATAAGGATAATAAATTATTTAAATCTGAAAATAAAATGGGAGCCACTCAGGAAAGAGAAGAGGACCCAAATTTTTTTTGTGTCTCAAAGCCTTTGCATGTGGGTAGGAAGTGTGTGCCAAACATCTGAGTTGGCACTTGAGATGGCAGGAAATCAAAATAAGAGGTTGCATGTGGTAAAGAGAAGAGGCAAGGCTTTTGAGAAACAGTTTTAAGGAAGGAGTGTGGAAATGAAGGTAAGAATACAAATTAACTTGGATAGAATATGGACACATATGGCCAAGAGGGACAAAAACTGAAAGACAAATAATCAAAGCTAATGGCAGCTTCTTGCAAGCCTTACCTGTCACCATGTAGGGTGGGGTTTCTGCTGCTTTATATTTGCAAGATCTTGCAGGTCTTGAGACAATGCATCTGAAGGACAAAAAAATTGCAACAAGCATCCTAATGGTTTGTCATGGTTTTAAAGCAGTAACTAAAAAATTACTGTAAGACTTATTTCTTGCTGTGAGATATGGATTAGAGCAAGAGCAAAATAGGCTTAAAACTTAAAAGGAATAAAGAAAGTTTATTAACAAAACTACAAGAATAAGAACACCAAAATAAACTTCCAGAAAAACCCTTTTATTCCCTACTACCCAACAATTCTCTTGTTCACATGACAACATAGAAACAAAAAACTTTGGAACTTTGGTGTTTAAAACAGTCCCAATTCCTGATAGAGTCTTTTCATCAGTCTTTGTAGAGAAACAGAAGTCTTCTTCTGCTAATCTATGGAGTTTCTAACAAGAAAACTATTTTTGTTATAGCTTTCTATTTTTCTGATACCAGCTCCCCAGAAATCCTGTCATCAGTTCACTCCTCCCATTTCACATCACTCTGAGGTGTGTTATGGGCAATGAGTCTAGGGATGTCATTTTTAAGGATGAGTTATTCCAAGGCAAAAGTTCTCTTCATCTGTTTCTGTGAGCTCCACTGGAAAACAGAAATTTTCTCATTGCCTCTCAAGGCTTCAAATCTTCAACTATTACTTTTCCCCCCTCTATTCCAGCACTTCACTGTATCACAATTACTCCACCTTTTGCTCAAAATCCACACTTTGAATACTATTCCTCCCAATATACTCTGTCATGAACTAAAGGAGATTTTTAGAACACTACTGTCCATCTCCATAGCTTTAACAGAAAATATTTCAGCTTATAAAGCATCTCCTTATTCTCTACCTTTTCTGAAGCTTAATTCTTTACTGTCTCTGATAGTTTATAAAGTCTCTTTACATGTTGATCACTCTCTTTTCCTCTCTCTGGATAAAAGGATTAATCTGCAAGTCTCATCTGGGTAGTGAAAGAGTTAAAATCTTGCCCAGGCTTTGTAGATGGTTCTGTGACCTCTGCCGGAGCAGCAGCTGGAGTTGTCTGCGATAGAAGATTCTTCATGGCTGCTCTGGAGAGTGTGGTCGCTGTCTCAGCCTGCCGCAGGTCCAGAGCTTTTTCCTTCTTTACTCGGCAGTCTCTGGTGAATTCAGTCACAGCAAAAAAACTGCAGCCGAGCCAGGGACCAGCCTGGCCCGGCCAGAGCCCGGGGCAAGCCCCGCAGGCCCCATCTCCCGGCCGGGAGCCGCTGGGCCCAGCCCAGCCCAGCCCCCGCCCGGGCCGCATGGCCGGGCAGGGAACGGGAGGCCGGAGCTCTGTTACCTTTCACAGCCAGGAAATAAAGAGACAAAGAAATTCTCAGGCTTAGGTCTTAAGGTGGTGTTCACAGGTTGATCTCACTTTTCAATGGTCACAATTGCTGTCAATTCTTAGAAATGACTGATAATTGGTCAGGAGAAAAGACTCCCATCAGTCACCAGCAGCTTCAACTTCCTTAGCTTCCAAAACTATCTTAAAGGTAAAGTCACCCCATGACATAGTTAAACAATGATTTTATTGTGAGAACTCTGCAAGATGAACTTGCACTCAAATTACCTTTTTGCACATGCATGAAGATTGCAATATGTTTCTGAAGTCTGAAGTTTAAGGTTATTGTGCAGTTACTCAGGACAAAATGTTTGCTGAAAAGGGGAACAGAAAAAAAAAAAATCAATCCCAGATTAGGATTTTAGCAGAGGGTAGTGCTTATTAAGGGAATCAAATCTCCAAAAGCAGGTGGTCATTCATTAGCTGGTTGCAGTTGGAGTCAATGATGTAAGAGTCATTGCAATGGTATTTTTAGGTGACCTGGGGAAAGTCTTCAAAACCACTCTTTTACCCAGCTCCCAGATGACCATCTCAACATATGCAGTGTTTAAAGCTATTGTTCTGCTGGTTTTATATCTTGTTGGATATGAAACATCTCTTTAATATCTTACTGACATTCTAGGTGGCCTTTTCTACAGTTTCTATTGACCACTTGCAAAAGTGGCCACTTTCATCTGTGCACAATTTGGTCTACTCTGCAACAGAAATCAGTTAGGTATCACCTTGGATGGTTTGCTCAGGATGTTCATCCACAGATATAAATATAGAGATGTGCAACAGGGAGCTAATGGAACTGTCTAAAATTCCCAACCAAGAGGTTCCTGTAATAGTCAAATATTTAATTGTGAAGATTCAGTGGAAGACCTTGTGTCTCAAGACAGTTGCACCTGCTGTGTAAGTGACTGACTGGGGAGTTGCTGGATCATATAGAGAATTAATAACTGAAGTGTGCTCATGTGCACATAACTGCAGCCCTGATATTATGCTACCCTGTAATTTGGATTAAAGAATGAACCTGATTTTTTGTCCTTATTACTTAGTTATCATTTAAGTCCTGTGACTATTTCCATCAGCTCAGGCAGGGTTGGTATATATTTAGGTTAAATGAAAGCATTGGGTGGGTTTTGGTTGGTTGGTTTGTAATCATATTAGCAATATTGTCTTTTGTCAGATATAATTTGTTTTTCCCTTTTTTTTTTAAGAATGATTTATCTTTGAGGTACCATTTCCATAAAGCACTCTGATTGCACTTCAGATCCAAAATTATTTGGTATATGAGTTGTTTGTTTCCTCATAAATCTCAGATTTTTATGAGGGAAATAATTCTGGTTAACTTTAGTTATAATGTACAACACAAGACCTAATATGCATTTGTAAATAGGCAAATGTGCTGTTTATATTTGCATAAAATCCTACCCTGGCAGGTAAAAGGGCTACTAATCTTATGCAGTTTCTGAAAAGAGCTTACAGAATTCCTTTTCACTTAAGTATATAAAATCAGAAGTTTTTGGAAAATTAGTGCATTTCTTGCACAAACTTTATGTTAAAATATAATTTTACAAATATTCTTCTTAATACTTTTCTGTAATATGCTCTGTCTTTGAAGTAATTATTAGATCTAGCTGAAAAAAAATCTGCTCAAATAATTTTTTGATCCTGGAAAGATTCAGTTACAATATAACTTTTTTATTAAAAATACATATTTTCTCTAGGATAATCCCAGTTTATATAGAAAAAACAAATTTATGTAAAGGAAAATATTGTTATTTGGAAAAACCTAATTGGAGGTCATATACCAATCCCCTCCATAGATTAGGATCTACACCCAGACTGGTTTTTATCTTGCACAGCTAGCCAAATATTTCATGATACACTATTTTCATCACAAAGAGATGATATTGTGATATTGATTCAGAGATGCAGCTCGAATGATATGAGAAAGGCTGTCTGAGGAATAGAAACTAAAATATATAGGATATAATTTTTGAATTCTACTTAGAACTCTTTATTTTTATTTTCTGGTTGGTTTGGGTTTTTTTTGCCCCACTCTTGACATGTTCCAAAATCTTCCTTTAGGAAACACTCAAGTCTTCAGACTGAAGCAACCCCTGATGTACAACAGAAGTTCAGCTAAACACTCAATTACATTTTGAAGAATCACACCTTCTTTAAAAAGGAACCATAAATTCCAACTTATGATAATTTTATTATCCCCATCCTGTTACTAATGTATTCATGATCACAGCTCTTTAAAAATTATTTTATGACAGGATTACTCATCAGCGTCTAACACACTCTTGCCTAAAAACAACAGCATTTTTAAAATATTTACCTAAGACTGATGAGGACTTCAATCCTAAGCTCTGCTTTCAGCAAATGTGTAGGCTTCTGTTCCAAAAATAAATGTGAAAAGTGTTGTTAAATATCTTATTAAAATGATGACATTTGGAAGATTTTAATTTTTTTTGAGAAGGAAACGCAATTGCATATCACTTAAGGGTGTCAGTCTAAAGAAGTATAAAATTGAAACAAGTTCTGCATGCCAATAATCATGCAAACATAGAATAGTTTAAGTTGGAAAGGGACCATGAAGATCATTTAGTTCCAATTCCCCTGCAATGGGCAGGGACATCTTCTCTGACCCAACCAGGCTGCTCTGAGCCAAATCAAACCTGGCCTTGAACATTTCCAGGGATTGGGCATCCACAACTTCTCTGGACAACCTGTTCCAGTGCCTCACCACCTTCACTGTAAAGATGTTTTTCTTAATCAAAGACTATCCTGAAGCCCAGGTAAATTAAATCTGTAGCTCTTATACCATGAACCGATATAGTTGCTCCACCATAAAAAGCCACTAAGCTGGTCAGACAGGATTTTCTCTTGTGGAAGCCATGCTAGCTGTCTTGAATCTGTAGTCTGAGTTAACCACTGTATGTGCACAAACCAAGTGGCTTTGTACCAAAATAAGCCCTTCCAGTCATGTGCTTAGAAAGAAATTGTGAAACTGTGGGTTGCTCTTAAGCAGCTGTGGCATTTCTGTTCTGCAGATGACCTTGTGAAGGCTTACCAACCAGTTTTAATAGAAAGACTTAGGAAAACAGATCATAACTGATTGCCTTTTTTTGGAGCGTGATAATATTTGACTTCAACTTGTGATGTGTTGAAAGCAAAAAATGAGACAAAGACAAATTATTAACAGTCTTGGAAAGTCAGATTATTCAGAGCTATAAATGGTCACTAGCAATTTAATAAGGAGGCAGATAGGCTGGTCTGAAGTTTCCTTTCAGTACATATTGCCTGCTAAAAAAATTGAATGGCTAGAATGTGCTGAACATCATAATTGGAAAGACAAGCTTTTATTAAACCTCAGGATAAAAAAATGCTCCATAAGATAAATAACAATTTAACTACACAAGTTATATCCCAGATAATGGAAGAATACAATTACATGTACAAAACACTAGTATTTACAGTTCGGTGCAAAGTATTTATTTTTGATCACACTATAATTAGTCAAATAGTGTCTAACTTCTTGTGACAGCATTCACAAATATATTTAATATGTGCAGGTTTTATATTCATATTTTGTATGTGCAAAATAGGTTTCATAAAGGTAAAATTCACACTCCATATCATTCATTAATTTGCAGTAATTTGGAAAATATTTTTTGAATATACAAGTTTAAGAGTTATTTCTTTTTAAAGAGTAAAACTACCTCACTTTAAGGAGATGTTTTTTCTTAATCTAAAAACAGAATAAAATAAAAATATACCATTCCTCTATCATGCCACTGGCAGGGCAGGGTTAATTTTTTTGCAGTAGCTGGGAGGGGCTGTGGCCATAGTCTGGATGTAATTCTGTACCACTTCATGTGTATGCTAGTGGGGAGAAGGGCCAAAAAACCATGGTGGACAGAGCAGTCCAATATTTGTTTATTGCAAGGGACTTTCTGTGTGAATAGTTTCCTTTTCTTATACCTTTTTCATTAATATTGTTACTGTTTGTTCTCTTATTTCATTGCTCTTTCCAATAAATTTTTATTATCTCAATGCATGATCTTTGTATTTTTGCCTCCTGTTGGAGGGTGAAGAAGAGAATGCTGCACATGGTTTTAGCTGGAGTACTACACTGAAGAACAAGCTTTTCTAAACCATGAGATCTTGGAAGGGTAAAAGGCAGAAAGTTTCATAGATCTTCAAAGATTGTATAGTTATTTGCTCATAACTTGGCAAAACTGTCTCTCAGGGACTCGTAACTTGGGAGCACTTCCCATTCATTTCGTTAGCATTAAAAAAAAGGGAGTTTAAAATATAAACAACCAGCATATTATAATGGTAATAACACAGAAAGAGAACAGGTTAAAATTCAGAGGAAGATTTCACAGTCATTTATGCTCCAGAACAGAAGAAACAGAAAAAATGAGAGGATATGCAACCCATGGCTGCATCTTAGTCTCAGATATGTTTTGGAAAGAAGCTAATTCAATGTGAATTCCTGCTTTTTGAAATTTATGGGACAATTTCAAACAGAAGTGGAAATGATGATGCAGTCAAGATGGAAACATGGAAGTAATATAAAATATCTTAAAAACAGTAGCCAGAGGCTTAATAACCGGGCAAATGGGAAAAATTCACATCTGGGTGTGTATATGCACAATAAACACTGAGAAAGAAGTTGTATATGATGTCAAAGTGAACAAATGAGATACACTGGAGACTTTCAAAGGTACAGCAGGCCAGAGCAGGACTGCTGCCACTGACAGATCAAGCGCTTGGTTCATTGTGTATGGCCCAAAATATAGGCCACATTTTCATTCACTGTCATGGCTGCTCAGGGGGAGATTAAATTGCTGGAAACATGCAGTCACTTCAGGTGCAGATCTCTTATGTAGAGATGTGTGCATGGTTTTTGAATTCTGAGAAGAAATTATTAAAAGTGGAAGATGCCAAATATAACAGCTTATGTTCTGGATGTGATAGCTACACTGGCTCCCCACCAGATATTCACTAACAACGAGGAATTAAATTATTTTGGTGTTGTTTTGTCAAAGTTGTGAAGGCATAGTCTGGTGCATAAACCAAAATGATGCCAGTAATCAAGGTTCACCAGTTTTAATTAAAGTGAAGAATAAACAAATATCCAGTTGTCAAAGGGCATACTTTGGAAAGCAAAGGAAGCAATCTGTTAAGCCAACAAGACTGCAAACAATGAAAGGATTCATAGAAAAATCTTGGAATGATTTTAACTAAGAGATGTGAAAAAAGAGCTGGTATTTTTTAACCCTGACAAAGTGTTGAAAAGACAAGGGTTCACATCACTTTTCTTAATAAACACTTTAAACAAGAGGTCAGAGAGCAGAAGAGAACTACAGAAGCAGGAGTTTCAGTAAGGATTTTGGGTTGCATTTTTGACATAAAATAAACTATCCGTATGTATTCCTTTGTAGGTACTTAGAAATTGAATATATTGTGGGTTTATATGTGTGTTTATATTGCCAAATTACCTGAAGTGGAGACATTAAAAACTTCATTCTTGAAACTTATAGGAATTTTGCCGTTTTTATGATCTCTGGAAAATGTCAAATAAAACATCCAAGAGATGCAAAGACTTTTAAAAGTTGCACTGGCAAATACATAGTGAAAAAAATGGAAAATCATCTCATTTCCTTAGGACACTAACTTTCCTGAAGGTGAAGTCAGATCAGAAAGTAAGGAATGAAGTAAGAAAGGCAAAAAAATTACAATACTAAACATTGCTAATTAGATTAAAATAAATTGCTTATTTCCATCAGACATTAAAACTGAAAGGGGAAAGCAGAAGAGGATCCCACCTCTTGTGTAAACTGGAATGAGGCTAACCAAATTTATTGTGGCTTAAAAACTGAAGCTCTAATTTGCTTCTATAATTTATTTATAACTTTCTGCTAAAGAAGTAAACCAAAACATGGAAAATAAAAATGAAGACCTGTATATGGAATTCTACCTGTCCAGACAGAAATAAATGTAGAGAAGAACTCGCTGAAATAAAGAGAAGTGGACAAACTTTGTCCCACAACTCAGAAGTTACTGGGACATCCTATTTCATCTGATACAAAATTGAGTAAGTTTGCTGAGCATCAAGTGATAAAACATGAGTGAAAAGACAACACCACTGTACCTAAAAATGACCACAAAGTAATCTTAGAATTGATAAAACTATTCATCTTAACCCAATAATATGACTAATACCTCTGCCGCACCTTGACTGGCAGCATCAATTACTAAAAATTCAGCCCAAGTGTTCTAACAGAAATCCAAGGTAATTACAGTAAATTGACAGGATACTTAATGAATTATATTTTTTTCCAGTTGAAAAGAGAGAATCAATGGCTTACAAAATAGTTGTTCTGTCTCTTTTCACTGAAAGAAGGAAAGGAAAAGAGACTAACAAGATAGAATAGTACGCACTAAAACAATCTACAAGCCACTATGCTTGCCTGATATTTGGACCAGCTGTTGGCTCATGACAAAAAACAGACATGACACAAGTGTTAAACATATATTTTCGTATCCTTTCTTCAACATGTAAGGAACATTTTTTAGGGGGGTTGTTCAGGTAGAAAAACAAGACTAAAAAGATTTATTTCAGTTCAGATTGACTTAAACATTTGATGAACCACATTTTCCAGCTTTACTCTGAAAGCACAGAATATTGTTCGCTACATTGCTTTTTTTGTTCTTTTCTCTACAGACCCTATGAGTACTTGTCATAGTTTGAAGTCAGGCATTCACTAAGAGCTTAAAAAGCATTTGGGAAAAGTTTGTGTGATTAATTTCACGTCATACATTATTCTGTAAAAGCAGGAATATCAAATCAATATTCACTATTTTAACTATCAATCCGTTATAAAACATTATCTTAGAAATAACACTGCTATTTGAAAATTCTTTACCTCAGATCTTGTTTAGCTTCCAACATTTCAAACCAATGGAAACAATCTCAATTTAGTCATTTTCTAACTACTTAATGTTTTTATTTTTGTTTCTTGATAGCAAAGTAGGAACTGAGAAATTGTATCATGTGGTATCATATCAACAACTTCATTTTTAACCAACAGGGTAAGAAACCTTATACCTCTTAGTAACTGAATATAGTAAATAATACTGGAGTATCTTAGATCCTACCAATGCTGTAAATAATTTCTTGATGTGTCTACATTGCTTAGAAAGGTGCAGGGACAACACCTTCCTTCCAAACCAAGCAGTACAGAACAATTTCCATCATTACTTAGATCACATTCCCTTTCGTGCATTTGCTTCAGACAGAACACTCTGGAGCCATCAGAACAGGAGGTGAGTAGTAAACTCCCAGTGAGACACTGAATGATCAGAGGGCCAGTTCTTGAACCCAAACTGGTCCTCTTCTATTTAGCTGTATAAGTCAAACCATTAAATAGGAGCCCATTCTGGTCTGGGTTCTCCATGAGGTCACAACTTCCAGGGCACATACACCTGCTTTGACAAGGGGTCTTCCATGGGTTGTGGGTGGACACCTTCTCCAGGGCCTGGAACACCTCCTTCCCTGCCTTCTTCACTGATCTTGGTTCTGCAGGGTTGTTTGTGTCACATATTCTCAGTACTCTCTCACATTTTCTGTTCCAGAGTAGTTTTTACTCCACCACCAGAGGGGTCAGCTTTGGCTCTCAGTGGGTCTGGTTTGGATCTGGCCTGCACTGGGTCTGTCAGACATGGTAACAACTTGTTTTCACAGAAGCCACCCCTGAAGCTCCCCTTCTACCAAAACCCTGTAACATAAACTCAATTGCAAAGATTAATAGTTTCTTAGATATTTTGAAGGGTGTATATATAAGTAACAAAGCTGAACTGGGAATCAAAATAGGATACATTGGAGTGCCTGATACTTGTGTGCCATTAAATCTTATGGCAAAATTGTTCCTAAGTACATAGGATGTGCCACCCCATGTAGTGTGGCATGTATTGGTCTTTTAAACTCACATGGTATTTATAGATTTCTTGCTGTCAACAGTCTAGTTAAAAATCAGTTCCAGAACCTTACTAGTTTAATGTTAAAATCATTCTTCTAATAATGATCTTAAACGCATTCATGGTCTGTGTGTATGAAGTGATTCATGATATAAAAATCACTTTTTGAGTGCCTACTTTATGCTACCTGATTTTTCAAGATGACACATACAAACTCAATGATGTTTAATGAGTGCAGTCAAAAAAAGATGAGCACTAAAGATTAATTATAGACTGCATTGAATAGTCCATTTCTTCCTTTTCTAACTTACTGTTTGATACCTCAAGAAATTAATTCAAAAAATTATGTTTCCCAAATGCAACAGTACTCCAAGTAAACACTCAAGTGAAGATTCAGTCAAAGGGCAAACTTTCTAAATAATCATTACATTGTTGCTCTTGCATTCTGAGAAAAAGGTCTATTGGCTTGACATTACACATTTTTTTTAATATTCATTGCACCTCCTTTTCAAGGTTATAGGGTCAACTAGCTAATCTTAGTGATTCTGCAATCAATCTTGAAAATGCTGAGTTGTGTTCGTGTGGGGGTATTCGAGTTTTGTTTATTTTTTCTTACCAGAACAGTATCCAACAACAGCAAGCTGTTTGGTTGAATTACTATGATGATAGATAGATCACAATTTTATTTTTTTTTTAGATGGACCATTATATATAAATCATATGCAAATGCATATGCTCAATGAATCAGATAAAAAAAATTAAAAACCCTATTAATTAATCTAATGTAATGTAATCTAATGTAATGCCTGTCCACTAGAAATATATTCTTTGTAAAGCCACAGACATGTTTCAATTGCCTCTAGTTATGAGTGTTTTGGTATTCCATGACCCAGGGAAAGATGAGGCTAATAATCTGCATCCATCCATAGTACACGGAGTTCTGGTTTTATTAAGGAATGTGATAAGGACAGTTAAAAAAAACAAATATTCAAAAAGTTTAAATTGAAACTTTGATTATTGACTGAGATTATATTAGGACACCACTGTTCTTTTGAAGGTGCTATGAAATAGGAGAATTTTTGTAAAATCTGCTTGCAAAGGGCTGCAATGAAGTTCAGCAAGATGTTGCTGGTGATACAATTTATTTGGAGGTATCACCCTCACCTGGTGTTCCCTGTCCATCTTTCCTAAAGAGACTGCATCCTTTCATTCCCGACAATCTAGTCACAGGGGTAATTCCACCATATCTCTGTCATGTCAATAAGATCACAGCCCTACAGGCATGCACATGCCTCTAATTCCTCATGTTTATTCCCCGTGATGTTTGCCTAGAGGCAATTTGGACCTCTCCCTGCTGTCTGGTGTGGCTGGAATTCCTTTGTGCTTCTCTTCAGGTGCTCTCCTGATGACTTGCAATTTCTTCCCACTCTCTCCTCATCTCTTCTTGGCCCTGGCATCAAACTGGTAGGAGAGGGATGGACTGAGGGCTCTTTCCTCTGGGAACTTTACTGTTCTCTTCACTATGAAAATTCAGACATCTCTTGTAACAACCAAATGTAAAAATAGTGGAATGGAACGTTTATAATGCCAATTATTTAAATAAATTACTGATGGTTTTTTCTGTTTCACAAAGCGACAGTGAAGAAGTCATTTCATGAAGTGGCTGAAAAAATAGAAATTTTACAGAATTTGTACATACTTTAATTTATATATATTTATATATACATATATTTGTATATATATCTTTTTCTCCATATACAGATTAAGAATATTTTGGGCCATGATCCTCTATGTGAAAAAAACATCTCAAAATATGCCTTAGATGTGAAAAGATTAACAGGTTTTGTAATAACTCCTGGACATGGACCCCGGACATGCTTTTGAGAGGGAAACAGATCTTTACAATGTGGTCTGTGGTCCTGCATATAATATGGATAAGTACTTTTGTTACAGTTATAGATAAGGAATCATTTTTATTAGTAGAAATAAGCAAAAAATAATGGAAATCTGTGAAAGTTGTGGAAAGTATGGTAACCATTTATTTTTAAAGAAATAGTATGAATGTTATGCAGCAGCTTTATTGAATAGTAAGCTGATCTGTACTCAATGTTCACAAAAAATCATATTTCTAAATGTCTGCCATGATGAATCCAATATATTGAGTGTACAATGCAACTTCATTACTGTTTTGCATCTTTCTGTATATAAAGTAACATAAACCTCACGATCAACTTTCATTTAAAGAAAAAATATTTTCCAGATTTTCATCTTGTTATTGAGATTGTAATTTTCTTTCTTGCAGAAATTCACACTTTCTTTTTACTCAATTAAACTGTTAAATTTGATTCCTATGCCAAATCTCATGCCTCTGAATAAATGTGAGAATCAGCTTTGGCACCTCTTCTGCACAGTGTACAAAGGTTTATAGCATTATCACCTGCAGACAAGGTCTTCACATTGCTGCAGTTTCTGTTTAAATGCTTATAAAACTAATATAGAGTAGAGTCATTCTCTCTTGATCTCCATTAAGCCTGACATGCTTAAACAGATGAATTGACTTTCATATTATTGGAAAGCCAGTTGGTAAAAACCCATTTGATCTGATCCTTTATAGAAAGTAGAGTAGAATGGGACTACAGTTTATGAAATGACAAATTTCAAAATAAACACTTGAAATCAGATTTGATGTTCAAAAGTCAAGAGTCATTTTCAGAAATACTAAAAATTTACCAGTTTAGATACAGAGTATCTTCAAGTTCTGGAAAAAAAAATCCATTCTTTAGAAGACAAGGTATATTTCAAACACTATATAATCTTACCTAGACTGAATTTTCTACAATAACCTAGAGAGGCAATGGTGTTTGAATGTAAATTTTCATGGGTAACACACACAAAATATAATACACCTGTAGGTATATTCTATACCTATCCTATAAATATAAACTTAGTGCACCCTTGTTGTGGTCTCTGTAAAACTTGTAATCCACCTAAGAGGTTTTTTTTTTTAACTTTTTCCCTGGCTGACAGACCTACCCAGACTTGGACCTAAAAGCAATTCCCTATAAGCTGTAAATTAGTGTGCCACTAAACCACTGACCCCTCCATGACACTATCATGGTTTTAAACACAGCTGAAAATCAAGCACCACACAGCTGCTTGCTCAACCCCTCACTATCTCCCCTCCCACCCCAGGGGAAAGGGAAGGAGAATCAAAGTAAAAATTGTATGTTGAGATAAGAACAGATTAATAATTTAAAATTAAATAAAATACAGTAATCATGGTAAATGTTAATAAAAAGGGAAAATTAAGTGATATGGAATACAATTGCTCACCACCTGCCGACCAATGTCAGAGCCCCTTTCCCAAACCCAGAGAAGCTGCCCTTCTGGATAACTCCCCCCAGTCTACATACTGGGCAGGATGTTCTGTGATGTGGACATCCCTTTGGTCAGTTCAGGTCACCTGTTCCAGCTGTGCTCCCTCCCAGTTTCTTTTGCATCCCGCCTCACTGTCAGAGCATGAGGCAATGGAAAAACATCCTTGACTTAAGACAAACACAACACAGCTAAAAGCAAAAACATTAGCATGTCATAAACACCATTCTCATTCCAAAACAAAAACACATCACTGTAACAGAACTGAGAAGGAATTAACTTTTTCCCATCTGAAACCAGGACAGACAATTCACCAGCCTGTTCAACTCATATAGATGGGTCTGAAGAATATTATCACAATGGGTCTAGTCAATTCTGCCCTCTGTTACATAATGGAACAGGTTTTTGATGGGAATATTAGATGGTAATATATATAATAAACCACACACTTAGATTGACTTTATTCTCCAAAGTAAATTATTTTTATATCTAGTATTTTGATTTTACCAGGACCCGTAAGTCATTCCTGCAAAGTTGATTTCTACTCAATAAAATATAAGCCTTGTCCTGCCAGCTGGTCAGACTCAGCTGTGGTTAATCCCACTTTGGGAAGTGCTTCTCTAAGCAAGTACTTCCAAGATTTGGAAGCTTTGCATTATTCCGTGTTTGGCTTTTTCTTCAGCTGCTGGTACTGGGCCAGGTACATCTGCATCACCTCCTCAGGTCCCTGCTTTGGGGTCAAACCCTGGCCTCACCAGTACAGCTGCTGTGGCCTGGAGGAATGGAATAAAAGTGTGAGGTTTAGCTACCTTAAGAGCCAGAGCACAGGTGCCAGGCAGGAAGTGCAGCCTTTGACTACAGTAGCAACTTCTGTGGCAACTGCCAAAACTGTGGAGAGCCTTCCAGAACCTTCCAGTGGCTGGCAGAGACTAGATCCTTCCAGGTCCCTTCCAGCTCAGATGATTCTGGGACCTGCACCATGGCACCAAGCCTTGTTTTCCCTTACCTTTTTGTCCCTTTGTCGTCTGCAGGGTTGCAGCATACAGGACCCCAGGGGCCAGGAATGGCAGCTCTTCCTGCATCCCACTGGGCTCACACCCTACCCTTCCC
This sequence comes from Pseudopodoces humilis, assembly GCF_049639895.1. NCBI lineage: Eukaryota > Metazoa > Chordata > Aves > Passeriformes > Paridae > Pseudopodoces > Pseudopodoces humilis. Next base: position 57,692,511 of record NC_142201.1, on the reverse strand, counting down.
ATGGGAGCCCCAGAGGCCCTGCCTGAGCTTTCCACACTGTACAGCCCAGATGTAGTTCCCCCAAGGTCAGTGTTCCTTGCTGCCCATTCAGGTGTCCTCATCCTCCAGCCAGGGCCTCACTGGCTCTGGGAGGGAATCCAGCCTGCCCATGCCTCCCTCCTGGTCTTTCCCAAGTGCAGTTTCCCTTGCATTGCCAGGCAGTATTCAGGAGTCAGCACAGAAACAATCCCACTGAACTGTGCAACGAGGCCTCCACCCTGGGCACATCTGTGATGTCCCCACCCATCCCAGAACCTCCTGTACCTTGGCTGGCCCATCCCATCCTATCTCAGAGCTCCACAAGCCTGGGGCAGGACAGTCCATCTGCACTGCCTTGCGTTGCACTGCATTTATCCACCAAGCTAGTAATTTTATCATGGAATATTATCAGGCTGCTCAGGCATGGCTGCCCCTTTGTTAACCCATGTTTATGGTTTCCAATCACTGTCATGTCCCTTGTGTGTCTAGAAAGGTTTTCCAGGTTTATTTGCTCTATCATCTACCCAAGGACTTAAGCAAAGCCAACTGGCTTGTGGTTCCCCAGACCTTCCCTCTTCCTCTTCATGAAAATAGGATGATATCTGCTTTCTCATAGTCCTTAGGAATCTCACCCAATCACCATGGCCTTTCAAAAATAACTGAGAGTGGCCTTGCAATGATGTCAGTCAGTTCCTTTGACTTTTATGGGTGAATCCCAAGTGGAGTTAGTTTCCCTGCAAACATAGCTTAAACCAAATAAATAAATAAATAAGTTATATCAGTGTATCACAAAATGGAGTTCAACTTTCAATACAATAGACTCTGGACTGAAATATTTTCTTACTTCTTCATTAAACAACATTCAATCCCAACACTTTAAATCCAATTGTGTATTTGCACAGTAGAACAAAACCAGAGCTTAAAGTTGCTATGGTTTCCTAGCAAAGGATAAATGACTGAAATTATATGGGTTTCAGAAAAAAAATGGTGATTTTACAAGGGTTTTTACGTTTGTTTGCTTTTTTGCTTGTGAATATTAGCTGAATGACCCTTTTTTTTCTCTCACTGCCTCAAGGATTTCAGGTGCCTGTCTCAATGCTGTGGTAGCTAATTCTGAGACAAACTGTCCTGATGAACCCTCCTCAGCCCACTGCTTAGTTCCAAGGAGCAAAGCCCCTGACATTTTAGTTTTACATGTGATCTGTTTGACTACTGTGTGCTTATGGCATCCAGCAGAAGAGGTATTGTTTATTCAGCTCCTGCCATAGTAAAATTTACAGTGGAGTCCAGCAAACTGGGATATGTTTGTTCTCACTAAATGGTACTTGCTTTTCAATGCAGAAGCTGTGTTGTTGCCGTTGACAACCACAGCCTGCTATTAGCATGCAGCCATTATGTTGCAGAAGTATTGAACACCAGATGAAAGTGTTATTTGCTGTTAATTTGTAAACAATGCATAGCATGAGCATCAACAAGGAAGATTTTCTAGGAGGAAAGAAGGATTTAGGTGCCAAAACCATTGTAGATGCTGTCAGGCTTAAGTTGTCAGACATAAAAACACACATATAGGAAAACCATTTTAATTATCATTATAGATTATGTAGAAATTTTACAAATTCAGAAAGAGTCTTCAACTTCCAACTCCATTTTATCATTTAACTTTGGACTAATTAAACACCAACAAAATTACACCAAGCAACTTTTATGAAATGTTCATTAATAATTCTCCTGGTAGAGGTAGTCACATCATAACTGAATGTCAACCCTTCATTAGGGACTGGAAAAAATTTCCCTAATAGAGAAATTAACTAAAATGCCACAGAGTGTTGTTGGAATTTTTTAACTGATCATGTTGAAGTCACTGATCGTACAAAGCTACCCTCAGTGGGATAGAGGAAAGTTGATAAATTTTAGAGCAACAAAATCTCATAAATTGTCCTTTGATTTGAGGCAACTAAGTTTTAATTGGTGGTAGCAGTTGGAATTATAAAGCACTAACAACCTACATGTTTAGAATTTACTTAAATAATGTTAGAATTGGAGAATGGCAATGAGTTGAGTCACCTACCGCTACAAACTGCTCCAGATCTTGGCCAACTAAACACATCAGAACATTTCTCTACATTTCAAAAACACAAAAAAATACATTGGTCAGACTAATTTATCAGGTTTCTTGTGATTTTTAAATATTTTTATGCACCTAAATGGAATTATATTAGATAAAGACCAAGCTTTAGAGCTACACTAGATAAAATTATGAAATATTGAACAACTAAGGTCAGAAGAGTTCAAACTTTTCAAAATATTCTTCTATTTACCTCAGTGGACTTAAGATAATTTTCACCTAGTGCATAAAAAAATGAATACAAATCTGTCCTGAGGTGATCATCCAAATCTTTTCAGAAGCTAAGTTATCCTCTTCAATTCCTCTTGCTAGCATTTACCAGACTTCTGCTGATAATCACTCAGGACTTACAATTTACTCTTATTAGAAGCTACAGGAATAGGTTCAAGAGGTAATAGACAAGATGCCACATAGATGAAATTCATATTTGCGTCTGATTTCCAAAGCTTTATTCAAGGAGGTCTGAAATGAGAGTCTCAGAGTAGGCAATGCACCATCTTTGTGATATCCTCTGTCCTGTACTCACTCCTTGGTGTATCTCTGGAGATACATGTGATCCCCCAAGTCGGGTCATTGGCCAGTAGTATGGGGCTATTTCTTCATTACCATCAGATATTTCTTAACCTTGAGCATTTCCATGGGATTCATCCACATCCTCGGCAAATACTGTGGTTAGTTTATCATCTTGCCCACATACCAGGTCACTAGAAGTTGGCATTGGTACATATTTTTCTAAGGACTTGAATATCACAGGATACTGTAGGTCATATAAGCACATCCTTCAGAATTTACTAAATATACCACAGTGCATGTCTCACATATGCCATGACAATGTTGGCCATCTGGAGTGATTGTTTTACTTTGCAGATCAAATTTGGTGATAAGATGCTAGGTTCTGTGCACAGGATATGTACTTCTGTCCCAGTTCCAGCCTTTGCCGGAATTCTTCCCTGATGCCTGTTTTCCTCAGTCACAGGTAAAATCTCTGTTGAACTCTCTGCATATGATCATCCCCCTCACAATCCAGGTAACATGCCATCCAAAACTATGAGAGTAGTCAAGGGGTGATACAAACAGTAGCCTTATCTGGGTTGTGCTTGAAGAATATAATATATTATTATATGTTATAATTATATTATATATATATAATTATAACATATTATTAATATATAAGCCTCTTCCAGGAATGTTTGTTATGAGCTGGTTTCTCAATATGGATACTAGTCAAAGTGTGTATTCTTCAGGAAAAGGTTCATGCAGTTGACAGTGATGATAGAATCAGGTGTCTGATTCTACTGGACTGTTGAACTCTGACTAAATGCATGTGCCTCATCTGCAGTGGTGTTTAGACATGTTGTAAATTCCTGCAGTAGGGTAGATGAACGACACTCAATGAATGACATTACATTAATACAGCAGTCGGCCAAATGGGACATTGATAACAATTTTAAAAATATTTTCTGCTCTAGAAACCCTAATGCGTATAAGAATGGACTTGTGATGTCTAAGTAATTTCTTTTTTATCACTTATAATCTAATGAAAGCAAAAACCAAGCAATCCTTGTTGGTGGATAAGGAGTATGGAGATTACAGGAAATAATTGGAATTACTGAAAGTAATAGTCTGAAAGTATGAGAGTTAACTACTGACACATCAAAGGAATCTCTGTCAGCAATCATAGTGGCAGCTAAGAAGGAACGAGAAGTGGATTCTTCTGATCTGAACCAAGGCTTCAAATTGTACCCTGTCAGTAAAATCCTGGGTGGTGGAAAAAGATGTGCCTACTCTTTGCTGATCAAAGTCAGAACAGCATTTGATTATGTAATAGATTTATTTCAAGACTAAGTTATTTTTATTGAATAAAATAGAGCTAGAATTAACAAGTACTATTAAAGAGGTAAATAAATCCTGAAGAATAAGTGAGGGAGCATATGACAGTAAATTTGGATCTGTTGCAAATTTCATATACACAATTGGAAAGAGGAAACATTTCAATTGATTTTGAAACAAATGGGCAACCCATAGAGTTGACCACATTGCTCATATAAATAAGTATGTGTATGTTGTGAAATCTAGATGTCATGAAATTGTAGAAGGCTATAAAGAGAGCAGTTACAAAGGTAAACAGGATTAGAGAGAAAGGTATTGCTTAAGTTTTCAGCAGGTGTGTAGTCATGAAAGTCGAAGATAAACCGTGCAGTGATGACAGAGACAAGTCCATGACCTAATGCATGGTCAAAAATAATACAAAGGTTAGAAAAATATCAAAGCTGATAGAATAATAGCACCAAGATGAAAATTATGAAAGATTGAAGCATGATTTCCTTTGTTCTTTAATACCAAAAAAGTAATGATACTGCATTTCTAGCTGAAAATACCAGGTAAGAACAGTGTTAAGCTCCAGAGGGAATAACCTTACCTATTTGGAAAATTAAAGAAAAAATACATATCTCTGATTCTAAAACTCTCATTATATTGCCTAGTTTCACTTTAGCCTGTTAGGGTTCTTACCAATTTTATGTTTCTATTGTCTTTGAAATAAAAAAGAAAACTAAAAATGGGAATGAATGCAGCATAGATTTGCTAAAGTTTGTTGAAAAATGTTAAAGAAATAGAATAACTCATTCTTTTTGATAAATTATTTTCTAGACAAGAGAATTGTATTAGGATTCATGTATCTGGACTTCAATAGAAACAGCACCAGATGGAAATTATCAGCCTATGTGAAGAAAATGAAGATTTGTACTAGGATAATTGATTATTTAAAGAACTGTTTGAGATGTTTTTCACCATGTGTAATGACAGAAAGGAAACTATGATAATTAAATGAGGCTAACTTTGGAATAGTTGACACGAGGAAGACAGAAAACTATTATTTAATGTTTTTACATGTAGGGGAGTTTATTATTTATTTATTTTTACCTCTTAATTACCTCACTTGACAACTCTAAGTTGAGAAACCACTGTGAAAACAGAGGACTAATTAAATGCACTAGGAAAATGAGAATAATCTTGAGGAGCAAATCAGATTAAATTTAAGAGCATTAACTCAAAATTATCTGAAAATTGGATTTCACTTACAAATTATGAGATTTTCAATTGAGAAAGAATAGGAGGAGAAAAGATTCAAGCTACCCATCTCCAAGTACAGTGACATTTAGTTCAACTCTTGGATGGCACATTTTAGACATTTACACCAGAATTGATGATCCCAAACTCCTTTTGCAGTCAGCGATAGAGAAATAAGCACTTTTAGGCAATGAGGACTTTAACTAGTTTTAAGCATCTGCCTTGGGATGAGATGAATTGCTCCCTGAGACTTTCTTCCCTCTGTGAAGCAAGAATAAACTCCTTACTAAGGTTTAAAAAAAATTAAAAATGCAGTATTCTTGCAGTCAAGGGAATACTATCTTTGTTGGCTATGACATGTCATCAGATGTTCCAATGAAAATGGTAAATGAAAACTTAGGATGTATTAAATTAGGCAGTAGAAACAGAGCAATATTGAAGTTATCAAATACACACGTGAGTTTTCATCTGAAATACTCTGAACAGGATATACATGATCAGAAGAATCGGGAAAAATTCACATGTGAAACTTTTTCAGTTTATTAAATGGATTGACAATACACTTGACTTGATAGTCCAAGAAACTCTATCCTGTTAAAGTCTCTGATATTGTATAAAGGATGCTATTGTTTTGTGAAATATTTCAGCAAGTAGAAATTAGCGCCTGCAGAGAAAATGTGTAAAAATACTTTTGCAAACACTAGTGCTTCAAGAACCATCTTAAGTAGAGAAAATGATACAAAATTTGCTACAAATTAGATAAAACCTAAAATGTTATCAAATTTTGGGAGCATTCAAATTCTAAAAGAAAAGCGGAAGTGAAGCTTTAAGATTCAGTCCCATTCCTAATTAAAAAACATGATAACCATCTTTTAGAATGAAAAATTATTTTCACATGAATTATTTAATTATTTTTACCCTAAGTTAAAATACTAATTAGTAATTATTGAACATGTTTGCTAATAAGTAGCGTTTTCAAGTTATGTTTTAATAGCTTTTTATTTCATACTGTAATCTAATTACAAACATAAATTACACACAATAATTAGTAATACTGAGAACTGATACAGCAGGCTAAAAGTTGCTTTACTGAAATTTGCCTTTAACAACAAGTTATTCAAAGTGAGATCTTGTGCCATACTTTGAAGAACTAAATTCAGGCAGTAAAGGAACCTTGCAAGGTAGCCTTCAAGCTCAGAACACTTTTACTTAGGTGTTTATATGTAAATTTCTGTTCATAGGCTCATTGTCTAAGTTGCCATGGAAATCTATAGAAATTTAATCAGTACAGTAAATGGATCTTAGAGAGCTTTTAAGGCCAAAGCCTTTAGGTGTGCCACTCCTAACCCATACAAAAGAGCAGTGCAGTTTAAGGAACTCTAGGATATCTGACACAAGATGTGGAGCAGCAGCTATGTGGAATAAGCTGAGGCATTTCAAATGGCATTAGATGGAAGTATTTAAAAGGCCTGTGGTTGTGGTAGTTGGGGATTTAGTGGTGAACATTCTGGTGCTGGTTAGTGCTTGTAAACTCAGTGATATTAGGGCTCTTTTCCAAACATTATGATTCTGTGTCTCTATGATATCTACTTGGAGCACCAGAGCTTACCCTCAGAGAAGCCCTGTGATGGACTCAAAGCTTATTGCATCAACAATGTTTAAAGCTAAAATTTTCTTTGCAACACGGGTATACAATATGAAATTTACTTCTACAGGAGGCAAAAAGCCAACACTGACTGAAAAAATTCAAGAAATAAATTAATTTTAAAATCAGTAAGTATAACGGAGTAGCTACAGTGTCCAACTGAATAAGCGACCTGTCCTACAGTAACTAACAGCGTGCTGAAGTTTCACAAGAAAAGGAATGAACTGTAAGCAGAAGGTTATGAATTCTGCTGCTCCTTCACTGTTATTCTTTAGAGGACTTGTTACTTGCATCTCAAACCAGCCTTAAATCCCCTGATGGATGTTATGCATGCCTTTCATCTTATCCAAAAGCCTCTTTTCCAGATCAGAGGCAAGACTCCGTCTTGACTTTCTGTTGAATTCATTTGGCCACACAATATGAGCACTCATTGAAGATACCTTGAGAAGACAATGATCTCCATTTTGTTACTTCTTCCCCTTCATTTCAGTCTTCATTCTCACAACCTATCTCACCTGTTTTCTCTCTCTTTGTAGCTGCTACAACCTAATCTCATTTGTTTTGCTGTACCACTCACCCTCTACACACACGGTCATACACATATGTTCATGCACACAATGCACACAGAGCTAAAAGACCTTGCTTCTCTAATCTGTTTTATTTTCCCCTATGCTCTTATACATATATACTCCTTTCCACTCAAAAAAAAAAAAAAACAATCAAGCAAACAGCAGTACCATCAAGTTGTGTATAAAATGAACCTAAGTAACCATCTAATTATTCTCACTCTATTGCTGCTGCTCTTTATTGTTCTCACTTATTGCATCATCTCTCATATTGCAAGACTGTAGGCTCCTTGGGGAAAGAACCACATCATTTATCTTCTCTTTGAAGTACCTTCAGCACCTCAAGTTCTTTGCAAGTAACAAATAATAATAATAACCATTAACCAGGTAATGGGATCAGAAGAAAACACCAGTCATTGGCAATTAAATTCTTAACAACAGTAGGTGGGTTCCTACTTCAGAATTTAGAAAGCCTTTTCTTTCTTCTCCTTTCTAATTAAGAAGCCAACTTGGTTTACCCAACATAAAACACAGGACCTCTCAATTCACTTTCTATTTGCCTACACTACTTTTTTTTTCCCATCAAACTGAACGGATGAGTGAAATCTATCCTTACATTTAAGTGACCTCTAGTTTTAAATATACACCTGTTTTCTGATCACTCCAAATAGCAAAGGAGTTAAACTGAAGTTCTAGGTTCAGTTAGGAGCACACTGAAAATGCTAGAGCTGAAGGAGCAGGTGATATTACTTGATTTTGTCAGTTGCTATTGAAACCCAATGAGTTTTCAGCACCTAACTATTATAATCAAAGATGTCTGAATCCAGGATGACACAGCATTTCTATGCAGCTGGTAACAAGAGGTATTTTTATATTGAAGCTTATCTTCACTGTTGGAAACAGGCAAATGAAGGCACTTTTGCTCCTTTTCTTTTTCGAGTTCTTTTCTCACAACAGTATAAAAAATGTTTTCAATAGAATTTCTAAATGACCAGTTGATGATATTAAGGGTTTTTTTCCCCCTGACTGGTAATGACCAGGCATGTAGTCTATTCCTGCACGTCATCTATTAACATCTTACTCCATTTTTGTCTATATCCAAAACTGTCATTATAATTATTCTTTACAGTTTTAATTATAGCAAAACACCATATAATGTTGATGAAAGGCCTTTAATTTCACTTCTAGGACTTAGAAAATTTCCAGAATAAATAAGGGAATGATGCTTTCTTTATTGAAAAAATAAAGTGTCTTAATTGAAAATATTGATAGAGGCACACTTTATGCAGTTCTAGTGAATATGTCAGTTTAATCTCCAAACACTTCCCATTTTTCCCAAGACCCATATTGTTTCCTCCCCAGTTCTATCACACTTTCCAATATCATCTAAAGGTTTATTCTACTTAGCATTACTATAGCTATTTTCTTCCTCTGATCTGTCTATTCATATTTTGAATATTAAATCATACCTATTAATGTTCATCACTAAATAAATCAGCTACTGAAATACTTGCATGTCCTTACTTTTTCTATATATTTTCATATCTAATAATTGGCTCTAAACTAATCCTCTGTTTTAACCTTGTATTATATGTAAGCTCATAAAAAGCATGTGCACATGGCTTCTATATATTTTTATATCAACTGATAAAACCAAAAAGGCTTATATAAATAAATTTTGAAAACTCATTTCTGCAGAATGCCAAAGTTTACAGGAGATAAGTAAAAAAATAAAACAAGTAAGGGAGATGGAGTGGAGGCTAATAAGGGATTTTTTTATATACAAATATTCATTCACATATATAACAATTGTCTCAGAGATACAGATGTCTCCTATGCTTTACTCTTATTTTTTTATTCTTTTAGCCCAGTAACTCATTTAAAATTTGGATTACAACCTCTTGGGGACACAAGACGTATTTTATTTCTGCTGTGAGACACACAACGTACCTTTAGGGATTTGACACTGAATGCCAATGTGGATGGCTTCATTTCTGTGATTCATATTTCACATGCTGCCCTGATATTACTTCCCACAGCATGTAATTTGGAGAAAGATGTTATTTTCCATGTCTTTAAAAATTTGCCAACACAGCTGCCAGAAGATGTGGTTAGAGCATGTGGTAGCACTCTTGTGATATTTTATCCACAGAGTGGAAAAAAGTAGCATCAAAATCCTCTCTCAGGATTTTTTTAAAAACTTGAAATCCCAGTTTGCATGTGAGAATCTTGAAGGATATCCATTTTGCTACCATGTGATAATGCTTGAGATGTTCAATTTTATTGGTGCTACCAATTATGCTGGCTGGATTTGCATGCTTTAATGCCCTGTTGATATATATGTGCTTAGTGAAATGATAGAATACTCCCACATTCAGATTTTAATTATGAAAACTTCCTCTCTCATTGATTCATGACAAAATATTCTAAGTGTTGGGGAGAGTGACTGCAAAGGGAGGCTGTGGACTATGTATAGGAGCTCATCCATAAACTAACTGACAGAGCAGGACTGGATGTAGACTTAGGGAAAGAAGTATATAGGGGAGGGGTTTACTGGACCATAGTTTTCCCCCTACTGCCGGAGAGGGATTGCATTTTGGCAATTGGAAATTATGGAAGAAGTGACAGGAAGAAATAAAAGTTCATTAATCCATTGCCTGTGCTTTAACCCTGAATTACTATGAATCTCTTAGTGTTGTGCTTGATATTTGCTGTTTGACTTTTCTGCCCCTGAACCCTAAGTAATTGTTATGACATATGCATGGTGAATGCTGACACTTTGCTGCTAAAATGTCTGCATTCACTGCGTTATCACTACAGTGCTGGGAGTGTGCTGAAACTCTGCTTTGATCAAGACTGATAACTGATAGTGTTCTCACCTACTGGATGTGGTATACACTTGCCCTTTTTCCATTAACCCACGCACCAAGTAGCTAAACCATGACATTATTTGATAACAAAGAATGCCTTTCTCTAAGTTGAAAAAATGCTGGTTGGTTTTTTGTTGGTTTTTTTTATTATTTATTTTGTTATGCTGCTTGAACTTGATATATTACAAGGCTTCAGTAGCATTTGATTTACAACATTACAGCCAAGACTCTTATTGTTAACACTAAGCAATGCTGTTGCAGGCAATGGTTTCACATACATTGTACTGCAGCACTGCACCCTTTGGTTGTGACAGATTTTTTTGCTATGCTACTCAGTGATCAGGCATATATTGAGCAAAATCACTGAGCTGGGTTTTATAAATACATAACTGATGATTACATTTCCCTCACAGCCTCATCTGCAGTCTTATGCCTTGCAGTTCACTGCCTTTAACCAGCGTGTGTATCTGATAATTGGTTTTCTTCTGGCATCGTTTCTGGAGCTAGTGTTGAGTGGGAGTATAGTGCAGGCTGTTCTTGTCCTTTCATGTGGGAGGAGATACTGTGATTTCAGCCAACACCCCAGCATTTAGCTTCTGAGCTGCCCAAAGCCAAGCTATTCCCATAGTGTTTAAACAAGATTTATGTTCTGAGTTTGGGACTGGCAGTTACTTCATTGTGATATTCTGTGAGCCTGTGCAACCAAGGGCCTTGCACCCAGCGGTGTCTGTGAAGGATAACGTCACTTTTTGTGAGGCTTTCTTTGATCACACAGCTGCATCCAGGGGAGAAGGAGTGACTTTGGGGAGAAAAAGGGAGGTGATACTATTTCCCTCAGATAATAAGTCATTAGAAGAGGAATCTTAGTATTTGGCTAACAAACTAATAGCTCAAGGAAACTAGTCTTGCCAAAATTTTGAAGAGGCTGATTTCCTTTGCCTGGCAATGTGCTGGAGTGCTTTTTGTAAAAAATATGTGCTGCCTCTTTAATTGAAAAGAGATTTGGTTTAAGGATCCTAGCTCTGGACAGTGGCCTTATAGCTCCTTGTTCACTAGAGAAATATTTGTCCTTCCAAATTTGCAACCATTCTTACTCCTTCAAAAATATTCAGTTTCATTTGAATATTTTCTTCTCCATGGCTGCTTGTGAACACTTGATCCCAACATGCATTTATCAGATGTCTTCAGCCAAATGCCAGGGAATGAGATATCATTCATCATCCTTTGTACATCTTTTGCTGCAAGACTGCAACAGTGTGCGAAGATGACTGGCAGTAAAATTAGAGAAAATTGGAATGTTGAATTCACAGAGACTATAACAGTACAGAAAATACAGGGTGAAATGCCATTGCTGCTTCCTGGACAGAACAGGGTTGGCATGTGCAGAATCTATTTCACGATGACTGTCCACACACAGCCTGCAGCCTTAAGTACATGTTGAGTGGGGCTAAATGGAGGGTAGAGCAGAATGAACATACTGTGGTCAGGCTATGTAGAAATCTTTGCAGGGATGGGAATTCAATGGTGTCATGTAGCTGATAAACCTCACAGTAGATGCCAGCCAAGGGAGATAGGAGAAAATGTCTTGCTGCCAAGCCAGCAACTGTTGATGAATTTGGTTTACTATTATCTGATTATAATACTAACACACACCTCCAACCCAAAATTACCAGCCTCCAAGGTACGACCACCCCCCACTGAGGAAGAGCTATATATTTTATCAACTATAATTTTAAGAGAGGAACAAGAGAATTTTGCACCAATCAGTAATAGAAGAATGTATGACTAAAGTCACTCAAGCTCCACTTAAATGTAAAGAAATAATACAAAAATGAGTTGTAAGGGGTAAGACCGTATTGTAAATTCTGGGATTGGTTTGATGCCTTGAAATGGCTGCCTAGAACAGAGGTTGGACAGAGTTAAGAGGATAAAGTGGGTATTGATTAACGACCTTCAATAGCTACACCCTGGGCAGTCAATGGAGGCCAGAGTTATAGACTAATGTAGTATAGGATCTGAAAAATATAAAAGCTAAAAACTTAAGTCATCAGGTTACTGGACTGAACTTGTCTTCTCTCCCATAGTGGTGTCTATTAATTAAAAAACATACTCTATGGGTGGTGAATGATTGTCTTGGGCTAGATTTCATTGGTGATTAGAACTTGTCTGTATATTATTTCAATTATATTTTTGCAGTCAGATTTAATGATCAGCAGTCTTTGAACCTTAACCTGTCACAATTTTCTTTTATCAGTGTGTTTATTAATAAAGTGTGTTATTCCCTTAACTGTTTAGTCTGAATGTTCCAAGGGTGACAGCACTCATCAGCAGCAGATGACATACTTAACTGAAATTGGAGAGATCCAGGAGGGGGTCCCTCTTTAAAGGATTTGACTCTGATATGCTGTTGGCACATGTCCCAGAACAAGTTAGTTGAACTGCACTCCAACACAGCAGACTGATCTGTGGAGTCCCAATAATGGGACAGTGACAGACTGGTCAGGCACAGGGGTGTCAGCTTTCCTGGGGTGTTAGCAGATTGATCAAACAAAAAGGGTTCAAGGAAACATCCCTTTCATGTGACCATCAGGAAGGGTAAAGTTTCAGAACTGGTGTTCAGCTGCTATCCTTAGGTGGACCACAATCCCTGATACCCTGAAGATCTATCATATAGCTGTAGCTCATCTGGTAGGTCTCACCATATTACCTAGTGTAAGGTAACCTTAAAAATAACTTTACATTAATACAGATAGCAGCATAGCAAAGCATAATAAAAATGATAGAAAATATAAGAACAGATTGACTTTAGTTATGGTTAAGTAACTGGGACATGTTAGAAGGGTCACAAATGAGAAATGAGCCAGACAGAGGTCAACAGACCATCTTAGTTATACATCACACAGCTTAACTTTAATAGGATAACATAATTCAAGAGTAGATGTTTCCCATACACAGATTAGAATAACTTCATAATTAGAATGTCCTATTGTTTTATATAATATGATTTTTTTTATTACCAATATGATAATCATTGAAGTTTATACAAGATTTTGTTCCCCTGTTGCAGAACTTGTATTCATGCCAAAGTACCTGTCTGGAGACATCCTGAGAACATCACTGGAATACAGTCTTTGAGTTAAGGAAATTAGACAAGATTTCATCCCTATACTGCTAACTTTTTAATGGTATTTAAAACAAAATATAAATATTTTAGTATAAACATATTTTTATTATAAATTATTTCTATAGCCACAGATTTATTAAGCTGGCTTTTTATATTTGAAGCAATATATAAACTCACTATGTTTTCTCTAAAGAATGCTGTGATTTATTTATTTATTTATTTTGCACTTCAGACTTTAAAATAAAAATAAATACTTATTGCAGGGACCTTATTTGTTATTTTGTCTATCTGTTTTTCCTAGGCATCTTCTGTAAATTCCCATGACTCTTAACTGTGTCAGGAATTCGGTAGTATCCTTGGGCACCAATATTATATGGTCACTTTGCTTGTGTAACAAGGCTCTTTTCAGTGATAAACTCCAGGACTACTCATAAATTATTGATAGATTTGGAAACAGTAGGCAGAACCTTTCCTGAGTGTCAACTTCACCCTGACATAAGGTGTTTCCAAGAAGGAGCCATTTTGAGCAAATATCTTGATTGCCCAGCTGCCCTGAGGGTTCAGTGACATCTAGGCTTTGCTTGAGCTTCCTTTTCAGTTTACATTCACTTATTTTTGTGTTAGTCCTCAAGTCCTCCTTTTAGGGTTTACTTTTAAGGAGCCTGCAGCTGCTGATTTTACTCATGTTGCTGCATAACAATCCTCTTTAGATAATAAGAAATTCCTATTTCTCTGTCTACAGAAGCACCTAGTACATTTTATGCTATACACAGTAGAAAAGTTTTACCTTTGACTTCCATAAGCTTGTGACCAAGCTCTAAGCAGGCTTCTCTATAGGATTTTTAGAGTAAGATCAACTCTTTTGCTAGCTTCTGAAACATCTGCACATATGGATTAGTTAGCATGCATATGGTGATTCCAGGCAACAATTCATAGTGCAGTACATAAGACTATTGATCCAGTCATGCTTCTAATATTAATGCCCCTAGTTGCTAGCTAAGTAAGATAAACTGATCCCTGGCCTAGGAGAATAATGGCACTGCTTTGTCCTTAAGATTAGCCCCTTTAACACTGACTTGTCTCAGAGGCATCTGTGTGGAGTACTCCTGACAGAGACAGGGAATAAGCTGTCATTCATCTACCAACATGAACATGGCCTTTAAAACTCCGTTTGTTACTGTAACCCAAGAGGGAAACACACTAGTGAGGATGATAACCTTCTTGCTTCTTGCTCTCCTCTGAAGGATCTCAGGACATTCTAGACAAACCTCCAAGACCTGCATTTGAGAAGAGAGCTGGGGAAGACATTTACAAATGCTGAAAGTTGGTTTGCACCTGGGGTAATCATAGACAACTCTGGCCCTTTGCAGGGACAACATCTAATAAAGAATCTTCCCACTAGACCCTCAACTTGATAAAAGGATTGCTCCTTTCTTAGTATATTAGAAAGGGATCACTCTACTATGAAAAACTGTACTTCTGAAGGCCTGAGTTTTGAAATATAGTATGATAAGCTCTGAAGGATCATACCCTTAGTTATCATATTTTGAGACTTGATGGTTTTTGGGTTTTTTCCTGTAAATTTATTTTTTCTTAGAAAGCTACGCTACCCTCTTCTGTTTTATTCTCATCTGCTTTAAACATCCTCAGTTTAACTTCCAACTGTGCTTCACTTTATTTCAAAGTGCCTCCTACATGTTTTAGATTTGTTTACATTCTTGTATACACATAAGAGAGGCATGAAGATTACTTAAGCATTCCCTTTAATTTATTCATAGAAGTAAATTTTTACAAGAATTGGTATACTATCCTGAATATTTTACTTTATGTTTGTGTTCATTTCTCTACATATTTGTACATTCTTCGCTCTTTTGTGGTCTTCTTTTGTGGCTTAAAATTGTTTTAAGAGTAAATGTATTGTTAACATATTTTTTTTTCCAAACTGTGCTCTGCAAGTTCACGCTCTGCAGGAAATTAACATGATCATTTTCCTTGAAGCTAGATTTTGTTATATATATTGAAACAACCCTTACCTTTGCATTAGATTTTAAACTGCCTGATATAAATTTAGCATTATTTTGAATAAAATTACATCTGGTAATTAAAATATTTAGATGTGCATAAAGTGTTGTCAGTCTGAGTTAAAAAGCTCACAGAAAAGCCTCACAGGAGGTTGTCCCTAAGAGTTAAATAGTCTGTACTAGAAAAAAATATGTTTCTTCTGAACATCTTGTGAACAATGTGAAAATGTCTTAATATGCACTGTAATAAAAAGGAGATGATATGCATGTGTTTCCACTAAACCTTTTATTGCAAAGAGACAAAGAGCCTCACTTTTTTATGAAGTCTGAAAAATTGGTTGATGAAATAGAAAAGTTGTTAAATATCTTCATAAGTTAACAGTTTCAGCAGGCATAGTTCCTCCTGTAGATAGGAAAATTAAAACACATGTATACAATATATTTCTGAAATCAGTTTTTAGCTAGTGTAAATAGTAACAATGGTAATCAAAAAGAGCTGTATTTTTACGACCAACATCTAATAGATTTCCAATTTAAGAATGACTTTAATTTCGTATAAATTGTCCAACACACTAAGTGGCTTTTTCATCAAAAAATCAATATGATTTTCTAAAAATGTCTACAGACAAAATTACTTGAATGTTTCAGTACTGTTTAACAATCAGTTTAATGCCATTTAGTACTTCCATTTGAAACTGATCATTAAAAATTCATTTTGTCTCACTACAACTATTTGTAAACTCTGTCCTCACTTTTTTTGTCTTCATTCGTACCCTGTCATCTTCACATTAGTTTGTAACCTTTTTGAGTCACTCTAAAGCATCAGGAACAGGTCCCTCATTAGAATCCCACTGATAAAGTAAGCTATCAGTTAATAACTGAGATAACTGATCAGACTAAAAAGAATCACTGATTACAACTTCCATGGAATGAAGATACACAAACACTGAGCCATGTCTCTCCCTTTCCTGCAATAAGGGCTAAGTGGTCAGTGCTCAATCAGGTAATTGAGACAAATTATCCCTTGTGATAATCACTTGTAAATCTATCAATAACATTTGCCAAAAAACAGCTGTATGAAAAATTTTCAAATATTCTGCTAATATTCCATTTCAGACCATTTGACCTGCACAGTCTGGTTGAAGGAAATGTATCCTTTTTGTTTGCCTTGTACAGTATAGCTCTTGTAACTACTATCATTCAAAGTGGTTTTCTCATAATGACCAATGAAACCTTTTTCCTTGAGAATCTGCATCCTGTGTCTGTAAAGATTTTTACTCCACTACTGACATACCCCTTGTCAGTTCATTTGAAAGGAAACTTATTGTGGTCTCCTCCAGCTTCTTTAGATGCACAAAACCCAAAATGCTTTCCTTTCCATTTCATGTCTCTGGCACGTGTTACAATAGTCCAGTCTCTTTTCATATGAGGTCTCATAAGCCTTCAAACAGTATCCTGAGTTTCTTTTTGTGTCTGCTGCTAATTGGGCACATGAAAGCACATTCGCATCTGGTTAAGAGCTACAGCTGTTGTGTCTGGCTAGCAAAGAGCACAGCTGGTCAATTCCCAGCTGTCCCTTAGGGAAGACATTAATAGATTCTCTATCTTTACCCATCTCCTAATTTTTTATCAAAAATTCATTGAAACATGATTTCTTTCAGATCTTTATTCCTTTACAAAATTTGCTAGGAATTGCCCTATTATAATAAAGGTTTTCACAAGTGAGAGGATACAGAAAGAGAAATAGTACTAGTTTCCATAGGAGACTGGCTTAAGAATAAAAATTTCAAGATTACAATTTACCAGCATGGCAGTTCATATAAACAGTTTATTTTCTGTGTAACAAAATGAAAAAGACTGTGCCTTGGTTGAATAGAGCATCTCTGATCCATTTGATGACCCTCTATTAAGCTGACATTGGCCAACACTTGATTACAAACCAGACATTTTTTCTAATGTCTTAATTTCAATGGGAAGAAGGCCTGTACATGTACTCAAATGGGACATGACCCCACCCACATGCAAGGAAGGCCAGGATGTAGAAAAACTACTCTCTATTGCATTCCAGAACAGAGAAATCTGGGATCATACACTGCAACTGAGGTCTTACAGCCCCATAGACAAGGCTCTCAATTAGGACAGATCAGGACATCTGATATCACTGTCCGTGAAAAGAGAATGGATGGAGAATTATCACAATGTAAGAGAGAAGGGAAACAGGTTTGTTCTTTTTTCTCTCAGAAGGATATAATACAAGATAACAATGAATCTTCTCTTTCCTTCAGTGCATGTTTATTTCCTCTGTTCTTGTACATCTCAAAAAATTGTAAACAAATATGTCACTTGTTGCACTTTTTCTTATACAGTTTACACCTTAATTAAAACAAAATCCCTTAAATTCTACAGATCCCATCACCCAAAGCTTGGAAAAGATTTTTTTGGAAATTATTACACTAATGTGATGATGACTACAAAACACTGTAATGGTTAAACAGCTGGAGGGAAATCCTCAGCCTGCAGAAGTTAATGAGAGCTTTTTCACTGACTTCAGTAAGGTCAAAATTTTACCCCCAGCAGTCTGTCATCTTTGCTTATGTTGTGGTTTTAAAACAGTAACTAAAAAAATTACTTATTTCTTGCTGTGAGATATGGATTAGAGCAAGAGCAAAACAGGCTTAAAACTTAAAAAGGAATAAAGAAAGTCTATTAACAAACTACAAGAATAAGAACACCAGAACAAACTTCCAGAAAACCCTTTTTATCTCCTACTACCCACCATTGCCTTGTTCACATGACAACAGAGACAAAAACTTTGGAACTTTGGTGTTTAAAACAGTCCCAATTCTTGCGAGAGTCTTTTCATCAGTCTTTGTAGAGAAACAGAAGTCTCTTTCTGCTAATCTATGGAGTTTCTCACAAGAAAAACTATTTCTATTATAGCTTTCTATTTTTCTGATGCCAGCTGCCCGGAAATCTTGTCATCAGAATTCACTCCTCCCATTTCACATCACTCTGAGGTGTGTATGGGCCATGAGTCTAGGGATGTCATTTTAAGGATGAGTTATTCAAAGGCAAAAGTCTTCATCTGTCTTTGTGAGCTCCACTGGAAAACAGTTTTCTCATTGCCCCCCAAGGCTTCAAATCTTCGCTTCACTCTGTTCCAGCACTTCACTGTATCACAATTACTCTACTTTTTACTCAAAATCCACACTTTGAACACTCTATTCCTCCCTATAAACTCTGTCATGAATTAAAGGAGTTTTTTTCAGAACACTATTGTCCATCTCCATAGCTTTAACAGAAAAATATTTCAGCTTATAAAGCATCTCCTTATTCTCTACCTTTTCTGAAGCTTAATTCTTTCCTTTACTGTCTCTGATAGTTTATAAAGTCTCTTTACATGTTGATTACTCTCTTTTTCTCTCTCTGAATAAAAGGATTAATCTGCAAGTCTCATCTGGGTAATGAAAGGGTTAAAATCTTGCCCAGGCTTTGTAGATGGTTCTGTGACCTCTGCCGGAGCAGCAGCTGGAGTTGTCTGCAATGGAAGATTCTTCATGGCTGCTCTGGAGAGTGTGGTCGCTGTCTCAGCCTGCCGCAGGTCAAGAGCTTTTTCTTTCTTTACTCGGCAGTCTCTGGTGAATTCAGTCACAGCAAAAACTGCAGCCGAGCCAGGGACCGGCCTGGCCCGGCCAGAGACCAGGGCAAGCCCCGCAGGCCCCATCTCCCGGCCGGGAGCCGCTGGGCCCAGCCCAGCCCCCGCCCGGGCCGCATGGCCGGGCAGGGAACAGGAGGCCGGAGCTCTGTTACCTTTCACAGCCAGGAAATAAAGAGAACAAGAGTGCTCTGACTTTACATCTTAAGGAGGTGTTTACAAGTTGACTTCACTTTTTAATGGTCAAGACTGCTGTCAATTCTTAGAAGTGACTGATAATTGGTCAGGAGGAAAGACTCCCATCAGCCACCAGCAGCTTCAATTTCCTTAGTTCCCAAAACCACCTTAAAGTTAAAGTCACCCCTTGACAGCTTATCACACTCTTCATAATTATCTCATTGTTACCCAGCTTGCTTTCTCTTATTTTTTTGTAAATTCTTATATCTTATATAAGAGGAATAAAAGTCTGTTACAAAGAAGTACCACATTCAGAACACTTTACCTGAAACTTTGATTTACAGGCTGTCCAAGTTCCAGAGTTAATTTTTTGTAGCAGCCAGGAAGGGCATGGCCAGGACACAGAGGTTATTCTGTATCACATGTCATAATTTTCTAGGGACAGGAGGAAGGCTCACTTCCTGGTTGGAGCAGGGTGGCAGAAGGAGCAGTAGGGTATTGTTGGATATTTCCGCAGCATGAGCAACAGTTTCTTTTCTTCTACACTCTGTTATTAATATTGTTGTTATTACTGTTATTTTTATTTTTTTTTATCTTACTGCTCTTTCCAGTTAGTTGTTCTTATGTCAACCCCTGATATTTTCCTTTTGTGCCTTCAGTTCTCCTCTCCTACTTGCTGCCAGGCAAGGAGACAGGGTAGAGTGACTGAGGGGTGCATGGTTTGGAGTGGTTTCAGTGGAAATACTAAACTGGAAAATACCATTCCTATACCATTACAAGGGGTCATATACAGCTGGAACATTTATTGATTTATGTAATATTTATCTATATATTTGTTCATATTATTGTACATTTAATATTTTTAAATAAGCACTTTTGAAGAGACTTGGAAGATGTATTTAGTGGAGACAAAATGAAAGACAGTATTTGTGTGTGCAGAAAGATGGATAGAAAACCTCTCCTATTAGGAAAAGCTGAGAGAATTGGGATTGTAGGACTGTTAAAGACAAGGCTTTGTAGTCTTTCCAGTCTTCCAGAAGGGAACAAACAAGAAGATGGAGAAAGACTGTTTGCATGAGCATGTAATGACAGGACAAGGGGAATAGGTTCAAACTGAGTGAGAATATGTTAATTTAGATATTAGGGAAAAAATTCTTTACTGTGAGGATGGTGAGACACTAGAACAGGTTGCCCAGGGAAGTTGTGGGTTCCCCATCCCTGGAAGTGTTTAAAAGCAGGTTGGATGGGGCTCTGAACAGCCTGGTCTAGTTGAAGGTGCCTCTTGCCATGGCAGAGTTGGAACTAGAAACCCATCAAGGTCCCCTTCCAACCCAGCTGATTCTGTGATTCTGTGATGATCAGTTTGGCTACAATGAGACCACAGCTGATGCAAATGAAAGAAACAAAAAGTGTGGTTGATGATTACTTTATCTTTTATATCCTATATTTCCTATATATATCCTTTATATCCTATGTTTCTTTACATTGATCTTTTTCATGTGGAAATTTCCATGGATTTATAGCTCAGTGTTATGATTTCACTGTTATGATTTCATCATTTAAGCAAATGGGACAAAGTCTGGTCTTAACCTATGAACCAGAAGAGTGTATGGACAGTGTATTAGCTAAGCTTCCCCAGCTGCAATACTGTCTGGTTTTGGTTTTTATTTGTATCTTTCTTTCTTTTATTATTTTTTTTTTCC
The DNA here is from genome assembly GCF_049639895.1 of Pseudopodoces humilis. Lineage (NCBI taxonomy): Eukaryota > Metazoa > Chordata > Aves > Passeriformes > Paridae > Pseudopodoces > Pseudopodoces humilis. The sequence continues at coordinate 57,671,538 of NC_142201.1, read as the reverse complement.
TCAGGGGTGATAATATCTGTTAAAATGGAGGTGGCTTTCAAATAACCAGCAAACTCTAATAATGTCCTCTGATGCATGGAAGGTTCTGCCTTACTCTGTAATAAAGCCTGTGTAGATGTCAGACTGCTGTTCCCAGTCGCAGAATAGCATTGAGGCCTCTATTTCTCTGTGATGCAAAATGCCAAATGATGCTAGCTCAGTAAATCACAAAGCAAGCTAATTAGATGGTACTGGGACATAAATGCAAAGCAATAACGAGCCACTGACATTGCTAAGAGCTATGAACTTGCCCTGCACTCTTTACTACAGAGTCCTTCTGCTTTCTGTTGGGGGTGTAAGGGACAGAGGAGTGAAAAATGTGTTTTCTCCTATAGAATAATATTGTGCTTTCTTGTATTTATAAACAGGGAGAAAAGGTTCTTGTTCTTTTTTAAATGGAAAAAAGTGTCCTACATACTCCACAATACTGAATAAAACTGGTAAAAATGTTACTCTTCAGAACAGCTTAAAAGTTCAATTTGACATGTATGCTTTCCATACCTGCAAGCACTAGGATAAATTCTGCCAGTGATTTAAAAGTGTTCTGCTTCCCTTCTTATTCCTGTATAGCTAGCAACTTGTTCTTTGTTTTTCCCCCTCTAATAAAATTGTCTTTTGCCTTTCTCTGTCACTGGTTAACTAGTAAGTAAAAGTGATGAGGTGCTACTTGATTTCTTTTCCTACTCATTTGCATTACCATCTTCCTAAATGTCGCTATGCTCCAGTTCTCTCTTTTCACATCTGTATTGCTGAACCCTCATGAGTGAGGCTGTTAGCCATCACAACCTGTTGACGATATACAAGAGATAAAACTGACTTGCTCTTCCACTTAATTCTTTCAGGTAATACTGTGTTTTGGGTTGAGGTTATTTTTTTTCGTTGTTTTCAAAGCATTTAATGATGTTTTATGAAGTGACATTTAAACACTAGCAACAATAATGAAATCTCAACAAGGCAACTGTGTTCACTTTTGTACTACAGGGATAATGAAGGGCAGTGATTGACAGAGGCAAAACAAAATGAAAACATACAAATCAGTTTTGAAGGAGACAAAGGTACTTTAAGCTATGTGTTAAGGAAGTGGTAGGAGAGAAGCAATAATGCTTTAAAGTTCCTATTAATACAGACTGCACTCAAGAGGATGGGAGCACTAAAGATTCACAGATGCTTGAAAAAGATTGAGATGTTTGAAAAATAATGAAAAAAGTCAAAGGGTCCACAAAAGAAGCTTAAAGACTTTTATTATTGCATGGAAATTGTTATTAGTTAGTTCCTTATCTTCTTCTATTCAAAACCCCATGTAGTGGGTTTTGAATAATGGGCAGGGTGAAAGATAAGAGAGAGAAGAAAATGAGAAAGGGAGAGAGAAAGAGAGGAAGAAAGGGAAAAAGAAAGATGGCCATTTCTGTCTCCAGTGCCAATCCAGACAATGGGGTTTCTAGGGTCCTAGGGTGTGTTTTCCTGGACTTCATGGGAGTACCTCGTTATAGATAAGTTTTCCCTCCCTGGAGATAAGCTTCATGTGTATCACCTAAACCCTATTTTCTTTAAAATTCTTTGTTTCTCCAGCCATAACAAATGTCATGTTGGATTTTTTTTTTTTTTTGACAATTCCTCTGCTAGTGACATTTTTTAAGAGAAGATCAAGTCTTGAGTAATGTTTATCTCCCTATGTCACCCATCTTTCACACAGAGTAAATTTTGTTGTGGATAACTTGTGTGTACAACAAGGTCAGGGTCACACTGAAACTGTGCAGCTATCACCAAGTATAATCAGCGCATACATGATCCATCTGCACTTAAACAAACTAAAAATAGAAGGTGTATAATACTATTAGAATATTTTGATTAGTAACTTCTGTACAATGTTTTATTCAATAGGTTTCAAATGGGCATAACCTTCCTACACCTATAATGATCCAATACAGTTAGCATATTCATTACTGTGTTCAAGTTCCTTCATGCATTCTGTGATGCAAATTTTCATATTCTGCAAACTGGGATAAGAGAAGTATGAACACAATGATCCTACAAACCCTCACATTTTCTCTTGTCTCTTAAACTGAGTTCTTTTTTCAGTCTTGCTGAATGTCTTTTATATTCCACTCTCCAATGTCTAATAGATTTGACACTGAAAATCATTATTCTACATATTTATATTTCACTGCCCTGGAATTTCTTTTTGTCTTATTCAGATAAGCAAAAATCAGTAACAGAGTATTTAACAGCTAGCCAACATAATTGGTTATATTCTTGTTTTACATATGTTAAAAGTTTCAAAATGAGACTTTGTGCTTCCTATTTGTCGATAGCTTTCCCACTATACCGATGAAAAGTAATAATGGTTTTCCTGGTGTATTTGTTCAATTGTAGTAGCAGGCATTCAGGTTTTTTAGGACAAATGTAGCCATTCCATGAATTTTAATACTTGGCTGAAGTGGATATATATTTAATTTCTATCACAGCAAAGTTACCAAAAGCAAAACACACATGAAATCCCAATTGATGTCCATTACCATAAATAATATATTGTTGGTTTCCTTTGTGGTTAATAATTGAAACCAAGTATGTAATCATATGATTTATGCTAAGGCATGATGGGAAGCAAAATTACTGCTTACTGTAATAATCAGTTCCCATCATGATTTAGCAGCAAACTAAAAAGAAATCGAACAGGATTATTTGCAAAATCATGCTAATATTAATCAACCATTCTTATCGTTTGAAGAAGAGTGGTAGAATTCTTGACAGTTTTTTTATTCAGTTGACCAAGTCATATAATAAGCTCAGCTAAGGTGATCTTTTTAAGTCACCTGTCTGCAGGAGATCACAGTAGTTCTGTAGACTGCTATGATCGTTTTTGTATGTCAATTTATTAAACAGAGGAATCTTGTATTCTGTTTCATTCCTAAAATAAATATATTGTCCACATAGATTTCTTTATTGCAGAAATCTTAGACTTATATTATTAGAAATGGCTAAGATATATCATTCTCTCTATTGAAACACGGATTTTAGAGTCAAGCCATAGACAGAATTCCTGTTAGCTTGTTGTCACCACATGAAAAGAGTGTAATAATTCAGTAGAACAAATATGTCACGACACAAGAAACACTCAAAATTGCATCCATGGCCAAGAGCAAAGGCAATGTCCTAAAGGATGATTCAAATTTGGCATCTCTCATAAGAGAATAAAGTAGATATCACATTTAGTTCTCTCCTCAAAATCTTAATTGCTTTAGCAATGATAATGTTCTAAGTCCTTGTGTCATAAAGAGTTTTTTGTATTTGGTGGCATAATAACATATACTCTGATTTCTACCCTGAAGACATAGAGGTTTTCCTGAACTTTGGGGTATATTGCCTCTAATTTAAAAATTGTTTTAATTGCAGCATTTTGAACATGTAACTGGGTGCTATACATTCTTGGGACAATCAAATAAAGCAAGATGATGAAAATCAGAATCAGAACACTTGGAATAATACTGTAATAATCCTCTTTCTTCAATTTATTTAGTTTTACTTCGACTGAGTACTAAGAATAACACAAGTGAGTTGAAGTCAGAGGAAGGAAGACAGGAGATGTAGGTTCGATTTGCACTGTTTCTTTTACTTACAGAAATGTAGGAATAAAAAGAAGCTGGCATAAGTAAATATGGATGAATACTACAAATGTAGGGGTCAGTGAAGGAGAAAAATGTGAAAGTGTTGCTCAGCTAATTGCAAGACAGCTTGTGAAGTTTAGGGGTTTCTTTGGAATTTGTTTTATGAGAATCACTTTGTGGCAGTCTTCATAGAGTCATCCTCTGACACACTTTCATGATATTTCAGCAATATTTTTTCAATGAAAATGGGGTTTAAGAAAAAAATTTCATTAATTTGGATAATATAATACCTGCTATTAATTAGTATCCTAAGCAGTTAATCTGTGTTATCACTATATTCTGCAAAAAGTGAAAAATGGAAAGGCATAATATATTGACCTGTAATTTTATCATAAATTCATGCATGCTATAGAGTCAATGACATTCAGAAGCTGCATTAACCTTTGAAATAAATGAATCATCAAGACAGTAACAGCTGAAGCATATGTGTCACCTCTAGCTAACAAGGTATGGAAAAATGCTTTCTTCCTCTGCACCCAAGTAATGTAGAAAAGTATTTCAGCTATGAGTAACAAGGCATGTTTGTCCAGCAATATCAATCATATATAAGTAAATATTAAGCACAACTACATTCAAAATGAAATTTGTGGATTATTTGAACAAGAAAGAAAGCTGGAACAACCTCAGAAAGAAATTGGCACATCACCAGATAGTTCTATATGTTAGTGTAATAAAGACAGATGGCAATAGATTTATTATGACAATCATTTCAATGGCACTTCTACTGTCTGCTTGGCCAATAAAGTTTTTTTGACTATAACCGGAAAACATAATTTTTGAGAAATAAGAGTATTTAGAGGCAGTAGTGTGCAATTTGTTTGCCAAGGAAAAAGATATTTTTTGTTCATACTGATTCAGGAGACATTTTTTAATTAATGAACTACTGGAAAATACTGAAAATAATGGGGAAGAGTTAAGTAAATTATTTGCTGCTGATTTCATGGGGCACTTGACCTCTACAGAATCTGGTATCAGAGCAGGAAGAAACACCCTGAAACACTGACATTCTAAGCAGAGTTAGGAGAAGTATTTAAGGAAACCAGGGAAAAGTTATTGAAAGTTCTAGTGTAGCAACCATGACACAGCATGGTTGTAACCTTTCCCACATACCAAAGCCACTGTTTAACAGAATAGCAAATATCTGACCTAGCTGGAAGGAGGATATCTGTTATCTATGTTTCAGAAAGCTGAGACAATCAGGGTAAAAAATAGAACTGAAATTTATTGTAGAGTAGCCTTCTGTGATGAGAGAAAGGAGTTGATGCCTAAATAAAACAGATTATTTTCTTCTTACAATGATGTGATAGCTTTTTCTTCCTTTGTGGAAAAAATGGTTATGACCTACCACATGGGGTTTTTTTACAAAAATAAAAAAACTGTAATATTTTGTGTTATATTTTTAATGCATCAAAAATCAGTTCTCACATACTCTCCAGGTTTTAAACACCTGCCTGTACAGTGTTGAATCACTGCATTAAGTTGTGTGTTTGCCTGCTTTGCGTTGCAAAGTCTTTTCAGCCTTTTCAGACATATATAACTGTATAGCTTTCTCATTTAAGGCCACTGTATCTTGTTGAACAACCACAATAAACCATTTTCAAAATCCCTTTACCGATATTTGTGTGACTTGGTATAAAAGAAAGACTTAGCCAAAGACTCTGGAAATCCAGAATTTATTGAGGAAAGTGAGAGTGAACTACTGTTCATTCTATCACAGAGATACAGCTTTTCTAAATAATCCTTATGTCATGAAGTTTGACTGATTCCAGTTATAAGCAAAAAACCCCAAAGTAAGTATTAAAATTTAATGAAACTTTATCCCTGTATCTTTCTTTTCTCCTTCATTTCAAATATCACTTGATTTTTACATAAACTAGTGAATAATTTACTGGATATTTTCATCAGATTAACGGCTGAAATACAAATATTACAAATGTTGTAAAATTCTTTACATGGAGTGATATCTTACAGTAGGAAATCACTAGCACTGAGAAACAAAAATTATGGAAAGATTCATTGACTAATTGACTGGAAGACAACGATTGGTCATCTAATGCTAAAATATGTGTAAGGAAACCACATACTCATCAATTAATTAAAATACTGCAAAGCTGTTCCAATACATTATTCAATGGTAAAATGAATCAGGCCTATGCAATCACTCTAAATGGCCTTGGATATTATTATTAGGTTAAGATGTCCTTTTGCCATCCTTTTGCCATTTAGATGTGGCCTTTTGCCTTGTGTGGAGCTGCATATTTCGTCACAGTTAACTAATAACCGACCATATAATAAATGATCTATGCTGTAATATTCTGTAGCTTTGATTTATATCTCCCATTTTTTAATGCATGATTCACTCTTCTGCACCTAGAATATTCTAAAGTGAGAAACAGTCACTCATATAAGAACTTCAAGTAATTAGTAATCATCATGTTTGGTTTTATATTAAATGCCATATAGTCTTAAGGAAAGTCCGTAATTTACTTTCTCAAAAATGACTTGTAATACAAAAATTCACTCTCTAACAAGTTTTTTAGAGGGCAAAATTATTCTCTCTAAAAATGGTGTGCCACTTGTAAAGTTCATCAAAAAAAAAAACAACAAAGCAGTAACACAATAATTAAAAATAATTAATTTTCCCCCAAATCCTTTGCAGAAACTACAATGCATCTATTGTTAACACAAATGATGTGTTGCAAAGTGAAAAGCAATAAAACTTAAGAATCATAGTTCTAAAAATCTAAGAAAAAACAAAACTGGAAACAATCCTTCTCCCCTAAAAAGGGTTTTGTAAGGTACCTGGAATTTCTTATTTCTCTTTGTTTGCAGAAATTCCCAACAATTATTGATGGAAAACAAACATTACAAAGAAGAGAAAAGAAAAAATTGGAAAATTATTCAGCATGTATCAGCACATGTTCCCAGAGTAGCAGAACATTAATGGACCTTTGTGTTTTTCTTTAGTCTAACTGTAGTTTAAACTGATAAACAACAGGTCATTCAATTTTGATAATACTTATAATAGAAATATGAAAATGTTGGCTTTGTATCTTCTAGTCTAGATGTAGAACTGATCACAACTGGTTTCAAAATTAAACAAAGCTGAAAAAGAGAGAAAGATGAAATATGTGATAGAAATATCTGGGAGGAACACATTAGGTTTTGTGCAGATTTTATGGGTGGCTTTTTTTCCATTTTGAGATCAAAATTTGTCTCTCTTAATCTAAGAAACTCTTTTACCTCTTCTCCAAGAATGATAGAACTCAGGTTTAGTGCTGTTGCAGTAACATGAGAACCACTGTAAGTGTTATATTTTTTTACTGCAGACAGTATCAAAACCTTTATTGGTAGACAAGTAATCCACTAATTACAAAGTGCTCAACTCAGTTCATTCATTCATTCTCCATATTCATTTAAAGGCTACCTCTTAGTTTGTCACTTTGCAAATTTCTAAACAAATAAAAATTTTAAATTTTCTTTGGATAAACTGTGGGTGAGACCAGTACACATCCATACAAACACTATTCATCACTTTGTCTAAATACGTAGACATGTATCAATTTTTAAAAAGTTTCCAATTTCCCTTCTTAATAGTACCTTGTGATAGTGAATTGAATAATTTAATTAGGAAATAAGCAATCAAAATGGATGGGTTTATTAGTAAATGCGTTATAGTTTCATTTAATAAATATTTTATTATTCTTATGCAAAAATAATCATTATAATTTGGAAAAATGATGGAAGGCTACTAAATATTCATGCAAAAATAAATTTTATTACTTGTATGTAACAGGCATCCTGAACTTATAAGTGAATCCCACTTGCTGTCTAAATTCTTGGTCAGATCTTTTAGTCCCCCAAATGAAGTCAGTTACAGTCCACTGAAGTGAAGTCTAAAATATACATCGAATACAGCTATCCAAAAAATATCAAAAAAACATGTAAAGTTATGAGGCCTTTTATCATGAAGGCACTAAATACAATTTATGAAATGCATGAGAACTATTAAAAGCATTCTTACTATCACTGATTCGATAAATATTTTTGAGGAGATTTTTTCTCATCAGTGTTTTAATAACTTTACCTTTCTTCACATCCTTATTTAAATCTATTTAGCTGTACCGTTTGAACTGGGGAAGAGTTGTATGGATTCTGTTACTGAAGTTTATCAGTGTTTGGTTTCATTCTAGATTTGAAATAAACTTGATTATTCTATGAAATTAAATATCAAAATATAGTAAAAACATTTCATGTCAACATGATTTTTCTAAGTGTTGACAAATTGTTTTATTTTACTTTAACAAAGAGTAGTCTAATGAAAAAGAAAATTGGAAATAAAAATCAAAACATGCAGCTCAAGTAATATCAAAACCCATCACATTCAGTCAATGATGAAGGTTTCCACCTTTCTTTGCTTGTGTGGATTTTTTTAAAGAGAAAACATAAAACAATCAACAGCATTTAACAAAAAAAAAGTCAGGCATTGTCCCTGAGTCTTGACTTTTTATTTCATTTTCTTTCCCTTTTTCCCTTCCCCTCAGTTGCCTAGAAAGATGAATTCTCAGTCTGAATTATGCAGATGCACTCTGCCAACATTTAAAAAAAAATTGTGGAATGATGTTGCATAACAGAAACTCCAATGAGGACTCAACTGTTTGGTAGTCAAGAGAAGTTTCTTATCTAGCTATCCCTTACTTTTATTACTATAATAATTTTCATTCAATTTTAATGCACATTCAGTTGTCTTATTTTTTAAGGGAGACAAAGTTAAATCATACTGATTAAAAGCCATATTACTAGAGTAAACTGAGATATTGCGTTTGAATTTCTTCAGTAGAAATTGGTGAACTGAACATTTAAAGAACGTTTGATACTGCTCAAGATATTATTTATTTTTATTTGTCAGCTAATTGTCATTGCATAAAGCCTTAGACCTGCAGCCAGCAAGATATTCCAAGGACAAAAGTGGATGTTGTCTAAAGTTTAGAAGCTATAAGAGAACTTGTAGGTAGTAATCTACATATTTGGGCTGAGTAGAACTTGCATTTATCTGTTTCAGCCCAAGTCCTTCATCATTTCCGTATCACTGAAAACTGAGAAAGCTTCTTGCTATTACATGAGTGAAACCACAGACACAATATTTAGCCTCCTAATATTATCAGCTCCTGTATTTTTCAGGTGGTTTTTCTTTTGTCTGGATTTTTTTTGTTTGTTTTGTTTTGTTTGATTGATTGTTTTTTCCTTGAGTGTTTTGTTTTGTTTGTTGGGGTTTTTTTTGTTTGGTTTGGTTTTTTTGTTTTGTTTTTTTAATTGTAGATGGGATATAGTGTGTGCAGTTTAATTTCTTGTACATAACTGTAAAATGCACTGATTTTTCTGTTTTGGCCTCCATCTGCTGCTCCAGAGGACGTGGTGTTACATATCAGACACTAAAAATATTAGTGGTGCAAGGACCTTATTTTGTTCTTGTTTAGGCAAGTAATTCAAGCCCTTGGTTTCTGAATCTGAAAATTAACTCAGTTTTGCTGGAGATAATACTCAGTTTTCAGGTTTCTGGCCCCAAAGACATGGTCCAGAATTAAATTTAGACTCCCAATCAATATATCCTAAAATTTCTTTTAAATGCTAATTTCAATACTAATACTAAAACTTAAAAATACCTTTGGCTTAAACACTTTTCTTCATCAAATGACTAAGGAGTCATCCTTCTAGGGATGCACCCACCTAGAACACATTCAGTCTTACTCTTTTTATTGAAAATAGGTATTTTAAAAGGCAAGATTTCTTCTGCTCCAGCTGCAATGTAATTGTTGCAGTTGCCCTTTTCTGTGTCCTTTCTCACTCCACTGTCTTTGAAATGTGGAAAAAATGCAGCTTTGCAGTAGCCAAGATGTATAAACTCCAAGATTCTACAGGAGCAGATCATCTTCAGTGTCATCATGTAGCTTGTAAAGGACAATGAGAGGATCAGGCACAGACACAATGAGTTTATGAAAAGCAGGTCCTGCTTGGCCAGCCTCCTCTCCTATGACAGGGTAATGCATTTGGTGGATCAGGGAAAGGTGAATATTGTCTGTCTAGACTTCAGTAAAGCCTTTGACCCCTCCTGGAAAAACTGGCAGCTCATGGTTTGGACAGGCGACTGTTCAGTGCGTAAAAAGAGCCTGCATGGTCTGTCAAAGGAGTGATGGTGAAGGGAATTAGATCCATTTGGTGCCCAGTCACAAGTGGTGTTCCCCAGGGCTCAGTACTAGGGCCAGGTCTGTTAAATATCTTTATCAGTTATTTGAATGAGACGATTGAGTGTGCCCTTGGTAAGTTCACAGATGACAAGCTGGGCACGAGTGTTGATCTGCTGGAGCTCAGGATGTCTCTACAGAGGGCCCCTGATGGTCTGTTTTCAGTTTTGGAGGTATTTAAAAGACGTTAATGTGATGCTTAAGGACATGGGTTAGTGGAGGTCTTGGCAGTCCTGTGTTAATGATTAGAGTTGGTGATTTTAGAGGTTTTTTTCAGCCTAAATGATTCTATTATTTTTGAAGATAATATCTTCTACATTGTTTTCCATCCCTTTGTGATGGTACTCAAGAATTTTTTTAAATTCTTTGATTACATAATGAGCTGATGTTTCTAGAAAACAGTGACTTTGACTTCATTTCTATTCTAGGTTGTGACCTCCAATTTAGAGTTCAGCAGATGTGATTTATAAATCTTTCCCATGACACGTCGTCCTACATTTATTTACATGTAAACTCAAGGATTTGGTGTCACCTGACACCTTAAAATTTTCACTGCAGACTTCTACTCCAAGTCATTGATGAAAATGTTGAATGAAACTAATCCTCGCACTGATTTATGGAGAATCTATTAGTGATCCTTTTCCACCCAGAAAGTGAACTTGCTTTGCCCTTTTTTAATCTCATTTCAAACCAGAAAAGCAGCTTTTAATCTTATAATTTATTTTTGTAACTGAATTTTATTCAGAGAATTTTTAAAATTCCAAATATTTTGTCACCCTCCTATCTCTCTAATCTCTTTGTTCTTCCAAACCTCCTCAAATAACAGTAGGGTTTTGAGGGTGACTTCCTATTTCAGATTCTTTCCTAACAGGAAAGAATCCTTTCTGATTCTTCCCTATCAGACTATGTTTTTCCATGTTTTCATTATTTCAGTGATTTTAACTTTTATTACTGACTCTGCCAGATGGGTACTCAGGAAAGAAGCCAGGTTCATATGTCTGCAGTTCCGAGTATTCCCTCAGAACCCTGTCCATACCTGTGAGTTACATTGGTGACCTGCCAGTCCTCTGGCACAGCTGCAGTTTGTGATGTCTTACACATTTTGGCTTCTGCTTCTACAACTTCACACTTGGGTTCCTTCAAAACTCTGTGGTGAATGTCAGACAGTCCTGGTTGCACATTAACAAGTATCAGGCATGGAAATCCCCCAACATCTAGCTGTCTGCCTGGGTTTTATTTGAAATATTCGTCTGTTATCTTTTAATTTTCAATGTCCGCAGCCTTTTCCACTTTGATTTTTGTTTTGTTTCCCTTCCTAACATTCTAAATGCCTCATCTCTCTAGCACAATCCTATTCATACATTGAGACATTTGATTCCTCCTCTCTGCCCCCTGGGCCTCACATGTGGGACTAGAATTATTTCACAGAACCCTATGGTGGAGCTCAAGGATGTTGATCTGGGCTGGGCATTTAGCCTTTAAAATGTTTTTCCTATGCCCCCTTATATCATTAACAATAAGGCACACAGACCATGATCCCTGGCTGCTTTTCTGAACATCTGGTGAAGTTCACTGCATTTGCACTCAGCAGGTGAATTACCATCCAGTTTTCTGAGACATTACAAACCCACCTGTCTATCCAATAGTTGAAATACTTGAAAGTACTCTTCTGATGAGACTATCCCATGAGTAATAAAAACCACACCAGTCCTAAGAGCAGAAGACAGGAATAATTATGCTTTAATCAGTCAGGATAAACTTAGGGAATTTCTCACATTTAGTTTTCTGATCAGTGAAACTTTCAAACATGCAAAATGCCATGACAGTGAACTCTTAAGAAAAAAAATAACCCCATTCCAGCTAGACCCAGTACAGATACAACTATATAGCCACATATATATGTGCGTATATGGAGAAGTGTGTACTTTAAAAAATGTTCAAGTTTATAAAATAGAACAAGTATTGTGATTTATGTGGGAATGCATAAAATTTGGGGTATTTTTTTGACAGAAATTCAGAACAGTTTGTGAGATATTCTTTATATAAGGGATATCTTATGCTTATGAGCATTTATATGCTTGTAAGAATACTTATTAAAAACAAAAATTTCACAATAGCATGTCTCTGCAAGAGACCACTGAAATAATGAAAACATGGAAAAACAGTCTGATAGGGAAGCATCAGAATATTGCTCTGCAACAGCATTTACCTCAATGAATTAAATTTCTTTTCCTTCTATATCCATAACCATGAAAGTTGTGTTCATCAAGTCCAGAATATATAACACATTGTCCTGGATGTCAGTAAACGGAATGGTTCAAGACTGTTCTGATATTAAAATATATGCTGTCCTGGGGTGACTTTATGATACTGGTATCCCCAATCATCTGGTTTATGTTATATATTAAGTTCTGCATTTTTAAGACTGGCTTTGAGAGCAAGAGAGGGAGAAGAAGAAGCCGCAGTTTGTGTTAAGGAAAAACATCACTCCCACACATCCCGCTCCTGGACTGTGGTGTCTGCAGCACGGACAGACAGTGGGATAGAGCTTCTCTCTGGCTTTTAGTTAGTTTTAGCTAGCTGAGGCAGAGGAGTTCCCTGGACCTTTGTTTGTTTTTTTTTCCCAATTTTCTTGGATCTGTGCAAGCCTGCTCTGGACTGAACACCCAGCTAAACCCCGGGAGCTCAGGCCTGTGGCCCACCGGGGCCTGGGCCTCGGCACTTTCCAGCGCCGGAGGGACTGATAAGAACCTGAGCGAGCCGAGCTACACCACATGAAAAGGACTTTTCTTCCTAGACTTGCCATCCCATCGAACAGCAAGAGGTTTTATTATTTAATATTACTCAATTTCTGTTAAATAAACAGCTTTTTCCACTTCTCTCCAAGGAATTTTTTTTTTCCCCTTTTCCCGGACCAGTTGGTGGGGAGGGGCATTTCTCTGGGGAAATCTCCATTTGGAGTTTTCCTTCCTAATTTGCCCTAAACTAGGACATATGCACATTACATTTTTATAAATTGTTCATATATTTCAAAATGAGAGCTATTCGTAAGTAACTCTTTAGCAAAATGAAAGCTAAATTCATCAAATGTGTTCCTGTCTCTGTGAATAATCCCCTGAGTTTTAGAAAGATGAAACCACCATTTCTTTGTACCAGATTTCTCTGTCTTGGGTTACCTAAATCTAAAGGACAGTAGAAATAATGTGCATGACTTCCTTTTAAAGTTGCTTAATATAAAAGTAGCAGTGGCTAGGTCTCAGTGCTGTGCAATTTACAGATCCTAATGAATTCTCATCTAGCACAAATGTGATTAGAAATTCACTAGGTAAAGGAGATTGATCTCTGCAATAGTTAATGAAACTGAGCTAAGAATAAAAAAAAAAACAACTTTGCAGATCCAGTTTTTACTGCCCAGAGTGTTGTTCACCCTTGGAAGTCCATCTCATTTACCATGCGAATGACTGATGTAGTATCATGAACAACCTTTATCTTGGAAGAAAGGTTACGAAGATCAGGATGCAGTGAGAATTTGGGATGTTTCCACAACTCTTCAGTATGCTATTATTACTAACTTGTAATTCAACAAACTACCTTTTATGAATGTTAACATAGCAATTGTATTTCCAAAATTCTTACCTTTGGTTTTATTGTCAAGGAGAGTTGTATCTAGTCAAGATTGGCTAATGACCCAACTAAAGGCAGCATTAAAAATCAAATTTCAATACATGTAAGAGACAACAACAAATAAAAAAATCAAAAAGCAAAATTATATATAGCAATAGTATTATTAATCTCCGATAAAACAAACCCCTTGCACATGTTCCAGAATCAGAGGCAGAAAACAAGCGAACAAGAAAAAGTGGTGTACTAGAGGGGAAAAACAATGTCTCACAACAATTTATTTGGCAATCAATAGAGAGCCTAGACCTTACCCTGTTTTAACAACTAATGAAATATTAGTTTAAAGTACCCAGAGACAGAGACATTTCAAGTGCTATCACAGTTGCCAAGAAGCAGAGGTTTCTGCCCTTTGTAAGGTTGTTCCTTGAAATAGAGAGGTGGTTTTAAAGCAGTTATTAATTTAAGGGGTTCACTGATCACCATAACTCATGAAAATTTAGAAATGTCAGGTGTTTGTGAGATAAATTGCTTCCTTACAGAAATTTCCAATTATATGTTATAGATAAATTAAAAAAAAAACACACTTAAGAGTAAAAACAAATGATTGGTGTAGATCCTCTTCTATTTATAATTCTGAATACTGTACCAATTTCATATGAACAGAAATAGGACAGGAAAAATTCTTTATTTTAACTGGTCTAAAACTGCTCACTCATTTTTTTTCTTTTTAAGTCTGGATTTCATTCTACTTCCTCTGTCTATTGATTTGATAAATTATTTCAGTCATAGATTATTTTTTGTGTGTATTTTGAAAATTCTTGGCAGTAGGGAAGGGCAATCAAATTTGGGTTAATTATATTAATTTCCCTTAAAGATTTTTAAAGTAGCAAGACTGCTGTAAAGTGTTTTTTGTGCTGCTGTGAATCTGACCTCATGCACTGATCTTTGTAGCTTCCTGAAGACTGCACCAAGACTGACAGATCCTTCTGGGAGTCCATAACACTATGAACATATGGGCCACGAACAGTAGCATCCAGAAAGAGCTTGGCTTTTAAAAGAATTAATATATATATCGCAAACCAAACCCACAGATTTCAGAATAAATTGTCTCTTCTCGCTGTTGCTCACCAGAGTTTAGGGGTGAAAGGCTGATGTCATGTGCTTACACTCCTCTGATGCGTCCTGCGGTGCTGTCTCTGACTATTCTGTTTAATTTTTTCACTGTGTGTTTTGACTGAAAGACTTTTGATAGAGCCTATGCATCCCCTGACACCCAAGGAGATATTTGGGAATCAGATGAAAGCCTGGTCTATCCATCTGGAGGTGTTGCTCCTCTCTACTGGCCCTCATCCAGCAATGCTGTTTCCTGGCAGTTTAAACCAAAAACTATGCTACCATAACAAGTATTTATATTGTGTAGGACTGTGGGCGCCGGCAAAATAGTAGTTTGAATCTTTTTTATTACGTTAAATTTAGGGCTCAAGATAGACTGTGAAGTATGTATGTTCTCTATTAAAAATATAACTTTTCCTCTTTCCATGCTAGCTGTTCAGTGACAAGAAACAAGTGTAATAATGTCAGCATATATCTCTCACTCTTAAAAGATCCTCCCCATCTCAATTATGTATTTATGTGAAAGAAATTATATCTTCCTAAATCAGGAGGACTATTTCACGTGCTATATAGGGCAGGAAAGGAATCTTTCTCAATTTTTTTTTTTTTTTTGGATGGCTGAAGTGTACTCTTGAATGTGACTCATCCAGTTGGTTATTTGGTCCCACCTCTTTGATTCACACTATCTTTTCATTATAGGCACATTAATTACATTTTGTTTCTCCATCTTGTTTTCAAACAAACAAACAAAAGACCCTCTTGAAAATGATTGTTGTTGGCAGAGTTTTGCCTAAACAAAAAAGATAATTTCTAATCAGAAAATGCTGCATTTTTCTGTGAAAATCATGTCACCACAGCAGGACTCTCACCACCAAGGAGGAAAGAAGAAGTTATGGCTGCTTTGCAGTTTTCTTATTTTGCAACATTATCTATTTATATCAGGCTATTAAGATAAAAATAATTTTGATTTTTGTGTGTTTTACAATTATGTCACTATAGTAATTTGCATAAAGAGTGCTTAGATTTCAGTGAGCTAAGGTACTTTATATATTTGCAAAAATAATTATTATGATTTGATTAACAACATCAGTGAAATATTTACACCTGTACTCACAGAAATAGGTTGTGGAGAAACTTCTGCAGTAAAATAATAACACTGGTCAGAGTGGCTATTCTGAATGTTCTGGAAATCCAGAAATTTGTATCCATATGCATTTATTCCATTTAAAGGTTCATCAAATGCATCACGCAAACAAATCAAATTATGGTTGCTCCCCAGAAGTTTATAAAGCAGAGCCTAAATTTGTTTCATTTAAAATTATGTTTTTGATTTAGGATCTGTGTGGCTGTTGTCTCGTCCTATAATCAGTGGGGACCTCAGGTCTTATTTCTTCTCTGGAGAGTCTTTGTAGCCTAAGGGAGGCTACTCATAAATCTAATGCCTCAGATCCCTAAAGCTTCATGGGATTAATCTAGACCTTGGATTTGGCAGTTGGGATTGTCAGTATTATATGACAACGCTGTGCAGGATTAGGCTCTCAGCTTTACTCTATGTGAAGCCAGTGGAGCTCCATATGGTTAAAACAGTTTGCCCACAGGCAAACTATTTAAAACTGGGGCCTGAATGTTATTCTATATCAAAACAGTGGGGCTCTGTGTTGGTTCATTAGCTCACAACGTGCTGCCAATTTGAGGTTTGGGGTTTTAATTTGAACTTATTTACAAGGTAAATTGTTTCTGGGAGCACTGTTATTTTTTATTTTTTTTTACTGGTTGGAGGGCTTTAAGGTGAATTATGATAAACGTAGGAGATCTAAAGACAAGACTGATGGAAAAAGGACAGCCAGAGAGTAGAGAAGTCAGTCTCTATATCCATATATAGATATACCAATCATTTTTCCTTATCCGTCTCTTCATTTTTGTTATGCAAGAGGTGGAACAAATCTATTACTAGGACAGCTACAAATAATAAAAGCACACGGTTCAGTACAAGATAAATCAGCTGTTTTTCCTTATACTACTTCAGCCATCGACTCTGTTTAATTTGTCTTGAGTCAAGAAGTTCAGTAGCTCACATTTATGTAGTCTACCAGCATCAGATATATTCAAATCACTCATTAAAGTAATTTCCATCAAGCTGCTTCTGCGTACTTGGCAATGTATCATCAATCAAGCGCTGTCAGTCTGAGTCAGCTTCAGCTCCTGTGCTGAATCATGCTACAGACACTAGATGGACTGAAGATGGCCACAAGCATACATTAGTAATGTCAAAAAAGAAAGTTGTAAAAGGAAAGTATTTCCACCTTCCACCCTGACATTGAGAAGAAAGGGAGCTGAGTGGGTTTGATAATCTGTTAACAACCTGTTGTGTGAAGCAGAAACCTGTTTGGGATTCTGATTAAAGCAGAAACCGTGTGAAATGTAACAAGGTAAAACCATAAACGTTGTTCTATTTTCCTTTGTTACCCCCAAGCAACCAGGGATGCAACAGTTATGGAGCCAAAGGAACATGAAGTGGGGACCATTTCTCTAGCACACCTAGGAGGAAAAGTGTGTTGTGACAGATTGGATTTCCCCTTCTTCATTTTCAAGATCAGTTTCAGTATCATTTTCATTAAGAAAAAAAAATAGTAAATATGAAAAGATAGTCCCACCAGGTTGCTACAGGGCTCAAACATGACTGAGAAAACACTGCAATTGCAGAGTTAAAGCTTTATATTTACTTATGCTTGATTGGTTTCCTATCACAAGGCTCCTATTTTTTACTTCAGTGCTACGGTTGCAAGACAGATAAGAGCTCTTCACTTCCATCCTCCCTAGGCCATAGATAACCTAATGGACAACACTGAGATTGGATATCCCCATGATGATAAGAATATCAACATTTGGCATTTGCATTGCTTGCATGTCATGTCCTGTCTGGATATAAGAAAGGCAAGTTTCACAAAAAAGATTTCATGCTTTGGATTTTTTGTATTCCAGAGAATGGCTGTGCCTAACTTCTCTGGATTTGGCTTTTTCAACAGAAAATACATTTTAACTGTCTCCTGATGACAAATGTAAATCAATTTTTATTAAAGCTATTTTTTTAATAATTAATAATACATAAATTCAAAAATAGTGTAAGATGCTAATGCTATTTAGTTATTTCAACAACTATCAACAAGAGCCTAAAACATCATGGCATTGACATAAAGTATGAAGAATTTGTAGAGGCGGACCAAAAGATATACAACATTCTTGTTTTGGTCATTCCCTCATCTGTCTCAGTTTTAGTTGCACACACTCTTTCAGTCATGCCTGGATTGCCTCTTGTGCTCAGGTTCTCTTCTGGCTTTGTGATCTTCTAAGCAGATTAGTGTTGCCTATGATGAGTTTTAATCAATATCAAGCACATGCACTCCTCAAAGAATTGTGTATCAGGTACACATAAGAAAAATCCAAAACCAAAAATAAAAAGTGGAAAAATCAATCCAATTGTTTTTATGCTTCCTACTTTATGCTTCTGGATAAATCATGATAAAGGAGCAAAGGGTCTCTTCTCATCACTTTCACATTGTCCCAAAAGTGCCTAGGAGAAAATTCAAGAATCTGTCGCCACATTTAGGTATCATATTCATGAATTTGTAGAGATAGTTAGCAAGCTAGACAACTTTCCCTCGAAAATCACAAATAGGGGCCAAATTAATTAAGTGTTTGGAGGCAACAAGCCAAGGATGGCAAGCTCTGCTGAACTTAATGAGATGAATTGGATTTGGAGAACTGGCAAATCTGCTAACATCATTCTTTCATGTCTACCTAGTCACATATAGAACACTTATCCAGTGACTGAAGTTGTACACATAGTAACATTTTAGGAAATGCACCCAGCATGTGTATGATCCTATATGGATTTCCAGATGTTCATGTTAGATTCCTCTGGTTTGGAATTGAGCTGTGTGTGGTATTTGTCAGTGTTCACAGCCTAGAGGAGTCTGATCTCATCACTGTGTTCAACACCCTCATGAAGGGAAGTGGAGGGGCAGTTTTCCATCTCTTCACTCTTGTGATCAGTGATAGGAGTCAAGGAAACAGAATGAAGCTGAGTCAGGGGAGATTTGGGTAATCTATCAGGAGAAGGTTTTTCATCCAGAGTATGGTTGAGCACTGAAACAAACTCTCCAGGGAAATAGTCACAGCACCAAGCCTGTCTGGGTCAAAAAGTGTTTGCACAATGCTCTCAGGCACATGAGACCCTTGGGGTATCCTGTGCAGGAGCAGGGGTTGGACTCAATGATCTTGATGCATCCCTCCCAGTTCAGCATATTCTGTGATTTTATGATTTTATTTACTTAGTATTTTTATTTGATTTTTTTATTGCTCCAAATATATAGTTTTTATTTTACAATCATCACAATTCTTTCTGGCTACTTTCTTTCTTTATCAAGTATGAAGTTGAAATTATTATTCAGATCTTTTTCCTAAGACTTTTGAAATTTGAAGCATTTATAATTTATATGTTCAATGTTTTTCCAGTCAAGAACAGAACAGCAGTTTTTAATGTCCATAGTTAACAGCTTTGCAGTTATACCTGATAGCAGTAATTCTGGATACACAGAGTGGCCCATTAACAAGACACTTGAAATACTTGCTATTGCTTTTGCAGTAGCTATTGCAGGTTAACATACACACATGAAATATGTCTGCTGATTAAAGAGCAGCTAAGATACAAATAAGTGCATGGAATTAATCAGGGGTAAGAGATCCTGTTGGAATTTGGATACAGGAACTGTTCTACACCACTGCCCTTTTCTGTCAAGTGACATAGACCTTTGATTAGGTTATGTGGTGGAAAAAATTGATATTCAACTGAAGTTTTAAAATTTTATTTCTCAAAGTAGGTTAATTGGAATCCTATTTGCCTTCAGCTTGTCCCTGTATCTCCCTTTTCAGTGCAGGAGAACTAGTCTCCTTTCTGCCCCTGCTTAATCCATTTATGTTGTGAAACATACATAAAACTGTGTCAATAAGGATTGAGAATTTTAAAAAAATAATTTCTAATACAAACTTAGAACTTCTATTCTAGAGTTGTTTTCAAATCAAAAGCAACATCACTGAATTCAGTGGTCCTAATTCCCCTTGCACTGACAAATTATACAAATTTCTCAGACAGATCATAACCATGGCCTTAAACTGAGAGACTGTAAATTTAACTAGAATGTGCTCCTGTGACTGTCTAATGTGCTTGATCTTTCTCTGTGTTTTTAATATGACATCCTGACATCCATCTCTCTTCTCTCTTGTCTAGTTTTGCAGTCCTCTCCAGAAAGCTGTTAGTGGTATGAAACTATAAAAAGTGGGGGAAAGCAAAGATACTACACTCTTCTATCTTTCTCAACTAACCAATGGTACTTCTGTTACTACCATGTGGGTTTACTTTTTTATAGACCTACTTTATACATTGAATAGGCTGCTTTGTATGTTGAAAGACTGCAAAACAGTCTCCTTGCATACTTCTTTGGGCTGGACAACCTCTACTCTCTCAGTCTGTCTTCATAGGAGAGGTGCTTCAGACCCCTGACCATTTTCCTGGACCTACTCTGCACATATTCCAAAGGCTTCATGTCTTTCTTGTGCTGGGGGGCCTAGAACTCGACACAGCACTCCAAGTGGTGTCTCACCAGAGCAGAGGGACAGAATCACTACTCTCAACCTGCTGGTCACCCCTTTTTTGATGCAGCCCAAGATATGGTTGGCTTTCTGGGCTACAAGTGTACACAATCAGCTTAGAATTAATGTTTCATGCACCAGTGTACCCTGTCCTTCTCGGGACTGCTCCCCATCCATCTGACTCCCAGTCTGAGTCAATATTTTTGGTTGTCCTGACCCACACGTGAGATTTTGTACTTGGCTTTAGCAAACTTAATGGGGTTCATATGCACTCAATCCTCAAGACTGTCAAAATCTGATCTGATTGGCATTCCTTCCCTGCCATGAATCAACTGCACCACTCAGTTTGGTTTTATCCTCAAACTTGCTGAGGGTGTGCTCAATCCACCTGTGTCTTTAATGAAGACACTAAACAGTACTGCTCCCCAAATAGACCCTTGAGGGACACCACTCATTACTGGTTTCCACTTGGATTTTAAGCCATTGCCTGATAGATCCTGATTCATCCTTAGGTGCAACAGCTACATGGATGGATGGATAGATGGATGGATGGATGGATGGATGGATAGATAGCTGTAGATATATAGATATAGGTGAAGCCCTTTTCTGTTACTATTCTCATTTTCTGCCGGCATTGTCAGTTAAATATTTCCCTTTATTTCACTTAAGTAAGATTGAATTAACTTGTAACTGTCTCAAATGTACAGAAAAGATTTGTTATTACTTCAGGAGGATTTAAAGACACAGAAAAAATGTCACAGAATTGCAAAGTATGACTGTTATTTGTGCAGTCATCTAGCTCACAGTTTAGTAATATCTGTGAACATTTGAATAGTTTAGTCAGTGATTTCCAATTATGTCCATGGATAAGTGAGTCTGCTTTGCCAGAATAACTAGTCATTTCAGCATATTTTTTTAGTGTTAAGGTGAAATGCATTATTGCTCTATCACTATTCTCATATTCCTTTGTACAAATCTAGATTAAACCATTTTTTGCTTAACCTTGAGAACTGATATGAAATTATATTCAAGCAAATGTTTTTATCCTTCTTGTTTGTGTCCTTTGATAAAGGTGTCAGTCTGTTAGAGAATATTTCTTTCATGAGTACCATGAATTATCTGTCTACTCACAGCAAGATCTTAATGTTATCTAATTTTAGATCGGTTTATTTAAAATTAGAGATGTGAATTATGTGTTAAACTAAAAGTTATCCCCCACTTCTCATCAAACCACAAGCCAAGCAAGCCAAATATAATGTACAAGTAAGCTGACAGTGGTCTTTACAGAGGAGGGTGATGTATTATAGCCAAAAAAACTAAAATGAAATTTAAGGTTTCTGCCAATTTGAATGCAAATTTCTCATTACTTCTGAATATAAACATAAAACTGTTTTTTTGTTTGTTTTTTGTTTGGTTTTTTTTTGTATGCCACTGTACAATACAGTGTTGAATTATATTTGTTAACACTGTTAATGAATCTGAAGCAATTTTAGAGCTCATAAAATCTCTGGAAACTCTCTTTTGTCTAGAAACATTCAGACATTTCTGAAAGAGATGTAGCTGTTGATTATATAGCCCAAAAGAAATTACCATGTTTCTGTACCAGGTAAGAACATGTCCAGTACAGGCAGTCTTAGAGATCCCGTCAATGAAAGTTAAAAGAATCAACTCTCTGACCACTAAGCTGTGATTTCTTTAACCTGACTTTATTTTTGCTGGAAAAAAAAAAAAATCTAAACCCAAATTAAAAACAAGAGAAAGAAGTTTTATGAGATTAAGAAAAACAATACAGCTGTCTGAAAGGCAGAGGAATTTCTATCAAATGCGTACAGAAGGAGTCATCTGAGTAAGGGGCCAAATTAAAAAGTATCCATATATCCTAAATGCTTATCACATTTTTTAAAGCACTTCTGAAAAGTGCTCAAAAGCTATACAACTGAAGCTGATTTGAAAAAAATATGTGAAAATGCCTGATCTTTAAAACAGGGCAATTTGAGAGAGATGTCCATCACCTTAAATATTACAAGTGAATCTTTCACAGGGCTTCCTATTTTAATTGATTCTTATTTAGCTAGGTTTATTAATTTTAGTTGGTTTTTTTAAAAATTGAATCTATGGGAAAAAACTTATCAGAGTTTTCCCCAAATTGACAAATTAAAATAATAGGAAAACTAGTGAGAAAGAAATACGAAAGAACAGTAAAGAAAAAGAGACTCAGGAAACCTGAAATCTGAGAGGGAAGTATAAAGATAAATGTTTCATGCTTTTTTCTCTTTTTGTCTTTTTTTTTTTTTTTTTTTTGGCTGGTAATTTTATAAACATAAAACCAATGTTCTGCCTCTTTAAAGTTTGTGTCAAGACTTGACCTCTTAGGTTGATAGTGATCACTCTGAAGAAAGAGAAAATAAAACAAGACCAGGTAATGATGGAATAAATCTTACAGAAATTGATTTCCAAACTGTTACAGAACAGAAATATGTTAAAACCTGATACAGGTATTCAGCTAGCAGTTCACAGAGAAATTATCTTGATATCTCTATGTTAATATGAGTATTGAAATTTGAAGTGGTTCTATCTTCTTAAACCTTAGAAATATTATCTGTGTCAAAATGTATACAAACTGTCCAAATCTACACAGATATAAATATCTATGTAGACATATATATATATACATACATACATACACATATACATACACATACACATATACATATACATACAGATATATATAACCTATCAATTAACTTGGACATAGCAACACAGTTGTTACCTATCCCCCCCACACCCCAACCAAACAAAAGAACCCCTCAGAATGCATAATTTTTGTCTGCAGTACAAAGCTCTTTACAAAGATATTTTGTAAAAACAAAATTACTTTGCTATATATGATTGCAAGTATACCGGGCTGCACACAGAATTTGTCCTGAAAGAATCTGCAACTTCATTCTGCTTTGAAAAACATTTGAACTCCCTCCTACACTGATGATACAGATCAAAACCCACCTGCTACCACATAAACTATAAACAAACATCTCTCTTAAACAACTTCATCATGAAAAGACATCACAGGGGTTTTCATCAAACTGAGGAGGCTTCTTGATTTTGCAAGAAGAAATTGCTTTTCTCATCACTGTCTACAATGAAACTTATGCCATTGCATTTGTAACCCAGGTCAGAATTATTCTTAATAATTATAATTAATTTCTACAGACCAGCTTGTCTACAGCAACAACAGCTGTTCCTTTAACTAACTATCTACATTTTGGCAAGCAACTGCAAACAGAACAGAGTAGTTTTTGCCTTACATTTCACTTGACATACAGCATGAAAACTAGGAGCTGTCAGTCTTAATGAGCCATTTTTGTGTCATTTTATTCTATACACAGATCTTTCACTTGGATTTATGATTTCCTCTTTTCTCATTGAAGATTTTTCAATCTGTCTATAATAACTTGGGCCAAATAATCCTCCCAAAGTCAAGAGAGATTTCTCCATATCTTCAATGGGAACATTTTCAAATGATTAAACACAAGTAGAGATTATATGACAAATGTTTTGTTGTCGGTTGTGGGAGGTTTTAGGGATTTTTTCTTATTATTTGGGAGATTTTTAAAATAAGATTTGTTGTTTCATGTTTTGTCAAATCTTACAAAATGAGTTCAGTAATTAATAAGTGAATAAAATCTAACTGGATATGAATTTGGAATTCTTAAAACAGATTTAGATGCATGCAGGTAACACATTTCCAAGTTACCACTATGATCTCATTTACAAGCTCATACAGAATAACAGAAATTTTTAGGCACATCATCATAAGTGAATATATATGTATTTATATGAAATGTACCATACTGTTTCTATCCTAAGAGGAGGATACAGTGACTAAGGTGGACATAGTCCAGAGGCCTAGCATGACAATCTCAGATATAGTAAATTAGCTGAGATGAATACCATCCTGGATGCTAAGGATATTATTCATTAGAAAATTACGTCAAATTGAATATCCTTTAATATGAAATGCACAAAGAAATCAACTGATTTCCATTCTGCCTTCTGTCCAATTCTGTATAAAGATGGCCCTGTTCCATTTTGTTACCTCAGAGTAGATTTGCTAAATAAAGTTGTGTTATATGCTTGCTTCCAGTGTGTGGGTGAAATGAACTGTGGACATCTCAAAATCTGATGTCCAATTCTCATCTAATAATTCTAGACTTTGCTTATAATTAATAAACACAAACAAGTCCCTTCAAAGTATGTCTCATCTGAGCTATTTAAATGATTACAAATAAAATGAAGAGTGACTATCTTTTAGAAGCCAAATTTAGGAAAAATAAGTCCCAAGACAGTTATTTTAATAGCATAAGAAATGCTTTATCAGATATTACTGAGCTGCATTATAACTCTGTCCTGAAGAATGGAATTTTTTTCTAGCTTAAATAAGTTTTCTGGCTATTGCTGGAAATCATAGTGAGTGTCCTTATTAGTTTCCAGTTTCACTGAAGCTTAGTTTTGATTGGTTACAGACTATAGCTGGAGCACTACTGTGATCACTGCTCTTCTATACTGGGAGTCCAAAGAGTCAAGTTCTTTCTTGGGCTTTGTGTAGTGTGACTATTCACATAATTTGGTAGACAAAATAATGCCTACTAAAATAATTAGATATATAGTTAGACCAATTGATTGACAAAGTGACCTAAAGAGGACCTATTTGAAACAATATACAGTTAAAATTTTTACTATTATTATTATTATTATTATATTATAAATAGATTATTATTACTATTACTATTACTATTATTATTAATAATAATAATAATAATAATAGTAATAATAATAGTATGTTGGCATGATAGATCATCTTTTCTACTTTTTCACTCATCGTGACTCATCTTGCCTGGGGTTCCTTTGTCTGAGTACCTCAGATTTTTGTTTCAGCTCTGAACATAGTCACATCATTCTTCTCTAGTTTTTCTTTTGTGGCTTTAGTACCTGTAGATTATTACTGTTGGATTCTTTATTTTTTTGTACATAATGTATTTTTCATGAAATATGTCTCTGAATTGGCTAGATAAACAGTCAAAACCCAAGGAAACAACTGTCTAACAAAAAGCTTTGCTTTATATATCTACAGTTTATGGAAAAACAGGAAGGGGTGCCTGAGATACCTAGTCTCCTTAAACATCATGGGAATGCTAAGAGCTTGGAGACAGTGTACTGCAGTACTCATTGGTAGTTTCAGTATCTTCAAGTACGAAATACACGTTGTTCCCACATCCAAATTTTTGTCCATCTTTTGTTCTTTTTAAGTTTCTTCAGTTTTCCAGTTCATTATTTGTGACTTCATCATCTCTACCGGTTGTTTTCAAGCTTCTGCCCCTGAGTAAGATTTCATTTTTATATCTAAGGACATTTTTCTCGGGTTTCCTCTATAATACATAGGAGTTTTAAATAAAAGAATGGCTGTTTTTTTTTTTTATTTTGTTAGCAATGTTCAATTGTGAATTATTTATATTAATGGTTGCTCATACCAGCTATAAGCTAACCAGCCTACAGTGTCCCTGATATATTTCCTCATGTGTATAATTAATTTATGAAGCAGACAAAACCCTAACTCTTTTTCTCTTTCTTGTCATACTGGTAAATTCTATACCCTAAAAGTATTGCGTCAGATTTGCCTTTTACTAAGACGTGTTATGAAGTGGTCAATACCAACCTTTATCCCTGGAAATAAATATATCTTGTTTATTTCCATAGGTCACAGTTTCATATTTTTATTTTAAGCTAATTGGAGATTTATATACATTCCATTAAAAGTACTAAAAAAGTCTTATCTTCTCCATAAACAATTTTTAATATCTCTCACAGTGAAAGAGATGCTTATCTCTTGCTTCTTATAACCTTATTAAAGCTCTCACATGCATACGTTGTTGACATTGATCACACTACCACAATGTCTAATGCTGACAGATCAGACGATATTTTTTCAGCAATCATGGAAGCATGTGTATGATTGCTAACTATCTTTGTCCTCAGTTTATTTACGAGGAACATGCACAATTTCCTGTGCTGAAGTCATGTCCTACTCTTAGGCTTTTGATGTGCAAATAATTTTTTCTTCTTACTAAAATAATTTCCATACCTTTACATTCCTGTTACTACAAAGATCTATCAATTCAGCTCCTTTAGAGACAAAATCTGGTCTGGCTTTATTTTCTTCCATGAGTATTAATGTGATGCACAATTTAAATCTCTTGAACATAGCCCTGTTTCCTAGTAAATATAAGATCACATTTGCTAGTAATGGACTACAGATTTTTTACTAAGCTACAACACAGATCTCAGATTTTTTATTGTCTGGCTTTATCTAGATTTGTCCTGTCTGCATCAGACTTTTAACTTAGCTTGGTTAGCTGCAACAAGAATTTCTTAATGAGTAGGTGACTGTCACCTAGTTTGTTTTACTTTTACTAGGTCTTATATACATGTGTGCTGTGACTTGCATTGCTAAAAATGGTGGCTATAAAACTACAAAGTTTTCACGCTGTGTAAGAGCAAATTATTTCTGAACTGTCAGTGGGGTGCAATGTAAAGGAAGACTAAGTTGGGATAGTAGCAGACTCCTTGAATATATTGCATCAAAGTGTTGGCTCAGGATAATCCTAGAAGCTCCAGGGTTATCAGCAATGATAACTGCCATTAACAGTTAGCAGTCATTAATGACTAACAGCAGTCATTTAATGGCAGTTATGCAAAATTATAAGCCATTTTGGGGAAAAAAATAAGGACAAAGGACAAGTGTCTTACATGTACAATGCACCATATTGCGTGTTTCAGATCAGTGAAAAAAAATCAAGGAGAAAAGCAAGGCAGAAAATACAATAATGGGCTCAATGAAATTTTGGAGAAAGAAGGAGCTATCAACGTCAACATGAGACACTCAGCCACTGTCATCATATTCCTCCAAGTGCTGACTTAAAAATACTGACAACTTTCATAATGTTTCTCATGTTTATCTGAAACTAGACATCAGGACCCAGAGGGCCCTGAAAACAATACAAATATATTTTTCTTGTATAATGGCTTTTATGTGTTGCATTGTTAATGAGATTTGTTTTGCATTTAAGACAGAAAGAGCAACAGTACCATTGAATGTCAGTTTGTTAGACACTGACTTTACACAAACTTACAGTTAGATGGTTGGCATTCCTTCCACTTCTCAATGCCACCTCAGAAAAAGAAGGGAGACCACAGGAGAATGCTGGTACTGATGTCTGAAGCTTATGTTCCCAACTTGTTCTGAAGTTAGAAATTTTAGCACTGAAATATTATTTGTCATATCCTACATATGAAAATACATAATATCAAAACAATATTAGCAAAAACTGGAAGAAGAAGTGGAGGCCTACTGGATATAAAGTAGGAACTACTAGCAGAGATTGCTGCTGTCCAGAACTGTCCCATAGACAAACTAAATGTGACTAATCTCTTGACTTGCACAGGTAGGAGGGCTAAATTACTGCAACTGCTTCTGGAGACCAGAATTTCACTTTACCTCATGTACTGGGCTCAGGTGCCCAGATGTTGACAACAGGAACTACAGGGGTGAGATCTGTCCTGCAGGCTCTTGCCAGCTCAAACACACTGCAGGACACATCTGAGTCCCTCAGCCAATATGATGACTTCCTGTGGAAAACATTCTTAGGAAAGAAAAAAAATTAAGAAAGGGCAAAAAATGCAAGGTGGAGGCAGGTGGAGAGAAGAAAAAGGAGTGAGAAACAGCAGAGGGAATGCCAAGACGAGGGAAGAAAATGTACCAGCCACTGGATCAGAGATTCCCCTGCAGCTCATTGAGGACCATGCAGGCAGATATTTTCTGAAGAAGTTCAGCTCATGTGGAGATAGGAGCAGAAATGAGATCTAAGCTTAAAGGAGCACTGGAGAGGAAGTGTCACCTAATTATTACAGCCCCACCCTCTCCTGGACCACTAAGTGAGGGGATGGAAAGTATAGGGAGAGGAGTGAAGTTGAGCTTGGAAAAAGGGGGATGAAAAGTGTCATTTTAATGTTTGTTTTTTTGCTTTTCACTATCCAAATCTATTTTACATGACAATAAATTGAATTTGTTTTCTCCAAATTGAGTTTTGTCCAGACAGTGGCTGATAAAGAATCTCCTTGTCCTTTTCTCATCCTATTTTCACACTCCTCCTGCCACCTATGCTGTTCAGCTGAGATTGTTCTCAGCCTTACTTTGCTCTAAAGTTAATCCACCAGACCATGATCTCAAGGGAAACAACATAAGGCATAAAAACATATATAAAATATAAAAGGGTGAAAACCAGAACAGATATCTTTTCTTGCTAGCAGGGGAGGTACTAAAGCACTAAATCTTGTATGCAACACCTCCAGTTCTGTAGGCAGCACAAAAGGTGACTGAATGGCTAACATGATATTTCCTTTAACTTCATGATGAAATGGTTGAGTATCCATTTACAAATGGATAAGGCAAGAGGAGTCCTCAAAAAGACAAGAGTGACACTAAAACCCAGACTCCTGGATGTATGAATAAGAGACATTAAGCACTCTGACATGTTTCCACAACCTAAAGCATAACCAGATATTCTCATTATTGTTCCCATGGCAGTTGCTGAAATGTTCATAATTGTAATGTACTGAGTTATTCTGTAGAAGGTTTTGTCATGCTGTAAGATAGACTTCACCTGACGGAGTTCCTGTTTAAGCAGAAAACTCATTATCCTTTCTGCAGGCAGCAAAGAAATTTTGGCTAGGGTACCTTCTCTTTTACATCTTCAAAGGATTGCATATTCTACAGGGTCTGGCTGAAACGGGGTTAACTTTTTTATGTACCAGCCCATATGGTGCTGCGCTTTTGCATTTGTGGCTAAATTACAACAGTGTTTTGGTTATTGCTAAGCAGCCTTTGCACAGCATCAAGACTTCCATCTTTCTGCCCTGTTACCTTGCTAAATCCTAGTATGCTGGTGAGCTCAAGAGGCCAGGAAGTGATATAGTGACAGCTGATCCAAAAAGCCAAAGGGATATTACATATTATATGACCTTTATGTCTAAGAATAAAAGCTCAGAGAAACGAGGAAGGAGGAGAAATGTTCATGGTTATGCCATTTGTCTTCTCAAGTAACCATTACATATTCTGAGGCCCTGCTTCCCAGGAAGTGATTGGACATCTGTCTGCTGATGGAAAGAAGGGAATAAATTTCTCTTTTTGCCTTGTTTTCTCTGTTACACTCTTATTAATCTGCTCCTCAAATCTTCTCACCATCCTCCTGCTTTCTTCCTGTCCTCTGAGAGAGTTAAATAAGCAAAATGCATGGTGGATGTTTGGCTACTGGTTGGGGTCAAAATGCCACACATACATACAGCAGATATACCCATGTTTTGTAAGCCAAACATTTACCATAAGTAAAAGGGCATTTTCTACAGCAACATATAACGTAAATATTTCTATACTTCTTGCTAGTACCTGAGATAAGGTCCCTAATTAGCTGAGCAATTCATCTACAACTCAACTCAATATTTGAATTACTCTGGGCTCCTTTAGGAAAGGTCAGATGAATTATCTTGGATGTCAGGATGTGGCTATAATACTTGTTTTCAGAAATGATTAAATACCTTCCCAGACAAAGGATGCTATTGTAATCCATTGTCTAACATTACTTTAACATACAGGAATGTGAGGCCATAAGCTTTAGCCAGAAACTCAGGTCAATAGCACTCAAATGATACTGAAATTTAAATGGAAGGATAGACAAACTTTCTCAAAACATGCAAGAATGTAAGAGGGCTGATGAATCCTCAAGGGTAACCTTCAAAATGTTGTCTTTATTTCTTAATTAAGTATCCTTTCCTTCAGACTTGTGAGTGTTTATCCTCACAATCTATGTGATCAGCAGATACCTGCTGGGAGTCCTTCTGGACATCTGTCTTTTCCCCTTGTCCAATAGAGGATTTAGTAGTGTATTCCAAGGTACAAAAAATGGGGGTGCAACATATTTGCTTGACTTGAACAGACTGAACTCCCCTCTAAATATATAGTTACATAATATCAATAAAGATATCCTAGAACATAATTAATGAGAAAAACACCCCAACTTTTTAGGGAATTATGACTTTTTAATATTTATATTATTAACTTCCAAATATATTTATAAGCATCCTGCAATTAAACTGACTCAACATATTTCAAAGATTATGGACAGTGAAAGGGGGAAAATAAAGGAAAACCTCATTTGTAGACATAAAAAGTCAAGTGTGTGCAATGTCCAGCCAGCTGAGACAATGCTGATATTTTATGTATACACCTTCCGAGGCTTTGAGATTGTTGTTCAGAAAAACAAAACATAGACACTTCCAAATGATGTCATGAGGAAAGGAAGGTATATCACTGTGCAAAAGTTCACTCTTATAGATCAGGACTCTTGAGGTCTGTGAGAGGAGCAAAGAGTTTGTGCTGGAATTGCTGAGATGTTGAACTTTCTCTGGCCTGCACAGTGTAGGAAAGGGAGGAGTCTCTTCAAAAAAAGTCAAAATTTGCCAACAGAATACTTGTTATACTACAGTTGTATTTTATTTTTGGAAAAAAAAGAAGCTACACAAACCCCACATTTGGCTTATATAAAACAATTATATAAATATAGCAAATATGTAAAGTGACATTTCAATAATGATCACTGTACTAATGTTTTACAGGTAGGTGCCAAGACATTCTGAGCTTGAAGAAAGGATGACACCAGCTGACGGTCACTGTGACTACAGTGAAAAGTAAAAGCAGATGTTAAAGACAATCTGGCATAATTTAAGTTTAGTTTGTCAATGCAAGCAAACTGTTGATCTGCTTGAGAATAGGAAGGCTCTACAGAGAAATCCAGACAGACTGGATCAATGGACTGAGGACAACTGCATGATGTTCAGTTAGGTCAAGTGTCAGGTCCTGCGTTTGGATTTCAACAACTTCATGAAGCACTCCAGGCTTGTGGAAGAGTAGCTTGAGAACTGCTCAGCAGAAAAGAGCTTGGGATTGCTGGTTGGCAGCTGGCTGTACATGAGTCTGCGGGGTGCCCAGGTGTCAATGATACTCTTGCTTGTATCAAGAACAGTGTGGCCAGCAGGATGAAGAAAGTATTTGTCCCTCTGTGCTCAGCATTGGTGAGGCTACACGTAGAGAACACTGTGTTCAGTTCAGTTCAAAAAGAACAGTGAAGTGCTGGAATGAGTCCAGAGAAGGCCAATGAACCTGGTGAAGAAGCTGAAGCACAAGTCTTATGAGGAGTGACTGAGAGAACTGGGGTTGTTAAATTTGGAGAAGAGGATCAGACAAAGTTCAGATTAAATACTAGAGAAAAAAAAGACATTAAGAGAGTGTTTATGCATTTGAATAAGTTGCCTAGAAAGATGATGGACTCACCACCTCTGGAAGTGTTCAAAGAGGCATCTGAATGTGGCACTGGGGCACATGGCTTAGGGGTGATCATGGTGATGCTGGCAGTACAGTGGACTCAATTATCTTGAAGGCCTCTTCCAAGCTGGATGCTTCTGTGATTCTATGAAACCAAAAGCAAAAAAAAAAAAAAAGTGAATATTAAAAAACAAAACAAAACAAAAACAAACCACAAACAAACAAACAAACAAACCCCAGAACCCAAACCAAACCAAACCAAACATTCCCTCATTTTAAAATCATTTTCTGGGAAGATATATGGACATGTATTGATTTTGTATAATAACAGTGGTGACCTGCCGACTAGACCAGAATCTAACAAATCATCAGTGGAGAACTGGAGGGAAATAACTTTTGGATGTTCCAGAACAAACAGAAAAGAGCTGATGAAGGAATTCAAGCAACTTCATCATCGTCCCTGTGGATTTGACCTTGGAAACAGTTCCATTAGCCTCATATGACATCATCTTCTTTTTCATCTTCTGTGACAGTTTGGAAATCAAAAATGAACCTTTACCTTGCATCCTTATTTTAAATGCTTTTTTATCTGGCTTATGTCAAAACGCTTTATTGTGTTCTATTTTTTTTAGTTCCTTGTCATAGATTCTTTTCTTTCCAGTCAGTAGTTATTAAATGGAAGCTTTTAAAAGATTGGTCCTCAGCGTGCAGCCAAAAATCTGAAGGAGAAAACATATTGAGTAGCTCCATTTCTTCAAAATACTAGATACACGCAAAACATTCTGAACCAATTGTGAACTGGCTGAGCAGCAGATCCCAGAGGGATCAATGGTGCAGGGTCTAAAATGCCTGCCACTAATGGTGTACCCCAAGTTTCAATACTGGGTCCAGTACTGTTTAACTTATCTATCAACAGCTTGGATGAAAGGGCAGATGCTGTTACAAACCTGTTTAATCACAGAGGAGTAAAGAGAACTAACTGTGAATAAAACAGAAAGTACTTTGAAGATTTGAAAGATTCCCAAAAAAACCTAGATAAATCCAAACGAGATTTTGATGCCAAAGACTTGATATATTTTTATCTAATAATAAGAGAGGCAAAGAAAGAAAAAAAATAGAGAAAAGTAAGAGAAAGCCAAGGTTACTTTAAAAAGCACAGGACAGGTCACCACCTCACTGGGCTACCTTTGTTGCTGCTGAGACGGGGTGGGGGGAGCGGAGCTGGTTTTGCCTTTTTCTTTTGTTTTTTTTTTGGTTTTTTTTTTGTTTTTTTGGTTTTTTTTGGGTTTTTTTTGTTTTTTTTTTTTTGTTTTCTGCTGTTTGAAGCTTCGTACCTGCCCTCTGGGATCCCGGGAGCAGTTTGGCCGGGATGCAGCAGCGCATCCCCCGGGATGCAGGCGCGGTGCCCGATGGCTGCGGCCGAACCTCGGCGCCGGGCGGGGCTCCCGGGCGGTGCCGGAGCGGCTGCGGCTCCGCGGCTCGCTCGGGACTCCGGCCCGGCCTGCGGGAGCCGAGGCTTCGCCCCAAGCGGCCGGTGTCGGCTCCAGGAGCCCTCAGGGTGTCTCGCAGCAGGCGATGGTGCTGGGGAAAAGGCAAAGGTCAGGGATTCTGCTCCTCGCCCTCCTCCACATTCTGCATCAGTTTCTCCTTCCTTTTTAAGGGCCTCAAGGCGGGCGATTCACATGCATAGTGTTCAGGTGTTCAGGACTCATTATGATAAGCAGACACAATGACGAAGCACTTATTGAAGCCTTTCTCTTATTATCAAGCTCTTACAGATGCCATCTTATCAAGTTTGTTGATGACACAAAGCTGGGAGGAGTGGCCGATAGCCCAGAGTGCCTTGTGGCCCTTCAGAAGGACCTCGACAGGCGGGAGAAGTGGGCAGAGAGCTGTCTCAAGTTCAACAGAAGCAGGTGCAGGGTCTTGCACCTGGGGAGGAACAACCCCATGCACCAGCACAGGTAGGGGGCTGACCTGTTGGAAAGCAGCTCTGCAGAAAAGGGACTGGGGATCCTGGTGAACAACAAGCTCTCCATGAGTACATCTGTGATTCTGTGTAATGTATTGCAATCAGGTGAGCAAGTCTGTTCATGCTGGAACAGATCTATGAAAGGAATAAGTGGTGCAGTCACATCTTGAAGAGCTAAATAATTTTTATGCTCACTTTAGATGCTCACACTGTAGACATCTACATGTGAACAAATTTTCTAGATGCTTTTTATAGTCAGTGGGGAAAGAAGTAAGTCTAGGCTGTAATTAATCTGTTCTCATCAGTTGTGCAGTGTCCATTTAACAACAGCTGTCCGTTCATATACTGAAGAGCCAGCTTTTTGCTCTTTTTTTTTGCCCAAGCAATTGGGCTGTACCTCTTTCCATAGCACTTCACTTGCAACTGCGCATCTTCCTGCTGTCTAAGTAACAAAGAAAAATGTTTGCTTACACTTTTCTGCAAATAAAATGAACTGAGTCAGCCTTGTTTAATACCATGGATAATGCCTGGATTCTTTTGTTCCTCTGTAAGTTAACAGCACTTTGTTGAAATACAAAAGCTTCTAGAGTTTTCAGACAAACTGACAAACAAAAAAACAACAAAAGAAGGAAACCAGCCAAACCCCCACCTTTAAATACTAT
The DNA here is from genome assembly GCF_049639895.1 of Pseudopodoces humilis. Taxonomy (NCBI): domain Eukaryota; kingdom Metazoa; phylum Chordata; class Aves; order Passeriformes; family Paridae; genus Pseudopodoces; species Pseudopodoces humilis. The sequence goes on along the minus strand of NC_142201.1, from coordinate 57,637,144 downwards.
AGTTCAATGACACATCTCATATTAGCTAACAGAAAAAAAAATCACAGTTCAGAATAATGTTCTAAACATTATAAATGCTTTGAAAAATTTACAGACGTTATTTTCAAAGTCCATGAGAGATGTCAGCTCTTCTCTTTAATATAAAATCTTTTCATGTCACCCTCTGCTTACTGGTCTTTGGTGAACTTCTATAATTGACTTTTTCAGTTTATAGCCCTTTACAAACAAAAAACAATATAACTTCTAGAATGCACCCCATGGTTTCATAGTAGGTCTCATGTCATCAGATTCAAGATAAACAATGGTGTATATTCTTTAAAGCAAGCAAAATATCTCAATGTGTAACACATCTGTACTTCACTCCTGCAAAGTTACTTTTATATGACTAACACCACTGAGCAGGTAAAGGAATGTCTTCCTATGCTGAAACCCTGAGATAAATGTGGAATCAGCCTTCCTCTTCAGATCCAAAAACCAGAAAATTTCAACAAGGTCAATGGCTATGTCAGTGGCTTTAGTTTATCACAAACAGAATAAGAAAGTTAAGGAAGAGATTAATAAAAGAAAGCCCCTTGTTTTTTCCCTTGCATAATTATTTTTGTCAGTTCTTTTACTTTTCTGTCCCTCTATTGGTTTTCTTTCCTGTCTTTATAGACTGTGGATCCATTGTCACATTGTTTCAGTTTTTGAAGTTACTCATCACCAGCTGCAGTGAAGGAATTGCTTATGTATATGTTGTAAACCTGAAACAAAAGAAATGTAATCCAATTAGCTGTAACACAATTAAAAGAGTACAAGTGGCATTATTTTTCAAGGAATAAAAATGGTCACATATGAAGAATTGTTATGATTTATATGATGTGTGATACTTGTTTACCTGTAGTTTTTGACAATGTGCATGTACTACAGAACTATCTTATTTTAGTTTCCAATTTATTTCATTAATTTCTACTTTCCCCCCAAAATTACACTTGGACTGATAGTAGACTATCATGATCTATACTTGACTTAGAGAGTTTCTCCTCCAAAGTTTTAAGTAATTTCCGTATTCCTTGCTGGAACTTCATCTTTCTGTTACTTCTCATTTTTTCCTTCCTTTGGTGTTCTTTGAAACTGTTTGTATTGTTCACCAAAGCAGAATGTACATGTTGTTTCATACCACCCACTTTCATCTATCCATGCCAACCGCAAAATTACTATCCTTTCTTTCGACACTTAGGCTATAATTTCAAGTAATTTAGAAGCATTCTTTTCATTTTGTTAGAAATATAATTATTTTTAAGGGTGAAAAAATAAGCTTTTGAATTTTGTAACATTATGACACATAGTATATATCTTTTATGTTGCAGAAACTGTGCTATATGTAACTTTTATTTCCTCTTTTTCCTTGGGCAAATGTGCTGTTTTTCCTTTCCCTAAATGTGTTAAGCCCTTATGTTGAACAGATTAGTAAAGACATAATTAGATGAGATCTTCCATTCAGACTTGAGTCTTTTGTGAAATTAAACTTCATTCACAAGTTACCACTCCCCCAGTGGAGCCTGAGTACTTCTACAGTTCTCCACTGTAAAGCAGGTTACATCAGATAAATTATTTCAATTTTCACTAAAATGGCTCACAGAAATGATTTATTCAACAATCACAACCCATTGGGAGAGTGGGGACTTCCATCCCATTTTGGTGGTACTCTGTAAGTCATTCAGACTGAATCAGAAGAGCATCTCTTGGCACACCTAACTTGTCAGCATGAAATAGTGAAGCTGACACTGCTAGAGGCGTCATTGCATGAAATTTTGTGACAGACATACAAGAAAACAGTTAAATTGTGTTAAAGTCACAAGGTAAACTGAAACAGGCCTCCCTTCTATCACACTTGAGGAGGAATTGTCAGCTCCATTGATAATAGTCCTTAACATGACATCTCTCTAGAGATTACCACAAAAGTATTTCAGAAAGTTACATAAAGTGGGAGCTGAATGACAAGAAGGCTGAGGCCTGATTGAAAGTTACTGAAAGGCATTTTTTAAACTTCTTTTAAATTGGGAGCTGAAGAAAACATAAGACTTGTCTATTATCTTGAGGTAGGAAAAGGTAGCAAGAAAATTGCTGTTCTGTTGGAACATATTGTGTTAGGGCAAGTAATAGATTGTTTTCTCCTTAGTTGGCTGACTCCTATAGCTAAGGTAAAAGAACCAGGATTTTCCACTGCTGAGGTCCCAGATTTAATCCATATTGGACCAAAAATCTTTTCTAGCATTTTCATTCACCATCTGAGTTCAAGCTGTTCAAGTGTCAGATTTTTTCCAGCTTGTAAGATGCTGTGTGCTTTGAGAAACTGATATTTTGTTGTGTACCTAGAAAGGCATAATACTGTCAGCTGCAATATAAATAATGCTGATGACACTGAATAGGACAAAACGGCTCAGTATTATCAATCACTGTCAAAGAAGCAAACAAAAAGTTTATCTGAAAAACATAGCTATTTAATGTGTTTTTTTTTTGCTACTTCAGAAACATGAACAGCTTATGTGTTTCAGGGGAGCTTTCCAAAACCCTGTCACTGATTTTTAGCTCCAGATTGCCACTGAAAATAAAAAAGGTGGGAGTGTGACTTCCTCTGTGTCACTGAAAATTTCCTCTAGCACACTTCACATACTTCTTTGTGCTTCATTCTTAATCCAATAAAAAATATGTAACCCACCTTCAGATATTCTCTTTTGTTTGTACCAAATAAAGGTGGGAGAACACTGTAAAGCATTTACAAGAATATGAATTCCTCTTCTTAAGTGGGTTCACTGCAAGTGTTTTCGTACCTACTTTGTACTTATTTTCTGTCAATATTGCAGTGATCAAGTTTTGCTTGTGATAAAATTAATGAAAGATACCTTCAGCCTGAATGCTCAGTTGCCAAAAGCAAAATCTGAATTGCATAACTAATCGGTGGTGTGAATTTCAAATATCTCAGTCAATACTGCATTTCAGAAAGGTACCTCAGTATGTAATTTAATATTCTAGCAAAATGAAATTTAGTTCTCTAGTGAGGGGTAAGACAAAGACAACTCATTGGCTGTAAATAAAAATTTAATGGAGATCAAGAAAAGACAGTATTGGGAAAGTTAGAATGTAGATATCAGAATATATTTGGGCATTTAAAGACACAGATCAGGTTTACGGTTTATATTATCAGATTCTTCTATTGTTTTCACTAGAGGTTTGGACATCAAATCATTTTACAAAATTGAAAACTTTAATGAACATCTACCTTCATCATTATGTACTCAAGATGGAATTAATCTCAGAATTATTGACAGTCAATAGGGGGCTGGACATCACCAAAGGGAAATTTACCCTGTCTCTTTAAGGCTTCTGGGTTAAATACAACGATTCCTCTTCTTGCATTAACTTTGTGTCAAGACTGGTCTACACTAGACAGGAAAAAGTTGTATTTTACAAATCCTCTCATATATTTTGGTAGAATCATAAGACAAAGTAGCCTGAAAAACACAAAATCTCAGTTTTATTAGTTATCGAACAAAAATGCAAATATAGCTTTTCACAGTGAAATTTCTCAATGTGTTCTTTAGCTAAACCCAAATAATAGCTAAAGCAGAGGAAAATGTAAAGCATGTATATGAGAAGTTTGAGATAACATGAATATTAATATCTGTGTATATCCTCATATGGTGTTACTTTTTCCAGCATGATGAGTATTCAAGATCTTAACTTACCTGTATTTGCCTGCTGATTTTCATTTAGCTCCTTATCAACACTTATAATTGTGTGTTTGGTGTTTTGGATTTTCTTGCTTGTTTGTGGGTTATTTTGGTTTGGTTTTATTTTGGGTTTTGATTTTTTTGTTATTGTTTGTTTGGGGCTTTTTGGGTCTTTTTAATTTTATTTTTTTTTTAAATAATGAAAATATTCTGAATTGGGACAACTTGGATGATAATGATAATACAAGAAACTAAACTTAGGGAACCAAACATCAAGATGACCCTTGATGCTATTTCTGTGTATCTCACATTGTTTCTTATGAAGAATCATAGAAGAATATCAGATTAAAATTTGATCCTTCTGTGTAATCACTGGCTGGATCCTCCAAACATTGGGAAGAGTTCCAAACAAAATCTCATAAGATAGAATGCTTAGAGTGAAAACCTGGCTGCATTTAGGTCAGTGGTAAAGTGTTTATTGATTTTCAAGGAACTGATTGCAACTCTAAGCCTAAATCATGAGCAATGTATTATTAAAAAATTTAATGTGTAAATGACTAAAGGATATAGACAGATTTGCTTTATACATTTCCTTTAGCTATTATGCGTCCTTCTATGACCTCAAATTTTGTCTCCTGAGCATTTCTAATTATTCAGAGTAGACTTACTGTAGAAATGGCTTACACATCTGTCATATTCACCTAAAAGGAAGATTTAAAGCCTATACTGTATTTATTATGCTAATTCACTTTGAAATCTATGGTGAAGGTGCCTCATGCCTTTCAAACTGAGTTTGCATAGTAAATTTAACATAGGTCCTGGTGGCCCACAAACATTATCCCTGAAGCAGCTTTAACAGTGCCTTAAGGAAATGTGTAACACACACACTGGGAAATAAACATGCAGTGAGAAAAAGAGGGAAGAAAGTAAGTACTTCTATTTTGCAGTCTATGCTTCAGTAGTTCACAGTTTGGGTTTCTTTACTTAATGTCTTCAGTTGCTGCAATCATGCTCTCAGAAGCCCAAGCACTCAGCAATTGTACTGCTAATGTAGTTCCTTCATAAAATGGCTAGCTTTTATCAGAATTAGCTTTTTCTACACTTAAGTGTTAAAAGGGGTTTTTGTTGTTGTCAAACAGGTTATTTTCCACTGAAAAAGTGACCCCCACCACCAACCATCGTGACACAAAAAAAAAGCAAATAAGTGTTTATTTTTGTATTTGTATCTTTTTAATCAACGTGGATTGTGGTGATTTTTTGGGGACCACAAGGTCCTAAAAAATTTAGAGTTATACTAAATACTATACTATTATACTAAATTGTTATAGTCAGCTTAAGAAACAAATATACCTCCCTAGTGTATGCAAGGTGCAATACCAGTAATTTTTCTAGATTAAAAAAATATAATAAAATGATGATCAGATTTCCTATACATTCACTTTCTAAGAATGAAAAAAGGAATTCAACAATAATCCCTCATCACCAATCATTGCAAATCATATAATTTTCAAGTTAAATTTAAGAGAATTAGAAATGGTTTTAAGTATGAGAATGAACAATTAAGGAAGACAAACATCACTAATTCTGCTCCAAAGTGGCAGTTCTGGCTATAGCATAATAGTTTTTGTCCCAGGTTATATTAAAGTGATTTTTTAAATTTACGTTTCTTTCACTTTCCTTTTTCTTTCCTTACTGAGTCATTAAAAGATGGATTTGAAGTTGTGTTGCCTTAAATGAATTTCAATATTAACATAATAGATATTTCATGTACATGAGAATTCACAAACACTGCTCTGCTGGTCTGATTTGTGATCTGCATTGAGTCATTTCCTAGCTTTAATCCAGATGTCTTCTTTAGACTTCTAGGAGATGTACTGTGGTAATGAACACTAAAAGAGTTTTTATAGTCTCTGGGCTCCACTGTTTGCACAATGTCTCTTAAGCAGCAAGATCATCAAATATTATGAGACAATTAATGAGTAATTAAAGAAAAAAAATGCATCCTTTAGTAGTTTTTTATTTATGGCTTTTACAAAACATTTATGCACATTTCACATATCTATAAAATATCTACCTTTAAACATGTAATGAATGCATTTAAATAAAAAAGGAAACAATGTTACATGTTACAATGTTACAAGTATATATATATCAGAAAGGTCTGACAGAAACTACAAACAAAAATTGTTCAGAAAACAAACAAACAAAAAAAAAAAAAAGTGAAAATAGTGCTCCTAGGTTTTGTATCTGAGCTGGTGAGGTGGAAGTACTTGACATACCTGTATTTTCAAGTCAGCTTTTCTCTCATTCTCTAACTTCCAAGCTGAAACCGAGATGAAAGTTATGCCCTTCATCTTGAGTTGCTGTTTTCTTAGCTGTGTACATGACATTATGGGTTAAGTGTGTCTTTTTAATTACTGAGGAAATGATCACACTTAGAATACAGTGAATTTTTTTCAATTAATCTACTAGTTTACATTAGGAGAAATGAGACAAAAATTAGCTGTATTTGGCTTATGTTTTCATCTTTCACAAAACAGTAGTTAAAGTGTATTTTGGAAAATGTTATTTCACTCACCAAGAAAGTTCATCACAATAATAAATTCTATGAAAATATACTTGGAGCTACAGTTAAAAATAATGATATCCTTGCATTATAAAAGGTATAATGTGAAGGAAGAAATATTTCATTTGGAACAGTACAATCATATAGGGAACAGGTTATGTATTTTATATATAATTTTTGTCAGCTTTTACTTCCACATAGCATGTCTGTAGGTCTGTACGTGTATACATACATATATGTGAGTGTGTTTGTTAGCAAGTACTGAAAAGAAAATTTATTTAATTCCTCATTTAAAAATGAACTTAATATAACAATTTCATTGTCAGAAGTGTTTTTCCTTAAATTAAAACCAGTCCTGCAAAAATTGCTGTGTTACTTTTATCAAGCTGGAGTTGAAAATGTATGTATGCACTGAAAAGAGTCACAGGGACTGTGTATGATGTAAAAACCACATTGTTTTACTGTATATTGCAATATCTGTGAAAAATTTACATCCTCTTTAATGGAAATATCTACTGACTAAAGCAAAAACAAAATGCTTGCTCATCAGGAAGATAAAGACTCCAGAGATGCTGCCTTGAAAAAACACAGTGTAAATGTAGGCAAGGATGATGGTCTTTATGGGCTCTCTCAAGGCAAGGAAAATATTTAAGGACAGGTCTCCTGGAGAAATGTACTGCTGGTCATATTCCTTCTTGCCATCCCTTGTCTCTGAAGAAGCATGCTGTTAGCCCATCTTCCACTATGTTTTCCTTTTGCTATGTACAAGCTTTCTGCCCTAAAAGCAGGAAGAAATGACCTGATTTTCCAAGTGCATTAGTGTTCATGACTTGAACAATCTTCACTGGTATTTCCTAAGGTGGGCCTGTCCCAGCTCCACATCTGCTTTCAAGTCTTCTCTGAGGAACAGGTCTCCTACTCTGAGGAACATGAGTTCTGCCTTATGTTGGGATACAGTAGAGAACCCCTTTAGGTCTCAGTAATCCCAGAAAAATTCATTGCATACACATCAGAGTGTAGTGATGTTCAGACATCCACCTCTGAAACCATCTGAGAGGAAATCACATTGCCTAAGGTTTTGCAGTTGTTTTGACTAGTTATATAAATGTTCTTCATAAAAGAGTGTGCATATATCCTGGCTATTGTATCACACCACAAATAATGAGATGTTTTATCCTTGTCCTCTAAATATGAATTTTCAAGAAACACATTTTAGGCAGATCTCTACTGGAAAAGTGAGTCTTTCTCTAAATTAGTTCTCTAAGAACACACTATTTTTCAAGTAAATGCAAACATTTTAGATGATGGCATGTTTTCAGTAAGTATCTGAAAAGCATTGCCATATCAAGATGACCTCAAAGTTCAGTATCATCTTGCAGAGAACACAAATTAAAACAGTGTTCTGCTAGTATTATATTCTTCAGAATTTTTTAAAAGGAGCTGAACTGTTTAATAACAAAACCCCAAACCTGGCACATATATTAAACAAAGAAAAAAATCAATGTGATCCCTAGTTCACTTTTTAATTTTCTGGGAAGGAAAAAGATTACTTTAGTACAACATAATATATAACATGTACATAGAATCACATATGTATTATACATATATATATACACATATACATGTCTATATAATCACATATATAGTTATTTAAATAGATCATTATTGTAATACATATCTACAAGCATAAATATACATGTACATATAATTATTATGATATGGGATTAATTGTATACAATTTATCAAGCTACTAAGACTAACAACTGGGAGTTTTAAAATTTAGAAATAAACTTAGAAAGAAAAAATTTTTATTGGAATAGTGTGATAAAAATACACTTTTTAATATGTTGACATAGTTCTTGATATCTAAGGAATTAAATAATATTTCAGAAACCAATGCATCTATTATATTAATTTAGTTTTTTTGCCAAATATAAAATAAATATTATGAAGGTTTTTTTACTGTAGAGAGTTCTTCACATTAATTATAAAATTTGTAGTAAAATATTTTGACCTATGTAAAACCTAAAAATGTTGCATTGCTGTAAGGATTGAAATTTTTCTTCTTGTCAAAGGTAATTTTAATCTATCAACTCAAAATGGAGCAATGGTGTAAATCAAAAATTCCGTAAGTTCTGTGGTTCCATAAACACTATGACTCATGTATATCTCAACCAGATATTTTTAACACATTTTATATAAAATTTATGACAGCAGTAGTTTTCTTAGTACAAACAAAACATGCAAAAATAACCAAAGTGGTCTAGGTCTCAGTTTAGTATATTACATTTTTATCTACTTATTTTGTCTGTAAACCACAGATTTGAATGCTTTTTTTTTTGGTCAGGAGTTCACATTTACTATTGCAAGCAGAGGGATGGATATGATTTATATAGTGCAATTTTTGCAGTCATTTCCTGGGTGCAAAAAGGGGGAGCACTTTTATATGCCTTATTATAATAAAATGTAAATCCCACTCTGCTAAATTAGTTGGCAGTTTCATTTTTATCCTAAACTAAAACCTAGACAATATATGATCTCTCTCTAGCATACCTTCTCAGCTTCCAGTACTTATCTGTTGAGGTCTGCCTTGCTTGAGAATTGTATTTAAATTGTTGTCTTTAAAAGACAATTTATTGTCCTGTGCCTCATTAACTTGTCTAATCCCTCTTAAAAATAATTTTTACTTTCAGTTTTCACAACACTTTCTGGTGACAAATAAATAAGTACTGGGAGTTACAGTATTTATTTTCTCTTTTCCTCACAGAGTAGGAGTTTCCTCTAGAATCTCTCACTTTCAAAGGACTTTCTAATTCTTCTTTTATCTATGTGTATCTTGTTATTTTCTCATGCTTTATATTCACATTTATTTATACCATATTATTTGTCTCTGCTCCAGGGAAACACCATTATCACATCCCAAAATGTCTGCATCAGATACTTGAACATCTCTGGCCCAACCATATTAGTTATCTTTGGCAATTTATGATTTCAAATGGCAAATAAGTGGCATTAAATTCATGTGTGTTGATCCCTTCTTCATAACCACTACACTGATTTTTACAGATATTCAATTTATTCTGCCTTCTAACAGCCAAGTCAGTGAGTGTTGTGATGTCTAGTTGTAACTTTTCAATCAGTAATACATTTTTCCTCAGGCAAATTTTTTATAATCAGCAAAGCCTGTTCCTTTACTATCCCTACTGTTTAGAATATTCTGAACAATGCAAATAGCAGCACAGGTACCTGACACTGGCTGTCACCCTTCATTGATGAAATAACAGCTCATTCTTATAATTTATTTTCTCTCCCTTAACCATGGCTTAGTGCTTGAGAGGATTTTTCCTTTTATTTTGAGACAGATTAATTTCTTTAAAAGCTTATTGTAAAAGATCTCTCGAAAGCTTTTGAAAATCCAAGTGCACTAAATCCATATGAATACCCTCATCATGCTTCTTGAGTACTTGAAAATAATTCTAATAAATTTCTGAAAGATAGCTCTTTTGTTCACTCCTCCTCATGTCCATACCTCTGTTTTATTTTGTATTTCTCTACTAATTGTACTGTCATGTATAATTTCTACATATTTGACATTTATTAAAGTTAAATGGACTAATTTGATATTTGCTAGATTATTTTTTATTATATTGTTTTTTACAAGTTATATAACAGACATTCAGGAGTTTTATACTGCAGTTCCTTCAGATTTCATGGGGAAATAACAGCTTTCCTAATGTCAATAATATGACAGTGGAGATGGTAATTATGGGAGAATGAATGGCAGGTCCTGCTTTCATAGAGATGTTCCCAAGTCCAGAAATTGCAGAAACTTTTTCCTCATTTCTCTGTTTGTGGCTGTGGGAGAATTGTCACAATGGAGCTGGCTTTATTCATGAATCCATTAGTCTCATTCATTCAAAGTGAAAGGCATCTGGGATAAATCCAATTGTAACAGACTGGGCCTCAGCTGTCCCCAACACTCCTGGAATTACCCTGCCATGTCTATGGGGATGGCCATGAGAAGTAGAATCCTCTACCCTCAAGAAGAAGAAAGAATTTGCAAGTAAATAATCACGAAGTATTTGAAGTAGTGTCAAAGGGAGAAGTATGGTTTTGCCACAGTTTGAGGAAATTAGAGCACTAGACAGTGACCAAACAGCTAAAGCCAAATATCCAATCAATGTACATCTACAAGCAGTTCCTGCCAAGTAAATTTCTGTTGTTTGCCACCAGCTTGCCAAGTCCAGAAAAACTCAGCCTTCCAAGTCAGACAGTCACATAGGCTATTCTCATGAAGCCCATAGAAGTTGTGAATATTATTCTGTTGTAGGCATTGCACTCCTGAAGCGTAGGAGCAATTATGTCTCCTCTGGATCTCAAGGACTACTGCATCCATATTTACAAGGCTAACAACCAAGCTGCCTGATGCAGTCATCACCCTGAAATGGTAGATTTCAACGTTTTCCAGTTTGTTTCAGTTTCTAATGAGAGGAAAGCTAAATTTTGAACTTTGTTATACCAACCAAAATTTATTTTTTCTACATTCATAACCCATGATGGAATTTAAGATTTTCTTCTTTCAGAAGCAAATTTTTGTGTGTCTAAAGAAGACAGAGGTGCACAAAACAGAAAGAAGATGCAGATGTTCAGAAATAAATTTAAAGCAAGCAAGCATAGGAAACAGAGGAGTTCCTAACTTCAGAAGATTTATAATACATCTGCTTGATTTCATTGTAATCTCTATAGACCTCAAAGATCTCCATAGGCATGTCTTAGGTTTTTCCTCCCAGGTCTCTCTAGAGAATTAACGTGAGCCTTTAAAATAAATGTTCCTAAGTGGGACTGTGTAGTACAGTGCTTCATTTTCTTCAATCTCACTGTATCTCAAAGGAAAACTAAATTAATCTCTTTTGCTTATCTGCAGCAATATTTTGGGAATATTTTGACACTTCTCTAGAGCTGTGTTACTGTATAAATAAAGTGCAATAATATAAGAAGTTAGGAAAGGAACAAAAGACAAACCAAAAAACAGATGGTAAGGTGAGAGATTCTAGCCACAGTAGAATACTGTACAGACTCAAAAAACTTAATGTTCAGTCTTTCTCTGGTTTGCTGGTTTTTTTTTTTAAGGGGTTGTCTTTGTTGCTGTTTTTGCATGGTTTTGGTTGGTTGTCTTTGTTTTGTGATAGGGGTTTTTGATAATTCTGTTTATTTGGTCTTGGTCCTTTTTTTTTTCTTTGTTTTGTGGTGTGGTTTTTTTTGTTTCGTTGGTTTTGGTTTTTTTTGGTGGGTTTTTTTTTTTGTTTGTTGGTTTGGGGTTTTTTTTTTGTTTTGTTTTTTGTTTTGCAGATTTTCATACTGCATGCTTTACAAAACAGAACCTGTATCTCACAGGTTCTGTATCTCACAGCTACACCATGCTATCAGTAGGCATAACATGACCTGCAATGCTGAGTGTCCTGTGAGGGAAGGTCTTTCAGTGTAGGTCTTGGTACCTTCATTCCTGGAAGGATTCATTTGTGTCACTTGGACCTTCCTGTCCCCTTAACTTACTGCTAATGGGTATTTAAGCTGGAAGTTAACAGAGGGGTGTAAAGGAAGATAAAGAGCATATTTGGAAGATGCATGCAGTATAAGGTTAATGCTTATCCTAGACTTCATGTACAATGAAAGCTTAAAGACTCCATATGTTTTTTTTGTGATATTATGTATTCAAATGATTATTTCAAGTAACTTTTACAATATTATCCCAACCTCTTTTTAGGCCTTTACTTAATTGCCACTTAAAAGGGGTGCAGTGGATTATTTTTACCTTTGTGCATCAACTAAAAAGCTGACACTTTAAATCCATTTGCTGTGATATAGTGAACGATCAAAGCAGATAAACACTCACTGAGTGTCCAGTCCTCCAGTAAATCACAAAGAGGAACAGAGTGGGCGAGTGTATTTTCTAAGTAAGACTAAGTAAATGTCTAGAAAAGTCAATATGAGTCATCAGCCCCAGGGCCCTGGTAAAACAGGTAACAGCATCCCATAGCTTATTGTGTAGATTGATCAAGCTCTGCCTTCAAAAAAACTACATTGTGCCTTTTCCTGTTTCTGCTGCAAAAGCCTGTGCTGTGAACAGTAAAGCCCTTTAAATTTACATCCTTAATCATGGACTCTTTATAGCTCTATAATTGTTTCAGTGTCTATAAGTTTTACTTGCAATAGGTCATAGATAAATGATACCAGACATCTTGGCACTGCCAAGAAGAGTTTTGCATGTAACACCCCCATAGATTTTACCACTGATATTTGCAATACAGTCCTCTTTTACTTCTCTTTACTTACCTCATTCATTGGACCTTCCACAATTACAGCACCTGTTCTTTCTTCCCTAGGTTCTTATGAAATTTCAGGTGTGAGATCACAGCAGGTTTTTTTCAGAATGTCTGAGTAGATAACACCTATTCATTCTGGCACTTTAAGACTTTGGAAAACAGATCTAATTTTTACATTCAAAGCAATCTAAAATGTATAAAAACTTTGGACAGTGTGAAGTTCTGACTAAGGGCCAATGAAACCCCATTGCCCAGGCCTTCTGGCTTTGTTTGCTACTGGGTTTTTTAAAGGGGAAGAGAGTAATTTAAACGGTGATGATTACAATGATCTAGATAGCTGCATTTTTCTGAGGCTGTGGTATGGAGAGAAATAAGGTATTCCTCAAATTTTCAATGCTGCCTAAATATTATTGATGCCTGAATATTATATGACAGTGATGGTGCTACAAAAATATGCAGAAAATATCTCAAGATTCTTTACTTGCCTTTACTATCTTTCACTATATTTTAGGATTTCACTGTTTTTTCAGAAATTAATATATTCAGTCAGTTACCAAAAAATGCCTTAATTATAGTAATTCATGTAATTACTGGACCCTTTTTTACACATAATGAGACAGAACACCTTATTTCACTTTCCTCCTTTCTTTAAAAATGATGTTCTCAAAAAAATATTTATGAACATTTCATATTTTTGGCCCCTGTAGAATTCCTTTCTCTTTTGTCTTAGATAAAAATAATGATATAAAATGATGCATGACCAGGAATATGATGTTGTCAATAAGAAGCATTAATTAACAAATTAATTAGACTAAATTTGTTTCTTTCCCTCATGAGAGAAGAAGAGATTTTTTTTCTGTCTTGCTGGAAAGCATACTAAATAAGGAGAAAAATGCATATGTAAGGCCCCTAAATGCTGCAGCCTTAATAAACTTCCTCTAGGGTTTCTTTCTCCAGGGCAGACACAAATTGTTTTCTGAAACTGGCTCACCCATCCTTAATCCACAATTTGCCAACATAATTTTCTTCTGCTTTTAGTGATGTTTTAGAAACTGCAGCAATAATATAGCCCCTCATGGCCCTCACTTGCATCTAAATGAAAACCTCTTAGATACAATGGAATAATTTATGTTTAGCTACATTTCCTCAGGCCAGATGTATAGACAAGTATATTAGATGTTCTGTCTTCTATGCTGGAAGTGTTTTTCCATTTTAATTAAACACTGGAAATGCCTAATTCTTTCCTGTTTTGCCCTGGGTGTCTCTGTGAGGTTAAATGTATGTAGGTGTCATAAGGGGAAGAGAGCATGTATACAAATAAAAAAGTAACCCAATCAAGAATTCAGCTCATTTTCCCAAATGCTTCGTTGTTCTTGTTTGCAGAAAGCATCTCTTTTGCAGAAACAGTAATGGTGTGAAGAAATCTTATCTTGAAGTATTAATTAATTAAGTGCCAGTATTCTATGATTTTTTTTTCTCACAGTAATAATCAAAAAATTAGAGTGCACTTAAAAATCAACAGAAAACTACTCCCCTAGTCTGCCTTAAAAATGCATTTTATCTCGTCTTTTATTTCTTTTTCTCTTAGCTTGTCAATAATTTTTTTGAGGAATCATATTTTGAGTAAAATTAGTGAAAGGCACCATTGGCAGGAGCTTTCTTAGTCTTTGGGGAAAAGCCTTTAGGATAGAGCAATTAACAGACATTACAAGACATTTAAGGTAATGGGATGAAAAGCCCTCTAGAGATACCAGTTTATTGCTGACTATCAAGAAGCCCTACACAGCCAACTTAGCCTCCTCACCAGCTTGTTCTCAGCTAAAGTTGGATGACATGAATTTCAATTTTGAAGTTATTTCTGGATCATTCTTTGTCCTAAAATAAGAAACACACTTCTGATTTTGAATTAGGATTGTTGTTTTGGTGGGGTTTCTTTATTAGATAATGAATAATTTTATTTTTTTTTTTTGACCCAAGGAAGGAAATAATTCATCTTACAGTTGAAAGAATATGACATAATATTAAGGAGAAATAAACAGGCAATGTAAAAAAAAAAAAAAAAAGAAAAAAAGGCAAAACCCAACACAAAAGTGAAGAGAGAAGCATGCAAGAAGCAGCTGCTCTTAAAATGCCACAGAACTTTGTCACTTTCTCTTTGTAATTTCCGAATAATAATTAAAAATGACAATGGAGAAGAATGTGGCTGTTTGATGACAGTGAAACTGTCAGTATCAGAACTGATCGTGCTGTCAACTGTTTTAGAACCGTCACTTAATAAATTGCTACAGAGTTCTTCAGATTAAGCCTAAGCTTTATGTCTTTGTGTTTCCCTGTTTACTTCCGATTTTCTCTTAATTGGCTCTGACTATTAGAACCATAAACAATGCCAGAATATTGCAAACAATACAGATCAGAAGCCAATAAAGCAGCAGAAGGTCAATTAAAAGAATGAATTGAAAACAATGTGAAAATGAAAATAACTTAGTAAATACCTCCCTTTATACCTTAAAGACAGAATGAATACCTATTTTTCTCACTTTATGAATAGGCTCACCAAGGGAAGACCAAATAATTTGTTCATACCTGTAAGATGCTGAGCCTTTTTTGATACTGTATGAGGTAATAGGATAATGAACATATGAAGAAACACAAAGCCAGAATTATTAAAAAAATATGTTATGATATGAAAAATAGTTAAACAAAATATTTAAATATTCTTGAAAAATTATTTGTGAAGCCAGGTTTGTTTTATTATTTTTTTTTCAGTCCAAAGTATTTCCTCTAGCTTTTCTATAAATGTGTATCATGTCATGATACATGCACTGTTATTTTTTCATGCGATAGCGGTAAATAAACCATCATCTTCAAAGACAAGAACTTAATTTTTGACTTGAGAATGTATTTTGTGTCTATAACAACTTGACTCAGTGAAGTAGGACCATAGAAGTTAAGCAGTATCCACTTATATAATCCTGATGGTTGTCAGGTGATAAGCCAAGATGAAAAGTTCAGCCTCTGACAGCTTTCCTATGTTTCATATCCTTGCCAGCCATGTAAGAAGCATGCCAGAGCTGTATTCACTGTAATCAAATTTCTCTAGAACAGCAAGTTGTTAGGGCTATTCAATGTCTCAACTGGAAACCTCCCATATGTCTGAATTGAAAAGTGGCAGCTAACCAGGCTGAATGAACTTATGCTCATTTAAGTGGCATGCCACAAATGCTTCCACCATCAAATATGAGGTTTTCAAGATCATACTGAGATTTATTTTGAGCAACCACCAGATTTCTCTTAAGATTTCTGTCATTAATAGGTTTCTCCTTATGCTGAATGCTGGAAAAATATCACTGCACCAGCAGTCAAGATGTTCAGGTTCAAGTGATCTTCAGTTGGATCACACACCCAGTTAGGCTCTGAAGTACAAAGGTGAGCTTGCTTTTTACAAACATCATTGCTTTGCCAAATACTGCTGTAGAGAATCTGCCCTTATCTGATATGACCTAAAGGGAAGCACAGATGCACTAATCAACCATTCCTAACAAATTAAATGTCAGTAGTATTTTATTTGCTTCTGTAATATCTCATCATTTAAGGGAAATGAGAAAAAAAAATTCTGTGGCTTCTTTAGTTTTGTACTCACCATCAACAATTCCTTTTAACATGGCCTTTGACCTCAAAGAAAGAATTTCATACAAGAAATTATCTACTTATGTGGATTTATGTATATCTTCATAAAGAATATCATGGTTGCAGATTTTTTGTTGTTGTTGTTGTTGTTATGGGGTTTTAAAAAAAAAATAATCTGAAAATGAATGCCTATGAAACTAAAAAAAAACCAAACCTAAATTTTACTAATCTGTCTAATTACAAATATTGCTCATGATAAGAAAATTGCGAGGCATAGTTCTTCTATTTACATTAATTCAGTGAGATAGTTCAGAACATGTATTTTTCCTGCAGCATGAAAAGAAACACAAAAACCCAAGACCTTGGGATGCTTGTAAACAATGAATTGGTGAAACAATACTTGAGATTGCTCATGACTGTTGCTGATGCATAATGTCCTAAGAAAATTGATTTAGGATTAAGTTTAGAGATCTTTTAGAAAATTTAAACTTTTACTATGTCTTTTTACACATATTTTTGATGTATTCACCAACTGAAATTTTGCATATCCACTTAAAAGGAAGTTCTTTGGGTTTTCTTTTGGGGTGGGGGTGAGAGTTGCTATTATTATTACTAGAAGTATCCTGGATGGCAACATTTATGAATATATTCCAGATAACTTAAAGTTTGTATTCATATCATCATTAAGGAGAAGAATTACCACTTCTCTTCTCTGACACCCTGAGATGATCTCTTGCCTTCTGTCCTCTGCCTTTTCTTCTATCAGGGGACATGAGGTTAAAACTGTATCTCATGCATAGCCTAGCTTACATCTAGGTTCTCTAACGTGTAATCCCCTCTGTTTTGGGCTGTGATGTTTCTTTCTTTCTAATAATTGTGTGGTTTGGGTTTTTCATGCTAGATAATGGTGCATTAAAATCAATAGGTCTCTTTTGCTGTTAATGATTGCATTGCTTTTACTGATGACCTTTGCTTTTAAATTTGATCTTTTTTTGCTGTCTGCTAAAATTTAGAGAATTGTGACAAATTCACAATAGCAATTTAGGCATCAACACTAAAATCTGGAGAGCTGATTTTAACCTGCACAAAGCTATTAATGTTTTTTTTTCTCTAGTATTTTATCTGCTTCTGCTTGAATATGTTTGTGTGATAGTGGGCTGAAGACTTGTCTGAGTCATTCCCTAATATTTTCATTACTTTAGAGTAATCAAATTAATATAATTTTGGAAACTTTTTTAAAGAAAAACCACATTAAAACCCCCTCTAATTAAGGTTTAGACTGAAACTCTGTTCAAAGTCTATGAGACTTCTCAAAGTCTCATAAATATCAACAGCATTTTAAAATTTGAACATATCATAAATATAAAAGATTAAGATTGGCCCTTTTGGAGTACTTAACAAATCTCCCACTGACTTCACTGAGGCCAAGATTTCATTTCCTGATCAGCTTGCAGAAGTTTGTGAATAAAAAAATGTCTAAATTGACAACTAATATTACTCAGAATGAATAATTCAACCAAGTCTGTTTAAGAGAATTTTCTAGGAGAGATTTACACCATTCATTTTAAAAGAAAGAAAGAGAAAATTGTAATAAATGAGGTGGTGACTTTTCTGAGCTATAGCTGTATAAAAATATTTCCCCTGGAGAGAGGTGTTACTTTTATTGTGTAATAATAGTCTTCAGTCTCAGGCTTCAGGCATTTTATCCGTATCTCAGTAAATGGTCTACCTTTAGGACAATATTTTATCATGATTTCCCTTAAAACTAGTTACTCTTTATATGACAGAGCATTTATAGTTTTGATGGTTTGGCTCATTGGACATAGACATGCTAGTGAACAGCCAGTGGTGACAGAGACAGCTTCTTACATCAAACTGCTAAAACAAAAAGCTATTTTAAATGTAAGTAATCAAGTGTTTGCCATGAATACTGAATCAACTCAGCATGCTAAATCAGTTCAGCATGTCGTTCCCTGAATCCCTAGAACATCCCTTATTTCTAATTCTAGTTTGAGGGACAATGGGAAAAGAAGGCAATAAAGTTCTTCAGTTATCTTCTGTTGATTCCTGAAAGAGAGAAAATGGGTAGGAAATACAAGTGCTAAGCAAATAAAACCAATTAAAGAAATTATGATTTTCATTCCTCTACAAAACAACTTACCACTCCACTCCTACCAAGTCTTTTCTGAAGCCAGAGATCAGCCACTATTAAAAAAGCCCAAATAAATATAAAGAGTTTTGCAGAGCTAATACTGCAGATATGTATTTTTATGAAAAGGGAATATCATGTTATGGTGAACTGAAATGTATTCTACTCATATGCCTGTCTGTGCCCATTTAGTATGTAAAGAAAAATATCAGCAATAAACACATAACTGTGCCCTTGCACTGCTACTTCTCTGATAATATGTAAACAGTTTTATAATTGTAGTGAATCAAAAATGTTCACTAAATCCTGGTGGCTTCTCTACATTCATTTCTTAGTTTGCCTTTCCACTTCCATTCAATTTTTATTTTTTTTCCTTTTCTTGTCAGCCTTCGACATATAACATAAAATTTTCTAAAGTGGCTAAGTGCCATATTAAAAAAAGGACTGAGTAATATGAAGTGGGACTTTGCAGATGCCTGTAATGAAGAGTGTGGTACCAAAAGGAGTCCTGAACAATCTCTGTAGGCATGTAGTTATTCAAATGCAAAGTTCTCTAGACACTAGAAATACATACCCAGATGTTCCTAAATCCTCAAACTTTTGAGTTCAGCATTTGAGGTTTTTTGGGATGCAAAATTTAGATATTCCTTTGCCTAAATCTCTCTGGAGTGGTCTTTTGGAGGCAATCTCAGAATATGCATGACAAAGAAGACAGAATTTACATCTTTTAATCTGTCTTGTTATTTAACACTTTCCTTTGAAGCACCAATGGAAGAGACAGAAACTTAGATTTTATAGACTGATCAGAAATTTCAACAGGCTGCTTTATCCCCCATTGTCCCTGACAGATTTTGTATTTCCATTTCTCAGCTTAGTGAAGCAGACTTACACCACTAGATAACACAGCAGGTGGGAAGATCACCTTATCCTTTTCTTTGTAGAAGCCGTGCCAAAATTCAGACTTGGATTCATTTGGCCAGAAAGAAAGAAAGAATAAAAGAATCTATAGACTAACAGTTACTGCAAGTGTGAATCCTTGTTTTCAAGGACATGTTTATCATTTTGGATTGGACTTTCCTGGCCTCACAGTTAATTTCTTTGAGGAAACAAGCTTATTTTTGCTCTCTCTTAAGCTCTGAAGTGACACCTTTTTTTTTTTTTTTTTTTTTTTAGATTTTAGAAACTATAGGATATATACTTCTTTTATATTTTTCCTTATAAAATAAGATACTTTTGTATTAAATGTAATATTTATTATTATTATTAAAATAAATAATAAAAATAATAATAATAAATAATAAATAATGCAGCAACAGTGTTAATTATTTATAATGTGTGTAATAAACATATAGCAAAATATCAGATCTTTTTTTGACTACTAATGACCATTTGTTTTAGGATCTCTTTCATCTCCCATTTTGCTGTATCATCTTGCTAATGGCACAGGAGCATCACGGAATGAAACCCCGAGGGCTCCATGATGCAAAAGCAGCAGCAGGAGCTCCTAACCATTCCTTTTCAGAGAAGATGAGCAACAGCCAAATTACTCATGTTGATCAAAGAACTGGCAATGTCTGCTGCCTGAATGTGTTGGCTCTGGGAGGAAAGAAAGATCAAGCTGATAAACTGTGTGTTTGTGGTGGGATGTGGGGAAGAGAACAGGGAAGGGGACAGTACAGGATCTGACTGTTCTAGAAGTGTATAAACTGCAGTGCTAGCAGTAAACTTTTGGGCAACTCACCTGAGTTGTGGTGATAGGAGCCTGTTGTGTCCCAATAGAAATGCTCCTATAGCTGAGTCACTGCTGAAGATTTTGCAACATTGAAGAGATCACTCACATATATATACATGAATAATAAACAGTAATAAACATACAGAGTCATGGTAGTTGGAGAATTTTCCCTCACATGAAGCTCTGTTTGGCAGTTAAAAGCAGTAGCTCAGTGTTGTGTATCTTTCTTAATAACGGGATGGGACCTCCGTTAGCAAAACTGTTATGGAGCCTGTCCTTTACCTTTTTTTCTCTTTTACTTTTTTTTTTTTTTTTAAATTAAAAGTTTTCATTGCTTCCTAATAATTAATGAGAGTTTAATAGTTTTCCATAGCAGCAAGTGATGCATAGTGGAGAACTTTTTCTAGGACAGAAGCTCTATTTTCAAAGAAAACCTCTTTAATAATGTCCATTTAAATGAGCAACATCCATTACTGGCAGTGAAATGCAGCAAGAACTTTCTATTCTGAGTGTAATCACTGTAAACAAAAATAATAAAAAAAACCTACTTTGAAATAACAGACATCCTGCATTTGTACTTTCTGACAGAAAATTTTAGCGTGTCCCCCCCAGGATTCACGTGAGCAAGGCCAACATAAGATTAATGCTGAGATTTGACTGCTCAATATGGCTTCAATACATGAGGGAAAAAATTTGAAGAGGAGAATCATTCTAGCAAAAAAAAAAAAAAAAAAGAAAAGAGAAAAAATTGTAATCAGGGAGTTCAAGAATGAAATTTACAACATGATTTCTCATACAGTTCACCCCTGTGTCACTCCCTCCCTTGAGTGCCAAGCAATGTCATAAAAGGTGTTGCTATAACAGCACTAATTAATTATAGTGGGATTTCATGTGTGGCAGTGAAAAGCCAAGCCACAGTAGTCCTGTTTTATGTCATAACCGGTGGTGTAAGACAAGAGGTATATGATATTGAGATCAAACACAGTGCAGTAATTACCAAGAAAGGGCAGCTTGTCTGAAGGCACTGCATACATATCTACTCTTATGGTTTGGATACATGAATGACCCTCAAAAATACTGTCAATTTTCCTTTTGCATATTAGAAGGCAAATTGAAACAGAATGTGAAATTTGTGCAAAATAATAAGGACATTGAATAGCTATCTTTCTTCAAAAACCGTGGTTTTCTTACACCCCAACTTGTGCTGAATCTAAACAAGAAGTTCAGGGGCATCAGGAATCTGAGATGACAATGACATATACCAATACTGTGAAAGCTACCTGCTCTACAAAAATAATTTTTTCTTGAAAGACCTAATATGAAATTTTACAGATCAGTAAAAAGTATCTGAAAAGGCATCGACAGGGGCTTTGATAAGATTTAGCTTGCTGAGATATTGCTGTAACTATGAAGAGGGACAATACTTCAGCAAAACTTGATGCTCTTTTCCATGACGGTTAATAATGTGTGGGTTTATTTTTATTTTTTTTTCCCAAAAAAACTTATGATAGAAAAATGCAATTTAGAGAAATATTGGTCATTACAAGGGATATGTTTAATGAAGAAATGGTAAATTTTGAAGTTACTAAAAAAGACTGTGTTTTTAGAAGAGATGATTGACATCAATGTGCTTTAAAATTCCAGAACTGTCCCAAAAACACTTTCATGGGCTGATCACTGAGAGGTGGAGGAAATTATTATGAGAGAACAGCTATGCCAAATAAAAAATAATACAATTTATAGACTGCAAATATCTCCCTCTTAGGAATACTTTAAACACGTTATGCATTGTATTATTTTTTTATTTCCTCTTTGGTATGAATGCCTAGGTTGATCTTCCCAAAGGATCATATTTGCACTTATTCAAAGTAACAAAATATATATTCCTCTTCTAAGCCTTTTCTCACAATAGCATGAGTTGTTCTGGAACACCCCACCACATTTGTCTCTGCTGCAATCCCATTAGATAGTCTTAGGTATATCACTAGATGCAGCCTTTGCAACATTACAGTCTAAGCTTTCTTTTAAGTAGTATAAGAGGAAGAAACTGATCAAAACTGATTAAGGGAAAATAAGGCAGAAGTCTGTAGGAAAACTTTCTCAGATTTAGTACTTTTTTGTTCTGTGTTAGGTATTATTATGGGGTTAAGTCATTTTCACAAGTGATGAATACCTCATCATTTTGATAAAAGCTAGCTTTGAATCAGTGAGTTATTATCATGGAAAGGTAAAAAAAACTTGATATAGAAAGACATTGGTGAAATAGAAATAAAACCTCTGAGGAGCACTTGGCAAATCTAGAGTAAATTTCCAATAAACTGCAAGACCTTTAGTTTTTGATTAACATTAATATTTCCTGTAATGGGCTGTGTTTTTCATTGTAAATCATGCAGATTTGGGTTATTTTGACTGTAAGTCTGAACAGGATTTTATATGTTAACTGACAGGAATAAATGCTGCCTACACCAGTCCAATCATAAGTTTGTGTGAATGGTTGTAGTAGCTATAGTGCTGCTTCAGGATGTCCACAACCATTATGCAGAGAAGAATAATTGAATTTTACATCTAGAAGTTTTGCTCACATTGTCATTAATGGCAAGGTGCTTTATCTCACCAGGGGGTGAATTTTACTTATTTTTATCCACTTTATCCACAAAATGATGACACAAAATACAGGCCAATTTTCTATATGCATCATCAGATGTCATGTTTTAATTTTCTAGGAGAAAAACCTCTATAATTGACTTATATCAATGCTGTCAGAATGTTTTAAGGTATAAAAATACATAATTCTCAATGAATACAATTGAAAACACTGCTTAGCCTGGAAAATACACTGAATTTACTTACTGAGATCAAATTAATAAGCATTTCTTGATGAAAATTATTTTCAGCAAAATTTAACAGATAAATCAGTTTTTTTGACTTCACAAATGTTTATAATGTGCTTAAAGACTCTAGTCTTTTGATTAAAACACCTGGATCCCTTTTTCAAGTGAGGAGGGTAGGAAACAATCTTATGGATATGACAAATGAATGGTCTTTGTGCTGTCTGTCACATGTTATGCAACCCATGCATCACTGGCTTTGTTCATTTATTCAAATGGCATCTGTCTCACTACCCATGATCAGCTATTCTCAAATTTAAACACATATTGAATACCAGTGCCTGAAGTGGTTTCATCTTCAGCCAAGGACAAGAAAAATGATACCTCATGTGTCCTTCTAGCCTGAAGTTTCCATTGTCATTTATTTTGAAATAAATTTAAATCATAAGATATGTCAGTATTTAGTACTCTGAGTTTTTAAAAATGTTTTAAAAAAACTTTTTGCCACTGTTAAAATTGACAATGAACTCTTGAATAAATTAGCTGACTGGGCATGAACTAAATATGCTTGTATGCCCTGTGTGTTCTTTGCCACTGGTCTTTCATCTTCAGAATATCATGATCTGCTGGGGTACCTTTGGTGGAAATATACCCAACCACAGCAAAATAATATGAAATAACACTGCTGAGAAGAAAGGGTTCAGGTAGTCTATTTATTTGTTTTCTTATTGTTTGTTTGGGGTATTTTTGTGTGTAAGTAGATTGTTTTCTGGCTTACTGTACACATTCCTGATTTTGACCTTCTACACTATCAGTGAGTGATGATGAACAACTTATGAACTATAATCTGTTTTCATAAAATGGGGAAATAAGACAACCTGCCCTGCAGCTTGAACAAGAGAAAGATATGAAGAAGCACTTTTTAGGGGAGTGCCCTCTATGGAGTTTCAGTAGCACCCAGCTGACATTGAACACTACCAGTGCAACACCTGCCACTTGTCTCAACAACTCCTGCATTTATTTAGTACACAGATATTCCTGGATGCAATTTTATGGTAGAGATGATATTTTTTGGTTTGTAATATATCACATGCCAAGCTGAAAACAATTTTTTTAATTCTCATTAAATTATCAACTTTTTAATTTCTGTCCATTCTCCTGTATAAAGAATTGCTTTATCTCCTGAAAAGTGCATATTTCTGGCACAGATTGATCACACTGCTACAGATGAGTAAGAAGCCCTAGGTGACCCATTTACCCTTCCCCAGCAGGGTACCAGCTGCCAATTGCCCCCACTCTGTGATGGCTTGTCCTTCTTCTCACCTTGTCATCAAGCCAAGACTGCACACTGTAGGAGCACAGGTAAGCATCTGCCTCTCTAAACACTGCCAACAGCTCTCCATTATCAGCTGCCAGGGGTGCTGTGGAGAACTGTGCACAGCTTCCTCCAGATGCACATACTGGGCATTTTCATGTCTGTAACAAATTCTGCCTTTCCAGCACGGGGAAATCGCAAATGTCAAATCTGTTTCCAAAGTTGCATTTCATCTCACCATGAAACATGATATATGTTACCGCTCTTTTATATTTCTCCACCTTAACTGACAGGCCTTCCCAGCTGGACTCAGTATACAAACTTCATCTAAATAATAGAAATATATTTTCTGATGAGATGCACTTCTGCAGCACAAAATTCAAGGGATAATGTCATCATCCACTGCTCAACATTTTGATGCACTCCAAATGATTGGTAGCATTTGATGAGAAGTTCAAGACCTGAAATTGTCAAAAATTAGGGTGCAAGAAAAAGGCAAGAAAGATTTTCCTTGTAGGAGAGTTAAAATTTGGCTATATCACATAATAAACAGGAAGATGTGATATTTTGGCTTCTTCAATTTCCATTGAACAAAATCTTCACCTCTCTGAAACCCTTGATGAAGCCTGATAGTTTTTTCTGGTTTCTTCTTGGTGGCTTTGTGCTTCACACACTGACTGCTTTTAATACCTCTTTAACTATCCATTGAAGTAGAGGCTCTCAATAATTCACTAACAGTGAATTTCACTTTCAGAGTTTGCCACAAGTATTCATTATTACCAAATTAGGGATTATAGAACATAAGATCCTTCCTTCATTGGTCAACTATTCAGCTCCGTGGGTGATATTAGTGGTGAATATGCAAGTCAATTTAGTGAGCAAGGCTATAGTGCATTGTAAATATTAGTGCACACAATTTCTTTATCATATGGAAAATAAAAGATATTCCTCATTAAAATTGGTAGTGTTAGAAATATAGAATACACAGGATTGGTCAAAAATTTCTTCATATTTTCTTACTTTCCATAATTTGCAGGGAGAAAACAAGAACTAATTTTTAAAAATTTAATTGTTCCTAGTCATAAATATGCAGTTATATTTGTAGCAAATG
Source organism: Pseudopodoces humilis (assembly GCF_049639895.1). Taxonomy (NCBI): domain Eukaryota; kingdom Metazoa; phylum Chordata; class Aves; order Passeriformes; family Paridae; genus Pseudopodoces; species Pseudopodoces humilis. The sequence goes on along the minus strand of NC_142201.1, from coordinate 57,611,780 downwards.
TAGAGCAGTTTTGCAACTTTTTTTATTATGCTCCTTTTTTTTTCTTGCTTGGTTAGAAAAAGAAAATTATTTTCATTTAAAAAAACCAACAACAAAAGACAACCTTCTCTAAGCTATTAAACATCTTGATTAAAAACTGTTTTACTGGAAATTCTCAAAGTTATTATCTCTAACTTGAGTTATTCCTGTACAATACCTTAGCATGGATAGGTAGAGAGAGATAATGTCTTTTTGGAGATATTGATAGATGATATATGTTTCTCAACTTTCACTTTTTCTAATAAAAGTCAAGTGGAGCTTGGGAATTGATGGTGATTTTATTGTTTCTGTATTCCCTATAAGAGATGTTTTTCCCTCACCTGTGTATTTCTAAGTGGAAAGGTTAAGTTGCCATAGTATCTGCCTTCAGAACTTTTAATATTGTGTTAATCCTTTTAGTTTAATCAGCCACTGATATAGGAATTCAGCATCACTTCACCATTTTTTCACTCTATCTGGAAGCACAGGCAAATTGTGGGCAGCCCAAGATGGTTTTCTTTGCTTACCAGACATGAGGGAAATGATCATTAAATATTAACATGAATTACAGTAACTCAGTGGAAAAAAAAATATAATGGGATAACTCACTATTCATTTATCTTTAACTTGTGCAGAAACAATGGTTCATAGGAATGTATACATGACACATATGTCTTCTGCTGATGGACACCATTTTCATTGATGTTTTTTTGACCCATAAGAATTACTTCAAGGGTTGATAAATTATATTTCTCTTCCCGAGGACTCAGAAAAAAAGAAAAAGAAAAAAAGAAGATTATGTGTAGTTCTAGGTTTAGGGATTTGTTTTGTTTTTGTTGGATTTAATTTATTGGTTTTGTAAGGTGATAGTGAAACAAACCAAGAGGTGGTAACTGAGACATGCAAGAGTGTACTCTGATCTTTATTATTCATACTGTGTTGTTGGCAGTGTGTTTCAAAAGTGATAAAGAAACAATATGTGAGAGAGCGTGGCAAGTAACATTACATCATGCTGACAAAGGTCCAGAGTTTGGTGAGAGGCACTTGACAGGATGGAGACCAGTGACTGTAGACAAAAAATGTGTGTTGACAGAGCAGGAAGGCAGAAGGGCAGTGTTCAGACAATGCCTGGAGAAAGAAGATCTGTCAGTGGGTAGGCAATTAATTACTTGAGCAAGACTCAGGCCAATGTAGAGCTTTTTGGCTTACACATACATTTCAGAATCCTTGTGCCTTAACAAAACTATTTAAAAAATGCAATTCAAATGAGTTAAAATTTAAGATCAAAGACAACTATTCTCTGATATAAAATGTTAGATGGAGTGTTTTTCTTTTTAAATATCTTCTCTGATTTTTGTTTTGCTAATAAAATACTCAGAGTAGGAATTAATTTATTTGCTTCCTTGCCACCCACTCTTACTTGCTTCAATGATTTCTTCATTCATTATTTATGTGATTTAATGCCAAAAATTTCCCATAAGTATGAAAGGAATGAGGACTGATAGTGGGAATTTTGTTAGGCGGTATAGGTGATTTTGGCTGTGCACACATACAACCAGGCAAAGTTATGAGGAATAAATATGTGATAAATTTTAGCTCTTAAAAAAAGACATTACTTTTGACTTTGTACCATCTCTGCCAGCTCTATATAATCAAGAACTTTAAAAGAAATTATTAGCTTTTCTTTTTCTTTTTGGAAAATAACTCACTATTTTTACAGGCAAGAACTATCAGCGGTCATGCTGTTTTCATGCATTCACCTCAGAGATATTGCATTGGGTTTTCATGACTAGGTTTTGGTAGCAGCAGGGGCTAAGACATGGCTTCTGTGAGGAGCTGTCAGAATCCTTCCCCATGTCCAACAGAGTCAATGCCAGTTGTCTCCAAGACAAACTCACTGCTGGCCAAGGCCAAGTAACACTGGTAACACATCTGGAATAACAAATGGTGGAAAAAATTGATGCCTTAAGCTTTAGCTTTCATACTTTTCGTATTCTGTGCTGCCTAGGTGTGTAGCTTTGAGCTTCATACTAAGGTTTAGTGAGCTCTCTTCACAGAGTAGGTAAACAAAACAATTCCTTTTCCAGCTTGATGTCAAGGACAATCTTTGCAAGCTTCAGGCCTAAAAGCATAAACAACGGTGGACTGGAGAAAAAACAAGAAGGATGTGACTTCATGACCTGCAGCTGTGATTGGACAATTGACCCTGACATGCAGATGGACCAAAACTTATAAAAATGTGATACCACATGACCATTTGTCCATTTTTCTGACCATTTTGGGTCCATCTTGGGTGTAGCCCTGGCCAGGCTCTTGTACTGCCCAAGGTATGTCCTTTAAGGTCTTTCAATAAATGCCTACTTTATTCTTAACTCTGTCTAGCCTCTGTTCTAGGTGAATCTTCTCAAGGCATCAGTTCTGGCAACCCAGATGGGACAGAAGGCATCAAGATAAGAAAGAGTGGAAAATCTCATGACAAAATGGAGCAGCCAGAAGAGAGGAGTGAGAACATGTGAGAGAAATAGCTCTGCAGACACCAAGGTCAGCAAGGAAGAGAGAGGAGGTGTTCCAGGTGCTGGAGCTAAGATTCCCCTGCAGGACTTGGTGCAGACCATGGTGAGTTTGGCTGCTCCCTTGCAGCCCATGCAAGTCCACAGAGAGCAGGGATCCACCTGCAGCCTGTGGAGGACCCACCCCACTATAGCAGGTAGATGCTCAAAGGAGTTTGTGACCTCATGGAAGCTTCTGCTTGAGCAGACTCCTGGCAGGACCTATGGACCCATGCAGAGAGGAGCTCACACTGGAGCGGATTTGCTGGAAAGACTTATGACCCTGTGGAAGGGACTCATGATGGAGTGGTTTGTGAAAAACTGCAGCCAGTGGGAAGGAGTCACACAGGGGAAATTCATGGAGGACTGTCTTCCATGGGAGGGAGCCCACACTGGAGCAGGGGAAGAGTGAGGAGTCCTCCCCTGAGGAAAAAGAAGCAGCAAAGACAATGTGTGATGAACTCACTGCAATCCCTTTTTCCAGCCCTCTGTGCCACTGGGGCAGACAAGGTGGACAAATTGAGAGTGAAGCTGAGGGAAACTCAGGAGAAGGGGAATGATGGGAGGAAGGTGTTTTAAGATATAGTTTTTGTTTCTAGTCATCTTGCTCTGAATTGATTGCTAATAAATTAAATAAATTTTGTCATGTCAGGTCTGTTTTGTCTGAGATGGTAGTTGTTGAGTGACCTCCCCCTGTCCTTAACTCCATCCATGAGCCTTTCATTGTAATTTCTCTCTCCTGTCCAGCTGAGGAGGGGACTGATAGAAGGGCGTTGGTGAGCACTTGATGTCCAGACAAGATTAACCCACTACAGATATCTTGATGAATCCTCCTATGCAGTGTTTTTCATATGCTGTACTCTGATTCTACTCAGTTTTGTAATGTGGAAGTGGTTATTAAAGTATTTATGCATTGTCAATTTAAGTTTTTCAGAGACACTTGTTACTGCTTTTTTAAGCAATAGCTGTGTCATTACAGAGGTCATCAATTTGGGAATCACTCTCTGAGATAAATATTTACTTTCTCAAAAACATTTGTGGTTACTGCTGATTTTCCTTCTCTTAACTTCATTAATGTTTGGAATTCATATTTCCTAATACTGTAAAATGAAAATGCTAACAATATCAGGTCAGAATAGGAGGTCTTTACTTACTGTTTATACAATTAAATGTTCAACTGGACAAAACCCGAGTTAAGTTTGAGAAGATCCTTAACAGTGTCTATCCTTAGCAGAGGGTTGTGGCCTCTACAAATAATGAAACTGTATCTCATGGAAGAGGATTTGTTTTCATTAGTTTCAAGAAAATATCAGAGGTAAAACAAGGTCATCCATAGCTATGTAAGTTCTGGTTGGCTTTTTATCATTTCATATATGACTTTCTAGCTCATGTTTCATCCTTTCCCCCATTTTCTTCTCTGATTCTGGACCAATAAGAACTAAATATCATACGATATCTTTTGTCCAGAGAATCACAATTCATATTAATAAAGACATTCACAGGAATGAGGCACCAACTGAATTTTTGATCCTTTTATGGTTTGTTTGGGTATTTTTAAGTTAATTTTTGAAACTTTTTTTACTACTTTTTTCAAGCAGTGTCTAAAACAATTATTAGCTCACTATTTTGGTCACTGATTTGGGACAAATCATATCAATAATATTAAATCCATGAATAATAATGACAGTAGTAGCAACAACAACAATAATGGTGGCTGCAAGTGAGCAAAACAAGAATATTAGCAATCGTAGCAATAATACAAAACGAACACATATCTCATACAGGTTGAAAGGTTTGCAACAGGAATAATGAAATCAGCACAGTCTCTTCATTTCATGAAACATCAACACAACAACTTCCTGGCTATGCAATTTATATAGGTTCTCTTTTGTTCTGTTGGGAGCATTTAAAATCTGCAATGCTATACCATGTCCCTAATGAGCAAGACACTGTACATAAATGGAAATGGAAGTCTCTGTCTATAAGAACTAAAGTTCAAGGGGGAAGTAAGAAAAATAAAACAAAAACAAATACACAAAAATAGAACTAGAAAAAGAAATACGTGACGGCAAAAACCTTGCACTGGACAGTGGGATAAGTTGTCTGCATAAGCAGTTCATGGTTTTGCCTACTGATTTTTTTCAGGTCAATCATAATTTTTTACTTGTTACATTTTCTTTGTAAAGTGCAGATATTACAATTGTTATTGAGGCAGCAAATATCTCATTTGGAAATTTCAGAGACTTGGAAAACATAACCTGAGTTTTCTAGCCTTACTCCTTTACATTAAAATTGTTACTGTCACATTTGTTTCTAAAGCAGTTTATTATAAATTGCTACTCTGAACATTTCCAATTCTGTCTTCCTCTCAAGGACAGCTGAAATCTGATTTTCATGAAGTGCTGCAGCAGATCATTTTGAGGTATTAGTCTTTTCAATTCTGAAACAAAAAAATTTTCTGTATTCTTATTTTTTTTCAATCTTTCTTCATCATGAATCACAAAAAGCAACTGAAGGAAAAGTTGTATTGAATTGAGTGTAAGGCACAGTACAATTATTCCTGCAAGTGCGTTTTCTTGAAAGAGTGTGTCAATGAATGACTGAAAGAATGATGACACAAGGGATTGGTAATGCCATCTAAAATCTTCTCAGGCTCACAATTCCATCCCACTAGAGTTCAGTAGCAGCAAAAGTTGTTAATTGCTACAGGTACTTTAATTTCAAGAAAGTGGTTCTCTGAGTCTGCCCTTGAAGATAAATGGCCTTATCACACATAAACATTTCTCATTTTTAAGGGCAGTGTTAGTAGAGGGAATGGGGTGGACCCATGTACACAGTGTGGGATCCCAGGGCTGCCCTGGCTCCCAGGTTCAGCTGCCTGTACCAACTGTATGATGGCTGAACATTCCAGGGACAGCTTGGGACCAGGCTGTCTTCTGGGTGCTGCTTTCTGCTTCATGGGTTGGACAGAGGACAGCAATGGTTATGGGAGGTCCATTCTGCTTGCTTCTCCAGGTGCCTGAGGAAGCATCATGCACAGGTGCAGAAAGGTCTGAGCATTACTCCCTCAAAGTCAGATTGTCAGAGCCAGGAGTGCCCTGGGAAGAAAGTTTCCCCTGCCAGGACATCAGCATGCTGAAGGCTCTTATTCGGCCATCCCTTGCTTGGATAGAGATGAAACAATGGAAATATAAGAAAGAGGACTTTATCACTCTGTCTTTTAGACTATGCAATCCCTTATCACCTTCCTTTGTTACTCCTGCATTTTGGACAGAGCTGTGTTAGCAACAAACAAGGCAGCATATTGGCCCTTCTTCTCTACAAGGGGTTAATAAAGAGTGTTGATCAATATTCATGGGCTTGTTTAAAACCTTTCTATTCCATTTAAAATGGCCTTTGTCTTCAGGGTCAACCTTTCTCTGAGGAAGGCTTTTAAGATTTCTCTGTATGTGTTTTTTCAAGTTTTTGCTGAAACAAATAAAATAGAGTACAGTGCTTTTCAGCAAGGCTTCAATGTCCTTTCCAAAGGAAGGCAGCTTTAGGGCGTTAATGCAAAAAGATAGAAAAAATGGAAAATATGAATTTTAAATGTCTGGGTTGTTTTTTTCACAATTTATTACTGAGGTTTGAAAGAATATATTGACATTGAGATATAAGACTTTTAGATTGTTTTTTGTGTAACACCCTTCTACTTCCCCTGTATATGTTTTAGTTATTCAAGTGCTGAAAGAAATTTGTATATGAGCTTCCTTGAGAATATATATATGTTTTTATATATATGAAATATATATAGTATGTTCAGTGAAAAATTCTGACAATTTTCTTATCTTCAGGGCCACATTTCTTACAAAAATTCAGTTTGAAATTGTGGCCCTTGAGAAATTCAAGGTTACTTTGTTATTGACTTCAACAAAGTCAAGGTTTATATCTTCAATATCTTGTACAAAATATTTGTTTTCTGTGGAATTTCCATCACTGGTTGATATTACATCCTTACTGTCCTGATGCCCATGGAGACTTTGGGAATGTTTGTATGGGGCACTTGAATTTCAGATTAGATTTTTTACAGGCTGGAATTTCAAAAAAAAAGTTTAATTAACTCCACCTTCTTCTCCCAGATCTTGAACACAAAATTAAAATTATTTATTCTTTTTAGAGGAACTACTTTTAATAATGTGTCCTCTTTGCATGCATTTAAAAAAGCCCATATTTTCTGTTTAATCTTTTTCACTCCCTGTTGCTCTAATGCTGGGGATTCTGCTATTATTTTATATAAAGGTATTTGTGATTTTTAAATTTTTTAAAGAATTTTTTGATTTTTCTACTGCTTCACTGCGTGGTTTTGTGGGTTTTTTTTTCTGGACTGGCAGGACAATAAATATCAAATCCAGGGCAAAGACCACAGGTTAACAGGTCCCGAAGACAAGGGAAGCCTTTGTTTCTTTAAAGATCCCATGGGAATGATGAGCACAACATTTGTCCCATTTTCATTAATTTTAGGAAACAACTTCAAAAAACAACTGATGTGTGATACATCGTTAAGCTTGCTTGAGAAGGAGGTCTATATGCTGGCAAACAACAGTAGGTTTCAGTCTCCTAGTCTTTGCCATCACTACTTTAATGTGGTTTGTTTTGTTGAAGTTAAAATACTGTCAGGAGCTCTATTCAATTTTATTATGATTAAGCAAATTACTACATGTTTTTATCTGAAGTTTGATTACAGAAATGTTGAGGATTGAATGTTTTAATGTTTTTTCCTTATTTTTTTTTTTAATGGTCTCTACCAAATCCCTGAAGCTGAAATATGGGGGATGTGTGTATATTTTTCAGCACAGATTTCACAGCTGAGCTAGAGAAAGTCATGCTTCTGCATTGAAAGAATATAAGACATACAGGCATCAAAATAAGAGAGAGATGAGAGAGAAACAGTCAGGAATAGGACCTTGAAGAAAAGAAAAAGGATTTTGAGAGTGATTGTGGAAGGAAGTCAGAAGCCAATGTGGGGCTCAGGTGATATCATGGGGAGAGACCATGAGAAAAAGCTTCTAGCTATAAAGTGTTAAGGGAGGCAAAGATGTGAGAGTTAGGAAAGAATAAGTCTGCAGGGGGAGAAAGGACTCGGAGGCTGACCAAAGATTAACAATAGGGGAGGTGAGATAAAGATGGACTTTGATTGTAATTGAGAAAAAGCATTGACAATACTACTTTTTCTTTTGCTTGCTCTGTTTTTTATGCTCTCTTCTCACTTACCCCAAGCAGAATTTTGTCTTGAAATTTTGTCTGTCTCTTGAGAGCTCCATGGGGTGTGTGAGCTTACATTGCTGATATTATTTGGAAAACACTCAAACATTAAAGTGGGGATTTTCAGTGCAAGGAGATGCACTAAATATTATCGTTTTCTCAACAAAGTAATATGATTAAGTAGCAGACTGAAATAGAGAGCAGCCTGGAAAATACTTCCAACTAGACAGACTTAGAAAAATCAGAACTTAAAAGAGAAGAATGTAAGCTTCCACAGTTTAAATCTATCTGTGTATCTCCCTGGCTTAGGTGGGGGGATAAAGGGAGAGTGAAAATTTATGAGCTAATCAACAGATTTTACGTGCTTTTCTTGCAGGTAATTTTGCTTGCAAAGACATGTGCAGACTCCTTTGCAAAGGCAGTGGCCAGATGCTTGCCAGACTCATTTGTTTGCCTGAGTGTCAAGCCTTCAGCCAGGCAGTCATATACAACTGCACACACTATTTCATATCTCTGGCAAGAGCATGGATTGCAATCTCCCAGTTTCCATTAATCATGATATAATTCAAAACTTGTTCACCAGAGTCATCAACTGAATTTATATGTGCAGTGCAATTTACAAAGGGTAAATTCACGTATCTTATTTGATTAGTCATGATAAGTGAAATAATACGGGATCTTTAATTTTTTCTTCTTTGTAGACAGTTTTCATCAGTGCAAACTGAGCACTATGGTCATCAGAGCTTTAGAGAAAAGAACATACTACTTTTTCTACTGGAGGAATGGAAAAGTGATGATATAACAGCCTGCTTCCTAATGGATTGTCTAATCTTTGTATTCTAATTTATCTCATGCTGAGAAGTTTGTATATTTATGTAAGCTTCACTAGTTCCAGATAGCCAACTTGATTAAAGGTTTCTCTGAGAAAGACTTCTTAACAAATTATTTCTATTTATATTGTATATCATCCTGTGGTTCCTTTATTTCAAAAAGTTATGATATTAGTTAATTTAATTTTTAAAATAAATTTTAAATTCTAAACTTTGTCAGTTATTTTAATGTTCTTACCTCTTACCTTTCGAGAGGAAAAGCTCAAACAGATCCACTTTGATGACATCCGGGTTTGGGTCTATTTCACATTGACATACCAGCCATGCATTTGAGAGTTGTCAAGAGTTCTTGTCAAGCCTTCAGAAAGACAAAATAGGTAAAGAACCTTATTAACCTTCTTGGTAGGTCAGATGTAAGAGATACAGAATATTTAAATTTATTTATAATAGCATTTGTCTGATACTTCTGAAGAAGGAAAACTGCTAACATTTCTCCCCAACTCAATTTACTGCTTTAATAAGTTTGTAGAAATAGGTTCCCAGTCAGCAGAAACATGCAAGTGTAAAATTTCCTGAATCTTCGGAAAAGAACCTGGAAAGAAAGTTATATTGTAATATATTGAATCAAACTAGATTACACTTAATCACCATAAGTGGCAACCACATCCTTACATCTTAAAAGGAATTTACTTGGATCACATCAAAGTAACAATCCTAAGTGAAGATTGATCTGTGTAACTGTGATCCCTGTACTTTTCTGCTTGTCATGCTTTAATCCTATAAGCTATGAAGATACAAGAAACAGATCAGCTGCCTGGTTACATTTTACCTGGTTATACTTACTCATATGATCTTCATTTCTGCTTGACAGCAGGTTGCCTATAATTTTATCAAGGATGAAAATATTTAACAAGTAAAACCAAGAGATGCAAGCTAAGTTCTTAAAAATAGAATGACCTCTTTATTTCTCATCATGCATTTCTCCCCTTCTGTTTAAATAGCTTACTATCCTTCAAGTTCGAAAATTAAGTGGTCGACAAATGAATCATGCCTCTTGCAGGTACTAGAAATACATACACTTGAGACATGAGGTTATTAAAATGTCTGCATGCTATTTATTCTTCTAAAAAGAGTGAAAAAAGTCTGCTCAAATACATTGGTGGTTTATGAAAGCCCAGATTAATTAATAAACTCTAATCATTTACTGCATATGCTAAATAGCAAAACATAAGTTTAAATTTTTATACACTGCTTTTATTTCCTCAGTAAAACACTAGTTCCCTCAATGTTCACTGGTGGACTGTCTTGGAGGTACTGAAAGATGATGGATATATACTCCAGAGATGTTAGATTATTAAAACTGTGGAAAAGAGATGAGCCTGAAGCCATGACCATTGTTATTGCCTTTGTCTTCATGGGCCTTTGGATTCTACTTCTCTCAGTTGTACCTCTGCTGCTCCTCCTTTACGTCTTTGAAAGCAGCTGCCTTGTAACTTTTCATTTTCCCCGATCTAAAATCCTTTTTCCTTCTGTCTATGCTTCTCTGTTCTTTTTTGTTTGTTTGTTTTATTTTGGGGTGGTTTTTTTTGTTCTTTTTTGTTGGTTTGGGTTTTTTTTTTCTTTCTCTCTGCTTGTTAACTTTTTGTACACCTTTAAGTTGGAAAAGCAAAACCTTGACATGGTATTCTCCTACACAGATACATTCATCACTAAAGAAACAAAAAGGAAAAAGAGTGATTTTCATCTAGTTTGCTACATTTCTGTGAACACTGTAGGTGACATATAAATTAGACCTAAATTGGCTTTGGTTTGTTGGGATTTTTCCCTTGAATTTTCTTCTTTATTCTTTAATGGGTGTCTGCACACTTGCATTCAGACTGAGACTTTTGCTTAGGGAAAACTGATACAGAAGAGTTGATCTCTGGATGAAGAAATTTCAAAAAGTTTTAGAGATTTTTGAGAAAAGCCATAACAAGCAATCCTCTACAGATGAAGAAAATGAGCAGTTAAAGCCAATGGTGTTACTCCTATAAAACATTATTTACTTCTTTTTTAACCAACCTGATCACTCTTTGAGGGGTTTTTCATATTTCTAGGTGGAAGGGTGGCAGAACAAAAGAGTGGCAGAACACTCTTATGTCTTACCTCTAAGGCTGTGAGTAGGTCTCTATCAAACTGGTGAATTTCTTTTGCAATGTAACTATTTTACAGCCATCCTTTCCACCATATGTATCCCAAATAAAGCATTTTATTTGTATCTACACTACTTAACCATCATGTGAAAAGTTTCAAGGGATGCCTATGCACAAAGAGCCCACAACTAGATGCAGCAGATATATGAGGCTGTGGCTAGGATAAGGTCTTGGATCACGCAAAAAAAAATTTTATTCTGCCTACAGGACTATGGCAATATCTTTGTACAGCAGGATATGAGCAGCAATGATTAGTCTAGAGCTGTCCCACCAAAGAACTGATCTCCTATACTCTCTTTTTCTTTACATTTAATATAGAGGGAATTAACTAAGTTAGAAACTTCTGATGAGTCCTCATCAGGGACATTCTTGTTGATTCATTATCTGTGTGGGCATGAACACATGTAAGACTTTTAGACTAAAGTCTAAAAGTACAGCATCATACAAGAAATAATGGGATAATCACCAGCAAGGAGATATTAGCTAGATGAGAGTGTTTAAATCTTACGTGTTAAAGAAATGGCTGTCTTTGTAAAACACTTTTGTAACCCTTTCCTACGTTAGGATAAGATTCTCATGGAAACAATGCTGGGGCATATGCAAGACAAGGTCTGAGACAGCCATCATGGCTTAATTAGGGGAAAATCATGCCTGACCAGTCTAGTGGCCTTCTGTGAGGGAGTTACTGCAATGGTCAACAGGGTGACATCAGCTACATGGACTTCTGTAAGGACTGTAATAGTCCCACACAACATCCTTATCTCTATTTTGGAGATACAGGGGTTTGAAAGATTGACTGTTCTGTGGATAAGGGGATGGATGGATGGATGGATGGATGGATGGATGGATGGATGGATGGATGGATGGAGCAAAAGAGTTTTAGTCAACAGCTCTGTCCATGTGGAGGCTGATAGGCTGATGATGAGTGGTATCCCCCATCAGGGGCTGAGTCTACCAGGGCTCAATCCTGGGACTGGTGGTCTTCAGTATCTTCATCAATGACATGGGCAGTGGGATCAAGTCAACCCTCTGAAGTGAAAGAAGTGGAAGTTTGAAGATGTCACAAAACAGAGAACAGTGCAGTTGAAAAAGCAGGATGTGATGTCATCCAGGGAGAACTGGACTATTTTGAGAGCTGGGCTTACAGGAACCTCATGAGTTCAACAAGTCCAAGTGCACGGTGCTGCTCACAGCGATTCCAGATATGAGTTGACTGGGAGATGAACTCATTGAAAACAGTCCTGTGAAGAAGTACTCATGGTTTCTGGTGAATGAAAAGATAGACATGAGCCAGTAGTGTGTGCTTGCAGCTGAGAAGGCAAATTGCATGCTGGGCTGCATCAGAAGAGGGGTGACCACCAGGCTGAGAGAGGTGATTCTGTCCCTCTGCTCTGGTGAGATTCCACCAGGAAGTAATATGTCCAGCTCTGGGGTCCTCAGCAAAAGAAAGATGAGGATCTGCTACGTCTTGAGGGCCACCAAGTTGGTTAGAGGGTTGAAGCTGACCAGAGGGGTTTCCTATGAAGACAGACAGCAGGGGATTGCTCGGCATAGAAAAACTCTACAGTGATCTTATTGCAGCCTTCCAGTACTTAAAGGGGCTGATAAAAGGGAGGGAGAGTAACTTTTTACACAACAGATAGTTATAGAAAAGAAGGAACAGTTTTAAATTAAAATAGAGATTTTTTTACTGTGAAGTTATTGAGACACTGGAACAGATTGCCCAGAGAAATAGCGGATGTTCCAAGCTTGGAAGTGCTCAAGGCCAGGTTGGATGAGGCCCTGAGCAGCCTGATTTAGTGGGTGGCATCTCTGCCTATGTTTGGAACTACATGATCTTCAAAGTCCCTTCCAACCCAAATAATTCTATGATTCTGTGTCCCTTTTTTGCTGAGCTCGGATTGCCACTTGCCCAGCACTGCGAGCCCTGTGGTATTCAAGGAAATCCTGCTACTGTGCAGGTGCAATATACTTCCTCTTTCCTTCTGGGATTTTAGAGGAGTTAAGTGGGGAGTGCATTCAACTGGTGCCTAAATAAGAATACCACAGACACCTTACCCTTTTATCCTTTGTGCAATTACTATCCAAACCAGACAGAACTTAAAGGGAGAGAAACTTACTTTACAGGACATGAAGCCAGATGCAGGCAAATTAAGTCTGCTACTAGCAGAAGTGGCAAATTTTTATGCATGTCTGGTAAAAAGAAAACAAAAGACAATTTATCTGCTTCCCAGACTGCAGAGCTGTCCAATCTGCTGTTAAAAAACATAATTGTATCTAAAATCAATTAATATCTTTCTTTTCAGTGTGAAAAACTATTTGTTCTGGATGTTAAATGGTTGTCAACAATAACAAGCATTTTTGCAGTTCAGCCAGAAAGCATGCATCTTCTCAAAAGTGATGGCTGATGCAGCTATTGTGCTGCAGTCATGACAATGACTGAAATAAGGCCTTGTGATTCTGAAAGGGAGAAAAAGAAGAAAAATTTCCCAAAAGGCCGAATATCAGAACAAAAATACCTTAGTCAGGCAAACCTATCCTCCAAAAATTCTGATCCTAGAATATATATTGATAATAGTTATTTGGATCATTAAGCTTCCAAAACTTCAGCTGGAAATAAATAAAAACAATAGTTATCAAAATCTCAGCTGCCTCTAGAATTCCTCTCAGTTGAAATCCTAGTTACCCACCTGACTACACAACAGATGTTTTAGTCTCCATGAAGTTGCCTGACTTCTTCTGAGATTTGCTATGCTGCACAGATTTGTATCCTTAGAGCCATTTATGCACGGTTTCAGAAGAGCATCTGAAAATGAAGCAAATGAAGGCTTTTCCCTCACTCCTACCCTCCAGTTTCCTTCCTTGTTGTTTCTTCTTTCTTTTATTTTTTCTTTCTGTCTTTTTTCTCTCTTTTTTATTTCTTTTTTTTCTTTTTTCTCTTTTTAATTTTTTTCTTTTTTCTCCTCTCCTCTTCCCTCCCTTCCTCTCCCCTGAAATCATAGAATGTTTTCAGAACACAGAGGAAGTTGCTGTAACAACAAAGTGAGACTGATAGGCCAGGATAGGTATGTTTGCACTTCTCCTAGCTTATGCTCATGAAAGACACACACACACACACACACACAAAATGTGAACATCCAGCATTTTTAACACTTTTTACAGATTATATATTCGCTTTTGTTGTTGTGGCTGTTGTTAGGATTATTTTGTTTGCTTTTCCCAGATGATATTTTTCTTTTCAAATATATAGTGGATTTTAATTTATGAAATCTTATTGAAAAATTAGTACAATATGGTATTTTGGAACCAATAGTTCTAATATTCTTAGACAGCCAGCAAGATGTCTGGCTGTCTGCAATATGAATAGCTGAACATTTCTTGTGAAGAACGAAATGCACTGCATTGCTGGAATTGCATGAAAAAAGTGTTTAGCAATATGGAAAAGGCTCTGGGACCTTGGATGTCAGTTCTGGGAGGGATGAATTTATAGGTAGAGTAATCTTTCTCCTCAAACTGACATCTCAGATCCCAGAGGCTTTCTCTGCAACACTGAGGATTTTCTTTTTTTCATGACTTTCCAACATTCTAATGCATGCTGTGTGTAAGATTCTGAAAAATTTCACACTCAAAGCAATAATGACAAACTTGGGCTTGAAAAATGCCCACCCCTCTTTCAATATTACTGAAAAACTTTTAGATTTAACAGTAATTCGCTTAAGAAAGCTGGAAGAAGCTCTTTGCAATGAAGGGCAAAGGAGAGCAGAGTTCAAAATCAAATGGCTACATTTACTTTTTATTGAAACTTCTTCTATGTGTTCAGAATGGGTAAATGAGTCAGTCTTGAAAAATAAGCTACAAAGTCTCCATACATCTAAATTAGACAGTACATCATTATTTTTATGTCTCCTTTTCATTTCACTTATTACAGTAGCTCTTGTATCATTACCTACAGTTCTCAAAGAAATTGCCCAAGCCTACACATTTTTCTCAGACAATATGTGAGTTTCCTGAGTTCCCTTTCTTAAACACAACTGTCAGTCTGAGTCTATAGGATTTTGATATTAATTTGAATGGAAAATTCGCTTTGTCTCACCGATTTGGAACAACTTTACTATCTCAGCCCAACCAATGCTTTCACTTGAACAGAGAAGAATTTCCACATAACAATCCCTTCTCTTTCCTCCACATATAATACTCTAACATGCAGGGCCTTATATATTTGTCTTTCCAGAAGTACGTCCCTTAAGGAAGCTTATTATTAGCCAGTTTGATTCTGAACACATCTGGGGATCAAAAAAATCACAGAATCACAGAAGGATTGGAAGAGACCCTCAAATATCATCCATTCCAACCCCTGCACAACACCATCCCCAAGAGTCACACCATGGGCCTGAGAGCATTGCCCAAAAACTTCTTGAACTCTGTCAGGCTGGTGCTGCGACCACTTCCCTGGGGAGCCTGTTCCGGTGCCCAAACACCCTCTGGCCAAAGAACCTTTTTCTAATATTCAACCTAAACCTCCCCTTGTAAAACTCCTGACCATTCCCTCAGGTCCTGCCACTGGGTACCACAGAGAAGAGATCAGCATCTCCCCCTCCTTTTTCCCCTCACAAAGAAGTTGTACTCAAGCTGAGGCTGCCCCAGCTCAGAGCAGAGCGGGACAGAGCGGGACAATCCCCTCCCTTGCCCAGCTGGCCATGCTGTGCCCAGGACAGGGTTGGCCCTCCTGGCTGCCAGGGCACTGCTGGCTCATGTTCAGCTTGCCATCGACCAGGACCCCAAGGTCCCTTTCCACGGCTCTGCTTTCTGGCCTCTCATTTCTCAGTCTGCCTGTACATCCAGGGTTGCTCCATTCCAGGTGCAGAATCCGGCACTTGCCCTTGTTGGACTTCATATGGGTGGTGATTGCCCATCTCTCTAATTTGTCCAGGCCTCTCTGCAGGGTTTCCCTGTCCTCAAGGGAGCCTTCCCAGCCCTACTGGGAAGACCCAGTTTTGTATCATCTGAGAAGTTGCTTAGTAGCCCTTCCAGTCTTGTGTCCAAGTAATTTATGAAGATGTTGAAGAGCACAGGGCTGAGGATGGAGCCCTGTGAAACCCCACTAGTGACTGGTCATCCCCCTGATGTCACCCCATTCACTACATCCCTTTGTGCGCAACCTGTGAGCCAATTGTTCATCCTTCACATGATGTGTTTATCCAGATGTGAGCTGGACATTTTATCCAGCAGGATCCTGTGAGAGACTTCATCAAAACTTTACTGAAATCCAAAAAGATTACATCAACTGGCTTCTCTTGATCAATCTGGTGAATTACCTTGTCATAAAAGGAAATTAGGTCTGATAAATGGACTTTTCTCTTATGAAGAAGCTGTGCTGGCTGTGACCAGTGACTGCATTGTCTTTCAGGTGTTTTTCAACATCTCTCAGGATAATCACCATAACTTTGCCAGGCACTGAAGTGAGACTGACAGGCCTGCAGTTTCCAGGATTCTCCTTCTTGACAATCAGGACAATATTTGCCAGCCTCCAGTCAGCTGGGACCTCTCTGGTTTCCCAAGACTGCTGGGAAATCACCAAGAGAGGTTTTTCAATGGAAAGGTAGAATTTAATTTTAGTGTAAATTCTCAGAGTTTGTAAATCTGTCCAGCTAAGGATCTCAGCTTGTATAAAATCCTTAATTATTAAAAAGCACTGATATTGTAATGTCCTTCTTCAAGTAACATCTTTCAGTATTATGGCAGAATTGTAATAAAGGTGACTCCACAGATTCTTTAGAGAGATAACCCTGAGTACATTCAGTAATAGTGGAACTAGTTAGTAGAAAACTCTTATTACATGAAACACAATTAGTATAATAAACAGCAACGCATAAGCATCCCACATTTTTCAGATTAATAAAAATTCTATTGGCACTGATTTGCCATATATAAAAAGCTAAACATTTTTAAATGTTGTTTGGTAATGGAATAAATATCGAAAAAATATCTGCATGTCACTTGAAGGAAAAAAGCTGGAAAGCAAAGAGCTGGAAAAAATTATGTGATGAGGCCATCATCCAGTTCAATCCTTTAACCAGCCTGTTTCTTTTCTTATGGATTTTCCTGCCAAGCTGGAATATTGTGGTTTTAATATGTAATATATTGTACAGTAACATCACTCAGTGTTCACACTGAATATGGAAACTTTAAAACATCACATGTGGATATATAACAATGTACTATTAAAATATATTAAGATAGTCTATTCAAAAGCATCATAGTGTGTCTGCACAAATGAAGAAGTGAATCAATTATTTCATATCAGCTGTCAAATAAATGGAAAGAATAATTTCATTTCATCATAAAACTGCTGGCAGAGTTAGTTAATGTGGCATTTTTCTCAAGGAAATAACTAGAAGTAAAAGTTTATTTCAGGTACAGTGGCATATTTTGTTAGACTGAAAAGATTTTATTTATTTTATATTATTTCTTAAACTTTTTATGCTGTTCATGTTGTTTTTTTTATTTACTTCATTAAAAACTAACAATTAGTTTAGTTGAAGGTTGACAGTTTAGTCAAAACATTCAAATCTTTTTCACATGCAAACTTCTTTTGTTGAAATTGTTGAAAGAACTTTGTATGTATGATTTCGGAAATTACTTGAATCCTATCTTCCACGCACCCCAACATAGATTTATTCTGGTGAAAAAAGTATTTTGTGAAAAAACACTAATAAATGCTTCCCTTCCAGTGTCTGAACACCAATTACATCTGTCCCTAGAAGAATGATAGCCAGCAGAAAAACCTCCTTTTACATGTTGCTGAAGTATCACTATAGGTTAAGTTCAAATGCTGAAGTCATCCTGCACCTAATGCTTTTGAAGTCACTTAAACCGTGATAAGGTTTTAGCCATGGTGGCTACAGAGGCAGTTGTGCTTTGATCTCACAGCTTTTCATTACTTGGAAGTTCACAGTGTTTAGTGTGCCTGTAGCATGGTATGAGAAAGTACCACTCTCTCATCCAGCACATTCAAAAAGTTTTGTCTCTCATACTGAGGCAGCTCTATTAACTTCAGCGAGACTGGCACAACTGAAAGGAGAAACCAGACCAGGAATTACCCTGTTGTTCATACTTACCTTAGTTGCATCTATTTATCTATGTCTGTAAAACGCATCACATAAAAATGTACAGCCTGCCCAACAGTGATATATAGTGTCAGTTTAATGCAGTGCTTTGCACTTTGCATTCCTCCTCCAATTCCTATTATAGGTGACCATCACTAAACTTGGATTCAAGGTAACAAAGATTTTCCTGGCAGCGATGCCTTTTTCTAAGCAGACTCCATGAGTAATTGTGTGGGCAGCTTTCGAGCTGCCTGTGGGTCACTCATGATTAGACTGATGATGAGAAATCTGAACTACCTTCTCCCCTTGCATGTCATTTCCTTTTAATTTGCTTTGGTTCAGGGAATATATATATATATATTATTTTTTATCTAGCTATGAATAAAAATAAGCTCCTGTAAATCCAGTTACTACAACTGTACAGGCCTGTTGTAAGGCTGTACAAGAATATGCATAAAACACTACAGCTGTACAGGTTTCATAAAGCTTAAAGATATCCCCAACTTTTGATGTATACCCACATTTTTTTTTATAATATATACAGTGGGGCAAAACATGCACACTCTTCCCATCTGATTATATGAAGGCACACATTTATTTTAGATTAATAGAATTAAAATTATTTTCTTTTTGAATATGTCTTGCATTATAATGTAAAAGCTGCAATTTGGAAAGGTCACAATCCTATATTTGGAATCACTGAAATGTTAGTGGATTAAACTCATTTTTCATCCTCAAAGTTTTCATTTGTTGCTTTCAATAAATAATAATATTTACATTTCCATTCCGGTGGAAAAAAAGAAATCCTTTCTCTTTCAGTAAAAAGGACAGAGATAGGAAGCCAGATAAATTGTGTGCTTGTACCTAACAAAGACAGACAATAGAAAAATGTAATCTTTTGGAACTAAAGCTGAATGTAGTTGTGAGGAATACTGGAAGATGCAGGATGATTTCTACATTTGCTTTTGACACCATCAGTTTTCAGAGCAGAATGCAGTGCTGTCTGTAAAAAGGAAAGGTCTCTGCCTGGAGCTCGCAGGGGTTTTGAGTGAGCTTAGTAGCCACTGATGTGTGGTTTATAAATAGAAAACTGCTTTAAAATAGTGTGCCAGTGTCAGCTCTGCTGTCTGTGGTGTCTCATGGCATTGAAAGGGATTCACAGCACCCACCTCAATGTTCTGATGGTCAGGGTGTATGCAGTGTCTGAGGAAAGACGTGAAGGCAGGGTAAGGATGGTAGAGTTTCTGATTAGTTATGAAGAAAATTAAAAGGAAACTGCACATACTCAGATTCTACTATAGAACATATATACAAAGAAGGAAAGGGACAAACTGTAGCCTTGAATCAAACGCAGCACCCCTGAGGTGAGTGACAGTTTTGCAACTGGATCCTGTTTGCAAGATTTCACTCCTAATTACACTCAGAAGTACCTAGGAATATAGAGGCCAGAGTTTCAGCTTTTCTTGTTGATATTTAAGGTTGTTGGCAGTCCCGCTTAGGTGCACAGAGTTCTAGTCTTTACACCTGTTCTGGAATAACAATTGGATTAAATCAGAAAGCAGCACTAAAAGCATGATAATTTTAGGTGACTGTTCTGTAATAACCACATCTGGATGAGCTGGATGCTTGCTGTCTGTCTGTTGTGGGATTCTTCAGTAGTGAGGTTGGTTTTGTATATTTTCAGTACTTAAAAATATAATATTTTCTTAATTTGGAAATCTGCAATTTGGCAATTTCTCAGGAGAGGACAAACTATTCTTTTATGAGCCTTACAACTTTGCCTGATGGATGTCTGAAAATCAAGAAGAAATAACTTATGTTGAGGGATTCTGCATTGTAAAAAAATCTTACGAAAAGGAAAAGATTACAATGACACAGAATAAGAAAGTGTATTAAAATGAAAGGAATCCTATGAATATTCAGTCAATAACTCTTGTCACTGCTGATGTGTGCTAAGAGCTCCTGAGTACTGAGCAGTATGGGTTAGATGTGGAAAGACACATAGCACATTTTTCCACCCTTCAGATAGTTTGGCACAAAAAATATAGATTAAAATTTAAGAGGCTGCTGCCAAGTACCTAGCACATTGGAATCCATGTTTGCTTTCAACTTGTGCTGCACAGGATAGGCATAACATTATTACAGAACTCTGTTCAATATTAAATTTTTTTTTTTTAAAGCAGGTTTTAATACTCATTTTTGACTTCTTTAGAAACTCTTGACAATAAAGGGCACCATTCAACATCACATGTACATCTTGGGTCAGAGATAAAAGGTCAAAAATTTCTGGCAATGTCCACTGAATGGAGTGAAGATTAGAATTGTAGAAGGCCTAGTTATCTGTCTTAGTCCCTATGCTAAACTTCTTCATTTCAAGATAAGCAGAATTTATTGGGAATCCTTATATTCCTGTTTTAAAATAAATATATATCTATAACACAAGGTTTCATTTACTTTCAATAGTATTGTTATGTCTTGCCATGTCTGTAAAATTGTATGATACAGCTGTTGTGCCGAATAAATTTTATCTAGCTTAGACAATTAAATTATTTTTAAAACATCGCTCTTTGTACATAAGAACAGGACGTTAGCTATTTAATGAACCATGTGAGGATTTGAAATTTCTGCTTCTCTAACAATTACGCCTTGCAGTTTCCTATCTGAAAGAAGGAGAAAATAGAGACAAGAGTAAAGGTTATGCCTTTGACTGAAATGTTCCTGAGAGTAGATACTTCTACTTAACAGAGAAAAAAAGCAAAATAAAAAAAAATCAGCTCAAGGAGAGACAAAACACATGCAAGACCTGACTCTGAAAGTAATTCAAAGATATTTACGTTTCATGACTTTTAATGACATCTCTGAGTACCAGGGAATGCAATCCTACAGTACACTCCAGTACAAAAATGTAAACACCAGCTTAAAAAGAGCACAAGTTAACAGTGTCAAATTATTCATCTTTTGAAAGGCATCTCTAGTAAATATTCTATAAACCAAAGTCTTAGGATTAACATTTCCACCCTCACCAATACTATACCTGAAGGTATTCCATCTTGTTTCAACACGTAAGAGTCTGGTGGGGGCAGTAGGTCCACACACATACATGCTTTATATAATCCTTTTACCTGAAGCAACATGCAAGTGTATTTTACAATAAACGTATGCCATTAGATGTCTCACAATAAAATAAAGCCAAATAAGCACATAAGTGTAAATTTTAAATGAAATAAATGCTTTTTCTCCATGTTTAAACACTAAAAATGGTGTGACTTTGTATATATTCTGAAAAACTTCACAGTGAAGTTTTTTTATTTATGCATTGTATCTAAAAATTTGATTGGGTGGAAAAACATTTGAAAAAGACTTGAAATGGATCTGTTAGTGCTGTATAACAATAGTCTAAAAATTTGTAGTAAAAACAAGCTAAATATTTGAGGTGGTAGAATTTATTATGTAAACACAAGTACATATTAAATACTACTGGATCTGAAATGAACAAATAGTATACAACAATACCTGTTTCTGTTCTCCATTATTTGCACTCGCTTACACTGAGTGAAATCTTTAATGTAATTTCCTAGAAATAAATAAAAGCACATGTTCTGTAATGCAAAGTTATCAAACATATAAAGTGACAATGAAAATAAGAAAACATGAAGCCCATTAACTCAGTAAAGAAAAAGAAAATAATATAAATTACATGTCCATTTTTAACAATCTTGTATTTTATGTGGACATTGAATAGTGGGGTTATCATGTTCAATTTATAATACCTGCCAGGATATCAATACTGGGCAAGACGCTGGTACTGAAGAGATGATGATTATAAATGTATGAAATTCAATACTAAATGCAATACAAAAAATGATTGATTCTGAATTTTGCCATTGCCTGCTATGCTCTGCATAGCCTCTGGCTTTCTAAACCCAATTGGTAGAGCTGTGTTTCTTTTTACTCTAGTGTTGTTAAAAGAAGAAACTGGGGAAACGTTCCTCTTCTGTCCCTAAAGCTGTTTTGTTTATTTTTGGGTGTTTTTTTTCTCTTTCAAAGCAGCAGACCAGAGCATAATTGTTGGGCTTAAGTAGTTGTGATGTCTATGCTGGGAGTTTCTCCTTCTATATCCCATATGCTGACAGGAAAGGGAAACAGAATTTCAGCACCAACAGTGGCATTGTGTGAGGCAACCTCCAACACGTGATGGAGGCCTCCAGCAAGGACTCCAGCTCCCCTGAGATCAGATAAACTGCAGAGAAAAAGGCAGCCAGAAAATACAGAACTCAAATTATATTTCTCCTTTAAACAACACTTTTATTAGTATTACCATAGTTTCTAGTATTGAAGTAGTTATTCTGATTCCAATAATGTGTGAGACTTAGTGTTGCTCACCAAATATATAGATGTTTTTGGATTGTCAACTAAAACATGTACCTAATAATGGACAAATAAGAAATACTTACGCATGTATGTTAGTATGTGTTTATTTTAAAACATCTTTTGTTTTACTCACCTAGCTGCAAAAACATCTGCAAACTCAAGGGTAAAAGCTCCTGAACACACTCAGGTGCTACCTATAATATTTGCCAATAATTTCTCAAATATATTCTTGTCTGACTCACCTGTATGACATAACACCACAGGTGTCTCTGGTCTGAATCTGTAGAGTTGCATAGATTTTGTATAGCCAAATCATCACACAAAACTCTAGCCAGCTGTTGAAGAATTCACCACTCAAACTGAGGCAACCAGGTTCCCACACAGAGCCCACTGGGCAGAAACTACCTGAATCAGGAGTAAAACATGGATGAAAATATTGTATTTACACACACAATTTAATACAAAAAGCCGAAGAGAGAAGCATATACCTGATTACACATATGTCTCTTCCACATGAAGGATTGTTCAGTATGAATTCTGGCTTGGAGCAAATGTATAAGCCCAGTCAATTGCACAGTTACATCTTCTTGTAGATGAGCTGACAAATAATGAAGCCACAACAGCTAAACAGGCCTGTTTTTGTTGCTGCTGCCCAATGCAGCACCAGCAATTATACAGTGCGATTGACTCCAGCTACTGAGCACAGAAAACTTTTCTCACTCTTCTCAGCTCTCACTGGTGACCAAAATGCAGGAAAGCAACTCACACATTTGAATAGGGAGCTGGTTGTCTAGAACCCAAGTAAAAAAATTGTGGAGTAAAAACAAAGACTTAGACACACTTATACTCTGAATTTAAAATTCACACCCTAAAATAAAGCTGTATCAGAAAACTTTCTTGCTTGAATGAACCTATTTACAACACTTGAGTTTTATGAATCTTTTCTTTAGTGCAGATTGTTTACTCGGACTACTGTGAATCCTCTAACTATTCTGCAGAAAATTCAGAAGTATGCTATTTCAGGGAAAAATGAAACCCATAAAACTTGCATCTCTTTTCAAGACAATACAGAAGTAAGCTGAAAACAGAGTTTCAGACATGATCTACAAATGTATAGCACACATGTTGGTGAACTGATGCCTTTTGAAAGATGTACAACTTGCTCTGGGCAGAAGTGTTAGGTCTGACACTTCCCTGTAGTATCATTACCCTGTGAACATTCACTGTGGTCACCACAGAAATTCCCAAATGACAAGTGGTTTCCCTGGAACTGGCTACCCTGGTTAATATCAAGCTGGCTACTGGTGAATAAGAAAAGATGCTATGAGTGAGAAAATTGACAAAAAAGTGAAGAAAAATTAGGTTGAATGAATATAACTCAATATATTAAGCTATACCCCTAGAAGAACCAGATAAATGTATGTTGCATCTGAAAAGAGAAAGAAGGAAAAAAAAAAATATCCATTGTGGAGCCAAAAGTCTTCCAAAATTTTGGTCTTATAAGGTGTGCTACCCATTGGAGCAGCAGAGGACTTGAGGAAGCATGTGATGGTATCTCCAGGGTAAACAAATCTCTCAACAACCTACAGAAAAGAACTAGAAGCACCCAACAGGCATATGCTTTATGCCTCTGGGAAGGATTTTCTTACCTTTAGGAAGAATTAAAAAGAAAACCATCATTGTTTTGTGAGTCATAGAATGAGGAATAGGATAAATAGAGTATATAAACCCACTAATCATTATGGGAAAAAATAAACAAAATAAAATATTTTGAACAAAACACCAAAGAACATCCATCCATCCATCCATCCATCCATCCATCCATCCATCCATCCATCCATCCATCCATCCATCCATCCATCCATCCATCCATATGTGTACATACACACACAAAAAAGGACCATTTCTCCTACCTTCAAGGCTGGAAAACAGAATAGATGTAGAGGCCAACAGTCCTCCTAAACTCCTTTCAAGAAGACTGTGCACACCCAGCCAGCATGTACAGTGAATGCCTTAATGAGCAAGGCCTGAAATTCCCTGTGTACTAGAAGCTGTGTTGACCTTCCAAGCAATGGTGGACTTTATCTATCTTAGATAGTCATGAAGGGCCGCCTCTGCAGTCCACACCACAAAAAACTTGCTACCTAAATGCAATATGGATGTTAATGTTCATTGTGCATGGGGAGGTGATTTATATGAATGCAGCAACATGATAATTCATGTAAAGCTGGTTTACTGAATGATGAGAAATTAAAATCCTTGAGAGTCTGATCTTTTATATCTATTACACAGTTGTAAAAAGCTTTAGCTTCTCAAAGTCCATTTCCAGGAGGTTATACACAGTATTATATTGCTAGAGAGAAACACAAATATAGAAATAGAAAACAAACAATCCATGCCTCAACTTAAGGAAATAATATAAGTGGTTAGAATAAAACAGCTTTTTTTTTTGTGGGGGCTTATCTCCCAGTAGTATGCATTTTGAATGTAAATTTGAACATCATTTCCTAAAGCAGAAAATTCCAAAGTTACAAAAATTCACCAGAGCCCTCAATACAAAGCAGAAGGTGCAATATCCTGATAAATAAACATAATGAAAAAAGTGAAATGAAAGTGATAAAACAGAGTCAAAAGAGATTCAGATGATTTTTACCAGGTAAAGGTCTTGTTCATATAATTGAAACATTTACCATTAGACCAAAGAATATTTTTCACAGATGGAATTCAAGCTATTTTTCCTCAAAATACCTCAACTGCAACATGTCACCCCTAACAACAATTCTACAGCATGTTTTTGCCTGAGGATGGCCTTTGCAATGATATATATATATATATATATATATATATACATACCCAGCAAGCAAACCCAGCTTCTTCCAGAAAGATTCTTTGCTTCTGTTTAAATGTCAAAAGTAGCCTACAAAACCAAACTGTTGCCAAACCCAGACTGTGTGAATGTCATAGTGATGCATGCTACATACATACTGTTTACTCATTTTTTATGCATGTCAAATTCTGTCAGATTCACCTTAAAGAAATGTTGCATTTCAGAAGCAGCTACCTGCAGCCTACAGTAAAATAATACTTATGCTCTGCATGGGTCAGTAGTTACCAGAGTTTCTCACTACTAGGATGAATAAAGGCACTTTGCACACCTGTTTCTCAAGTTTTAACACATCTGAGTTTCTACTACCAGAAAAAAGGCCTTATTAAAGTATTTCAGACACATTCATTCAAATTACAATTTCCCTTACTTCTATATGGAGTTATGATCACCCAATCATGTGGGTGCTTCTTGTTGTGTCCTTGGTACAGCTGTAATTTTATTTTCATGGAAAGATCTCTTGGACAGTTAACCTCCAATTTCTAAAGACCAAATTATTATATCCAGTGTTATCAGAGAGCTTGCTATGCCACTTAGTTTTACATATGAGCTTTTAAGAATTGATGTACTTCATTCTAGGTTAGCAAATTTTCAGATTGAAACCCATGGTTATATTATGTAAATCCAAAGCTGATAGTCCTGTGTCTACATGGAGCTCAATGGAATCACAGCTCCTCAGGGACAAAACGAGTGTGATTTGGTGCCCATTTATAATCATACCACTCTTATGATAATTCAACACAGTGAAATATAAAAATATCATATTCTCTCTACTGAAGAGATTATTTTTTGAATGTGTATGCCTTTAGCTTCTCCTCTTTTGGGATTTGTAAATTACTGCTTTAACTAATAAATCAACTTCTGTTAGCATCAACAAAACCCCCAAATCCTCAATCACACAAATACTTGTATTGCCTTTAGGTGGCAAGGTCTTTGAGGTGTGGGCTGCAGAGGTGACCCTTCATGATAATCTAAGATAGCTAAAGTCTACCATTAGGTGGAAGGGCAGTACACCTATCAGTGATGCCCACTGAGAGGACCAGAGACAATGGACTCTCACTGTAATACAGGAAGTTCCATTTGAACATCAGGAAACATTTTTCACTGTGAAAAAAAGTAACTTAGGTCAGGTTGACTGAGCATTGACACAGATTGCCCACAGAGGCTGTGAAGTCTCCCCCCTGGATATGTTCAAAAACCTTCTTCAACCAGAAACACTTTAAGTAATATTTTTTTTCAACCACTCATGTCCTCTGAAATTCAGTCAAACACACTGACTTTGCTGTCAGTGAATTCACCATGCTATTCATAGTGGTGATGGAGGCATCACAACAAGTTGTCAACATCTGTAGTCCCTTTGTTGGAAGCAACATGGTGCTCATGTTGATGATTTTCTCTTCTGCAATTCATTTTTTTATTCTTTTTCCCCATGTAGGGTCTTTTACAACTTTCCTTTCTTCAGTGATTTGAAGCGCCAGACTGCATCCAAGTTTACTTTGTGTGGTGCCTTTTACATGTGTCATATAATGTTTCTTTCTGTCTTTTGTTACCCCTAAAACCAATTTGTCCGCTCTAGACCTGTGCTACTTTTTAAGTGACAATTGCTGAACAGCTTATAGATGTGGGGTCTCTAGTGCTAGGAGAAGCTCAGTTAGATTTGGCAGCTCAGAAGAGATAAGGCTGTTGGAGCTGCATTTCCTCTGCTCCACATCCCCAGCTCCAACAGTAGCAAGGCTGAGTGGGATGAGCCTTGGCAGAGTGCTCCTCAGGAGTGTGTAATTTGGATTCCAGCCTTCCTGTGACCCTGTGATCCTCTGATCCTCTGAAGCTAGGCCTTTACCTGAGTGATGACTCCTGTGGTGGCCCTAGAAGGAACTAGATCAGGATTTGAGCTCACGCATCCGCTGTTGTGTCTGTCCTCCTTTGTGGGTGCAGATGAGCTTTTGCTACACAATCTCACCATCTTGTGATACATTCCTTATCACTGCAAAGTTGCACTGTCTGCACTGCATCCTGTGCCTCTGATTCTGAAAACCTCTACTGTCCTTCCAGGCAGAAATATCTCTTTCTACCTGGAAATAAAACTGCTTGTTACCTGTATATCAAATTATAATACCACACAAATATAAACAACAGTAAACCAAATGATATGTGGATACCTGATCCATAGTTAGATGCTTCCACAGTGAAATCAAGTAAGACCTGGAGACAGTTCAAGAGAAACGCACTCAGAACAGACTTGACAAACCTTTTTCTGAGCCTGGGCACACTCAGGATAAAGTTTATGGCCTGCAACTGGCAATACTGTATTATGAAGCTACATGCTTACACTTCATCACAGTAAAGCAATCAGGAACACAGGGTCCTGTGATCCAGATCACATCTTTCAGTCTACATCACTCAGTAACAGCCCCTTGAATATGCGCTCTGGAAAAACTTCTAACTGGGTAATCAACTATTCATGACTTTCCAACCTAAGAAAACTCAAGGGCATTGTTTTATGATATACAAAGATTTCTGAAATCCCCTGGATGTTGACTTTCCCCCCTATATCCTCATGCTTTATGAACTTCTCCACGCACTTTAAAGGCTGTATTCCCTGCTGCACTATGGCCTTTGGAAAACAGATCTGCGTAGATGGGTGAAGACAAACATGAAATACTTGTACATAACCTGAAGAATGTGAATCAGCACCTGTGATTCAAAGATTTGTGTCTTCATCAGTGCAGTGCTGTAGTTAATGACAGCAAATTTGGAGTATATGAATACCAAGGAAATCCAAATAATTTTACTAAAAAGATGTAAATCCCCTGTACTAGAGCTGAATGCCATGTCTTTATCAGGGAGCCATACGTTTTTACCTATCCATGTAGAGAAATGTGAGTCTGCAGATACACAGCACTAGGATGTGTCTTTCTTTCAAATTGCTTTTCAAAGTGAGCTGCACAAGGACCATGTCTATATGTGGGCAGTAGATGGAATAACTGGGCATTTATAAATCACTATTTATTGCCAGCATGCCTTGTAAAAACTCTGTGTTTTCATCAAGCTGCCTGAAGAAATACTACGAACTGCAGTACTGGTCTCTGGACAGCCACAGGGAGAGAAACTGCAATTTTTTTGATGCTCAATGATCCACATATTAAAAGACCAGGAAACAATACTGCTAATTTCCAGTAAGGTGCCAGCTACTGATTCCTTTCCTCATTTTTTCAGCATTTTTCTTCTCAAATAGTACTGATGGATGACTTAAAATGTTAGACAGAATAGTACATGACTTGTGGGAATTTGTAAAATACCTTCCTACTTGTTAAGAACATCTGTAAGGAAAAAACTCTAACATCAGACTCATAACAGAGTTTTCCAGAGCTGGAAGAAAGATTGCAATCCTAACTCTGCACTTATGTAATATCAGCAGAAAAATATGGGCAAAGATCTTTATATAGGAGTTGATATTGCCACAAGAACTCTAACTGGCAATTTGTATTTGCAAAATTTTTTGTCAGTTAATATCTCTTCTCAAAATAGGCACTGATTATTAACTTAGAAAATAGTTGAACAATTAGAAATAATGCAATATCCTACAGAACGCCTATGAACTAAGTGTAAATTCAATATTTATAAATAATGTCAGTGATTTTGATTGTTTTAAATGTCTAGATCTGAACCTTAGAGTAGACTTGCTACTTTGTCTGTCACAGGACCATAAGAAATTGACATGTGAGAGGACCTATTTAGCTTTCCATAAATAATTTTTAATAGCTTTAAAAGTAAATTAAAATATAGACTTTTTTTAATCTTTAAATAAGTGATACAACAAGACATTTTCATCTGGTTTAGTCAAGTCACATCAAATTATATCATATCACAGACTATGTTTAACTTAATGTAATGCAATACAAGTGAGATGTCTGCATCAAAATCTAAAAAAGTAATTTAAAAGAAAATTTAAAAGAAGTGAAAGAAAGTAAGAAATATAACACTTAGATTTCCTTATTCCAAACCTATCTCTGCTTTCTTGTCACAGACAGCTGCCTTTATATTCTCAGAGTAGGTTGCCGGTACTTCATATCCAGATGGTTACAAATAATACTGAAAAAAACAAACAAAAAAAACCCAAACACCAACCACACCCCCAAGCTCCTCTTTACAATTCCACTGAAATGCCACTTACTTTTTTCTTGTAATGGGTCCTGACAAGAAGATGTTCATGCTGTGTGACTTTGAAAATGCCCTTTTCTGGCAGACAGCTTTCCTGCCAGTGCTACTCTTTGCTGGCTTTAAATAACAGGAACAGGGGCCAATTTAAAGTCCAGGAATTAACTAATTTGAGGCACACAGGCTCCCCATGAAGCAATTGTTTGCTTGGATGGACATACTGTCTTCATTATTCCACAGATTTTGAAGAACTTAAATATTCAACGACTGAGGTACATTCTTTGCACTGTCAGTAACATAAGTGATGTGATTGTCCAAAAAAAAGAAAGCACATTTCTGTTTCAGAATGCATAGTGTGATATTCCAGCCCACACAGATGGGAATGCACAAAAACATACGTATATACTAGGATTAAATTATATCCTGTGGAGATGAGTTGGACGGGTTTAAAAGAAAGAGAAATTTTCAATAGCCTTTGAACAGGATACTCTGAAGATGTGAATATATGCTTTATTCATCTTCAAAATATGGAGACTCGGTCTCTGCTTCCTTTGAAGAATTTTCATATTTCTTACCCTCCCCACTAGCTGGTAGCTTGTTTTTGTTCAAATTATTGGGTAATCTTGGTACTTCTCCCCCAAGCAGTTTGTTTAAGTGTGCTAGAAATCCTTGCTACCTTTAAAGTAGATTACATATTTTTTGTTTTAACAATGAGGGAGCAATAGAAGACTAAGAAATAAAGGAAAAAAATAAAAATAAATATAACTTCTTGTGCTTTAAAGTCTATGGAATTATTCTCTAAAACTCATTTAAAAAAAAAAAAGAAAAAATATTTTTATCATTCTATATTTTAAAATTACTGATTAGTATTTATTTCAATTATTTATTTTCTTTTACTTTATTTTCCAACTATTTAATTTCTTTCCTCTAGGTTTCTGCTAGCAATACAAACTCATCTTACCATACAAATTGAGGATCTGGTACCTCAAATTTCTGAAACTGTAACCCACTTCCAAATGAAAGACTAAACCCAAAAGACTGAAATATTAAAGACAGAGCGTCATGATCTGGATTATTTAGAAGGCAAACTTTCCTAGACTAAAACTGTAGCAGTGGGAGTGTTTTAAGAGGAATAAGATCATATCCCCTAAAATTTAAGCTTTAGATGTGCTAATTAAATTTGTGTCTTAGTCTGTTTTCTAATCTAGCCTTGTCTTCCATGCACTGTACTTCCTCATGGACATCAATTTAGACTGATCTGGAGAGGAGCCTTAGGTGGGAGAGTCTTTGATAGTTTAGCATATCTAATTTGTGTTGCTGGCTGAGCACAGGTAAAATCATGGAAAGTATGCATTGCACAAGCATGTCTTAAATCCATCTTTTCCAAAAAACTGCAAGAAACCTTTGAGTTCCACTTATATCCCTTCAAGAAATTATAAGAAATCTTTCAAGAACCTACAGATGTCTGCATCTTCTCATAGAGTAGAAATTTTTCAAAGTTTAATATACTGTTGGGGATATATTTCAATCTATTTTTCCAGGTATAAGAATAGGATGGACACTTGAGACTAAGTCAAATAAGGAATAAAAATTTTCATTAAAATATGATAATATTTTTATTGGACAAACGGCACAATTTCCAGTAACTACTATGCTAGACTGAACAGACACTTTAGTTAAACAGAAGGAGAGAAGGAGAAACAGACATGCAGACAGATGATCTGATAACTCTGCCAACTGCTTACTCACTTCTTTTAATAACACCTAAAAGTAACAATCTGCCGTCTAACTAACAGTATCCGATTTCATTCTGTAATTTTCTCAATGGGTATGTTGCATCGTATTAAAATACTTAGATATAAATCTGTGGTCCTGATGACCTGTGTTTGATTTAGAAAAAAAAATAAAAAAGGCATTTTGTTTTGCTGATATGCTCAGATAGCTCCTGGCTTTCTATTAACAGAATCAGAGACCACAGGGCTGTATTATTAGATCAGTACAAATAAACTAGCTTTATTGACAAGGTTTGAGTCACATTATATTGTTACAATATATTGATTTTGATACCAGTATCGCAGAATGGCTGAGGTTGGAAGGGACCTCTGGAGGCTGCTGGGTCCAGCCACCTTGCTCAAGCAGGGCCACCTAGATCAGGCTGCCCAGAGCAATGTCCAGATGGGTTTTGGAACACATCCAAGGCAGGAGACTCCACAGACTCCTGGGGCATTCTGTGCCAGTGCTCAGCCACCCAGACCTCAGTCACTTTTTTCACAGTGAAAGGTGTTTCCTGATGTTCAGGTGGAACTTTGGGTATTTCAGTGAGAGTCCATTGCCTCTGGTCCTCTCCCTGAGCATCACTGAAGAGATCCTGGCTCTATCTTCTTCACACCAAGCACTTCCCTTCAAGCACTTATGTATATTGATAAGATTACCCCGAGCCTTCTTTTCTTTAGGTTAAAGAGTCACAGCTTCTCTCAGCCTTTCTTCATATGTCAGTTGCTCCAGTCCCTTCATGTTTTTCGTGGCTCTTTGCTCATTTTTCTCCAGTATATCCATGCTTCTCTTGGACTAAGGAGCTCAGAACAGGACATATGTGTGGCCTCAGCAACACTGAGTAGAGAATATGCACAGACAAGATGTAATGGTATATTACTTACCCAGCTTCATTAAAACACCAGCATCACAGGACAGAATACATCCTTGCATCATTTCAAGCCCTTGGGATGAAGATAAAACTTCTGTGTGGGTGCCACTATGCATCCATGTGTTCCCATGAATGCACATGTATTCCTGTTATTGTATGTCTGTTTCCAGTAAACCACTCAATGACCACAGTTCTCCTGTATAATTTCAGTTGAGATAAATGGTGAAAGGTTAAAGTATGAAATTAATATGCTGATCATAAAAATTATCTCTCAGTTATGAAACGAATGTTAAATATCCATTTTGCCTCCACAAAAGAGTTGAAATCTGAGCTTTAATCTACTCAGAACCACAGTAATCCACACAAGTAAGTTTAATATTAGGAATACTCTTACTGTAGAGACATCTTAAAAAAAAAACAACTCATCAAAGTCCAAACACCAAAACTCCAAAAGAATCAAGCATGAAATACCCTAAATACATTGCTAAACAAACTTATTTTTAAACAGCTGAAATAACTGTACTGTATTGTAAATTCAATATTATTGAATTCTCTAAAGGAAGTGAAGGAGATATTTTTCCTCTCCTCTTGATATAATGATTTCTTGCTGGTGGTCTACCCACCAGAATGCACACACACAAGTTTTAATATCATATCTGTTCAAAGTTTCAATGGCTTCAGGAAGGATGAGGTAAAACAACTCTAGCTGTTTAGAAGCTAGCAATTTTTATTCACTAAAAACACCTAAATTTCATTTATGGTCAGTAAATAGAGACACCAACCAGATTGACAGTAGCCTAAAATCAGTGTAGAAGTTCTGTATTGCGCAATAATTTCTAGAGGTCCATATTTAGTGCAGAAGAAACCTTCATAAACTACTTAAATGCTTAATTTTTAGACGGTAGCAAGATTTTAAGATGATAGAAGTTAAGTAACATTAATCTCATTATTACTTTCTTCTTAGATGTATCTTGCTTGTTACAAGTATCCTTATGTGGAAGGACAGAACTGGAAGCAATCTCAAAAGCTACAGCATCCCTTCCTTTTTTTCCAAACCCTTTTCATTAGCAAGCTCCAAGCACTTGAAGCAATTCAATGTATTTCTTTACTTCAGAATCTGATCAAAAGCCCAAAGTCATTTGAAGGCATCCTGATAATTCAATGGGCTATAAATCCTATTGTGATTTCCTCTATTATGCTCATTGCTTTTTTTCTTATTTGGGATACTAAAGACTGGGAAAAAATTGTTATCTTAAACTACTATTTCAGTTCCTCTGCAACAAATAACTTGAAAAATGATAAAATTTATGAGTTGGGTTTCTTTTTCATTTAGATTTTCTTTTTAAGATGAACATAATATACCCACATTGACAGTGATAAAATGTAATGGAATACTTTCTTTGCTATGATAAATGAGACTCAAAAATAACCTTTTCAATCAGAATTTTTTCACTACACTGTAAAATTTACTTATTTACTTATTAGAGGCATTATAAACTATCCGTATGTACTTTAAGTGGATAATGGTCTGAATGGTGAGCTGTAGTTAAGATATTGATATATCAGCTCAAAACATTTTTTTATTAAAAATCCTTTTATATTATCTACTGTTTTGTTCTCTCATTTGAGGCAAAAAACTTCTTAAATAAGGTAGCATTTTCACTGCTGAAACAGAGTTATGGAGGAGAAATATATTTGGACTCCATTATTTCTCCACATAAATTTGGAAGAAAAAATCCAAGACATTTTGGCTTGATTTGAAACTCGGATGTTCATTTGATAAAATGTTCATAGCACTCCTGCTGAAATGAAGCTACACTGGCGAGCCTAGTAGCAGATCTGTCCTTATTGTTATATTTCCCAAGCTATTGGTAGTACAGGGCTTTTTTAATAGATGAAAAGGTGAATTTCTTTGCTTTGTTAAGTTTTTGTTCATAAAAGTCTGTTAAGGTTGAGGAAGGCTTTCATCTTTCTTAGTGATAGAGAATATGAGACATGGATCATTAGACTGAAATACAGTAATAAAAAGTTGATAGTAGTTTCTCTAAGCCAAAAGAAAATAAGGCATGAAATAAGATTAAATATTCTGAAATACCTAAATAACTTAGGAACCTAAAATCAGTGTTTAGATATATGTTATTTTACCTTGGATCCTATATAGATCTGGAAAACAAGAATACTCACTTCTTTCTATTGGTCTCTGAATAGCCATTCTGGATTCCCTGAATGGGACTCATCTCATCTTCCTTAAACATCTACATTGAATCTGAATTAATAAACCAGGGCTCTCTTTATAGTTGGTAGAGAATAATAGGCACTCTCAGGGCGCAGATCATCTGACCTACTTCAGATGCCTATTTTAGGATAAGAAGAATTGTGACCTAGAAGTGCCTGTTTCTCTTCTTTGACTTCTAGGGAGCCTGAAGTGATTAGCTCAGCTGCAGACAGTCTTAATGTGTACATTCAGCCAAATTAATTCCTCCTTTTTTCTGTGATTTATATCTTTGGGAATTTTGTGTACCAAAGTACTTATCCATGCTTATCTGACTTTCTTCATGGAAAAAAATAAAATCTATCTGTGCAAAAACATTTCTTGCATTACCACTCATGTTAGTGCTTTTCACCTTATTACTAAAAATAGAATTAATTTGAAAAGGGATAAAATATAGCAATATAATTCCATATTTAGTCAAGAGAACAAGCCTCTTAAAATAAAATGCAAGTTATTGGAGCTCAAACACAACATGACTTTATAAGTTACGATTAAAAACAAATAGGCTAAACACCCAGCTGCAGGTATTCCTGGAGGAGATAATGAAGGATTATCTCTCTTTCACCTAACACCCCATTATCTTTCTTAGCTCTGGTTCCCAAAAGTCACATGCCAAAATCTACATTAAGAGCAAATCCCATTAAAAAAAAAACAAAACAAAAGCCAAACAAAAAAACAACATAAAAACCCCCAAACAGCAGGGAAGAATATACCTAACTTGTGGGGAGCTCTACCTGTGTACTTTTACTCACTGGTTGATGCAATGGAGTTGTGATCACCACTTGCTCTGACTGACACAGCAGGAAGGGCCATCTGTGATACCCTTTCACTTCAGGCT
Organism: Pseudopodoces humilis; assembly: GCF_049639895.1. Lineage (NCBI taxonomy): Eukaryota > Metazoa > Chordata > Aves > Passeriformes > Paridae > Pseudopodoces > Pseudopodoces humilis. Next base: position 57,576,677 of record NC_142201.1, on the reverse strand, counting down.
GCAACTGTATCTAGGAAGCTTTGGAAGAAAAAGCCAGAGGAGGGAGGTGAACACGGTTATATTTAAGTACTAAAGATAACCTTGTACTTTTTTTTGTGTCTTTTTTCATACATACACCATTGTTTATAACCTATTTTTCATTGGTCCAACTATTTATATACAAGAGAAGTGAGCCAACAATGAATTTCTGAGGCAGGATGTACTACCTGCGTCAAGCAGCACATTAAATCAATTAATGTGGCTGCATTTACAACTTGCTAACTATCCTGAGGAAGATCTCTGACAGGAACTTGTGTATGGGGGATTTTAAAGTTACTAAACACCACTACTTAGTCAATATCTAAGTTGAAAGTAAGATGGTAAAGAAAAAAGCTAAGCAGACCTAGAAAACTTGCAGAATTTAGGAAAGTTATGTCAAAGAGTTTAAAAAAAATGAGAGTCTGCTTTTCTGAGCTTTTGTCTTTCAAATTATTTTTATACTTTCATAATTTATTTCTGTATTTATTTCTGTATTATTTATTTATTTATTTATTTATTTTAAAGATCACTTCTATTTAATTTCCATGGTTTTTTCTCCTTCCTCTCATATCCAAGTTTCTTTCCCTTTGTTCAGCTCCACCTGCTTACTGGAAGGACATTTTTATGTTTGCCTGCTTCACTCTTTGGTTTACTGACTCTTGATTTTGTACTGAATGAGATCTGGGGATGGGACAATGCTTTCTACCCTGCCTTAGTTTCCATGGAAAAGAAAGCATGGTGGAAGCCACTGCACTCATCAAAGAGTTCAGTCTACAACTCAGAATTTACTGTTTCAGCAATATGTGTGACCAGACAACAAACCGAACAAGCAGAGAAAAATCTGTATATCCTTCCAAGAATTTTTTTTTCATTTTTGAAATTTCATCTATAGTCACTGCTTGCAGCTAATACTCAGACCCCTCAGATCATGTAGCTGTCATAAAAGTCAGTACTTATGTTATACTCAATCTTTATTTGTTTGAGAAAAGTATATATTGCAGCTTTATTTGAAGGCAACTACAGAGCTGTATTGCTTTCTTATCTCCCCCTGGAATGAAATAGAATAAGAATTTCTGTCCTTTCTCTTTTTCTAATCCAAATATATTTGTTAAAAAATGTTTTACTGTTTTAATGATGAATAAGCTAGTATAATCCAAAACTTACTGATATTCATAATGGAATGTACACACATGAATTGTTTCTGTAATGTTTTTCTGTGATCTGAGGTTTTATGTATAAAAAGAACAAAAGACATGCCCTGTTAAAAATAAATAATCTAAATCTGAGGTTGGAGATTTATTTTTCCATGAAATCACAAATCCTATATATACAGGAACACTATATGTGCAGGAATCTACTATAGATAACTGAGCCAGGACAATGATGTCAGTGAGTTAGTCTCATTATCATCAAAATCAACTGCCCTTGTCCTAATGGGGGTCCTCAACTTCTTTAATGTTAACTGGGGACACCACACAGCTGGCACAAACAGGTCCAGAAGGTTCCTAAAATACTTGTGTGAAAACTTCATGCAGGGAGCTGACAAGGGAAAATAACCGCCTTGTTAGCAGAGGGGGGTCTCTGAAGTGAAGGGGATGATCCCTGGCTGTCTTGAACAGAGTGACTATGAAGCAAATGAATTTAAAATGTCTGTTGACAGGAGGAAAAGTGCCAGCAAGACTTCAAACCTGGGTATGAAGAAAGCAGACTTTGGGGTGCTCAGGGAACTAGTGAGTAAAGTTCCCTGGGAAAATGCTCTTGAAGGTTCTGGCATCCATCAGTGCCAGTCATTTTAAGCACCACCTACAAAGGACACAGGAATAGGCAATTCCAAAACATCAGAAGTCAAGCAGTTGAGGGAGAAGGATGGCTTGGATGAGCATGGTTCTTTTGTAGCTAATGCAAAAAAAAAAAGGTGTATGCCCAGTGGAATTGGTCAGAGCACCAAGCCTAAGAGTTCAAGATGCATTTAGACAACTGTCTCAGGCATGTGGTGTGCTTCTTGGGGCTGTCTGTGCAGGGCCAGGAGTTGAGTTTTGATGACCCTTGTGGCTCCCTTCCAGTTTAGGATATTCCATGATTCTATGCATTTATAGAACAATTTAGGTTTAAAGCAGAGTACAAGCAAAACATATTCTTCTAGAATCCTATCCCTGGAAACTTTCCCTTGCTTAGCACTGATTCCTATCAATAATATCCTTAAGGAAATACATCCATCTTCCCCTTGCTTCCTCTTTGAAGGTTTGAGATGGATTCTGTACAAATGATCCCTTATTTTCCGGAAAAGGTGACAATCCTTTTTTCTTTCAATACTATTAGTCCAGTGTTGCTTTTAGTCCCATTTAAATAGAAATTTATTTCTTTGAGAAGTGGAAGGAAAATGTTATCATTTCCTCATAGTAAATTATACACATTGCCTTGGGAAATAGCATTTTTGTGAATAATCAGGAAACAGGGGCTGGTGGTTAAATGTGTTTGGGTCTCTGTCATTTCTTTGCCCCCTGTTTAAGTGACAGTGCTGGCAGAAGTTGTAAAGCCACTTTTTAACTAGTCTAAAAGATGAACCTAAATATCCACAAAAAGAAAGTATCCACAACTCGAAATGAGTTGGCAACCAAAATCTTACTTGAAAAGGCTTGTCAAGCCTAGCCATTCAATTACATTAATCCTTCTTAAATTCTTTTAATAGGGGAATTATTGCTATTATAAACTGGGGAAAAGAAATCTGTGTGCAGAGTTGGAGACAATGTAATCAATAATGAAACTTGCATCCTGCCTCCTTTGTTAATCACTGTTGAAACTCGAGGGAAAGAATAAAGCAGTATCAGTAACCATATATCAAATGCACAGCTAAATAACATTATCCCTGGCCAAACCCATGCTGATGTTTTTCTGTCTAGGTATTTGCTCTATAACTAATTGGACAGCCAGTTTAACATCTTTATGAATGAGATAATTTAGGATGTTTTCTTACTGCTTAGAATCAATAAAAAAGAAAAACACTTTTTTTTTGCTTTAAATTGATTTAATTAAATGCCTCACCATTTAACCTCAAAAACTAAATAAACAAAATACTTTAGGGAATGGCTTCCTATATTTTCCCTTTATGAGTAACGACTTAGTATTTCTCAGATTTTTAAATTGTATTTGCATTTTTTATTTTTTAACAGCTTCTTTGAATTACATCAGTCTGTAAAAAAATTGCATTTGTCAGAGATATTGTATTTGTCCTCATTGAAAACATGTCATCCACTTGCTGTACCATTGCATACAGTTAGCACACCCTAAATGAATCACTTAATGTATGTTTGTACTCTCAGTCCATTTTCTATCCTGTTCAGGTTCCTCTGAGCAACATTCATGCCCTCCCATATTGACTACTCCACAAAATTTGGTGTTTCCTCCCTGGAATACACTCATCTCAGACAGCATTAATAAAAGGTTTGGCCCCATTATCGATACTCAAGGGAAAACATTGTGAACTGACCTCCAGCTGGACTTTGTATCTGCTGATTACTACTTCTGAATTCTGATTGCCAGCCCACACTTACCCATGTCACCAGAAGTCCCATCATAAAAGACTATGTTGCTACTGAAGCACAATCTTTTCTTGGTAAATCTGTGCTGTTTGCAATCACCTTACCCTTTTTCAGGTGCCAGATAATAGCTTTTAGAACATTTGCTCCATCACCTTCCAAGGGGCAGAGGTGAGGTTTATTGGCACATAGGTAGGTGGATATGATGTTTACATGTCAAAGTTTTAGTAGTGGAGGTCCTGCAGAGGTGGCTTGGAGAAAGCCAGTTCCAGCTAGCTCTAAGAGAAACCTGCCACTGGCCAAAGCTGAGACAGTCAGTGCCTCTCTAACATATTTAAGAAAGGGTAAAAAACTGTATTTCAACAGCTCATAGAGAGAGGAGTGAGAATATATGAGAGAAACAGCTCTGCAGACACCAAATTCAGTAAAGAAATAAACAAACAAAAGGTGAATTATGGCTCAAATTTTTCATCATCAACAGACAAACCATCCTCATGGACAAACTGTCCTGCAGTTGTCCAGACATGAAGAACTTTCTGTCTGAAAATAGGAATATCCATGTCTGTCTATCTCTATCTGAAACCTGTGGGTTCTAGTCATTACTGGGATAGAATCTTCAGGGGATTCGAACAGGAAATACGGTATCTGTAAAGTGTCAGTAGCTGCCTTGTGAAATAAGGCAAGGAAAAGACCAAACCAAAATAGCCACCTCCTCTCCACCCAATTTATTATTTTAATGTACATGTGAGTAGTAATAATAATAATGATAATAATAATAATAGTAATAATAATGATGATGTTGCATCAAGAACAAAAGAGATAATGCAAGTGATGAATACACCTAAATTTGAGGTTCTGCAGAAGCAGCCTAAGGCTTTATACATCCAAGTTAACTCTACCTAGAGGAATCGTATGAGACCATATAGGAAAGTAGTGAATTGCTAGAGAGGTGGTGATGCCTGAAAATTGCTGCTCTAAATCAGTTAAGCAGTAGTAAATCTGGTGAGTAACTACCACCACCTAAAGCAAAACCTTGGTGGTGAGACTGAGATATCCACTTTCCTGCTAAACTGATTATATGACACAAAAATTTTTATGCATGAAGACGAGCATAGATACAAACTGAAAATTCAAGTTTATGACATAAGGTTTTGTAGTCAAATGAAAACTAGATGGCAGAATACCTCTCTTTCAATGGTTTTAATATGAAACTGGGTAGATTCATACTGGACATAAGGAAGATATTTTTATGATGAGGGTTGTGAGATGCTGGAACCTGTTGTAGATGCCCTACCTCTGGAGGTGTTCAAGGCCATATTGAATGGGGATTCGGGAAACCTGATCTTTTGAAAGATGTCCCTACCCCTGGCAGGTGGGTTGGAACTTTAACGTCCTTTCCAACCCAAACCATTCCGTGATTCATACTGTGATTCTCTTCTGGTTTGTTTGGTTAGTGGATTTGGTTTGTTTGTGTATTTGTGGTGATGGTTTGTTTGTTATCAAGCCTCTAAAAAGTTCCTTTGCCTTGAAAATATTTGGGTTCTTTATGACAAAACTAATTTCCATTAAATCTGACCAGCTACAAGTATACAACTATGACACGGAGAGGACAGTTAGGTGGTTTTATATATACCAACCCACTGAGGTACACTACATGGGAAAAATGACAAATAAGAAAATAAATGATAAAATTATCTGCAAATATCAGCTAGTAAGAAAAAAAACCAAAAAAACAGCTCTAACTGGTGGATCAAAGGCCTCTTTTGTGACAGATAACATTCTGAAAAGAAATGCATAGAGACTAGAAGAATAAGATTTCCTTCAGCTGGAAGCATTCCAAACTGATATATTAGGTCATTTTCAATACCCAAGTTGGATTAGTGTTTGCCATAATCCTCAGAAGAAAGAGATACTTCAGAGATATGTTAAAAGAAAAATTACAATGGAACTTTGAGAAACAAAAGAACAAAGAAAATCAAAATTACTAATATGAAGTAGATATTTAACAGCCCTTTTGTCTGAATACTGAAGTTTATCAAAACATGAGCCTAAGAAGATGAGGAAAGACTTGCAGATGGGGGGAATCAAACTCTTCCTATGCCTGGATATAGCAATAGTTACAGATTTAACCTATTAAGTGTGAGACTGCATATGAACAAAGGAAATAAATTTGGGACAGCTTATATATGTAGATAGAAAGCTTTTCTGGCATCTGAAGTTTTTAGTGAAAAAATGAACTTAAATCATTGAATGATTTAAAATTAATTGTAAAAACACTTGGAAAAATATTTGGAGACAAGGGCAGCAGGAAGGACATTCATGGAAGTCTGATTTTAAAATCTGCCATTTATGATAAGTGATTTTTTTATGAAAATATATTTCGACATCAGTCCAGATGATCAGTCTGAATAACTGACATTCTGCTTTTGACCCTGGGAAATACCAGTGTAACTAAAAAAGCACCAAAATAATAACTCGTAATTTAAAATACAATTATGATTAACAGGAAAAACAAACAAACAAACAAACAAAAAACAACCCACAAAAAACAAGAAAAAACCCAAAAAAACCAAAACACCAAAACTATTTTTCTCTGTATCCTTTTGAATTCCAGAGTTACTCTGAAATTTTGCTTTGCTAAGATGAAGTGCAAACTCAGAGCTAAATTTAATGAAAATAAAAAGTGGAAAAATATCTAAAAAATAAAACAAGTTAACATGGAGACTGTCATGAATAATGTTAGATCCTATAAAGGAAGCCCTTAAACTATTTTGTTTCTACAATTGGCAACTTGATTTTATCTGTCTGAGAACTACCATTAACTTAAAAAACTTACTAGGTTTACAAGGAGGAACAAGAAGAATGGCAAACTTCTTAATTTTCCTCATACATTTCATTTTATTTTATTTTTTTTTATTTTATTATTGCGTGGTTCAGAATTCACATACTTAAGCCTTAAATTTTATACTGGGCTTAAGGTATAATTTAGTAACTAAACCAAGTGTTCAGAGGTGTAGCTATTAAATTAGATTGTCTAAGAATATAACAAGAAGCGGAATTTTCTCAAATGTATTCTGAAATCATCTGAGATTGAAGAAAAACACTGAAATAAAATAGTTGATTTTTTAAAATGTAACTATAAATTGCTTTCTTATTTCAAGTTTCAGAATTAGTGCTTTATAAATATCTGCCTATCAGTATGATCAATAGCATGGTTGAATTCAAATAAACCAGGAAAACCCTTCAGCATAGTGAGCTTTTAGCAATATTGATATTCATGGATGTAACCCATATGTTCAATAGCAATAGAAAGAACTAGAGAAAGTGTCACTCTCCTCAGACCAAAAGGAGGAAGAAATATATTGAAAAACCCATGGATAAACCCATTGCAATAAGTGAGAATTTAGGCTGGAAAATGGTGAAAGCAACAAGTAATTTAATACAGACAGGATAAGACATGGATGCAGCAGAAGATGCAGAAATAGAAGAGAAATCCTAAGTTCCATGTCCATAAATGGAAACAAAAAATTGAGCATGCTATTAGAAAAGGAAATATGCATTTTTATATAATGTTCCTAGAAGTAAACTTAATGAATATTTTTATTTCATAAGCATATAAAGAAAATACCCTTCAAAATTACTTGAAAAGTAAGTTAATGATGTGTTTTAATTAGAGTTCTTTTGTTTGGGGTTGCTTTTTTTTAGGGGGAAGTTCTGTCTGAAAAAGAAGTCAAATTAACAGTGAAAATATTGGGTTTATGTTCGTTAAATTTTTAAATGATCAAATGCCAGATTAACACTACTGTCATACAGCATAACGTCAATAAAATGGGTCTATTGCCCCTCTCATATTTCCTAAATACTATGACTGATATATCTTTTATACCTACTACAAAACTTTTGAATTCGAATATTGCTACTTTTGTGGGTTTTGGGAACTCATTTTTCCTCTATAGTGCAGTACTTATCAGGAGTTGAATTATTTTTCAAGTGTCAGATGAATGTTTTTGGAGTATGCAAGGCAAAAGCTGCAGCAACTATAGTGGACTTTTTCATGTGGTTTGCTCTTCAGTAGAAACTTTCTGCTTTGGATATATGTTGCTTTGTTAGATGGCAGCTAAAAAAATACCAACCAAGGTATCTTTCAAAGCTATTTAAAAATATAAAAGTTGAATAAAGGTTTGGTCTGTTGTTGTTTGTTTTGTCACTTGTAATAAAATTGAAACTTGTGTACACAGTTCCAGGAAATAGTGACACTACTCACTGAGATAAAAACCTGTATGTTTAAGAAAAATGCACTCTTCAATGCTCTTATTCTTGAAGAAAGTTGTTCAAGTGAATTCCCAGACTCAGACACTATTTAAATTACTGTAGACTTAAACTTTGCTCAAGATTGCAGCACCACTCAGCTGTTTGAAGGTTCAAATGCAATGATAGGTGCTTCTTTTTCCCGCCTCCCACTGGGGATCTTATTTCATACAGTGCCTGAAGCTACCCCCTACAACAATGCACTTGGTAAAATAAAGAAGACATCTCTCAAGTTACCTGTCTTGCTCTCCACTTGAGCCTTATGACTGAGAGACACAGATTAAGTGAAAAGAAGTAATGAGGGACCCTGGGGAAAGGTGAAAAGAACAAGGAATTTGGTACATTTAGAGGACCTACAGACTCACAGACAGGTCACGGAAGTTGTATAAAGATAAAAATTGGCTTGTAGATGTTCAGCAAAGTGATGGTTGAAGATGTAGGGAAGGTAGGGAAAGAAGATGCTAGTTCACAGGAGCTAGTTAAATGAACAAGATACCTACCACTGGGTAGAAACAGAGCGTAATAATCAAAGACAGAATTTAAAAGTGGATACAGAGAACCATGATGCTATAAAAATTATCAACTATGTTATTGCAATTTGGTTTTGGATTTGATTGATAACACGCATATTTAGTATGCATTCATTGTAAAATGCATTGGTTTTATACTGTACATGCTATTCCTCTTAACTAGTTTCAGAAGTCTAAAAGTTAGCCATTAAAGTGTCACTAAGTCATCAAATGTCAAAGTCAATGAAGAAAAATAATCATGACTGAAGTGTGATTTAGATGTTCTATTTTGAATAGTTATCGTAGGATGATACAAGTCACCTTTTGGAAGTCTTAAGCATTTTAAATGCAAAATTCAGCCAGAGGAACTTTATCCAAGGAAACAAGCTCTTCTAATATGTAAATGGTGTGGATACTTTAGTAAGTAACTAAATAAAATTGTGTCAAATCAACTCCCTTAAAGCTAAAAGTAAGAATTGTTGTACTTCTTTGGTGATCCATATTTACTATTTAATCAGAGATGTTGACAAAAAATTCTTTACACAGAAAGTAATTTGTATTTCTTGCTGTGTTTTCATTCTTCTGTAAAGAAAGCTTAAAATATAAAACATTAAATAGACACAGGTGACCAACCTAAAGGAGCTCAGAGGCCAGCATAGAAGTTTATGTAAGCATGGGCAGATTTTCATTTCATTTCTATAAGAAATACTGGTTAAAGACTTCCAGAGTGACTTTTCTACTCATTGACCCTGAACATGTCGAAACACAGCGTGCTGAGTTAACCTTGGCTGGGCATCTGGTGCCCATCAAAGCCATTCTGTGACTCCCCTCATCAGCTTGACAGGGGACAGAGAACATAACAAATGGATCTTGAGCTAGGGACAAGGCGACATCCCTCATCAATCACTGTCACAGGCAAAACACACTTGCCTTGGGGAGATTAATTTAATTTTATGACCAATCAAAATCAGAGTAATGAAAAATAAAAGGTAAATCTTGGATCATTTTCCCCCAACCCTCCCTTCTTCTTGGGTTCAGCTTCACTCCCGATTTGTCTATCTGCTCTGTGGTACAGGGGAATGGGAAATGGAGGTTGTAGTCTGCTCATCACAAGATGCAGTCATCAGTGAGTTCATCATCAGTCTCTGCCACTCCTTCCTCCTCTAGGGGAGGAACCCTCATACCCTTCTTCCACTCCAGTGTTCAGTCCCACCCATGGGAGATAGTCCTCCCTGAAGTTCTCCCACTTTGATCCTTCTCTTCTTCATGAATAGCTCCATCATGGATGCCTCTCAGTGTGCGCTCCCCTCTCCACAGGGCCACAGCTCCTGATGGGAATCTACTCCAGCGTGGGCTTCCCATCTGGTCACAGCCTTCTTCAGGCACCCATCTGCTCTAACACAGGATCCTCCACAGGCTGCAGATGGATATATGCTCCCTCATGGACTTCCATAGGCTGCAGAGGGACAGTGTTTCATCATGGTCTTCACCACAGTAAGGGAATCTCGCACCTTGGAGCACCTTCTCTCCCTCCTGTTTCACTAACCTTGGTGTGTGCAGGGTTGTTCCTTCCACACATTCTCACTCTCTTCAGGCTGTTCTTTGTTCTTCAAGTTTTAACACCTCTGTTTTTCTAACTCTATCATCGCAGAGGTGCCGCCACCATCACGGATGGGCTCAGCCTTGAAGCCAGATGGCATTGGATCTTTCAGACACAGGGGAAACTTCTGACAACTTTTCACAGAAACGACCCCTCATTCCCTCCAAGCAAAACCTTGCAATACAAACCTAATGCTGAATAGTGTAAAAGTGATGTGACTACCAGTTTTGTAGACCAGTATAAAAAAAAGTCTGAAGAATAATTATGCTTCTAGGCATAATCATACAGAAAAATGTTATTTTGTTTATCTCTTTCAACCCTATAAGCTGATGTGGATACAAGGAACTATCTTGTCATATCAAATATCTAGTGACAATACCATCCTATCTGGAGTACAAATAGAGGTATCTTGAGCTATTTCTCATTTACAGTTCTTCTCTTTGACCCTCAAAGCATGGATGTGTGAGCAATGGGAACTAATCTTTACTTGGTGTATTTGTAAATTTCCCAAAGAGCTCACACAAGGAGCCGTGTTTTTAGTGTTGTGGTCTGAAATGCATATCCTTCTAACGAGAAATTTGGAAAGGTTTCTGATGAAGAAGCAAAGACAGGAAGAAGAAAGGGACTCCAGTTGAACAGGACTTACTATCTGGTACTCTCTCCATCTCATTTGCAAGAAGAATGCTTATATTTTCCAGTGTTCTGTGCAGGAATAATGTTTGGCTTTGCAGTCTTTTTCACCACAGCGATAGTGCTATCAGCATAGTGCAATTTCATCCTCAAGATTCTTGAGGATTCTGTGGACTTTTTTGTTGATTTTCTATTTGGGTTTTTTGGGGGAGGGTTTATTTGCTTTGTTGATGTTATTTTTGTTGCTTGTTTTTTTCTGTTTCTTCTATTTTAAAATTATTCCATGATTGTAGTGCAGCAATAAGAAAAGGCAAAGATTTGTGTCCCTGCAATGCAACACTAAAAAATAGGTGGGAGGCTACTTAGCACTGATAAATGTTGACTAAGCCTCTGCTATATAAAAACCTTGAAAATACATCATAAAAGTGTATTAATCAATTCTCCACTCCTGTAAAGAAAGCAGAAAACTGAAAAATGGAAATTCCCTTTGTTTCTCATGCCTAGTTTGTGCAGAAAAAGAAGAAATTTGTATTATGTGGAAGGATACCATGTGTTTTCCTTCTATTGAAATCCATATTTTAAGGATTTTTTTTCCTTGTAAAAACATTGTAACTGCAGTACTGACAAGATCAATGTCAGGTTGTATTTTCTGCTGTACAAGTATCACTCAGGCAAATTAGTTTTGCCGTAGGGGCTAAGCTGCCCACCTAGTTTTCTGAAAACTTTTCTTTCCTGAATCAGCATTTCTTTTGTTCACATGGCACATCCTATCTGTTTTTGTCCTTTCCTTGCCATTCCCATTTTTTAACTCCATGTCTTTATCCGATTCACCTGGAGAAATAAATCTGCTTCTAATTTTTTTTTTTTTTTTTAATTTAAGATACCTACTTGACTCTCCTTGTCCCCATTTAAGTTTTCCTTTTAATTCAGTTACCATAACAACACATCTGTGAAATATGGGGCATTGCAATCACCACCTTACAAATGAGAAATTTATGCATGGTGATTACATGCATAGAAACAGATCGTGGGAAACACAGCAGAGACAAAGTACTTCCTGGTTATTTTTTGACTCAAAATCACTTAATGGTCAACTGTATGAAGTTTTCCCTCAGTTGTTTTGCAGACAATACCTAGTTGTGTCATAGCATTGATCTGTTGGAGAACAGGGAAGCTCTGCACCTCAAAAAACCAGGACCAGGAAAGTCACTGTCCTGCTGTACTTGGCACTGGTGAGGCCATACCTCCAGTCCTGTGTTAAGTTCTGGGCCTCTCACTATAAGAAAAATATGGAGGTGCTGGAGCAGGTTTGGAGAAGGACAACAAAGCTGGTCAAGGATCTGCAGCACAAGCCTTACACGGTGTGCCTGGGAGAACTGGGGTTGTTTAGCCTGGAGGAGGCTCAGAAGTGACCTTATGGCTCTCTACAACTACCTGAAAGGAGTTTGTAGGAAGGTTAGGGTCAACCCCTTCTCTAAGATAACAAATGACAAGAATAAACAGCCTCAAGTTACACCAGGGAAAGTACAAATTTGATATGAGAAAAAAAAAAAATCACTGAAAGAGTGATTAAGCATTGGAATAAGTTGCCCAGCTAGATGATCGAGTCTTCTGGAAGCATTCAAGAAATGATTGGAAGTGTTATGCTTAATGCTTAATCTTGTCTCTGTGCTATGGTCTAGATGACAGGGTGGCATTCAGCCAAAGGTTTGACTTGATGAACTTGGAGTTGTTTTCCAACCGTAGTTATTCTATGCTTCTACTCTATTAACATTTTTGGTTAAACCCCCAAAATTGTTACATATGAAAGTAACTTTTTTTGTTTAATTCAATGACGCTAACTTGGAGCATGTTCTCACAGAGAGCAGTAACTGGCAGAATATTGTTGACTGCTACTAGGTCATGATTTCTCTCAGAAGATAATAGACCATGAAGTGTAAGGTTGAAGAAGTTGGTTAGGATACTGGTTTGAGAAAGGGAACTGGTTTGAGAAGAGGCTGAAGTTAATGATCTGAGGACAGAATAAGGAAGTTAGAACCTGGAGGAACTATCAAAAAAACCAAGTCATCTGGCAAGGCAGTAGACAATAAAGGGAGTGGGAGAAAAAAAATCAAGATTTATGCAAGTTGAGAGAAAAATGACAACTTAAAAACAATGTATTTTGGATTTTTTTTAACTTTGATGAAATATGATAGTAAATTACATTAAACAATGTATTTTTCTAGCAGAAGGCAAGCCTTGAACTATTTGATGGTCACCACAGGGAATGTCGTGGCTTTTGTTGTTTTTTCAAACTAGATGTACTTGACTAGCCACATATGTGCAGTCGTTTTATACAAATTCAGCTGAAAACATTTTTAGACCATAAAATGCAATGCTTAATGAAGAGAATTTAAGTATGAGAGCCCTTGGTTACGAGTTTGTGGATTTTATTGAATAAATAATTTCATCAGAGAAACCATGCAAATGTACCCAGCTTTGATCATTCCAGATAAGGGTAATTTGCTATATTTGCAAGAAAGATTTATTTTTCTAATATTTGATGGCAGGTTTCACTTTGGAATCTATGAAAACAGAAAAATGCTGAGATATACAGATGAGTTTCTGCCTCATGAAATACATTAAACACAGACATAAATGTCATCATTTATGTGGCTCAAATTTTGCAATCTATCTGATCTTCATGTGGTCTCTGGGTCATATGTAGCCTCTCTAAAGCAAAGGAATTCTTGATAATATATAAATTAACCCAGTTGCACTTTCTGCAGTGTGTTCCCCGGTGGAATAAGGGAAGATAGCGAGCCCAAGGATTAGGGGAAATATTGTGACCCAAAAAGCAGAGTGCTTCTATGAGAAGGAATTACAGAATCACAGAATGACAGAATGGTTAGGGACAGAAGGGACCTCTAAGGATCATAAAATTCAGTGTTTACATGCAGAAATTAAAAACTACTACTATCTTTTTAATCACTGGAAAATTATGGAGAAAACACATTTTTATTTGTACTGATTCCAAAGTAATCATATTCACAATATAAGATAAAATTAATTAGAATAAGTAGATGAAAATTTAAGTGTGGCAATAAGCCTTAACTTTTAGATCATACTGCACATGTTACACACAAAAGATGACAGTGAAGGGTCAGTAAAACAAATAAGTCTGAAGGTAAGAAACAATGCATGACTATTTTGCACACATAGGAGTTTTATGCTTTTGACTGGTATTGTACCCATGGGCTATGCTCAGTCCTCAATGATGAATTTTGCTGGCATAATCTGTAACTTCCAATGCTGATGTACACCATAAATGTTAGAACATAACAGAGGAAATAAATTCACTTCTGCTATCCTTTCTCTGCCTCATCATTTTCGAAGCTCATGGAAACAGCCATACATAAGTGCTTATTCAGAGGCCATCTAACAGGGCATGAACTAAAGGAGACATAGCAGTCTGGTTTCCACCCTAGACACTGACTGAATTCCCAAATGGTGTTTATGGCAACCACAAAAAATTAGAATTCAACAGCATAGGAGTGGAGAGGAGTAGAAAAAAGCTTCTTAGTGAGTCAAGTTGTTCTTGTTAAAAAAATGACCTTATAATTTCTATGGTATGCTGCTAACCATGTGTCTGTCTTAATGCTTGTTCTGAAGGCAATAAAATATTTATTTCCAGGGAAAATAAATCAAATCAAGCATGATTAGAATAAAGCAATAGTAACAACAAAAGAAGTTTATAGTGGCTTTGAGAAGAGGAAAATTACCAATTACTTGAAAACCTACCTTAATGAAATATTTTGAAACTAGAAAAAATGCTAGGAAATGAAGAATTCAAGTCAGTAATATATGCAGAAAGTATACTTACAAATGCTAACAGGAACAAAAGTTGTTCATTATAATGTAAAAAATATACTTTTCACCTATATTAGACTTAAAATGCCTAATGGTATAGTTTTCAAAGAAATTTCTTTAAATAAGCAACATATATTAAATGTTAAAAAATTATTGTTTCCAGGACTTTAACAATAATATTTTCTTATATTGTTTTATTTGAATTATTTTTATTTTCTTCATCTAAATTTCTTTTTTTCTTTTTTTCTTTTTAAGTAGAAAAGCTCTAAAGTGTATTTTAAAGGCAGAGTTTTGTTCATTACTTAAATGTTCTATAATAGAATAAATAAAGATTGTGACTATTTAATATAAGCCATGGACAGATCATTCTTGACATGAAAAAAATAAAGTCAGGCAGTTTTGTAGAATTCAAATTTTAAAATTTATGTTCCTTTAAAAATAATTTTTTGTGAACATGAGCAAGTAAATTTTTGCTTCCCTGTATTGTTTCCTTGCTTTTCCTTCCTTGTTTGCTTTCTTGCTGGCTTGCTTTCTTGCTTTTTGTTTTCTTCTCTACATAACTGTGATAAGAAATAAGGAATTCTTTAGGAAAGCAAATTCAGAAAAAATATGGTTCTGCATTCTGTTTTAATAAAGATTGATCTAAAAAAATGTATTTTATTCGTATTTCTTTGCAAGCTATAGGACCTAGATTTCAGTGGTATATTTCAGATATCTAGTTTACTTACTTAGGGGACTGCAGTACTGACACTAAGCCATCTTAAACCTTATTGCAGTAAGGATATTAATTTTCAGATCTTGGTGCAAAAATGTACTCTTTTTTGGTCCTCATATTAGATGCCTACTTTTATTTTTGTATCTAATTGGTAGCTACTTTTGGATTTGTATCTAAATATCCTCTCTGGAAGCAGCAGAAGAGTTCAAAATAAAATCACCCATGCTGTCATGGGACAAGACCCTGTCAATACTACTCCTATCTTCAGCCAGTTAAATGCAGAACAGGTTTAGAACTGCCAATATTTAGCATAATATATTTAGAATGTGTTTTTAATTTTCAAATCACCTCTTTGATGCTTTATATGTCTAATAATATATTTAAGTTATATTTATACATCATAGGTATGTATTTTTTATCTATACAGAAAGGTGAACACAGAATTGATCTTTTGAGAATTCCAAGGAAGGTGGAATAGTGCTGATCTATATATCTATCTGAATCACACAATGATATTGATTGTGCATATAATTGCAGTACTTCGAAAGATTTTACAGGGCCGCTATATTTTTTCTAAATTCCAAAGAAACTCAAGTATCGGGATGTTTAAAATACTCCTTCAAATAATTCTTAACAGGAGAGCTAAGGACACAAAGGACAAATTTGCAGAGACAATTTCATTTTACAGTGATACTTTAATAAATAGTATATTATAATAATGAGCCACTGTATCGAATAGTTCCACCATAGTCTCTTCAAGGAAATACGCCTTTTCATTAATTGTTGAATGAACTGCAGTCCAAGTAAATTCACTATTTTTATGTGGGCACTTACAGAACCTACCTCACCACAGCAGCTTGACGTTAATACCTTTACCCTTACAATATTTCTGCAAGGTACCTGTTTCAAAGAGAAGAGCTCACTGAAATAGAGTAACTAAATTTCCAAATATCACAGTGGAACATTATAGCTAGACTCCCATGTTTACTAGTCTTCTGAGTCACAGACTCATGCCTTAGTCAGAATGTCATCTTTCACCTGCCTCTGAAAATGTCCCTTCACACACTGAAGAGATGCAGACCAGCAGTGCTTTTAGAAACCAGACTGCAAAATTTGTCATGTTTTTGAAGAAAGTTTCCCAGCTTCCCTCTTCCTATATATATTTCCTTATTGAAATTGTAAAGATTTATGAAGAAAACGTTGTTTAAATTAATTTTCCATTTCAAAAGAATTTTAAAGAAAGTTTTAAATTATTGAAGCAGCACATTTTAACATCTTGCTAAGGTGGAAATGTTCATCTTAAGAAAGTCATCTTTTAACATATTGATCATAATTAACAAATGAAAAACACAAATGAGGAAAAAAAAAATTAAAACATTTGCTAGACTAATTCTGATATTTCCAAAGAGAGAAGCACCGTTTATAATTTGTAAGGTTATAATTTCAATGGGAAGCCTAAATGCTCACATCTCCATAATACTTTGGAATAGGAAAACTATTTTCTATTAAGCTCTAACTAAAAGTTCAGTTCCCCTCCCTCCTATTCCTATCCCCATTTACCACTCTTTCGTCTCCCCCACCAAGAAAATCACATATTTGAGCAAGGCAGGCTGTAACATCTACCATTCCCTCGCCCAGATTATTGGAATCCTTTGAATGGTTATTGACTACAAATAATCCCAGAAAAACATGTGCTGAGGAATACAGTTTATGCTGCAAGCAAATAAAGTAACTACTTGATATATCTCTCCGTACTGAAGAATATTTGATTTATATATTGTTTTAGAACTGGCTTTCTTTTTTATAACTGGCTTCTTTCCTTTGCCCTAGACTGACATATTTTCTCTACTGGCATAAGATAGGCACTGACCTACGTAATTTCTACTACGTCACTGATTAGTGGGAAGGTCTAAGATGCTTCTCCAGAAATGTCAACGTGTTCTAAACATCTACTTGTTGTGATGGTGCTACTCACATACAGTTTGAAATTGTTAGTTCCAATTGCTTGAAGAAATTAAAGAGAAAAGAAAATAATTGCAAAGTTATCAGCATAGATTGCTACAAAGCTCCGAAATCAATATTGTCTTAAAAACTATGGGTATGGATGCTGAAAGCAGGCAGGGAGCACAGAGCCTATGTGAAACCAAGTCACATAACTTTCTCAGACTGGCTTGAGAAGTGTGGCCTGAGAAATCATAAGGAAGAGTCCAAACAGTCCTTGGAGGATGGAAAACAACCTTTGCAGGTGTTATTTGGATCCTTGTTGTTTACTTGCAAGAAAAAGTCAAGGGGTGTAGTTCCTAATTGTGAAATAATGGTGATGTGTTGGTTTAATGACCAATGAGAGTTTTACCTCTCAGACCTTCTCGGACCTGTCTATACAAGAAGACCAGGAATAATAAAACTTGTTCTCTTGTGCAATCCAGAAGAGAGTCCATGTTGTGTTTCACCATTCCTAATATAGTGTGACATGCAGGGAAGCAAACTGAGACAGAACAGACACTTTGAAACTAAGGGTTATTGCATTAAAAAAAAAGTTTTCCAAATTTATTTTGTGGTTCCTTAGTCTATACGTCCCCTATACTACCAGACACAGAAAAAAATTCTTTTTCTCAAATTAGCCACATTTGATAATGTACTAGCTCTTTTATTTATATACCTTACCTTAGAGAAATCATAAAAGTGAGGTAAAATTGTATGAGAGGAAATATTTTATTAAGAAAAGCGTAAAGTGCAATGAAATCTACTTTTACTTTTCTGAGTGGACAAAAAAACGATAGAGAACAAACAAATTAAAAATTTACAATAAATGTTTTACCAAGGTTTTTAATCTAAACATTGTCTTCAATTAGAATTTAGTCACTTTCTAAGGTGACTCAATCAGGCATCAATCTTTGTAATGTACCTAATTTAAAAGACCACTTCTTTTTTTATTGTAAAAAGACATCACATGTTTCACACTGTGAGTAGGCAAAGCTGCTTAACAAGATGCTCAGCCACAGGGTCATAAAACTTGGTGCATACATAAAGAGTGTTCCATCCTATTGCAATTTGAGCAAGTAATGTTATTTAGTCAGTCTATAGGATTGGGCAAAATTTACTTCTTGAACTTCTAAATATTGCAGACCATAATGAAATAGCTGGAGAGATATTAAACAAAGCTGTAAGCATGACTCCACCATGAAAGTGATCTGGATCCTTTCTGACACTCATATAGGATATACCTTGTTATTGCCTTAGTTTTCTTTAAATCATGTCACACCTCTATAGTTACTATTGCAGTAGAACAGGTATGGAATTATATTCCTTCTAGGGTGTGGATGAAGTCCAAAGAAAAACTGTATCTTATTTCCTTTCATCAAACATGAAAGTTTATGGTGCATTTTCATAACAAGAAATGGGCCAAATTCAAACCTAAGGTATGCATATTCTATATTGTATTTGATGATATTTTAGCTTAATGGTACTTGGTCTCCTGTCTAACATGATCTTTTTAAAGTGTACCTGTAATATATATTCCAATATAGATATCTAGAGAGAACAGTAGTACAGAGTTTAACAGGTTGAGAGGGATCAAAAGCATACAGGATAAACATCTTACGGAAAATAGAATATATGAAAAAAGAGAACAAAAGAGATCTTATGGAAAAGTAGAAGACATTTAGAGCAGGCAAGACCTCCATTAAATGACATTTTTTCTTGTTTTCTGATGCAGAGAAACAAATATTTCCTTATTAACAAGGACAGGGCTAATTTTATAATTAAGGCATGCACATAATTCACAACTCCATGAAAACACATTGGAGTTTAAATGTGCAACTATAGCTTGTGTAGGCAAACACAAAGTCTCTTGAAAGCAGTCATTTTAGAAACTAATAGCAGTATACAAGAAAAGCTGCCTTACCTTCCTAATTTCCTTGAACAAATGTAACTTCTGCATCTTGAGACTATAATGCATGAGACATTATCCTCTGAATATTTATCCAATATTTAATAGCACACTTACTCTGGCATATATGTTGTCATGGATAGACTGCCAGAAGTTCCAAGGTTTGTAAGGTTAACTGGTTTGATCTTTTCCTCGTATATTTACATGGACTTCTGTTGCGGTTTTGAAGTGCAAAATAACCCCTCTAGCCTGGAATAGTGCCAGCCTTTCTTTGAAATAGAGTTAGAACAATCTTAATCTTAGACACTGTGAAATCCTGTTGCCATATAATGAGTTTTTGAAAACGTAAGTAGTTTTCATAACAGTAGGGGAATAAACACTGAATGCAGCATATCAAGGTCCATTGTGTTTTGCATAGCAAATAAGGATATCTGTGTATTCCTGCACCAAGTAATGCAGTTCCATGTAATGAACATCCAAACAACCTAGTATGCATATAACAAACTGTGCGGTATCGGATAGAGATATACACTTGGGTCTTGGCATCAGCAGAGACTCATAACAGGATTATTTGGCTCTGGCACAGCACGATGTTGGCACAACAGTGCTGCTTCTTGTTCCAGATCTGCCTTGTGCTGGGCTAGCTTGAATATCTCTGTATGGGACTGAGGGATGCAGTGCAGATCTGTATACATCATGAACCCACGCTTGATTTCTTGTATACTTAAGTGCAGCTTTTTAAGTGATATAACAGTTTTGCTTTTATACTGCACCTGATTTTAACATATTTATTTCTACAAACTGAAATTATTTATTATGTAGTGGCCGATAATGAGATTACAGCAGAAACCTCTGACAAGAGATGTTTCACCCAAACATCAAATTCATTAGAAAGATTCATCAGAATGAATCAACACTCATGCCAAATTTAGGTGAGCTAATTTACTTAAAATTCTTATTTTAATACTTAAATTCTCATTTAAAAAAACTGAAAACAAAATAAGGAAGGCCTTTCTTTGTAATCTGTAGCTGTGTCTGTTAACTATGACATGATTTTTTGTTTATTACTTGGGGTGGAAGCTAATCAAAAGTTTTTACTTCTTTTTCTCCCCCTAGAACAGCTGGAATAATGGCATTCCTTGGGGGGACAAAAATTCTAAGTAAAACCACATGCAGACCATTTTACTGCAGTGATAAAAAACCCACCAGCCAAGGCTACATATTGTGAATAAATGTATGGGCATATAAACAAGATATCTTGAAGCTGTCTGTGTAGTTAATAGCAAAAGATAAGATAACATGTCAGATAACTAACTACTCTTTAACAGCATCCAGATGCACATTTTACCCTCTTTAAGGTAGCTGATACGTGAGCATAAATGAATAAACTCTATCACATTTATTATACAGTTGGATTTGCCCATAGCTTGCTTTATTTGTAATTAGATATAGCACATAGTTAATATGCTATTGATTCAGACTTTTGCTTAGCTCATGTTATAGTAGCTGCATGCTAAAAGTGAGACCTTGACTAGACCTTCATATACAACTTGCAATCTATTCCTGGTTATCTTATTGACTGGCCATTATGTTTGGATCAATCATCATAAAGCTGACTAAATGGCATCATACCCAATTTACCAGGCTGAATGTAAAATACTCCAAGCTTTCCTGAGTTTGCAGTGTTGGACAGAAGGAGAGAACTGAGGTATACAGTTTTGTTCTTGATTACTCAGTTCCATTGAGGTCTAGTAGCTACGCCACTTCTCAGTGGATTTTCAGCAGATGAAATTTAGTCTTCTCATACTAAGATTACTGGCAATTCTTGATAAAAACAAGACACAAGCCTTGTTATAATCAATAATCTCTAAAGAAACTTCTTTGTAGTTGCAAACGTCCATCGGCAAGTAAATCCTAGTGTGACTGAGTGACTAAGTCCTTACACATGAGGAAACTGAATTTGTAAGTGTGTCTTTTAAATGTGCAGCTGAACCTATCTGAACCAAGACTTCTGTTTGCCTTTTGCCAATTTTGGTGGAAGCCGACTGCACTTAGAAATGCGATGGGCACTTATTGCTGCTAAAAACTAGGATTTGCATGACCATTGTTAAAAAGTCATCAGATTCTTATCTCAAAGAGAAGCAGATCAAATTATAATTTATAATTAAACAAATGCCAGTGATTGAGGTATTAGTTTTATTTTATTATAAATAAGAAGAGAAATTGTATCTTTATTATATCTTCAACTCTTCACTCTCAACTAGGTCATCTCTCCTGGTGAAAATTTTACAATTCTTCAGTATCAGTTTTATCAACAGGGAAGCCCAGAAATGTCCTGCAGGGAAGATTTGTGCTTTTGTAAACAAATTTGTAAAATATAGCTCTTAATACAATTAAGTTTAATACATATTTTTAAGCAAAACTTAAATCTACCAAAAGAGGTCTATTTCTTTTCAATGTTTGTTTCTTTATCTGCCTGGATGATTTCTGCCTCTTTAAATTTTGAGACTTGTAGCATACAGTTAAGATTGTGAGAAAAAAGCAAACCAAAACAACCCACCCCAAACCCCATGTTATGACATCATCAAAGAAGGGAATAGCAAATTGAATCAATAATAATGGACCTGCAATAAAAGACCTGCAATTATCAGACATCTACCCTTTTTCCTATCCTTCATCCTTTTTACTATTACTGAGACTCTAAAAAGCTCAAGGAATAGGAAGTCTAATAAGCTTGTAAAAGTGAGGTTTTTTTTGTATTGCTGAGATTTTTGCTGGCATTTATGTATATGTATTATAGATGTATTTTATAATGTTTGTCATATCAAAACAATTCACTTATGTTCATCAAAAAATATGTGCTCTTTTCCTGTTTTGATTGTGCTGCATGGGTTATGATTTTACTCATAATAGGACTATGACCTGAAGAAGCACCCATTTTACTGTGGAATGATATAGTGATAATTTAATATAAATAATCCTCCCGGTGTTAAGAAATCAAATCAAAATAGTGTTGCTATTTCGAAGGCCTATCAACAAGCACTCTTTAACCTTTGTTAAATGCCTCATGTTTACTATGCATCAGCTTTAAAGATCTAGATAAATGAATTAATTCACCTTTATCCCCTTGAGAAACACTATTGATTTTTATGAAAATGAATTAAACATTCACTATCAATTAAGTTCTGTGTTTGCTTTTTTAGAAGAGCTATCTTCTCACTAAATGAGAAATCTACCTGCCAGCAAACACAATAGACTGTTGTGCTGTCCACATATTGGCATACATATTGGATAAACAAAACCCAATTACACTCCTGCTTATACTGCATCAAGATTATACATTATGTGCAGAACTCTTTTTTTTCAAGAAGCAAATGCCCAGCTAAATTGCATCATTTATCCTAGGTTTCTTTATTGCTTAAACATGTAGAAAATTAAGTTATTGAGAAGGTTAGTTTTGTGAAAAAATAATAAAACATTAAAATAACAAACTCTTTTTGGCTAGATGGAGTTTACATTTTATTTTTGCCCACCAACTACATCAGTTTTTCTTCTTTTTATTATTATGCTCTGTGATTATAAGTAAATTATTTGGACTTTGTATTATGAAAATAATTTTTTCCTATAGCTGAGTAAGCAGCAGTTCTGAAGAACTCTTTAAAATAATCTTGAGCCTTTCTTCTTATCTTTTCTCTCCTTTGATTTACAGTATTAAATTTGATCCTAGATGGCTCTTTTGCTTCTTATTCCCTTTGATGTAGTAGTTTGTAGAAGTCTGAATGGAAACAAAGAAAAGAGTATTCCTTTTGAGAGTAGCTGATTAATACAAAAACATATCCTGGAAAGAGACAACGTCTTTCCAGAGCAGTAAATATATTAGATGAATGACACAGCTCTTATAACAAACAGGTGGTAGTGTAACCCCTTGGAGTGACACACGTAAAGATTAGATGAAATAAAATCTTTTGGAACAAGTCTGCACTGAAAATGAACACTTAAATAAACTGTTTTCAAAACTACTAAGCTTTACAAATAAAGCTTTTATTAAGTAAACAAAATGTTACTTTTTAACTTTATCTTATCTTGAACAACCATATTCTATCATCTATTTTCAGTTTATATTTTTTTAGTTATATTATTTAGTTATATTATTTCTATTAAGTTTATTTTTGTATATTACTTTATCTCTTGTGTGTGTACTGCATTTTCTGTTCCTTTAAACATTTCCATTAAAGCATAAAGCAATAGAATTTGTAAGTTTCACATCTTACTCACTTTTCAGTATTCAGAGGCATGCATTTAGTAATGTGGTTTTCCTGAAATTCATATAGTTTGATGATTGTGTCCCATATTGTTATTTTCTTAGTATTTAAACTCTAAAGTAGTCTTGGCCATATATATAGCATTTTAATTCCATAGCATTTAAAAAACCAAAACCCAACCATCAGCTTTGTGAAAGTAGAATTCTCTTTGGGTCTAAAATAGAGCAATATTATTTGTGTTGGTATTGGTGAAGATGGTGAAGTGTCTTGAGGGGAAGCCGTGTGAGGAGCAGCTGAGGACACTTGGTCAGTTTAGCCTGGAGGAGACTGAAGGGAGCCCTCATTGCAGTTACAACTTCCTCATGAGGGGAACAGGAGCGGCAGGCACTGATCTCTGCTCTGTGGTGACAGTGACAGGACCCCAGGGAATGGCCTGGAGCTGTGTCAGGAGAGGTTTAGGTTGGACATCAGGAAAATGTTCTTCACCCAGAGGATGGTCGGGCACTGGAACAGGCTCCTCAAGGCAGTGGTCACAGCACCAGCCTGACAGAGGTCAAGAGGCATTTGGACAATGCTCTCAGACACAGGGAGTGACTCTTGGAGATGGTGCTGTTCAGGAGTTGGACTCCATGGTCCTGATGGGTCCCCTCCAACTCATCGTTTTTTATGATTCCATTTTTATTCTTTTTATGGTTTTCAGTCTTAGGGTCTTCAGAGACACTAGGAAAACTATCTTGTTCCAGAAAGAGGTATTGACTGAAACAAAAGCTATCCTTTTTTTAGACAGAGTAGAAAATGCTGACTTTCCCATCCCATCAATGACTCCAGTCTCTAAATGGTTTTACAGATTAGTACAGGAGTAACCATCCTAACTCCTCCTCCTTGTCCAGTTACCACGTATGATGAATAAGAATTAGAGTATGAAGTAGAGAGGTGTGAGACTAGAGAAGAGGATTACTGGCTCAAAAAAAATAAAAATGAAATGGAGTAAGGTGGGGACAAGGCAAATTCTGCTGAAAGTGAGACATGCACTGCACCTCACCCCACCCTTCTGGAGCCTCTAGTGCAGCCTAGAATGGTTGTCAGTCACTGGCACACCTGGGATAGTGGAAGCAATTCCCCACACCTCACCCCTTGAGCCCCAGTCTATCCCCAGAGTGACTGGATGACCAGAAGCCCCAACTGGGGGTAATAGGAGTGGCAGATGTGTCCACAGGATGTCTGTGCAAATGCAGGCAAAACCCATTGCGCTGAGATGCAAGTGGTCATGTTCCTCTTGTCCTTGGTTTGTATGACATCTGAGAATACACTAGGATCTAAGGCAGCAACTATATTTTGCTTTTCTATTTCTTATTCTCTCTTTCACTAATTTCTACTCCTAATTTCCTCTTCTTGAAATCTGGGTAATTTAATGTTGGATGGGTAGCATTGGATAAGTCGAAGCACTGTGATATTCTTTATTTTGGTTGAATATTTGTATTAAAATTTTCAAAATTCTTGATGTTCTAAAGTTTGCCAATAAAGTTTGGTTTTGAACCTCCTGGGAACTTTTATCAAGTTCTCCTTTGTACTTACTTCAGAGAATAGCAGTACCTTAAGGCCCTTTTTAATAAACTTGACAAGCGAGGACCTGGGCTCACCAAGAAGTCAGATTAATAAACCTTATGGTAATGTCTTTACATTTATCCTTTTACTACAGATAGATAGTTTGGATAAAAAAAAAACCCATAAAATATGTTGTAATTTCATGTGAAAAAGCCTGTACAAATCTGTATACTGAAAAAGAGTCACATAAATGCTGGTTAGCAGCAAATATATATCAACATGTTTCTGACTGAGAATATTTGGGGTTTGATCATTATACATAGATTTTTTTATTAGGGTTGTGGGGTTTATGTTAGCAGTGTTATTACATGGCATTCTGTATAGAATACTACACCTGATCCTCCATTCTCTTTGAACATTTTAAGGTGACAAGTCTCACTGAGGTTGGATCAGATGACCTCCTGAGGTTCCTTCAGACTGAAATTACCCGGTGATATATAATTAGGGCTTAAAAGAAGGAGAAAAAAAGGTAGCAATCGCTTTTCATTAAACTTCATATGAACTTCCCAAATCATGCTGTTGGTTATCAGAACAAAAATAGTATAACCAAGAAAAGAGTTGAAAATATTTTTTAATGCTGTTTGCATTCAAAGTCAAGTTTGCCTTCAATTGTATGTTGGTCAATTTGCCACTGTGTCTCAGAATGTCTTTTTGAATAGCACTTTGAAAACAGTGTGAAGCTGTAATTTATTCTTCATAGAATTCAACATTGTGTTTTTCTTCATTTTGCTCTTAGTGAAAAATTCACCCCCGCAGTTGATAATTTTTCCAAAGTTTTTGGGGGCACATAAATTCAAGCTTATGAGGAACTACAATTTAACAATTGCAATTATGCTGAGAACTGTTAGATCAATCAAAAAATTACAAAATATTGTGCTTTTCTCTGTTTCTGTAAAGGCAAAAATGCAACACCTTCCAGCGTATGATAAGTGCTCTGATAAGAAATTGAGGTCACATTTCATTATAGAAAATATTTTCAGAAAGAAAGAGAAACTTTTTATTTTGAATCATAGCACATAAATTTTAATTAGTGACCCAAGAGAACAAGCCAAGCTGAATAAAGACAAACTAAAATTAGTAACAGGCTAACAGCTTGCCTGTTTCCTTCGGCAACATGGGGCTGACAGATGATGTGGTGTTCACTGACAGACAAATTCTGATCCTCTTTGTCACTTTAAAATTCTATATACTGAGAAAAATTAATAATTCCATTAATATCATCAATAGTAGAATCACTTGAACACAGAGGATATTTCTAATTTAAAAGAAAGGTGAATAAGAAATGACAGTGATTCAGTATTCTTAATCTTATCCCAGTGATATACAGGTGGTAGTATAGCTAATAGTAATTAATAACTTCATTACTTAATTGGTCATTATCACCTGTCCTGATTTACATTCTGGATCAAGCTCCTCCTTTATCATATACCTTACTATAAAATAAGTCAACTGTTTTTCAAATATTACCTTATAAAAATTTCATAAGTTAGTTCATTTTCTTTAGTAAAAAATAGACAATATATTTATTTCTACTGAAGTATTTTATTATGAGAACAGCTGAATTTTCAGGTTGGAGAACTAGAACCAAAAAAGCAGCTCCAGTTTACTTTATGTAGCTGTTTGATCTGTCTCCTTCTGATGCTTTTCTATTTATGCCTGATTATATGATTTTTCCTGAGGTCTCTGTATCCTGAAAAAAAGTCTGCTTATTATTAGTATGGTATTTCAAGGGACTGCAGCTATCAAAATGCTCTTTGACTTTACGTCTGAGGTACTTCAGCACACAGCTGTCTTTTTCATCACAGGAAAACTCAGCAGTAAGAAAGAATTTTGGTGGGGTTTTTTTCATATGATTAGTACTGTCTATTATTCCTATTTATTTCATGGGAGTGGTTCAAGCATAGGGTTTGTTCTGCAAAGAATAGAGTTAATGAAACATGGTTTTCTGCACATCTGGGTCCTTCACTTCCATCTTCCAGTATAAATAACTCTAAGCCTTTCTCTTACTACTTTCACATATGTCACTTTCAACAATAAAATATGCCAATGTCTGTGCCATGTCTATAATAATATGCATGCCTGCTGGATATCTGAACTCTGGCAAATGTATTACATTATGGTTTAGATCTGTTAGTGTCTCTTCCAGTGTAGATTTATAAGGAATAAGAGTTACTAATTTGGATTTTTCTTCTCTATTCAACTAAAAAATTCCTACTGCATCTATTTTCTGATATTTTTCTTCCTCTCAAATTTGTTAGTTACAGATTAGTAGTTAAAAATACTTACATATAGGCATACAGAATTTTGGGTTTGTATGTATATAAGTGAAGGCAAAAAGAAGACTCAGTAGATGAACAAAGTATAATTAGAGTAACAGATGAAGGGCATGAGAAGAAATTTTTATTTCATTTGAAAATTGATGTTAAGAAATTTTATTACCTATAAACATATAGCCCCAATTCAGGAAATGCATGCACATTACTGCTAATAGTCTTAATTTTTTATGAATTTCATAAGGGCCTTAGGGTCTTAATGATTTCCACTTGCATCTTACTTTCAGAATGTTGATAATAAGTTTTATACAGCTAACATATTTTTTTTGTATCTTACTGGCTCTTTAGCTTTATTCTTTGCTCATGGAAGACCAGAATCTTGTTGCAGGTGAACAAGGATCTAGATATCTAACTCTTCCTTAGTCAAGCAAGGTTAGATAATACACCATTTGTTTCTTCAGTCTTGTACACTTCACAAAATTGCGTTGAAGTATCCAAGTTGTTCTAATATTTGACACGCAAGTCATCAGGTTTCAACATAATTTTTAAACTTATGTTCATTGTTAGAAAATAATACAGAATCAGAAATTTCCTTTCTGATATTGGGCTCTGTCACTACAGTTTTTACATAAAAATAGACAATGAAATAACAGTGTAGCCCTATCTAGAAAAAATACATCATTTTTAACATACGAGTAAGTGATTTATCAAATGTGAATGAAAACTTTACTGATCAATAGTACACTGAATTTTATATCAGTAACAATTTCTCAAGTAAGATTAGATATCTCTTCTTTAAAAATATGTATTTTAGGTGAAGGAGGGACTGATTAGGAGTACAACAACACTTTTTATTACACAACAGAAAAAAAAGAGTTACTGTGGTAGTTCCTTTTTTCTTCATAGACAATGCATTATTCCTGCATTTGCCATATTAGGCTAAAATACACAGAAATTGCATCTTGCCATGACTATACCACAAGTTTGGGGCAGAGTAAGATTAGATTAAATATCATGAATCATGCTACAGTGATTTAACCTCAAAATATATTATAAAGATATCTATAAATACAAACTTTGTTTTTAAAATAGAACAGAAATTACATCTGCTTTCTTGAGAATCAGGTTTTGAAGTTGTTTTCTCCTAAATACTATTCCAGGGAAGCCACTCCTCTTTCAGGCAATCCAATTTTCATGCTTTTTTGCATCTTTAAATAAACAAATTTTCTTTTACTTTTCTTCTTGTAATTGAATTTATAATACATTTTGAAAATATCATTGAATGAAGATTTAACTGCAAGTCAAGTATTTGCTATTCAAATTTTTCAGTAATTAATGAGAGTTACAACCATTCAGTTCTGGAGCTACTGGCAGATTGGCAAATAATCCCATTCAGTTTTTTTCCAAGTATACAACTAAATTTAGTGAATCTCAACATTTTTTAAGTGCTTTCAAGATTTTGATTTTAATGACATTCCATCAAAACAATTTTATGATAAACAAGAGTTTTTAAACTCAATTGCCAATACCTGATTTATGCAAAAGGTGTTACTAACTCTTCCTCTAAAGGTCTCTGTTTTCAGTAGAGGGAGAGTCATGCCCTTCCAAAGAAACCTTAAATCACACAGTTTGGAATTCTGCTTTGAGTGACTGTGGTGATTGAGTGTAATGTTGAGAGTAAAATTCTGATTTAGATGGAATAACCTCAGTGCTTTAGTGAAAGAATCTTAATCCTTTTTCTCATTTAATGATTAGATTTGTATCAAAGCAAGGCATCCTCAAATGCTAGGAATGTGGATCTATCCAAACAAGCCAAGAATACGAGAGCAAACAACCATTAGTCTCAGCCAGTGTTGTGTGGCTGGTATCATGGGAGGCACATGTTGCACTGTTCACGTGCAACTTAGTCCTCACAGTTCTCCCCTTTTTCTATGTCTTTTAGTAAAATGTGGCTTTCTATAATTCACAAGATTCACAGCCCTGAGTTATCCCTTGGTTTTATAGACAAACCTTTTCTCACAAAATACCTTACAGCTCTTTTAGAATATTGAAAAGCACCTGTAAATGTTCCTGAAACTAGAACTGATGATCCATATTATTAATTTGATAGATGTGGGGTTTTTTTGCACAGTTTTGACACAGACCCACAGGCCAGCCAGAACAGTCACAGGTGATTCCCAGGAACAGTTAGAAGATACTTTTCTAATGTATGCTTTTTACTGCAGTGTTTTGGGTAGCAAAAATATGTATTATGGTATGGTATGTAGATTTACCATTTCATACCATATAACCTCTCCACCAGAAAATGGTCCTGGACATGTTTGAGTCACTACTTCTAGTATGCCATGTCCTAGTGTCATACCACTGACAGAATATGTGTCATTTTAAGGGGCAGATACAGAGAAGATGAAGACTCCCTTTTCATAAAGTACTGTGTAAAGGGTCAAGGAAAAGAGTAGGGGTAATGGGTGCAAGTTATTGCTGAGGAGATTCTGATTATATATAAGAGAAATATTTTTCACAATGAGAGCAATCAGCCATTGGAATAATCTCTCCAGGCTCAACATTGGACTCTTCTAATACACAGAAGTGTACTGGGCCTTGCCTTGTTTATGCTGTGATTTTGCAAAGGTGTTCCTTGAGTGACCTGTCCAACCTGGTACTCTATGTTTCTATTAAGTGCTAGTCATAAAATATTCTATACCTTACAAACTATTACTTTATGTGATAAGTAGCTAATCACAGTAAACACTAAGATGAGGGAGGGTCAGAAGAACAATAACAGATAGAGGAACAAAAGGAACATTACAATATTCCAGTTTTCCAACTGGAATGTTTCCGATGGCCATCACAGGAGAAAATTTAGACCAGGGTTCTTCCAGTGAAACTCACCAGGAGGAAATGAATGAGGAAGCCCAGCTTGAGATGAGAACAAGCAGGTATGGGAAATTAGAGGCAAAAGGTGAATTCAAAGGTAAATGGTTAGTGACCTGCTACTCAGACACACAGACCTATGAGGCTGGATGGGAGCCACCATCTGGGTATTGAGGGTGCAGTCAGAAGAGATTGACAAGCCAATTTTCATCATTTATCAGCTGTCATGGATAGCCAGCCAGATGGCAACTGACTGGAAGTTAGCAAACCCACCCAAAGGAAAGACAAGAGGATCCAGGGAACTACAGGTCTGTCAGCCTGACCTCAGTGCCAGGGAACATCATGGAGCAGACCAACCTAAGGACCATCATGCAACACATGAGAACAACCAAGGCAGCAGACCCAACCAGCAAGGGTTTATGAAAGGCAGGTTCTGTTTGACTAACCTGATCTTCCATGGCAGTTTAACCAACTTGGTAGATGAGGGAAGGGCTGTGGTTGTTGTCTACCTGGGCTGAGGTGCATCTAGTATACCAATGGGACACAGCATAATATGATTTAATTTATTATGATGGTTACAACTTAGAAGAAAACCTACATTGAATCAGATACTTGCTGTCAATTTCAGACATGAGATTCTGAACTGATTTGCTGAGTATGATGGGACTGGATGTCTGTGTGTGAAGCACAGGTACTTGTAGGTAGTCATGGCAGTCCAAGAACAGTAATGCATTCCTGGTTTTTTTAATATTTGAGATCACTCATGATGAACTCAAAGACATTTGGACAGTTGGATAACTGTGAGGTTTATGAGGCAAAATATACAAACTAACACCAGAAGTGAGGATCAGACCTGTGAGATAAAATGAAGCTTTCCCTACACTGTCAGAAGAGACATCAAAATATATTATGGTCTTGAGACCAATTGTCCAGGAGGGTTTTAGAAATAAGTGTAAGGTCCCAGTACTATAGAATTATTACCTTTTCTAATATCTATAGTGGACTCTGGAAGTAGTACTATTATTAAGGAAACTACAGTTTTTCTTATGTTAAAACAAGGAGGTGAAGGGAAGTTAAGGTCGCTGCAGTGTGTTTTTCTAAAATAAAAGGAGAAAGAAGGAGCACTAGTTTTTCCTTTTCTTTCAACGACCTTGAAACAGCACTACATCTCATAACATCACATTCTGCAGAAGATTCCACTTCTCCAAGGACAGCTGGTACTGACCTAAGCCACATCTGCTTAATGTGCAGAATGGTAGTGTTCTTTTTTTTCCCTTAATTCTGTTGACTGAACAGTACCACTGACTTGCACACTACAAAAATACAATGTTTATTAGGCATCACAACCTTCTTCCACTTTTCTGAATCTCCATTTTAAAAAACCTATTTATTTTTGGGTGGCAAGACCACTTCTGTTTTAGAAAATGACAGGAAATCTTACTGCATCTAGATTGAATATAATCTATTGAAAATGAGTCTAGAAAATAGTGTTGTTTCTGGGCCTATGTGAGCTTTTCTTCTTTTACTCTTTTTTTCTGATTTATAGTAATTATCACCCATATTGCGGTGTGCTCTTATTGATGCTCTTGAATGCATTTCTTTGTTTTCTTGTATGGACAAGTTCAAATTTTAGTGCCAATTCTGAATATCTCCAATTAAAGGGTAAAAGACAACCCAAGTTATGGGTAATCCAATTCTGAAAGCAGCACCAAGTAAGAAATAGTGGAGGATGTTTTACTTTGTCAAGTAGTCCCTTCTCTATAATTAAAAATAAATATAAACTTCATAAAACGTGATCAGTTAAAAACTCCAACGTTATTAAATGTAATATTTCTTAGTTTAACTATTCATTTTAGTGAAGTTATATTCTGCCCAGAGATACTTGCTTTATGTAAGAAATACATGACTAATGGACAACCATACAACCCTGGTACCTGTGGCCTTTGCAGGTCTTTCATGTAGACATACACTGGCATCTTCTTAGCTTTATCAAGGAAAAATGGAGAGACCAAATCACATAAACCAATAAGTTCACATAGGAAGGATGAGCCAGCGAGGACTTTCTTTGAAAAGAGTCCTGGAAATTATGAAACACAACATTCATAAATTGCTGTTAGAGAAATGGAATGAAAGGAATGCTGCTACAGATAGAAGGGATAGTGGGAAGGGAACAAGAGGAAGAATTGCATTTTCTTATACAAGTCAAAGAAAAAGAAGAAGATATAGATAATCAAAAAAATCCAAAACCAGATGATTTCCTATTATCCAAAAGAGTGGTTCAACAGTAGACAGAAATTAAGTGTTGTGACATGAATAGGTGTTATATATTTAATACACAGTCTTATTTTTTTCCTGTATAAAATAAGATTGAATTTTTTTGACAGCCTTTCAAAGTCTCTATGTTCCTTTACCTATGTTGATACATTTCCCAAAAGAATAAATAAATCTAGAATTTAGTTGTCACAATCTGTAAATCTGTATTGCAGAAAAATTAGAAGCTCTAGAAAAAGCTAAGATCAGGATGGCTAGGGAATGGTGATGGTGCTTTGACAATTATGAAGTTACAGACAGAAACCTGTACACCTGGGTGTATCTGCACCCAGAAACCCTAGAACTCTCTCATATATATGTTAAGTACTCAGCCAAGTACTCCAACAAATAGGTTAAGCAGACAAGATGCATAAGATGAAAAAGAAAATTGTTCATGTAGAGAGTTATGCTACAATCCATCTTTGGTATTTTGGTATTTTCTTGGACTGCTGTGTTCCAGAAGAACACAACCAGCAGATTGGCCCTTTTCAAGCTGCTGACGATGTTCCAAGTTGAGACAGACTCAAAGAGAGTGCTGGCTGCATTATTCCTAAAATAACTTTCTTTACTACGTGGAGAGGAAGATGCTACATAAAAATCACAGATTCAGATTTCAAGGTCCGCGTGCAGATGTTTTCTGTACTGGGCCTTGGATTTATTGAAGGCTGGTGACTTGTTTGAGATCACTCAAACTAAACATTCTGGCCTGACTATACAGTTCTAGTGCATGTAGAAGGAGAGAACGAACCTTACATTTTAAGTCCACCTCTTTTTAACTCTCTTCTAAAGAAATCTAGAGAAATAAAGAAGGAAAATCTTCAAACTTTAATTACAAAGTCAATGATAAAATTGGCAGGGAGAAGAGTAAAACTCAATTTTGCTGTCATTGTTCTGGACTCACTTTTTTTTTTTTCCTTCCTGATTAATTTCACCCTCTGATAATAAAACAACTCAAACTCCGCATACAAAAATACAATTACTGGCATCTTTCAGACTTGCTTCCTAGCACAGGTCATGAAGGTAATAGATCATACCCTTTCCTATGCAAGTCTATTTTACATCTTCATTTACAGCTCACCAACATCTATTCCTTCATTGCCTTCAATATCCCTCTCCTGAGTTTTATGCTGCATTAGTTTGTTTAAAGTAACTGCTTTTCTTTAGGCGGTTCACTGCACCTACCAGTGAGGGTCATGATCTGGAGAGGAGTTTTCCCCACTGAATGCAGATCTTTAATTCTTGAATACATGTCTGGAAGGTATCGTTTTGTCAGTTGTGTTGTCCCATGTCCCCTAGCCTTGTGTCCCCCCAGCCCCTCATTTTCAACTCCACCCTCTCTAAGATTTGAAGGACACTGTTTTACAGAATTTCATCCAGAACTTCCATTCTACTCCAAACTTTGTTGAATAATAAAAGCCATAAAGTCAAAGGAATGGTGAAAGAAATCCCTAGGGGTTTAAAATTATAATTGTATTTTATGGTTTATGGCAATTACATTTTACTTTATATACTAATAGGAACAAAGGCATGGCAATATTTTATCAGTTATCCTACATTAGTCTCAAAACCAGAAAACATGACTCACAGAGCCAAAAGCTTTCAAAAATCAGTATATCCTAGTAAATTCTTTTTGTCTATCATATTAAACATGTAATTTGCTGTGATGGACAAATCCTTTTTTGTTTAATCTTTTAGGAATTTAGGAGCTTAGAAGAAAATATATTTGAGCTCAACATTATGAGTCAAAAGATTGCTCACATTAACATAAGGAATATAAATACAAAAGTTGTAGGATTTGTATTAAAAATTGTAAACCTTTATTCACTTTTAAAGAATAGATGTCCTGTACCTGTCAGACATTTGGCATTGATGAGAGCCTCATCTCAAGTCATGTCACAGGTTAATGCTCGGACAGAAGTAGAGTGAGAGATTAGTAGACCAGTGGAGATTACAGATATGTCAACTTTGTTCTGTTCAACCTCACAGCAACCTTACAAACAGGATAAAAGCAAGGTTCATCGTTTTTAATGGTCAGTAGGGCACACATTAATTTATAAATCTCCAGGAGTTCTTTTCTTGCTTAATGTTCTTAATGCACTGACTTTTATGACCCAAATCAATTCTCTCTGTATTTTCTAAAAGTAGAAAGTGCAGGAAGTTTATATTTCCCTAGAGCTTGTCAAAGTAGATAAAAAAATAACACAAACCCCAAAAATCTACGTGTCTAGAACATATTGTGCCACAACCTTAAATTTTATTTTATTCCTGGTAGGTAGAAACTACTTTTTATATGCTCTGATTACTTCATGGCTGGATTGTAGACATTGATGTGATTTTCCAGGGTAACAGAAAGCAGAAACTATCTTTAAGGTCTGTTAAGCCATAAAGTGAACACATACAATAGATCTCAGATGAGGTAGATGCCAATTCAATATGTAGAATTTAAAATGTATTTCTTTGGTTTGTGGCTTTCTGGAAATCCACTTGGTGAAAATTTTCACCAATTTTGTATAGCTCAGAAATGTAGAAAACATTTAGAAAAATACAAGGTCATATTTCCCATCTGATTTTTTTCTGAATTTTGAATAAAGCAAATATGTCCACTTTAGCATTGTTTGTTTGCATCTTGTATTTGTTTATGGATATTTATGGATTTCCTTCCAGACGATTAACAACTGCTAGAGATGTGTTATTTTTTGTTACTGTGACAAGGATATTCCTAAAGAGGATTTGACCATCTGGAAATTGTCATTTATTTATCCATTTGTCAATAAAAAAAAAATAAAAGAAAGAATTAGCTTAACTTGCCTACTTAAGGCCTTTTATTTTATGTCATTTCCATGTTTTCTGTTGAATGCTCCCCTGTGACTTTTGGGGATATGTTACTCTGGGTTTCCTGGTGGTGTCTCTACAAGGGTGTAAGGCAATCCTTTGTTTCTTAGTGCTTCTTGAAAGCCAACACGAAATTCCTTCATCCTAATATGATAAATACTGAGCAAAAGTATTGCTGATATGCTGTCAGATGAAACTTAGCCAGGCATCCAGGGGAAAATCCCAAGGCCAGCAGACACTGCCCACAGGACCCAGTGAGGTGAGCAGGGTAGACTCAGGGAGGATGGTCAGAGCCAAAGAAGTGTCTGGATCATAAGGGTATATCATAGAGAAAAGGCAGGTCCGGGGTCAAGTTGGAAAGCCAATCCATAGGTCAGAGCTGAGATCAGGCCTGGTGGTGACCATGGAGGTCTATAGGGACAGTGGTGGCTGGGATTAGGCCAGGAACTCAGCCCAGGGTTTGAAGTTGAGGTCAAGGGATTCCATGAGACAGGGCAAGGCTGTGGCAGAGCTGGATACCAACACTCCTGTGACACTGCTGGTGCTGGGCCGAGTAGCCCTGGACTAAGCTGAGCTGGAGCTCCTGAGTCTGTGGGTAGGGTGTGGAAAAGTCCTTGGTGATGCTGGGCAGAGGCATTAAAACTTATAGCTCTTTTATGGTCCTGACATATAGAGACATATTTAGAGTCAAGAAACCTAAATAGGAAATGCATTATATTCTATAAGAAAGAGAATAACCATTATATTTTTCTAATTTTTCAGGAAGCAGTGACACTTTTCGGAGTTTGATTAAAGAAAATTAAGATGGACAGAGGACTTTTCATAGTAAATTTGGCACCAGCCTACTATAAACTGAATGCATTTCCAAATGTCTGAAAAAGGTCAGCAAAACACTTGTTTTTGTTTTCTAGAGAATGGTATTCTCATATATTTTTAATCTATATACACCCAAGGAAAATATTCAATTAGCATTCTGTTCATGCAGTGTGTATAGGGACAGTCCTTTGACATACTTTATGCAACATGGTGACCTCTAGTAATACCCCTTATGGTCAGCAAATCAGAGTCTTGCATTTTAAAAGGGAGTTACACCTGCTACTTGTAGAAGTCATTTTAGCAGTGTTCTCAAACTATCAGCATTACACCATACTCTTTGCTCATTGAGATGCCTTGAATATTAAAGATTTTGTTCTAATCAGGATGAGGAATAAAATAAAAGTTAAATGCAAGAGTAAGCAAAGTCTCCTGTCATCTTATTCACCAAGCATCTTATTTGAATGGTATATATTAAACTGTTATTTTAATTTTGCAGCAAGTCATGAAAAATAAAGTCACAGTACTCTCTTATCTATCCATTCAGAATTTATTAACTTCTCCCTTTTATTTTAAAAATATTTCTGTATTTCCATACCATAGTCTACTTATTAAAATTCTCAGACCAAGAGGAGCAAGTCTCTAACTAAAGTGAATTAAACAACATGAGAGTTGTACATTGCTCTTACCAGCATATGTCAGAGCTGCAACTCAGCAATTTTATGCCTCTATTGCTAAGACAGTTCTAATATATGGTGCACTCTAGAGATGCGTGAGGATAAATCTTTGCGGTTTGCAACTCTTATTGTTTTCTCCTTCAATAATTTTAATGACCTGCTCTCACTTGAAAAATAGCATAAACATCATCTAAAATTTAAATCAGTCTTGGAGAAAATATAGACTGTAGCCACCATTTTCAGACTGTGTTTGTTGCATCATGCTTTGGAATTATATGGGAAGCATATAAAAAATAGGTACTAAGGGTAAGATTAACTCTACCTAACTTCTGCTATCTAGCCATCTAATCTGACTTTCCAATTTCTCTTTACAGCCATAGAACAGTACAGAGCAGTCCCATGAATCCTTAAAGGTCACCCATCTGACCTATTACAGTTTCTTGTCTCAGAATTAGATTAATTGTTTCATAAAAGGTAGTACTTCTTTCTCCTGACTATGAAGGAAACTAATAGAGAGACTTAGAAATCATACATTTTTATTTAAGGAAGAAGTTACTTTAATCTTACCTTAAGTTTTCAAAATGTTTCCATAATTTTTCCTGAGTTTGAGGTTAAAATTTTCCTCATATCTGCTTTTCATCTCCATCCTAAGTACTTATGTGGAAAAAAAAACACCACAACAACCCTAATTTATAACTACTGGGGTCAGACACAAAGTTTTCATGCCCACAGAACACACTGGCCCATGGCCATTTGGAAGCAACCTTTCTATATTTTGCTCATGAAACATATGACTTTAAAGCACACTGGTTTAAAATACAATTATTAATTATATGTCTGTATTAGGTAAACTGGATTCCTTTTTTGCTTCTTTCATTTAATTTTAATTTAAATTGGGATTTAATCACTAACTGTATGGCTTAATATTTCTCTGGAAAACTTTTACTGGTGTTCAGCTTCTTTTGGACTTGTGAGATTTATTGTAATTTATTGTAATTTATTAAGGGTCATTCATTCATATTAACAGAGAAAGATGGGAGCCAACAGCCAATGTTTAGACCACAGTAAAAGCAAACTTTTGAAGTGAAGGCAAGTTGGTGGAAAACATGACTAGACTGCAGTTTGTTGTATAACTTATACAACTATAGATTTAGGGATTGGATTCTGGTAATGATAATGGGCCTCATCTGTAGGAAGAAAAATTTGTTTTGAAATTTGGGCTGATTAGATCTGCTCAAAGGTTTGAAATAGGAATTGTACCAGTGGACATGAATATACATTATGGAGGGCTATGGTAGCACTTTTGAAGTGAATACCCATAATTGCACTCAAGAATGTGTAATCAAACACAAGAACACTCATTTGCACATCAGTCTATGTACTTCTATTAATTAAAGCTCTTTTTGAAATGTTTGTACAGAACAAAATCTGTCTTCTAAATGTTTGCAATAAGGAAGCAAACAAACAAATAAACAGAACAAGATGTACTGAGTTGGACAAGCAGTTTTGCAAGCCAGATTTGCCAAATAACAGAATTTCAGAATCATAGAGTCACTGAGGCTGGGATATGCTGCTTTCTGCAGTTCTTTGTTTAAACAGTGAATATGCTTTATTTCATGGATATATTTTAACTATCAGAATCATAGCTTTATGGAATGGCTTGAGTAGGAAGGGCCCTTAAAGACTGTCTAGCTCTAACCTGAAGTGGGCAGGGACACCTTTGGCTAGACCTGGTTGCTCAGAGCCTCATCCCCCCTTACTTTGAACATTCTCAGGGTTGGGGCATCCACAACTTACATAGGCAACCTGTTCCTGTGCCTCATTAAACCTCATAGCAAGGAATTTCTTCCTAACATTTAATTCAAAACTATTCTGTCTCAGTTTGCAGCTATTTCCACTATTTCTGACACTCTATGTCCTTGTAAAAAGTCTCTCTCCATCTTTCTTTCTGGCTCCCTCAGGTATTGAAAGGCTGCAACTGGGTCACCTTGAAGCTTTCTCTTTTCCAGGGTGAACAATCTCAATTCCCTCAGCCTTTGCTCATAGAAAAGTTGCTCCATCCCTCTGATCAAAATGGTAGCTCTTCTTTGGACTCACTCCAACAGGTCAATATCGTTCCTTTGCTGGGGACCTTTGATTTCACTATAAGGTTATGAGAATCTGGCTCTATTCTAACAAATACAGTCAATGTTTTCTAGAAATTATCATACAGTCAATATTTTTAAGAAATATACATCTGAAAGACTTTAAAAAAACCAGTTTGCTTGTTTATAATTCAGATAAATCAAATTAACATTGATAGTTTCAGAAAAGCTTCCACTTAATTTTAGCTTGGTTTCTTTGGTTGTTTTTTTTTTTTTCCTTTTAATTCCTGGAGAAAAATAATTTGTGTTTGCTAATTTAAAAGTCTACAGTCCAAATTTTAACAAGGAAGTCAGATTGCTTTATTTTTTGTTTGTTTGTTTATTTTTATTGCCAGCTGTGTGCAGCTTGCTGACCTATATACATTACACATCACAATTTTGCACTGTTTATTGGAAGAATCTTATTGTTTTCTCAGTCCAGAGAATAAAATGAATGCAACACATTGTCTAGATTCCAAGCCAGTATGCATCACATTTTTAGCTGTATTATCTGCTTCAGCATCTATTCTCATTCTGGTTGGTTTTTCAGTCTAAATAGCCAACTGGTGAGAGATGAAGATCAATCTTTCCAAACTACAAAGATAGGAAGAAAAAAAGAAAAAAGAAAAAAAAATAAGGAAAGAAGCAATCCACAACTAAAATTGTCGTTCATCAAACTTCTGATGTAGTTTAATTTGGAAGAAGTAAATATTGGCCTTTCCTTTGGTCTCCAACCTCTTCCCAGTGTAAAACACTCTGCTTTAGGCTTCCTTGCTAAAATTGTAATGCCATGCAAATGTGAAGGTCTTATTTCTTTACCATGTTACTTTGGAGGGGTTTATGTGTATAAGCTTCATTGAAAGTTTTGAGACAAATCTTTGTGGAATACAGAATTCTATTTGGGAAAAATCTTTTATTTTGAAGGGGAAGTATTTGTATACGT
The DNA here is from genome assembly GCF_049639895.1 of Pseudopodoces humilis. Taxonomy (NCBI): domain Eukaryota; kingdom Metazoa; phylum Chordata; class Aves; order Passeriformes; family Paridae; genus Pseudopodoces; species Pseudopodoces humilis. The sequence goes on along the minus strand of NC_142201.1, from coordinate 57,536,911 downwards.
TTCTGTTTTGAAGAAAGAAACATAATTTTCCTATCATAATTTCAGCAAATAATGGATGTTAAGAAATTCTGGGTAAAGTGTCAGTGTTTTTTCAGTGAACAGATATTGTTGTAACATTTGGAGATGACAGTTTGCACTGAGAGAATGATCATGAGAAATTCCTCTGAAATGAAGTATGTCATCATTTCTCACTTAATCAACAGAATTTATCATTAAAGACAGTGATTCAGCACAGTTATGCTTTCAGGCATATAAACAGTCCCATTAACTTCAGTAGCTGCAGATGACAAAATTGTTTAAATCAGGAAGCTCTTATTAATACTACCGTGCAAATCTCATGTCCACAGAGGAAAGACCAAGGAAGCAACTCAGCAGGCATCATAAAAAAAGAGGGAGTTATCCCAGTCCTATGAGGAGCTGGAGTTTTCTCATAGTCCTTCCTATTTGTAGCTTCTACAAATAATACAAGGTTTACTGGATTGAAGAGATAGCAAGTGTGATGTTTCTGAAGGTTAACACACTTTTTTTTTTTTTTTTTTTTCCCAAAGTAAGAGCTCTATTGTTATAGTTTCTGTCCCAGGAATAAATAATTTTTTTAAGGAGAAAAGTCATCATCATGATTTATAACTCTGAATCCAAAGAAGAACTAAGCAGAATGCTCACAAGTGGTGCACCTTCTCCACTGATTTGTCAGAGAGTTTATGCAATTAGAAACACTGATTCACCAAACATCTAGAAAAGGCCTAAGTTAAGAAAGCAGAGTCAAAATATAGATAGACATACGTTGTAATGACTACTGATTTCATTAGCACAGGTATTTCTGGCTAGATTTTCAACTACAATGTAGAGAACTGTATGTATACATTCTAAAGATATTTCAAACTCCAGAAGTAAAATATTTTGTCCATTCCTCTGCCATGTAGGAATTTTCAAATGTTAAACTGCTTGAATAAAATCAGATGAAATGTAAAGAAAGGTACAGCAGTATGAAATCCATGTTATTCTTTCTTATGGTTATCATACTGTGACATATCTATCTAAAGAATTTCTTGTGCATTTTGTATTTTTCTGTTCTAATCTGAAATGCTATCAGTTTCCTTTCTATCCTGTAGACATACAGGTGAAGAATGAAGTGAAAAATTCAGGTGGAGGCATACACCAAAAGAACGACTATTTCTTAGCTTGTTAAAGCAATGAAAATATCCTTTCAGGTCACAGACTATGTGAGTAAGAATAATAGAGTTAATTTTCCTGATTCTGAGTGTTTCTGACAAGTGTTGAGGTTTAAGGTCCTTTTTTTTAAGGAAGAGGAAGCTACCCTTTCACTGATAAACCACTTTTTACAGTGTTAAGTTTCCTTACATTCAACATGAAAAATACACTTTTTGCTGTATTGCTAGAAATTATTATACTCTTGGACAGGTTCAACATGTAGTAAGATATCATTTCAAAAAAATTATAACATCAAAATACTCCACAAGTTAGTTGTATATCTATCCAGATATTTTACTGTGCTTTCTCACTGTAGCTAAGGATATTTATCTGCATTTTACAGATGTAAAGAAACAATCTAAGAACCTTGTGTGATAATGCTTTTGCCAATATGGATGTCAAAGTTTAAGAGATTAGGTTTTAATACTTCACCTCTTCCTCTCCTGAAATGAAGGTTTAAAACACCTCTGTCAGGATTAGATACTCATAAACAGATTTTCTGACCAAAAGAACCCTGGTGTTGTGATCTTCGCATTTTCTCTAAATATATGTAAGCACTCATTCAAAATATACAAGATGATTTTTTAATACTCACTTTTTATATGTACATGGGCCATAGATGACTATTAAGAGAAGCTCTGGATCTGGAATGAAAATGTAAATTGCAGAACACTTAAGTCGCTCAGGGTAGAAGAGGCAGAGAGGGCGAGAATACAGGACAACACAGGCAGAGTTTGATGTAATCTCCAGTTTTATGCTTAAAAGAATAGGGATATGAGTTTGAGTTAATGGATTTCTCATATACCATCAAGTGACACTTTTTGATAGGGTTTGAACCTATATAACCTTTTTATTAAAGATAGAATTCCACACTGCCATTACCATGCATAGAATCCCAATTGCTGAATGCGTGCATCTTAAGTGTATGTAAGTGTTTATACATGTATGCTGATGGAATTACAAACGGTGTGATATCAAACTCCAGTTAAAACCTGCTTCGGCAGCCTATGTTTTTTAAAACCATTCAAGTTTTAGAAAACTGCTCAGGGAGCATGGACTGCCTCCTAGATCTTCCTGTAATACACCAATTAATAAGATGGTATTATCTACCTCTGATTTTTATCAGTCTCTTTTCTGCCCTGAGATGACTCCTTTGGCAAGCTGATATGGCCAGTACTGTACTTTCTGCAGCACTATCAGTTCCACTGTTTCTCCATTTGGCAATCAGAAACTTGCTCAGTAAAATGTCATAGATAGGAGGAGTAGTTGTGATACAATCTGCTGGTATTTTGTCTGTGTTAAGTGCCTGACTGGTTATAAAGAGTGCTTTAACAGGGTTCATGCTGAAGGTCTAGATCTTTACTTATTTTTGACTCTCTGTAATTAATAACCAAATATTTTATTGAAAAGTATTAATATTACCAAGCACAGATTTTTTACATGAGACTGGATTAAAATTTCATTCTACTAGAAATAAAAAGCAACAAAACAAATAATGTTACTGAATGTATTATAAACTTGTATGGATTGCCTTTTTTTGTCAGAAAATCTGTCTTTCAAATTTGTTCTAAAAATAATGCCAAGAGTTTTGATATAAAGCTGTTGTCCAGGATTTATGTTTGAAGTGTAAGATTTGTCTAAGCATTTATTAATTTGTCTAAACATAATTTTTGCCACACATAAGACAATTTTACCACGTGTTAAAAATAAGGTACAATTAATTCAACCTTATTTGGTATGTCTAAAAGTTAGACATTTATACTGTAGTCATCTTCTGCCTTCTTCTTAGTAGAAAAAGTAGGAACCTCCAGAGGTCTATTAATATAATTTTTATTGCCCATCCCAACATGACATGAAATACCTTCTGGGTGTGCCTAATTGTGTCTTACTGACTGCAAAAATATCATGTGACAAACATCTGTTAGACATTGAACTGTTAGATGACCAAATGAGGGTAGGTCAGAGTATGAACTTTAATTTTTCAAGGTGAGATTTGTCTATCTCTTGTGTTATTTTCAGGAAATTTAAGGGGAACCTATAATCCTACGCTGCTGACCTGCATCACACAATTTATGAATATGGAATAAAAAAGCACTTTTGTTTCACCTCTAACTTAAGACTGGAGTGGAATAAGAAAAAAAGTTAAGGTAATGAAAGAAAAATTGACACTCTCTCTCCAATGAGCTAGGCAATGAAGCTACATGGACTGCTAATGAATTCTCAAACTAGACATAGGGCTGTAACAGCTATATAAAGTAAAAAAAAAAGCAAAAAACAACAGTTTAAGTGTTGAGTAGACATAAAAAGAAAAATAGAAAGTTACTGTTTTAGGTAGGTGCAATTTCACACTAAAGTTTCATGTCCCTATATCTTAGAACAGAGAAGCTAGCACCAAATTTCCCTCATTTGTGGAGACCTGCTTTGTATCCACTTCAATAGGTTTCTAATTAAAATAAAAGCATAACACACCAGTCCTGACATCTTTTAATTAATTTCAGTCTTGTTAGCCACCAGCCTAAGTTAAAACATTTTGGATTTAAGGATAGAATAGAATGTGAATATATGAAATTTATAATGTGTGACAGCCTGTAAGCTTTCATAAATTGAATGGAAACATTGAATTGACAAAAGGAAAATATGTAATGACTTGGAAGAAAGCTGTGATCTGAATAGCTGAAGAGTATTCTAGATCCAGTTAATCATCTTTCAATGAGAGTTAACATCAAGGCTATAAAACCTCTCCATGACACCAATCACTCCTCTGCATCAAAAGACATGTGATTTTAAAAAGCACTTTAAGAAAATAGTTGTAATTAATTCTCAAAATCAAGTTATTGTTCCAAACTGACTATAATTGAGATGTCCTTAAACCTAAGGCTAGAAGAAGAGGCCTTGTAAATCAATGTGACAGAAAAGTAGTGAGAAAAATTATTTACCTGCAGTGCCATCATGATTTATTTGTATTTATGTTGTGTTTCTAGTTACTAGTGATTCCTCTCACATAAAAAACTGGATTCCTATGTATTCATAAAATATCCTATCTTTAGACTTTTTACAATACATAATAAAGAATGTTTGAAATTAAAGCTCAGTATTTGTGGTAAGTAAAAATGAACTGTCCACTACATATGAGTATATTAGGAGAAAAAATGTACATAATCAACGTTTGTCACTGAGGCCAACTGGCACAGACTAGACTGTGTTGATAGTTTTAAACTCTTTTATCATCTAAAAATTGTCAACATCCAAACTGTTGATTTGGAATGGTCCCCCAGCCATGTTGACCGCTGCATCACACATAAAAATTGCTTTGGAAAGTCAAGTTGGATGTACCAAAAACATAAGGATGTAAGGATCACTATAGAAGAATTATGAAAACAATAAATATATATATTTTTAGAGGGGCTTCAGTTAGAAGTTTTCAAAAACTTGTGAGGAGTGGTATTTTCACATTAATATTCTTTCAGATAATAAATATGTAATCAATTTACATGGATGAAGTCATGGTGTACAGCTTATTCTTCACTTTATGCACAAATATAAATTAAAAGGCACAATTCTTTTTTAAGAATAGTTGAATGTAAGCCTGAACACAGCAATATAGGAAATTTAATGTATTTTTGCTGATGAAAAAGCTGTAGTAAAAAGACAGCTTAGTATTGTAGCTGTGCTGATTGTCTGAGGTTGTGAATATGTAAACAAGAAAAAACATAAAGGGGAAAAAAACCCACAAAGAAATCCTAAACAAACAAACACACAAAAAAATTAAAACCCTACAGTGTTGTGGTGAGTGTTTGTTTTATTAGTTTGTGGATTGCTGTTTAAATTTTATTGTTAATGGTTTGTTCCTATGTTACCCCCACTCCTCCCAAGTTGGTTTACCCCTAAGAGTTATATCTTCCCCTGAACTGCCCTTCCTTGTAAACCCAACCCGTAACTTCCAAACCTTCCTTGCCTGTCACCACAACCCTGCCCCTACCCTTTGTGCATCATTGTAAACCCTGCCCTTTGGTCTGGATCCTTCCCTGCCAATCCCCTAACCCTCGAGGTCCCATTGGCCTGCATGACAGGTCCTCTCCTCCCCCTCATCCCTGTTGGTCCCTGCATTTTAACCCCCTCCCTTTGCTCCTCCCTCCTGGGTTCCCCATTGGCTGTTTGTTTGTACACCCCCACTGGGTTTCTGCTGTTTAAAATCCCAAGCGCAGCAGAGCTTGGGGCATTTTGGTCCCTGACTCCTTTCAGCTTTAGACGTTTCTCATGTAGAGAACTTTCTCCTCACACCGAGAGCTTTCTCCTTCTCCTTTACCCACTCCTTGACTGTGGTTGACAGTCCTGCCTGTTGAGCACAAGGCTCAAAGGTTCTGCCTTCGGCACTGATAAAGCCAAGGTAGTTCCCCACACCTGGTGTGGTGGCCGGTGTGTTTCTCCAAGGTAGCCTGGGCTTCGGCAGATCCACGTTACTACAGCCCTGGACAAATTGCAGAAAATATGTTAATTATGTTCTTATTGTTGGGGAAGTACATTATGGAGCTATGTTGGATTCATCTTCAGAGAGAAAACCCGACTTCTAATTCCCTGCAAATGCAACATGGTAATAGAAGTTACTGTAGTCAAAAGGAGAATAGGAGAGACAAGCAGATTTTGTGAGAGATGGATAATTTAGGAACAAAGTTAGTTCTTAATGTTATTAGAAATCTTGCTAAATTTGTGCTCAGGTGGTAGTGGAATGTGGGGCATGTTGGCATGGGTTCATATTGGAAAAAGAAGAAAACAGTGATACTGTGTTTTATGTATATAAAGCTGTGTTACAGAAGATACAAAAGGCTGATCAGTTGCTTTCAAAACTGCATTTGAGAAACATACAGAACATGATGCAGGTGTTGAATACTGACCTCCTGATCAAACAGTTCTTCATTAATGCTTCAAAACAGATGAGGAAGTCTCATGGTTGCAATATAAAGTTATTGCGGAGGACGTCAACTACTCCAACATCTTTTGGATATTGTTAAACACAAGTAAACCAGGAGAATTCTGGAGTGCATCAAGAACTGTGCTTTGATGCAGATTCTGTATGGACAGGGTGAGAAGTCAGATCTGCCAGAACTGCTGCTTCTGAATAGAAATGAGTAGTGTGGTTGGTAAACATCAACCTTCATTCCAAGTGCTATCAGATGATTTAATTATCCTCAGGAAAATGAGGAAGAACAAAGGTATAGTCAAGGCATGGGATCTAGAAGATGAGACTTTTGCTTGTTCAGGTATTTGGTAAAAGAATCCCTTGGATGTTGTTTAAAAAGGAAGAAAAAAGAAAAAAAAATCCCAAACTCAAACAACCTAAATCTCAAGATAGCTGAGTATTCCAGAGGATAAACTCCTCAAAGCACAAAGATGGTCCATTAAATTAGACTAGTTTGACATAAGGCCATGGCTAAAATGTCCTGATTGTACTCAAATGCAAATAGAAAGAGTATGGAAGGAGGAAATAGAGATGTTCAACCAGGAGAAAAATAAGAATATTACATGAGATGCATGGATGGAATTATGCAATTAAAAAAAAACTAAAGCTTATAGATGAAACTGGGAATGTGAAAGTCAACAAGAAGGGTTTTTTAAGTACATTGGCAACAACCAGAACAGAAACCAAAGATAGGTAGGCTTGCTATACAGAGCTAGTGAATTCCTGGATGACGGAGAATTAAAAGGCAGAGATACTAATTTTCTCATTTGTATCAGTTTGTACTTGAAATGTCTGCTGTCAGGCCTCCCATGTCTACTAAATGAAGTACAACTTAACAGCAGGAAATTGTCAAGTTAGGGAGCATGTTAACAAACTGTACAAACATTCAATGGGGACAAACTGAATACATTCAAGACTTCTGAGAGACCTGTCAGATGTCATTTCAAGGTCCCTGTCTGTCATCTTCTAAGGGTTGTATCTGTCAAAGGAGTTCCCTGTAACATGGAAAAAGACAATTATTATACCCATCTTCTAAACTGGAATGAAGAGCCAAGGTAATACAGGCTGTCTGTGAAGAAAATGCAGAAAATATTTTTGGAAGATATTTCCAAGGAAAAAAGTGTTTGGAAATAGCTAGCATGGTTTCACTAAGGGCAAATCACACTTTTTCAATATGACTGCCTTCTACACCAAGTTAACTGGCTGAGTGGGCAAGTGCATCAGGGTCAGCTGTAAAATCTCTGTAGTATAACTGAAAAGAAGTGGCTTAAAAAGATGGAGAAAAGGTAGGTAAGACTCATTGGACCGATAAAACACTTGCTTATAAGTCGTCAGCAGTTCAAAAGCATATTTTTGAGGGCTGTTCTTTAGGGATTATTACTATATTGCTGTTTGAGATCTTTGTCAATGACTATGATAGTCTGCTTTTCATTCTCACTTTTCTTCTTAAGCAGTGGTCCCCAATGCTTGTAATGATGCTGCATCTGACACACAGGTAATCCAATATTTAAGGGACATAAATCTTGCTCAGTACCTAAGGGACATAAGCCTTGCTCAACAGCCGAGGGATACTTGAGCATGTGCCAACTCAAAACATGTCTGCTTTGCAAAAAGGGCTGTAAGTCAGTCATGTTACTCCATAAATAGTTCAGGGCCTACTGAGCTCTCCTGCCTAGCAGTGTTCTGCACAGCAGGATCTCCCCTTGCATAGGAGCACCTCACAAGGTTACTCCCCGAGGCTGAGGGAATCCTTATCTCATCAGACGCTTGGTAACTGAATTGGAGTAAGTGCACTCAAACTGAAATTTTAGCTGAGTGATAAAAGGATTGCATGTGCACATGGGGTCATTTAGGCATAAACCACTGACCAAGCCTGGTGATTGATATTGTCTCATCTGTGTGGATCCAGCCACACCTAAGCTTCTCTCAGAAAGGAGTTTAGAACTTAAAGTGGTCTTTTTTGAATCTCATGCCTCATCAGGAATGTTTTCTTGAGGGTTTTATCTGACTCTATGCAGTAAATTAATGTCTTGCCATTGAATCTTGTTGAGTCACTGTTGCATTTACTATCAAGCTTAGTTAAATTGCTGTTCTGTATCAATACACATACCACTGTTTCTCTCTTACAAGTGATGTATGTCACTCCATCCACAACAAGGGCTGAGCAAGTTTGCAGAAGAAAGCAGATTTGGGAGGTAGTTTATACACATTCAGAGAGAATTCCAACAGCTGGATAAATGGGTTGGCAGAAACATAATGAAATTCATCCTATAGAAACAAAACTGCTGTGCTTGGGATGCAATAAGACTGTGTCTGGATGCTAACTGGATGAGGAGTAATTTTGTTTGAATGGATCTGGTGGGCCTATCTGTCCACTAGTTTAGCGTGCATTAGCAATCTCTTTTAGTGAAGGCTAAATTTTACTGGTCTGCATTAGGACAAACATAGCCAGCAGACAATTGGAAGCAACTGTGTTCCCCTGTGGGGCATTTCTGAGGCTGCACTTGAAGAAATGTTCCTAGTTTGGGGCTTTGGGACAAAGATTAAAAAAACTGAATAATGAAGAGGCAGGAGGATCATACGAAGTAAAAAAAAGGCTGAGGAAGTTTGGTGTCTTCAGCATGGAAAAGAGAATGTTGAAAGACAACTTGTTTGCTACATTCAGCTACCTTTTACTTGTTAGAGAGAGTGCCAGAGTATTGTTCAAGCTGCAAAGTAAAAAGTTTACAGAATATGGCAATTGACAGCTGCCATAATAGAAATTGTATATACAAATTTACAGTGAGGACAGTCAAACACTGGAAGAGGTTCTCCAAAGAGGTTAGAGAATCTTGATTTTTGGAGGTATTAAAAACTCAGCTGTTGAAGGTCTTAGCACCCTCGCCTAACATGGCAGGAGATGAGATCAGGTGACTGTCCAATCTATAGTACTTTATGTTCATAGTAGAATATTTTGCTTTCCTTTGGTTTTTTTTTCTATATATTTGTTAAAATATTATTAATTTAATTTCATTTTATGTTATTAAAATACTTGTTTATATAATACTTTGTTTTGCTGCCTAATTTTTATGATAATATATCTTATCCTGCCACATAGCCAGCTAGCCATGACTATTGTTATGTGACATATGCTAAAAGTTTGGGGGGTTTTTTGAGGGTGTTTTAGGAATTTTTTAAGTATAATGTTTCTGAATTGTTGTTTAAGTATCTTCTAAAAGGGAACTTACGAATTTTCTAGTTTCAAGACACTATATATGCCTACTGAAAAAAATGATCTAGTTTAGCAGCAGCTCAGAAAATTGGAATCAATGCACCGCATTGTGAATGTACACCATTTTAAACAAAATTAATAGCTTATAGATTAGACTTAGTTATTCTATAAAAGATGGAAATAACAGCTGACAACCACTTTCTATTTTTGGCTATTGTATACCTGCACCCCATCTCTTGCTCATTGTTTCCTCTTAACATTAGTATTCATAGCATGTTATTTGGAACGGAGAGATAATAAAACAATACCACTGTGGTCTTCTCCAAAGCAGAGCCCTGTAAGAAATCTGAGTCTGAGTAATCAGTGATTTACAATCAATCTTACTCTATTGCTTTTTTTCTCTGTCTCCCTCAAGATAAAAGCACTACAGGGAAAAAAATGCTTTCAAATCATACAATGAAGTTAGAAACATGTCAATAGCAGGTTCACTCGGTGATTCTAGAAATCATAACACTGTACCTTTTTTACAAATATGTACAAGAGAACTCTCTACCTAGTACACCTAAGAGTGCTTGCTATTAAGCGCTTTAATATTTCCATAATACCTAATTAGTGTCTGTTGCTTCTTTTTTCAGCCAGGGAGCAAAAAACTCTTTGCCAAGAAAGAACTGGAGCTCATTCCAATTTACTGATGAAGAAATTAAACTTCAGAGACCAGCTATGACTTCCCAAGGTCCTTATGGCAGAAAGGAGGGCAAAGAAACAATTTAACTTTGCTTTTTCCCTACACCTCAACTGCCTTACATGTCACAGTACAAAGGCTGAAGGAAACACCATAGGGTAATCCTGGTACAAGTTCAGATAGAAAAGAGGTGTCTCTAGGGCAACCTGCAGAGCAGAGAGCTATTAAGATTTTCAACAATAATGAAAGAGTCAAAATATGCTAGCTCTTCTGGTAGCAAGGCCTTCAGCACTATTCCTGCTGCAGCAGCCTGCTCTCCAGCTCTGGGTTCAGGGTTTTGATAAGGTTGGCTGCTGTTGATCTGAGCTGGAGGTGCCAGTGCTGTGAAAAGCTCATGCTTTCTAAGCTTTAAGAAAATTCAGAGCTTCCTGATACCTTAAGGAGTCATCTTACCAGCTAAAAAGTACAGATAGAAAACAAATTTGATCTTTTCCCTCTGATCTGCAAGTTGATCTAAGAGGAAATATATTCCTAAGAAGAATACTTCCAAGCATTTGGAATTTTGATTCAGTTTTATAACTTCACATCTTTCTTATTATTCATTCATAAAAAGTACCAGGGGTTCTTCAAAAAAATCAGGTTACAGAATTTGATTTTAATTAACACAATTACTCAACGAAATGTAAATATATGAAATAGAAATATTCTGTAGTGAGCATGTTATCTACTACTTTTTGCAGTACCTACTATGTAGGAACCAAACTCATTTTCAGTATGTTTTATTTTGTCCCCCACCTAAAGTCTACAGCAAGTCTGGACTGTGGGATTAACAAAGCAGGCATGTTAGAATTGCTTCACATATATGTACTTTTTGGGCCTTAAATGCATATTCTTGCTTAAGAACTCCTGGGTAATTATGTACATACCAGCATTTTGTAAGTGTTCAGATTTTACCTTTCTGGAATAACAGGCATTTTTACGAGAATTCTTGTATAGCTCTATCAAGACAGAAAAGGCAGAAAATGTATGAAGATCTGTCTCTTCCTCAGTGAAAGAAATATTTGCAAGTACTTGTCTATAAGCATCTATTTTAGAGCATATGACACTTAAGTCAAAACTGATTATATTATGTATTCTGAAAAAGTATCCAACTGATTTACCTTTTACCAGTATACAAAAAAAATAAAATTAAAAAAATCGAATTACTATTACTAATTACTCCCAGTGTTTTTAACATTTTTATAAACTTAAGCTTTTTTTATGAGCATAACACAGAGACATTTTAAATGATCAAAGGACTTTAATACCAATTTTGTATAAAAGAAATACGAAGCTCAGTAAAGAATATACATTAAGTAATTGTTATATTTCAGTTGAAATATTAACACTGAGGCTCAAAATGATACTTCTGTTTTTGCATTCACCTGAAATAACTAGAGTACTTATCTCCGAATAACTGTGCACAGAATAGGTCACTCTGTACGTTTGCTTCAGGATGTCAGGTACATGACAGTGGGATAATGAAAAATGCAGAAATAGAATAGAAAATGTAACAGTCTTCTACTCATGAACCTTGCAATGAAATTAAAGAAAAAAAAATCAAATTTGCTCTGATAGAGCTACTAGTAAAATCAGGTGCTCACTGCAAGAAAGATTTGTGAATATGGATTATACTAGAATCACTCTGATCTTTATTTCAAAACTCAATGATGAATGTCAGTTCCTTTATATCCTCTTTTATTAAAGAAAAATCCCACATATTTATTTTACTTGTATTAACTCATTTGACAGTTTAGGACATTAGCAAAAACAAATACATATGTATTCTCTTAAATCAATGTGAAAAAGCATCAAAATACAGGTTAAAATTTTTATTTAGATAATTAATCAGAAACATGATGGTATGGATTGAAGGAAGAGAAAGTAGTTTTACTTACTTCACTTACAGACACGAAACTTCACAGAAGGAAAGAAAATATTTTGCATATGTTACTTCTCTATTTATGAACTCCAGGTTATTTTAATATTAAATGTTAATAATAATAATAATAATCAAATAGTTTCAATTGTAGGGAATCTACCATACAAAGGGACACCTTCCACTAAACCAGGTTGCTCAGAGCCCTACCCAAAATGGCCTTAAACACTTCTGTGGGTGGGGCATCCACAGCTTCTCTGGGAAACTTGTGCCAGTGCCTCACCACCCTCACAGTAAAGTACTTTTTCCCAATATCTAATGGAAACTTACCCTCTTTCAGTTTGATGCCATTGTCCATTGTCCTGTCACTGCATGCCGTTGTAAAAAGGTCCATTGGAATAAAAAGGACAGATTGCTTGAACAAAAATATTTTATGATGTTTGTAAAATAAATAAAAATAACCCAATATTTTCGTGGACACTATTTCAAAACAATTAACTAAGAAAATTATAAATATCTTTTCAAAATTAACAGAACTACTCAGTCATAGCTATCTGTAATTGCCAAATGGTGACTCTCCAGTGCAGCTAGTTAAAACCATATTATGTTTTCATGTTCAAAAATTATATGGCCATTCCAGATTTTGTATAACTTACTGAATATTTTGGGATTATCATGTTCATTTTGTGAAAACGGGATTTTTCCCTTATAAACACATCCTTGTGCATGCTTGTTCATCCAAGTTACTAGTAAAGAATAAATATGCTTTGAAATTGTTCCCACAGTTTTGTCTAATACAAAAGGGTGAAATAACAATACAAAAAGATATATTTATTTTTCCTGCTGTTTAAAACACTTTTTTCTACTTTATTTTCTCAACTGGTTAATATATTAATTTTATCCAATATAATTCTTGTAACTTTATGTTTTTAGATAAATTTTATTGGTCTTCTGAAAATTAGATATTTTATTGGCTGTAGTCAAGATTGCATGCCACTGCCAGTACATATGACTGCATACTTTCATCAAGCAAGTTACTTCATTGCCATATATGTGCCACATATTTAGAGAAAAAGATATTTGTTTTTATTGTAGGTGATATTGCTGAAAGAAAGCACATTCATCTACACATATCATACACATATGTGATTAACAGCTTCCAGATTTTAAATTAAGGAAGACACATTAAGGAGGCTTATTAAAGAGATTGAGGTCATTATGTCTAAATTTAATCAGCTGGACTTGGAAGATCTGCAATTTGGAACATCTTTATTGCTAATTATGTCCTAGATGATCAAGTTTAACAACAAAGGAAGAGATACTCATCAACCCACTGCTTCTAAGTGGCTTACAGAGATCAGAGAAACACAGTCAAATGGTTGGTTTATGAAGTTGTTCCAGTAAGCCTGTCTTCCCATTTGCTTCCAGGATTTAGATCAATGATGTGCCTGAAACAGAAAATAAGATTCTAGAACAGAACAATTCTTCAAACAGAGAAAAGTGCAGGTGTGATTATGAGCTGAATTAAATAAAAATAAACTTACACCTCTGCATTTTCACAAGGCAGATCTTCTACTTCAGTCTTCTGTGAATCACAGAAAATGACACAGTCATCTTTGGGTATTTCATAAAATTTCCTTATTTTCATAATTTCTAAGGCTTTGATCTTTTTTGATGCAAAGAAGTACACTGGTCTCAGGAGTTTCCTAACCTCATCTTGTGCCAGAAGATCACAGGTTGCTCTATTCCTTTTACTGCCTCTGTTGTACTCTTCCAATGGGACACAAACATTGTCCGTTGCTGTTAAAATCAGAAACGGAGGTAATGTAAATACCTAGTCTTCACTGCTGCCTATCCAACAATCATGGAACACTTACTCTTTGTACCCTAAACACCTACACAATCTATCACACATCTCATCTTAGCCCCAAGACTAAACAATGTGTAATGTTGAGGTCTTGCACCAAGGAGCAGAACAAATACACGGATGTTTTTCTAGCAGCAGAAGATTGTGAGACTTTTGACTGTCCTTCTTGAACCCAAATCCCTCTAAGATATTCAGACAGCAATTCAGAGTAGGCTAGAGCAGAATTTCCAGAAAAGTAAGGAAAATTGGCCCACAGACTCTTACCATGTTTCAGATAATACAAGGAAAAATTCTAGGATACTGAAGATTCAGATACTTCAATTTGCTGTCTTGCCTTACAGCTTGGGATCCTCCAGGCAAGTATAGCTCATGTCACGTTATCATCATCTTTTTCTTGTGCCAGGAAGACAGCTGCTACAGACACCACTGCTCACAGCTTGGTCATGAGTTAGAAAAGTGGCATATTACGTGACAAAAGCTGGGTCAGAGGATTTCTCTGCCTCACGTCCAGTACACAAGTGAGTGACTGGAAGCAACGTGTCCTGGAGGATCCTGGTAAATTAAAAACGGAAAAAATATGGGTGCGAGAGGGGTAAATACATAAATAAAATGGTAAGATGCTGAATTTTAGCTCATACGATCTTCTGTACTTTTTTGGTGTTTTATTTGTTTCCTCATCAAATATATTCCACAAATTATGCCTTCTTAATTTGAAGATAGTTAATATCTTAAAGTGAACCTGGATGAGTCTGATTATATGCCCAAGGCCAGTATGGAGAAACAGAAATAGATGTAAGATGGATTTGAAGGAACAGTCCTGCTTAATGGGTATTAAAAAGGTATGTCAACAAAAGCTCAGCAAATTTCTGTTTACAGGGTGAAAAGAGTATATTCTTTCTGTTGTGGCTACTGAGGAATTAATAAACTTACACTAAACTGACCTGGAATTTCTGAGTGACTGGGATGTTTTTGTTTTTTTCTCTGCACCAGTTTTTGATAGGATGATAAATACTGGAGTATCACTCTGGCACTTTATAGCCATTGCACCAAAAATAGCAAGAAAACAAACAAGACTGAAATAGAAGAGCGTATCCATGGAAACTCTGTACACAATGGTATTGAAGATTTTATGTTGAATCAGAGGAAAATAATTAGTGGGGGTGAGGAATAAAACTGAGATTTCTTCATGCCTACTAAGTACAACGATTACATGGCCTTCCTTTATTTAGGAAAGAACACAGTCCTGGAAAATGTAGGGCATCATGCTAAATGGATCACACAACCTGATTTCCTTTCGTCAATCCCAGGGAAGTGACAAGCTGCATAGCATGCTTAATTATTTCCCAAATAAGAATTTTCAGTATCAATACAGAAAAGTGTGTGTAGGGTATGCATCTAGACACTGACAAATTTTCTTTGCTGTGTCTCAGCAAAATCTTTATATGTATTAGTCCTTGTAAATTTTTTTAGATAACACACACAAATGCTACCATCTACTTAGCATTCTTCCAAATGTCATATTTCTCAAAATAATTAAAAATACTTATTATATAAAGGAAGAACAAGTGAAATTAAATCAGAAATTAATAACAAAGCTGTAAAAAACCAGAAAGTGAACAGGGAGTTCTAATATTAAAAATAAAATCATACCTTTATTTAAATTTGATTCTAAATGAAAAATATAAGCATGTCATATAAAAGTCAATGACTGCTTTCACTTAAAAATAAAGATGGGTAAGAAAAAACATTGACTCCAGTGTGGCCTTTGCCTAGTGATTACACTTGTGAGATTACCTTGAAAAATACTGTTATGACTCTGGGGAGGAGTCACTGCTGATTACTGAAAATATAAATATGAAAGGAAATAGAATGCTTGTATTGATTTGTGTAAAGACACCCTGTGAATTTAATTTAAACATGTATGGTTTTTAATATTTGGCTTTTAATTTTGCTAAAGAATATAAGAAGATAATTTGGCTTTCAGTGTTACACTTTGAGTAAGAAATTTTGTTTAGAAGCTGCAATTAAATAATTCAAAAACAATTAATTCAGAAGACATCCCATTAAATTATAACCCTCCCCACTGGTTAACTTGGTGCCAAAATGTATTGTTTAATTTATCATTCTTAGTATTTTTAGAAGGCCTCAAGGCAGGGAATGAAGCAATAATAAATAGGGAATAGTGGATAATTAGAGAAGGAAATGTGGAACAAAATTACTAAGGGCTTTAGGTGAAGTTCATTATTACTATTTAATAGTGCCCAAGAGCATTTGATCAAATTGTGGATCATGTTTAAAAGTGGGGTGAGAAAAATCTTAGTGGAGGAGAGTTTTCTAAGTACCACTTTCAGAATTTTGCAGTAAGTTTTACAAAATTTATCAAGGAGTAAAAAAGCAAAAGCATATTGACCAAACCTTTTATTCTATCACAATGCTCTAGTGAGATTTGAAGAAGACAGAGGTTCTTTATTCCCTCAGATATTGTTCAAGATATGAGTATTACATGATTAAGCAGTAAAGCACTTCAAAAATGAGTGATAAGGTGACACATTGCAAGTAGAGCCCTTAGGGCTTTTAAGCACAAGTTGAAGTAGGTATTATTATTTTTTTAATTCTCCAGGGCGTTTGATTTTCAGCCACATCTTAAAAGAAGCACATTTTTAACATGGATCATTCAAGTTGACTCGAGCTTTCAGGGTTTTTTTTTTCTTCATCCCGCCATTTTCCTCATGCATTTATGTTATTTCTTTAATTTAGTATAAAAAATATCCTGAAAATATTTTTAAACACAAATATATGTGAAAAATTACAGAACTCACCTTTTCAGTATTCAAAAAACAAGATCCTCTCTGACATTTTTCCCCTGGAAGACTTAAAAGAATGAGAGAGCATGAGATCCATGGAACACAGCAAATAAGAGCATTAATTTAAGCAGTAAGAGTGAGCTTAATGTATGGAATATTCTTTCAAATTTAAAAATGTTTTCTGAAGGTCTGAACTCTGATATATTAAGTTATTTTAAAATATTTTTATGTCTTCCTATGCTTAAGAAAAAAGGAAAGAAAGGAAAAATAAAAAGAGAAAACCTCTTCTGATCTGTGTTCCACAGGAGAAGAATGGGGGAATAGGATAAGTAACTTAATTACTTCCGAAAATTTCCCTTCCAGGGGAGCAGCTACATTTTCAGATATATATGCTGACTCAAAGTAAAATGATGCCTGTTAAATATAAAGAATTTTGTGGGTCGGAAATTCTAATTATTCAGCAGTTCTGTTCATTAGAAAATGGAGATCTCCATCTTTAGACATTTGATTTCATAGACACAGGAGACTGGACATTATGCTCCTTTTTTATTATTTTTTTTTTAATTTTTATTTCCCCATAAACTTTGTTAACAGCAGAAGAGTCTAGCTGGTTTGCCTTTTAACTAAGTGTATTTGACTGGGAAAACTGATGTGTTTCATTTGATATTTTGGAAGTTTATAAAATCATTGGCACAGTTTAACAAAGAATTCTAGTGGTAACAGCACTGGCAGTAATAGTAAGAATAAAGCACTATTCACAATATGTAAAATGCCTTAATTTTTACTTTAACCAGGGAGGTAGGGTGTCCCTGCCTCTTTCAATATGGGAATGACTGAAAAAGAATATTAATTTGTATACAAAGCCTTGATCTATTTACACTGTTTGAGACAGCATGATGAGGTAGTAGAAAACAGCATAACATTTTCACTCAGATTCACATGACAGGACAAAAAGCCTTTAGATTTGGACGGGTTAGACTGTCAAAAAAAAAAAAAAAAAGGAGAAATCTGGTTGTCAGCCAAGGCAAAGAAGTTAATTATTTGGATAGATATTGCCCCTAATTTCTGTCACAATGATTACTGAGCACTCTTCAAACCAATCCACAATATGCTGAAAGACGATGGAGCAGTTTTCCTTGAGACTGTCCATACTACAGAATGTATCTTATTTATGGATCTGAGACAAACAGCCTACAGCTCTGTCAGAGACAGTCTTGTGTGACTTGAGCCTCCTCTCTTTTATTTGTTGTATTCAGAGGCATTCTCTGATCTCTCTGTTGTACTCTGTAATGCTATGCACAGCCATAACCTTGAAAATGAATTATTTACTTAGAAGGTTGGCCATGTTATCATGTGTCTAAATCCCTCTACAACACTTCCTACTGTACATGTGCAAGTTCTTATGTCTGATTCATCACATCAGGAAATCATATCGCTTAAACACTTATTTCAAAAGCATACACTTTCTAAATAAAAGCTGGAAGAAAATAGTTAAGAAGATACCTCTGAATATTGCAAGGAAAAGGTCAGATGAGTCTAAAAGACATTAAAAAAATAGCAGTACACGTTTTAATTGGTTGGACTACATTATTCTGGACTTCTTAATTTGCTTGACCAATTTCTCTGACACAGATCTGCAAAAACAGAGAAGTGCAAATATATCAATAGGAGAAAATTTTCCTTTTTGTCTTGGGAGGAACATTCACCTTCTATTCGAAGTGAAGCTGGGGTCTTCACTGTAATTTAAATAATGCTTTATCAATAACGTAGAAGTTGATTTTAGCAATGTATTTCGTGCTATGTTTTCTCTGCTGTTTTTTCTTCTGAAAAATTGCACAGAAAAAGCATATTTATCTTACTGTGATAATGATGGAGATAAAATAACTTACTTAAGTAAGTTATTTTAACATTTTGATGCTAATTTATAATTGCTGAAAGTTCCTCAGCTCATGATTTTTCCAGTTTCAGTTTTATTTATATTGTCTATTTTTCCTTTAGTCTTAATACCAAGAAAATTCTTTACCTGTCTTTTTTTAACATATAATTTATTATTAAATCTTATTACTCATCCACTATCAAATTCACCTGTGTGAATTGACTCCGTTGTCATTTATAATGCTCACCTATACATCTTAGATGTCATGTGCATGTGCAAGAGTTTTGTGAACTTCAGAACAGATTTCAGAAATACTACCTCTACTATTTTGCATTTACAACACCTTTTAAATGAAGCTTGCAATGGAATTTAAGATCATAAATTAAGCTTCAGAGTGACCTTGAAAACCTGAAATATAGATTCCTGTTCTTTTATATTTTGAAATAAAAAGATCAGAAAATGTATCAATTAAAAAAAAAATTATTTACAAGAGTTGAGTGAAAGTTCTAATATTTTTCAGAAGGAAAAGTTACTGCTACTTTTGAAGATCAAGATGACTTGAAATATGAATTATTAATCTAAAGCTACAGACAGTCAGTTTTAGATATAATTTACATTACATATCTTAGGATATGTAACTGTTACAGTCTGCTTAATAATTAGGTCAATAGAAAGACAGTGCCTTCCAGACAGGAATAGGTTTGGGTCAGCCTGTGAGGTAATTCATCAAACTTGGTACAGTGCCTCCCAGGCAAGTAACTATTCACTTTGGTCTGGAAGAGAAGGCGGAACGTGGATATGTCTCCCAGGTAGAAAATTAAATGGGTCAGCCTTGGAGGCAGCCCAGATAGGTGACTGTTCAGCTTTACTTGAAAATGGATTAACATGCTAAGGTCATTCCTGAGTACATAACTATTGGCTCCTGCTCAGATGACAAGCCATTATTCATGGACTTCCTTCCACTTGAAGGGCTGCTTATGGCAGCTTATCTTAAAAATAGATCATGAGATGGTTAGCCTTTGTCTCTAATAATAAAGTCCTGTTTGTGAACACGAGTGTATGTTTTACCAGGACATAAGAAATCGCTGACCCTGGTTATTGTATCTCTGCCAGGGATAGTAAAAGACATTCCCTCAACTGGTATTGCCACAGCTGAGACCACATGTTAATGTATAAGAAAGATGCAAAATGTACTGCTGGTAAATAAGCCTTTGGCAGGTGTGAAAGCTTAGAGAGCATATGCTTACCTGGAGTACACGTGTTCCTGGCTTGGAAGACAACATCAAGAGCTTCATATATTTAAACTAGCCTTTTATCCATGTCCATCTGAAAACTGAAAATAGTGTATTATTTGAGGAAAATACACTGAAAATGCACACAATTATTAAAATAAGGAGGTAAGCCAGAGCGATAAAACAGAGAACACAGGCATAAGAAACTTGACTGAACAGGATAGTAGGTCTGGGAGGAGAGATGAAAAGTAGCAGATTAGTACGCAACACAACAAGGTTCTTTATCCAATTTCCTCTCTTTCTTTTGATTTTTTCATAAGCTCTTGTCAGTATGTTCTGCATTGTGGCTGTAAGATAATAAAAGAGAATATGTTATTATTTGAGGAGAGGGAGCCAAGTGAAGAATAGAGGGCATCCAATAAATTGGAAATCCTGATAGGTCTTGCTGAGTGCCAAATGGCATATGCATAAATTAGCAACACTGAAGGAATTCTGGCAGTGATGAATCAGAGAAAGGGCAGTCTTTTATGGGAAGGCTAAGAGAGATCAGGTGGTCTATGGTACACTTAATGATGCTGCAGGAGTTAGAAGGTGATAAGAGAAAGTGGAAACTTGGGATTGGGATTAATTAGGAAGATGCATATTTCCTGTGTAACTCATGACAAAGAATAGTACTTTTTTACTGAAAGCCAGTGCTCTGAGACATATGTAAGGAAACTGCATAATGATGAAGTCCAGATTTTAAAAAAAACTCTGGAAAAATACGGATGTTCAAGAACAACTACCACAAAAAATTAAAATTAACATTAAAGGCTATAATGAATCAGTGCCTTATGGCAGACAGCTTACTGAAATGTCTGTTAGGATTTTATACAGTGAATATTTAATATAAATGTTTAAACTCTACCTGGAACAGACAGCAGTTCCCTTTTCAAGTGAATGCTTCCATTACTAGTTAATAAGATGTTTCATATATTTTGTTCTTTGCGTGGTCCCATAAATCTCAAAAACAATACTAAGGAGGAATACAGAGCAACTCTATTGCTCCACTTTAACCCTTCCTTTTCCTGTTGCCAGTGTTATATTACCTATAATGTGTAAAATGGAGGTTGGGTTATCTGGCTGCTGGTCTCATTTCATGCCTCAGCATTTTAAGTCTAGGCTGTTTAACCAAAAAGGATGAAAAAAATCATGGCACAGCCATGATTGTGTGTCTCATCAGTAAAAGAGTGAATTTTCTTGGGTGCAGTTAAACTCACTGTAGAGTTCTAAAGTTTACTGTCAAAGTCACCAGCAGTTGCCCTTTTATAGTCTAAGAGGAGAAATAAACACCACCAGAGTGCCATTCATCAGCTGTATTTCAGATTCTGTTTTAGACAGAACTGCACCTTAAAATGGCCTTGAATTTCCTAAATGACTGAAGATTTACTGTTCAAGTGAAGGTCAAATGCCACAGGCTATTTTAGTGGGTGAAGAGTTGTTCTTTTTCTTGGGTTTCTTTTGCCATAACCAGACTTCCTTGGAAGTTTTAAAAATCTTCTGAGAAGATACTGATGTATAGTAATTGTTATTAAATAATTCAGTAATGTCTAAAGCAGCAACTTTTCAACACCATAAAACATGAATTCAGAATTCACATGTTCTTACTTATTTATCATACAGATGAGAAATCTATGCACCTGGTAATATTATCTTAAAACTTCAGCTATCTGAGCAATGGGATGGGGAAGGTCTGGTGCTCAGTTACAGCAGGGATTAACTTCTAGCACATTTTAACCTAATCAGGTAAATTAAAAAATCAAAAAGAACAGTATGACTGTTGTAATGGCTATAGAATATAATGGTTGCTAGTTTCCTTTGTGGGCAAAATTTAGAATATGGAATGAGCTGTGTGCTGCTTGCAGGCAAAATCCATTCTGTATTTGATTTTGATGTATTTTCAATTGAATTATTTTCTGTGGTTCATTTAGTTTCAAATAGAAATTAAAAGATCTAATTTTAAAGCAGCTGACACTACGGAACACTGATATGTCATTTAAAGACAAAGATTATGTAGTTTTGTACTTCCCTTAAAGTTTTTGTACAAATGCCCTTGCTTTGACTGTGGGAGAGAAAAGGGCTTTTCCGAACATCTTGTTTCATCAAATGAAGATCAGGCAATATGTGTGTGAATAGTTGTTTTTTCTTGTGCAAGAGATTTCTAAATTCCAAGTCTGTCCTGGAATTGTCACTGGTTTCTGCAAAGTATTACCTCTTATCAACCCTTCTTGTCTCTGTCAGATTTCGAAGCTTGTTGGGCAAGGGTTAAAATTATAATTTATAGGGAATTATATCCATATTTCCTCTCTAATCTTCAAAATCACAGAAGGAATTATTCTTTCTTCAAGCACAATTACTTCTAGAGTTTCTCTGGAGGAGTTGTTCTTCCTGTATTGATTCTGACACATGGTCTTCCTTGAAGATACAATAAAGATTACAATACGTGAATGCGGCTACAGACTCCTACTCTGCTCTGTTTTTTAAATTCACATTATCTAATGCCTACAGGTAATAAGGAAGTAGATAAACCTATTAATCAATAGAATTAAATTGGAAAGTAGAGGTTCTGTGGGCACAAATATCCTTACTTCTACCGACAGACTTCCTAGATAAGTAGGCTCTCAGCAGAAATCTGTGAGCCATTTATACTTTATATTGGCATGCCATTGCAATCAGTATTTAACTCTTTCAGTGTTGTGAAGTTCATCTCCACATTGTCCATGTTTTTGCCATGTTTCCACTGAAGTAATAACCTTTGATGACTATGGCACTATGAAACATGCCTTTGAATGCTGCTGAGGAACTAACACAAGCATGACTGTTAATGAATGAAGGGCTGTGGAAAAATAAACAAAAGAAAAAGAACCCAACAAACAAAACCAACAAAAAACAACAACAACAAAAAAAATGAACAAAAAAATCCAGCAAGAAGCCCAACAAAACAACAAAAAACCAGCAAAACAAAATTAAACAAATAAAACAAAACTAACAGCAAAAGCAAAAGCAAAATAAAACCAACAAAAAACAACAACAACCAACTCTTCCAGTACTAACTGTCCTGCAACCCTCTTGGGGGAAAAAAACAACAACAGAAAACCTCTACCAGTATGAGATGATGAAATACATCTGGGAAAACATAAGCATAAAATCAGTGCAATGATGATTTGATGTTTCTAGATGTAGTGCTTAGGGACATGGTTTAGTGGTGGGTGTGGCAGAGATAGCCTAATGGCTGGACTCAATGCTCTTAGGGATCTTTTCCAGGTTTAATGATACTATTAGTCTAAGATCTCACCCTGAAACAGTTTAAGTTTCATCTAAATGTCTATCATTCCATATTTGTTCTGTATATACAATTTTCATTAAGGAAAATTTCAGGGCCCTCTCTGAATGCTGTAATGGGCCCTTGTACTGCCTAGTCCTGTGCTCCCTATGGGTCTCTTCCCAATCCCTGTCCATTGGCCCAGCAGTCCCATTTCAGCTCAGCCCAGGTTCAAATGTCCATTCCTTAGTGACGCCGTAGGTGTGCCAGGCTCCAGCTCCACCACAGCTCTGCTCTGCCCGTGGGTGGGCTCCACTGATTTGGGCCCAACCCTTGATCTGACCTGAATTCTGCATTCCTAAGAGAAACTTGGGATTTCATGTCAGGGTTATATGCTTGTCTGTTCCAAATTCACAATACAGACATAGGAAAATGAACACTCTATGATGAGTGAATAATCTTGTGATAACAATAAGTTATTGAAAAAGACTCTGATTTGAAATAAAGAGCTTCGTTAATATTGAGTCCCAGGTTTCATCCACCTGCTTTTAGGCAACTGAGGCATCTAAGCAAAGAATATTGAGATGGATTTACCTCATCTGACTTCAGGCAAAAGCTATGTGCCTAGTTCAATCTGTCTGTTTGTGACTTTAGATCTGTTTGCATAGTGCTGTGAGAGTTTTATTTCTGACATTTGCCTTTGGAGAGATCCCAATTCAAACTGCTGCTTATCTGAGAAAGTTCAGTGCACTGGAATAAATTTTTACCAAAGGGTAGAAGAGAGTCAAATGGCCATTCTGCTTCACCAACTCTTCAGAAAAGACAGTCATGTCATGAACATAATGATTTGTTTTTAATCTGTAGCTAAAGCCAAAAATTCTTTTCATGGTTGAAAGTGGTAAGGGCTTTATAGTTATGCTCTGCTGCAGCATCACAATGAACTGCTGAAAAAAGTAGATGTACACCCCTGCCACATCTGTCACAGTTCAGGACCAAATGAGAGCATAGAGACTAAATAGACCTGAACACCACAGCATTTAATCACAGATGTAGGCAGTTTTATAAATTAGATGACTTCCCAGCACTTCAGTAGCCATGTGATCATTCCCCCTCCAGCTCTCACAACTTGCTAGGATGCACGGCCGGGTGGTGACATGCCATTTTGGCCACCCAGGCCACACTGTAGCAGCCTGGACACCTTGCCCTCTCCTCAGGGTCATGTGCCTCACTCAGCCAGCCGATGGTGGAAATACATCCTGGTCATTCCTACCTTTGTTTTATGACTGTGTTGGGGCCTGCCCCTTCTGTAGGGCCAGCAAAACCCCCTTGTACTTGTGGGAGGAGGAGGAGGAGAAGAAAAAGCAAGACCAGGTATCCCCATTCAAATGTTCCAGTCCCAATCAAGAACAAATGGCTGCAGTGACCTCAGATAACAAGAGCACAGCTTTTTTTACTTGGCAGTCACTTCTACTTTGGGGTAAGCCAGCTCCACCACTGCTCTCTGTGCATTCTTCTGCTCTATATCACAGCCTTGGTGTGCAGACATCATTTTGTCTTTAGCAGGTTATTACTATTTTTAATGCACTTCTTTTTCTCCTGGGCCATTCTTCTATTCTTTCAGGATTTTTTGTTTTTTCCATTTAAATCTTGTATGCAAAAATTACAAATATACACTAATGTTTCACAATCTTTCCTATTTCCCTTATAAAGTCTGAAACTTTCCTGAACTTAGTTAACTCAATAATCCAGAATTTTCTGCATTCCCCTTCCAACAGGGTCATGTATTTGGGTCAAATGCTGTGTTAAGAGTCTTTCTCATCCTGCTGTGAAGAGACCAGATATTTGTCTTTCTTGCTCCCTTTCCCAAGCCATCTGTGATTCATGTAATCACCACCTTATTTCTGACACCAAAGGACAGCGCAGAAACTTGGATACCAGTACATTTTAACCACGGATAAATGCACCCTTTTAGGTCTTGTGTGGGAGGTAGAGCACAGTCCAAAACAAAGGTTTGGCAAGTTGGCATTGAAGTCCCAGTCAGGCATTCTGTGATCCTGGAGCTGGGCCATAGGATGCCCAGGCCTCTTATTTTATCCTCTTACTGGATACCAACACTGCTCTGATCAAGCAGAGAAAACGAGATGCCTGATCAGCCAGACGTGCATAAGACCTGGCTGCTGCCGTCACTGGTGCACTAATTCTGCACCACTGGGAGGTTCTCCATATGTTTGCTGCTTTCTCAGTGACTGACAGATTGTGCCAGATCAGAGATGCTCCTTTATTCTTAAAACTAGACTACTTTCCTATGTTAATTCACTAACACTATAGTTAACCAGGCCTAACCCATGCTGGCTGCTGCAACCTCATATGGAGAAAGTTTCACAACATAAGGTTTCGAAAAAGCATTATAAACATTAAGTATTTTCCCATATTCCTTCGCAAGTTATAGCAATGTTTTAATTATCTTGCTATTAGCAAATTGTTAATGCAACTCTTGTGTGAATTTCTTAACTTCTGTTTTCAGCCTTTCAAATTTTTCCATCCTTTGTTTCTGTTGAATTCATCAAACAGTATTGCCAATGATAACTTCATCAATCTCTAAACCTGTTTCTGAATAAGCTGAACATTTTCTTATATTTCTCATTCTAATAAATCTTTTAGAAGACTAAAAATCCTTTTCTACTTTCCTAGACACCATCTAGGAAAACTGGGCTGAAGCAGAACAGATGTCTTCATTAGTGTCAAACTTTCACCCTTATTAGTTTGAGGAAATGAGAAGCATTTCTGAAGTGCATGAAGAGATTTAATGGAGTGGAAACCACACAGAGGTAGTTACAAGGTAACATACACAAATACATCTTCTTTCAATTTATTTTTTTTTTACACTATTTATTGAACAGAAAATATGAAGTAGGGTTATGAACTATTTAACAGTTAGATTCTTGCAAGATCCAGGGACCAAGTTTGTCCCATTTGCTTTAGTCACCGAGGCATAACAATTAGAGAAAGATCTGGCTTATGTTTTTAACAAACTTAAGACAACAAAACATTATTTAACCCAGGAATGTTTACACTGCTCTCAGGAGTAAAAAATGTTCCTTATGTCTGCATAAAGAAATAGGGTAAATGTACTCAAAACTGTATTTTAAATATGATTGAAATACACGTGCATGTAAGTGTCGTAGCTGACTTGCTTACTCTGTCAAGATCCAAACCTACACAGGTCCAGACCTACCCTATTCAGCCTTGTAGATAGATGTCACTGTGGGTAATGATCTACTCCAAGTGCTGTGAGCCAAGCAGTCTGTGCTTTTGGGACACTCCTGTAAGTGTTAATCTAACAGGATGTGTCCAGGGCCTGATCACTGGCATGCAGTCACCTACACCGCAAAACTGCCAGCAAAGTCCCTGAGATGTCATCATTAAGATCACCAACTTTCTCCCAGTCAAACCTGAGCCAAGGACCATTCCCCATAGCAGCTTGAACATAGCTGGTCTATTTAGGAAGGAGAGTTTAGCTGTAAAGAAAACTATTCTGCTGTGCCAATTAGCCTGAAGTTCAAAGAGTCCCTGGACTATCTTAATTATTAACATAGTCTTAGTGATGGAAGTTGCAGTTGTATTTTTATACAGACTGCTTTTAGTAACTGATTTTTCTTCATTTTTCTCATCTGAAATAACAATAAGTATTTACAACTTTTAATAAAACTCTCATGAGAAAAATCCTATACTTCTCAATGGACCTTACCTGCTATTTGGTTACAGCACTATACACGGCTATGGAGGTCTTCTGAGAATTATGTCCTTATTAAGAAATAGGAAACCAAACTTTCATGTCATTGTTCTGTACAAATAGAACAGATTTCTTCTTGAATAAAAATTATGCTAAATCCCATGATCAGATAGCAAAAGCTTGAACAAACCAGAATAAACAGCTCCTCAAAACTTTGTTGAATTCTCATAATTAAAATGTCATTGTCCTGCATACAGTACATGTCACACAACCATTAAAATATTTGGAAATTCAGAGTAGAATACATGTTTACTTAATTGACAAAGTTCACTTGCTGTGGACTATGCTGATTGAAATAATTTAAGTAATAAAAAAAAATTAAATCTGAACAATATAATTAAATAGTACAATAAAGAAATTATTCTTTCATGATTATTGGCAAAAGGAAAACAATTCAACCTCTAAAGAAAACACTACAAGGCATTGTATAATCTGCTTTTCTTTATTTTCATCCTCTTATTTTTCTTATTCCTCAGCCCTCATCTTAACATGTTTTTTTCTTTTTTCTTTTTTCTTTTTTTTTCTTTTTTCTTTTTTCTCTTTTCTTCTCCTTCTCCTCCCTCCCTCCCTTCCTACCTTCCTTCCTACCTTCCTTCTGTTTCTCTCCTTCTTTCCCTTTTTTAATTTCTTCTTCTTTCTCTCCCTTCTCTACTACTTTCTCTCACTATTTCTCTCACTGTTTTTACTTCCTTATCCTACTCCCCTGAATCCCCACTCTCTTGCAACTTAGTCATTCTTCACATTAGTTTGGAGAATATGCAGCATTTCTCCCAGGAGTTTCTCCAATAATCATTTTCATTTTCTGCCTCTACAAAAACAGATCTGTGCTCTCCAACCAGATGGAAATAGTCTTGGGAACTAACCTTGTGTATGTAAATAGAGAAGGTGAATGTTGTTACAAGGGTGCATACATTTTCACTTAGAATGGTCTTGAGAATGTTGTTCTACAGTGGTTGTCTCCTGACCTGCAGATACTGAGGTGTGCTGCTAGTGAGCTATACATTAATGAAGTTCAGAATGCCAATTACCAACTTGATAGCTTTTCCTTTAATGATGAGCAAATGTGTCTCATGTGAGGAGTTTGTAGGTTAGCATATGACAAACCTAGTCATATATTTTTTACTGAACATGGTTTCCAGCAAAGTGCTTACTCTCAAAATATTCTAATAAATTTTAAATTACCATCAAAATGGAGTTTCTTATTTTAAAATCCTAGGTTGGGTTTGTATCAACAATATAAAATATCTCTCTAGAGAAACATGTAAAAGTTTCCTAAAGGAATGTTAATTAATTTGCTTAGATTTCATATCCACTCTTTTTACTCTAGGAACACTTGCCATAGCTTAAAATGCAAATAAACATTCTTTTTTTTTCCTTTTTTTGTTTTTTGGGTTTTTTTTTTGTTGGTTTTTTTTTTTTTTTTTTTTTGGTGGAATTACAGATCTGTCAAAGTGTCTTTATTTCTGGAACCCCAAAAGACAAACCATACAAATCAGAATGGAAATTGCTTCAATTTTCAGTCAGAATACAATCCTCCTCTTTCTTCAAACACTGCAGAGGTACATTGTTTGAGAATCTCACACTAAAGACAATTAAAATAGAATATCTGTTAGGAAGAAGGAGAAAGCAAATAATATATGGAGAAGTAATGAGTGAATTTCCTATGGCAGTATCACTTGCAGAGAAGGGAAGCTGTGTTTGTGTCCAGCTGATGATGGAAATTTAGCCCAGTCTGTTATTTAGACTGACATTACAAATGTGTAAAGCCACAACAAGAATACGATAAGAGCAAAATTTGCTTTTCCCACTTGAGGATAAGTTGGTTAGTTTTTTGGAATAAAAGATCTTTAATTTCTTTGCTTTGGATAGAATTCATTTGAACTGACTTGTGCATCTGACAATCAAAAATCTAAGTCTGAGGCAATCACTTCCTTTTGTAATCAATAATGAGAAGTTCACACATCTGGAGAATGATTTGTCAACCTTATCTAAATCAAACTTAAAGTTGGAAGCATCAGCCCTGGTGGAGATACTAGTTTGCTTGAAGTAAGAAAAAAAGGTAAATTTATTTGAACCTAGTTGTTTGAATTACAGTTAATGGCATCTATGGTGCACACCAGGCCCTAATGCATATAGTCATAATTTCCATTTAAGAGATGCAAATGTTTTCTACCTTCACCAATCAGTTCAAAACTACTTTCTTTAAACTATCAAATCGATTCACTGAGTTTAAAAATAAATTAGTGCCTGATAATCTCAGCCTTTCAGATTAAAATTTTTGGTTCTCTAGTTCAAAGACATTAGATTTCAGGTGAAAATAAATTGCTTCCTTTGATAGTTGAATTACTAGACACCTAAATTATTTCTGCATAAAAATGGATATATTCCTATGAAAGCAGGCTCTACCTATATGTCTTTTCAAATCTTGCATCTTTTTGTCAGTTTCAATTGATTGACCAGTCTTCAACGATGCCTGGCAGAAGTAGCACCAGTGATTATATCATCAAGTTTAAGTTTAACAAGTGGTTGGAATAGACTGTGAGGATGTGTTTGCTAGAGCTTTACTTAAAGATTCACAGAAAACTGGCACATGTACAAGAGGAATATTCAGCTGTTTCAAAAAATGCTATAATACGGAAAGATATACTTATGGAAATACTTGTATTCATAACTTACTGAGCATAATTATGGACACTAGAAGGTTTGAAGAGACAGAGAATGATTTTGCAGTGTCCTAAACTTCGTGTAGTTCAATACTTTCCATGATTTAATACTTTTTAGTCATAGCAAAAAGAACTTAAATTAGAGCTGGTTATTGTAGATTTAATAGTGTTGCCTGATAAAAGCTAAAATTACTAGATCTGGTCCCAAGTGTAGAGGATCAGCCAAATGTCTAATAACCCATACAGTGTACCTCCAAAATTATGGGAAACACCTCAGCTGTAGCTCATGAATATTAATTTCTTGAAGTGATAACCAATATCTGAAAAGAAGATTTTTCTAAAAGACAAGGCTTCAGTTCATGATTGGAGCAGCAGTTCAAGGTCACGTTTTCTGAAGTTTATTTGAGTTAGTCAGTGAAAAGGTTTTAACAGGTAACTCTCAGTTAATTCAATATTCTCCCTTTTCATGGATTGTATGCTGTGATCTCAATTACGTTCAATTTACCTATAAAAGCGCAACCTTGTGCATCTGCTATTTTGCTACAATTAAGAAACAATTAAACTTTTTTTTTTTCTTTTTTAGCAATTTAAACAAGCACTAATAGAAAAAAACCCCACATACTTACCATATGGGCATTTTAGATCGTGTCTCTTGTGTGATTGTGTGTATTGTGTATTGCAGCAGTTATTCTCGCAGACTCCTTGCATCTAAAGCTGTCTGAACATCATCATCAGTCTAAGCATGGCTCAGAGCAGCAACGAGACTGTTCCATATGGCTTTGTCCCACAGAAGCAATCTTCTAACTGGGATAACTGGAATACAAATAATAAAAATACAGAAAGTTTCTACATGGTGTTCATCTGTACAACAGGAATATTTCCTAAGGCTGGGAGGTATTCATTAATACATTATCTTTTCTGACTCTTTTTGTGTAGATGACTGTAGTAAGAGTGCTCAAAAAAACCCATTAAACTATGATGCTTTGGGAGTAATCTGTGTCCTTTTTTTGATGAATGTATTTCCAGTGGATATCTGCTCAATATTTTACAGGTTTTCTTTTTGGCTGGTCTTTTTTTTTTTTTTTTTTTTTTTTTTCCAGGAGGGAGACTTATAGTCTCATATTTTGTAGAAAACATCTAAAATCTGTTCTTACTGTTGCACTGTAATTCATCAATCTACTCAAGCACCAAAAAAGTTTCCTACTCTGAGGAACATATAGGTGAAAACAAAAATATTTAACTAGAAAAGATTGCGCAAATAGCACAAGAATTCTCTACTACTTTTAGTAAAAAGAATGCAGAAAGATAGACATATAGATGTTTCCTTAGTCTTGTTCTTTCTCTAAGCTAATATGAGCTTTATTTTAACTGAAATGACAAATACAATGTAAATAAAGAAAAAGCACTGCCAATGTCATAGGAAGTCAATATTCTTAAAAAAAAAAGGAACAGCCAATTTTTATATTGTTCAAGCTCATGAAATCAAATCATTACTGGACAAGTTCATAAACTATAAAATATTTCATGACCACATGCATTTCTTTAATAGGAGGACTTTTTCTGGCAACCAGTCACTTTTCAGGGAGCTGGTAACTTTGAATCATTTAGAACTCTTCCCTACAAAAATGTGACTCTAAGCACTGAACTGTGAAAGCTCCATGTGTTACCATGGCTTGGCACCCATGGAGCCTAATGCTGGCTCAAGAACAACAGCAATATTTTTGCTGTGTTATTCATACAGGATGTCTCATGGTACTTTAAAATAAAGTAGCAAAAATGAGAGTCTAAACAAACACTCTGGCAAAAGCCCATCCAAAAGTATTTGATTTCAATCTATCCATATCATAAGGCAGAGGCTCAGATTTTTTATTGATGAAAGCCTTTGATTCTGGAAGTGCGGAGGTGCATAATGGGGAAGAAAATTTTCTTGTTCTCAATTTATTTTAAAGATAAGAAATTGGACATTCCACAGACTTTGTTCTCTGTGGTGTCTGAGAAGGACTATAGAAAATTATGAATTCATGGATACTGAAACACTACAAGGCCCTTAGATAATGCAGGGGGAAAGATATATAAGCTGGAAATGCTTCAGGCAACCATGGAGGAGACTCCTGTCCTGATGCAATACACTGAACATTTTCAGTCTTAATAAAAGCTTTGTAATAGCAATTTGTATTCAGTGAAAAGAACACATTGATCTTCTTATAAGTGTAGAAAAAGAGAGAGAAAAAAAACCTGCTCAATATCACCGAGCCTGGTGTTTTAAACTTGCAAGTGTAAAAGAAAGAATAGGAGAGGGCAGCAATGAAGAGGGAAGCCTATTTTTTTGAAGTTACTTAGAGGAGGACTATTGTTCCAATTCTCCCTCAATCCTTTAAAAATTATGGCAAAATTTCTGCTAGAATTTAATGAATTGTAAGTTAAAGGAAAAAATATGTAATTTACAGTGGTTTTCAGATTTGTGACATACTAAAAGAACAAAAACTACAAACCTGTAAACTCACCACAAAATGAATTGTTGAATCTGTGTAGGTTAGACACAAATTATATATTTATTGTATAAGTGATTGCATACTTCAGTCATATTGAAAATTTTCACTGGTACTGAATTTGTGGGGCCAGACTTTCTACTGCTGTCAGTGATTGCAATTTTACTGAAAACAAGATTGTTTTGCACATCAGATTAACTCAGAAGCCATTCCTAGTAGCTTTTCCTTTTCTTGAGCATAGCATATATATATTTTCCTGTTGTGCAATGTGATCAGGTTGTTTGCAAGCTGGAGATGGAATGAGATTTGTTTGGGTAATTCCCAGCTAAAGTGTGATCTCCTGGGGAATCACAGCCAAGAGTCATCATTTAGAGCAATACCTAAATTGTGCAAATTCATTCAAGTGCAAGAACACTTGTAGTTTTAAATAGCAAAAACTGTAATCAGCCTCTTGGTATATGTTTCTAACACACCACACACATGCAGAACCATGAAGAGCATTCTCCTAATTGCCTTAGTTACGTAAAACACAATCCTTATTTTTCTTCCCAGAAAATAAAGACTAGACCCCTTTAGTTTGAAAGAAGATAATTTATTCCATATACTGTGATGTAGATAACCTTCACTGACCTTGGATCTGTTAAATGCATGTCTAATAAGTATACATCTAATTGATTAATGAGATGAAATTTAGGAAGCCAGAATAAAATCACCTTTTGAAAGGTAGCAAAAATAACATAAAAATATAAAACAAGATTATTTTATTCTTATTTAGTCTTCTTTATTGCTCATTTTGTTAAGTCAATGCATCTGTTAGAGGGACATGTAATTCCTAGTGTGTCCACCTCCCTCCTGACCTATTCTTATCCTATAATCCTTGCTCCTCATTCCATTCTGCTGGAATTCTCTCATGCATCATTGTCCCAATAAAATCCACAAAAGCTAGGTCAGGAACAGTTTTAAATTATTTTAGATTCTAATGAAGAAGAGAATAAACAACACTCTGGGGACTGAGAAACACTGTAACAAAATATTCAGGTCAATGAGTTCCTAAATTTCTATGGACCTAGGCAGCAACACTAAGTGACAAAGTACTTGCATTAAACAGACTTTGTATAGGCAGAATTCCTTCCTCTCTTTTCTCATAACACATTTCATAAGGGCATTAGTAGCGTTTTGTGGTCAGCAAATAACATTAGGAGAAAAAATCTGTGTCCATGAAACAATTCCTAGAGATCATGAATTTTTGTGGGTGAAGATACTGTGTACCTAAATGAAACATGAAGCTGAAACTTCAGATTTATTTATGGATTTGTGTGTTTGGACTACGACACAGAAAGAACACTATAGTTCAAGCTATTTTAAAACTTGAGCAGCCAAATAGGTTAGGCTTTTTTGGGTGATGCTGATTTTACTCCAGCAGTGTCACTGCCTCTTGAGTAACAATTTTGTTTCTAAATAGGCTACACAGAGTCTGTTGAGCTATTAAGGAACGAATGAATTCAGTAGTGTGGTTTAAAATTGACAGAGAAATACAGTGTGATTTTCGGCTCACAATGATATCTGTGGAATGTTATCTTAGAAAACTGCAGTATCTACTTAAATATGATGGTTCTAGTTGGCACCACATATTAAGGCATTACAGAATCATCAAGGTTGGAAAAGACCTTTAAGATCATCAAGTCCAGGCACTGATGAGATCTTTGCTCTTCTCAAGTACAGAGCTGCAAGGCATTGCTCTTCTAGCAGATGCTCCTACAGTCCGTGCAGAAGACCACTGTGAGGCAGCTGTTCCCCTGCAGCCCATGGAGACCCTCAGTGGAGCACAGATTCACGTTCAGCCTGTGAGAAACCCTAGACAAGAGCAGGTGGATATATGCTAAAAGAAGCTGAAACCTGTGGAAAGCTCATGCTAGGGCAGGCTCCTGTCAGGAACAGCAGCCCATGAAGACAATAAGACACCTCAGGAATTAGGATATCTTTTCCTCCACTGTGTTTCTACCGCTTAGTAAAAGAGTCCAACTTCAGTATTTTTTTATATTTTAAATGTCAGTATTTAAAATATTTAGGTATTGAATTATTCAGTCCTTCACTATCATCTGCTGTTTCTCTGTATAAAAAAGAAGACAAATAACAACTAGTACTATCATATTATACATGGGATGAAACAATAGATCAGACCACTTTTTACTCAGTGAATGATATGTTTCTGAAGACATAAGGCAGCATCAGTTACTCTTGAATTTCTTCACACTGACATTGTAACCTTTATGAATGGTTGGCTCTTTGTGTTAATGATATAGGAAATTAACAGATGAGGTACAGTGGTGATGAGGGGTGCTACTTTGGATGGCTGCTCTTTTTACGGTTTGATCCAAAATCCATTAGCATCAGGAACTTCTTTCATACTCAAAGGTTGACATGCTCCAAAGGTTTGTAAAAGTAGACTGAATTGCTAGGGCAGGTGTAGCTTTCAGGATATTATGAAGAATTTTAATAATTCCTAGTAAAAAATCTATAAAATTCTATCAAAAGCCTTAGATGACATTGATGACTGTTATCTACAAAAATACATTTAAGGTTTCTGAATTTCTGCTTCAAAATAATGTCAGAGACTTTTTACAGAATGCTTAGGAAAAAGTGATTTTATTTTTTTTTCTTAAAGCAATACAGCAACATGTTTAAAATTAATAAAATTGCAGTAAAAAAAACTTGAATATTTGCAATAAACGTGTCAACCAACTGAAATAAAATATCACATTATATGTTTATTTTCTAAATTTTAATTTATTAATTTTACTTCAATTTCTGCTATAGATTTGTTCCTATGAACCATAAAACCAGGGCCAGAGAACGGTGAAGACAAATATAACAAGTGTCAATTACTGAAAATCTTATTTTTGCAAGATTCACCCCTGCCCCATGCAATTGGTTGCTTGGTTTAATTATTTATGTATTCATTTATTTATGTATTTATTTGAAATTTCAAGTTATAACATCCAAATATGAAAACTAATCTATATAATTTGCCATTGGAACGGCAAGGAGCATGTGTAGTTTGAGTGTTTGTATGTGACTACAGAGCAATAGGGATACACAAAAATGTCTGGCTAAAGTGCTAATTGTAGAAGCCTAAACTGCTATTTTTAATCCCTTTGGTTAGGTTTGATTGGACACACAAATCACATGTTATGTGATTTGATCTTCATTGGCTGACTGCAGTTTTTTATAATTAAGTTTTCATGATCATTAAGGTACATGATTGTTAAAATGAGCTTGTCATGACTATGCTTAATGTTCACATAAAAACGGGTGTTTCTGGGAAAATTCCACTGATACATTTCTTTGATAGAACAAGTATCAGAAAAAATGGGAATTGGTGGTAGTGGCAGGGGAAATCTTAATAAAGAGAATAAAATTCTGTTTTTATGGTTTTCCCATGGATATTCTTAGTCTGTGTTTTTTGAAGTATTTATCTATCAGTACCTCAAGTCCTTATTTGTTTGAGCTACACAAGCAAGAGAATAGAACATGACACTGGACATCTATGAAAGTGCAGGAAATATACAGAATTCATCAGAGTCTGTTTAGGACTAGAAAGCTTCTCAGAGTGTATTATAATAGCAAAACTTGCCAGAAGAGTACAGAAATTGATCTGAAGTCCTTTTGGCTTTAACAGACAAAATGTGCTCATTGAAGTCATTTCAGTGTTCAAAAGGAACACAGTTTAAGGAAAATTGTATTGTTTCTTAAAGATTGTTTAAAATAATTTCGTTACATTTTCTGGCTTAGTAAAAATGTCTGGATACTGAGTGTGTTAATGATCTTCCTTAAGTTGATATAAATACATAAGTTGAAGTATAACTATACTTCTTGCTTTATGATGAAGTATTTTTTTTTTTTTAGCTAAAGCCAATTATATTTGTGGTGGCTTATCACAACAATTATGTGAAGCAGCAGGCCAGTCAGTAATGACTTTTTTGTTAGGGGAGTGCTATGAACACTTCCAGCAGAGCTCCATTACCTGGATTACAATCACAGTTTTAAATTAGGTACCAATGCAAGTAATTTAGTTTTGTTTTTGTACTTAATTGGTCATTAACTTGCTCATGCCAATAATTCCATTTCTATGCCATTCAGTCATTAAATACTCCCTGCATCTATCCAGAAGCATTCCCTCCTGCAGAAGAAACAGGAGTTTGGGATAAAACATTTCTATATTTGCATGCTACCTTTATCTCTTCATGAACAAATGTGAATGATAAAACATTTATTTTTTCACCACAGTACCTGTGAGGTCATGAGGTCATTAACATAAGTCAATAGGAGGCTGGTAATTGCTATTTTGGACCAAACAGTATTTGTCTGTTTTCCAGTATTTGTGTGTATTCTTGTTGCTGCCAGGGACTAGAACCACATGCTCATAAAGAAGCTGAAATGAAGAATTCTGCAATAATTTTACTGAGAGGGGAGATTTCTTCACATTCTTCATGACTACCTTTTGTTTTATGTCCTGAAATAAGGTAGTTTGTAACTTCTTGTTTTAAAGAAATAATTCTAATTCCATGCAAATGTAAATGCTCTCATTATCCATATAAATGTTTAATCCTTTTTAAAATTCTGCTAATCTTTTAGGCCTCAGTGATATTTTTTGTGGCAATGAGCTCTCTAGGTTAATTATGCATGTGCAACAAAGTATATCCTTTTATCAGTTTTAAATTTAAATCCTGCCTATTTACTGCTGCACACAGGAACTTTATAAATCTATATTGTGCAATTTTCTGCTCCAGGCATTTTCCTCAAGTGAGTATAAGCATGAATATAATGCCTAGAGGATGCCTTAATAGACTCTTCCCATCTCTAGCTCCTCTCATCAGTGTGTTTCCTCATAAAACTAATTTTTGGATCAGTGAATTTGGTTTAGAGCTGTGTCCAAGGTAGAAAGTTAAGTTCAGACTCCTCCAAATGTCTTAGGAAACAAGTCAAAATTAATAAACTTTCTGTAGCAAAAACTAAACAGATTTTTGAAGCCATACTCAGACTGGGCAATAACTAAGGATAAATAATGAAGAAAAACATGTGCACATGCACATAAGCCACGAATTAGTGTGGTTTTCTTTCCCTACATTGTGACTGGACTACAAATAATTTTTGAATCTAATCTAGCTTTTGCGCTAGAAAAGC
Source organism: Pseudopodoces humilis (assembly GCF_049639895.1). Taxonomy (NCBI): domain Eukaryota; kingdom Metazoa; phylum Chordata; class Aves; order Passeriformes; family Paridae; genus Pseudopodoces; species Pseudopodoces humilis. Next base: position 57,499,722 of record NC_142201.1, on the reverse strand, counting down.
TAGGTCAATTAGTTCAGGCAGTAAGTTCTAACAGCATTTACATCCAGAGGTCCAGCTGCTCCTCCCCAAGAGACATCTATCACATTTGTTAAATTTTAAATGCAAGTTCAGTTATATTCAGATATATGCCGTGTCCAAAGACCAAGGGGATTTGTGAAAACAAGTTTTATATAAAAGACACTGTTTTGAAGGATTATTAAACAACTGATTAAAATTAATGTTATGAGTTCCTCCTGCTGACTTTTTAACACCAGCCAAATAACATTTGAATGATTAAGTAATTCTTTATTTCTGCAGAATTCCCATTGATTTGAGAGTTTCTTACATAGTGACTTGGCAAGGTTATTTTCATTCACCCTAGTTCAAAGGAAAAGATGAGGAAGAAGAAAAAGATGAAGGGAGATCATTAATAAGAATAGAGCAGCCAGCTCTTGAGATAACAGAAAGATGAAAGCAAGATATTCAGGTACTGGAGTCTGAGAAGCAAGAAGAATGATAACATAACAGTTAACAGAACTATTCCATTAATGGGCCATGCAAAAACACTTGACCCAGTTTCTTGGAAGATAGAACCAGAGGTACAAGCCTGGAATCAATCAAGTGTCTTACTTGGGACCAAGTCCTGAGAAGCAAATGGACTCCTGCACAACTGTGGTGGGTTGACCTGGATGCCGGGTGGCCACCAAGACACTAGATAGCTTCCCTCCTCAGTAGTATGATGGGGAGGGAAAATAAGATGGAAAAAAAGCCTTATTAGTCAAGATTCAGGCAGTTTAATAAAGCAAAACCAACGGCTGTGCAAATAAGACAAAGAAAACAGAACTTAAATTCTCTATTTTCCAGGACTATTTTAGTACATATAGTGGTTGCTCTGGAAGACAGAGTAATAATTAATTCCCTTCCCTGCTTCCTTCTCCTTTCATTGAGCTTTTTTCTTTTACTGGACAGCATAGAGTGGACAATGTCCCTTTGGTCAGTTTGGGTCAGCTGTCCTGATTACATCCCTTCCTAAGATCTTGCCCACCCTCAGCCTGCTGGTGAAGGTGGAATGTTGGAGTGATGGTGCTGATGCTGTGCCAGCCCTGCTCAGCAGTAGCCAAACGCCGGTGTATTGCCAACAGCTTTCTACCTAACAGTAAAAAGCACAACACTGTGAGGGCTGCTCTGGGGAAAGTGAACATCTCAGACATCTCATCTCAGACAGACCCAATATAGCAACATTTCATGTCTGGCTATGGAAGTAGTAGGACTTTGTCAAGTGAAGAGGTGCTTTTGTTCTACATTTCTAGTACCTGAAATGTTCATTCATATTGGTCTAAGGAAAATCTAAGTTTAAGGTTTTCTTTTTTTATTTTTTTTTTTCAATTTTAGTAACATAGGAAGATTTATAGAGTTTCAATCAGTATCACTGGCAATTGTTTGTTTAAACTGGTGACTTAGAAATATTCAAAGACTGTCTTAGACAAGGTGGTCTGGAGGTGAATGGAACAGAGAAGGCTGGAATTCATAGGTACCTCTAAGGACTGTATAACTGTTTATTATGTATGTTTATTATGTATGACTGTTTATTAAGGGAAAAAACCCAAACCACAAAAACCGATCCTGTATATGCAGTGAAAATGGAGATTCAAAAAGTGTGCTTACATTATTAGATAGTTTTGGAAAGACCTGAGAAATCATGAATAAGACTTTTAGTTGGAAAACATGACACTCAGAAACTCCTTTAAGAATTAATGTGGAGTCTAAGAGATGATGAAGAAAACAGAAGTTTGGTTGATAGAATCATAGAAAAGTAGAGATTGGAAAGGACCACTGCACTGTCTTCAGTCTTTGAGGTAGGACAGGATAATGAAGTTTAGCAAATAGGAGAAAAAGAGAGAACAAGGAAGTGGTAAAAGCAACTTCTAATGCTACAATTAATAATCATGATGAGAGAAAAAATGTTGCATAAGGGAATAAGGGAACAGTAGCAGATAGAGAGTGTAAGTAACAGAAAAGGGAAAAAGTGGAAAAGTACCTGAAGGTTTTCAACAGTGTGTTAAGGTGATCAAGAAGACCAATGGCATCATGGCTTGCAGAAAAAATAGTCTGGCAGGGAGGATTATGGCAGAGATTGACTCCCTGTACTCGGCACTGGTAAGGTCACACCTCAAGCCCTGTGTCCTGTCCTAGGCCCCTCACTACAAGAAGGACATTGAGGTGCTGGAACAAGTCCAGAGAAGGGCAACAAAGCTGATGATGGGTCTAGAGCACAAGTCTGTTGAGAAGTAGCTGAGAGAGATGGGATTGTTTAGTCTGGAGAAAAGGAGACTTGGGGAAGACCTTATCACTCTCTACAACTTCCTCAGAAGTTGTGGCAAAGTGGGTGTTGGTTTCTTCTCCAAAGTAACAAGCAAAAGGACAAGCAGAAATGGCCCCAAGCTGTACCATTTTAGGAGGGTTAGGTTGGATAGAAAAAAAATTTCATCACTGTAAGGGTGGCCAGGCATTGGAACGGGCTGTCCAAGAAAGTGTTGGAGTCACCAGCCCTGTAGGTGTTTAAATGACACGTAGATGTAGCACTTAGGGACATGGTTTAATGATGGACTTGGAATTGCTGTGTTAACAGTTGGAGCTGATGATCTTAGAGGTCTTTAGCGATCTAAATGGTTCTGTGTTTCTATATTGGCACTTAGGGATATTAGTAGTGGAATGACAGTGTTCAGTTAATATTTGGGCTCCATGATCTTGAAGATCTTTTCTAACACAAATGATTCTATAATTCATAGATATTAATACGATATATTAATATATTTTATGAAAAGGTCACTAGGAAGAAAGACAATACCACCATTGCAAAGATCCTCGGGAGTGATAATAAGACAGAGAGGGTGGTTGGCAAGAAAGCTTCATTTTTTGTTAAAGTAAGAAGTTCAGAAAAGTGAAAGGAAGAACTTGCAATGCTTATATATATTCTATAAAGGGGTAGTGGAATGGCATCAGAGCCTAGAACAGTCAGAATGGCATGTATGAAATGCATTACCTCATCAGACAGACATAAACAAAAGAAAAATAATGAGAAGTATCACCCTATAAATGAAATCACCAAATAATTTTACAAAGAAAGCAAATGTGTAAATAGAACTTGAGGAGTCAAAGATAATGTTGGAGAAATACCATAAAAACTGTTCTGCTGGAGGGAGAAAAGTTAATTGTCTATAAATGTTTCCTATCATGCCCTTGTCAATATATTAGAAAAAAAAAAAATCCATTTAAAGTCAATGATAAGACTCAGATCACAAAACTGCATGTTTCCAGAAAAATGGCATTCAGAATTTATATATATATATATATATGATCTATAAAGTAGAATTATTAAAGTATTGAAGGATTTAATAGTATATCATATGTTGAAAAGGTAGAAAACTGGAGTTTTAGTTCACCAATATTTGATGGGGAAACAGGGCAATTGTCAATATGCATATGGAGATGAAATGAGGGAAATACCAGTTAGTCAACAAGACAATTCTAGAATAAGAATTAAATGGAATATAATGTCAATTGATAGAGTCAACATAAAAATAATATTATTAAAGACATCTCACCAGTGACACCTCAGAATAAGCAATTATTGCTATTGTTATTGTGTAAAAGAAACTATTCAACTTGGCTTAAATATTTGGGAGTTTGATTATGTTAGGTGATTTCTCCTTAAGAAATGTGGAGGCTTAATGAGGTGGGAGGTGTTAAGAAGTATTATTTGTTCAGAGTACAAGTTAGTGAGAAAATAAAAGTACAAAATGACCAAGCTAACAATGCACAAAATCAGTAACCTAAAAACCTGTTGTCAGTCATCAGAAATTATGTTCAAAGTAATAAAAGAAATGTCAAGAACACAGAAAGAAATGTAATTTTAAGCAGGAAACATGTAAAACATTTTTACTAAGTAATTTACATGATAATTGTGTGAAGTAAATTGACTCCAGTCAGAGACTCCATTCCAATTCACCAGCTTCACTTGGCTTACCTTAATGCCTAGAGGTGCTTCAGAGAAGACTCAATCACAACAAAGAAAGGTAATCTTATGAGTAAGGGGAAAAACAGAAGATTTTTTTAAAATCATTAATGCAAATATTGCAAGATTATTTAAAATTTATGTGCAATTTCATTTGAAAAACTCCAGAAAAACATCTTTATCTGAAGAAAAAGGAACCAAGATTAATTTATATGCATTTTAATTCTTCTTACTTGAGCTAACCTTTTGCTATTTTTAAGTCGAAGTGCACAGCATAACTTGAAAAATGATGAATTTAAGGACACATATTTCAGTTAGAGATACAAAAGGCAAAGAAAATCCAAACAACATTGTCCTTGCACTTAAGGTTAGCTGGACTTTGTATATGGTGAGCCATACATATTGATTTGTTGAATGGATGTTGCTTGGTATTCCAAAATAATGGTGGTGCCATTACACTATCAAAAGAGGAAACTACAAGGAGGGAGCATATTTTTAACAGGAAGTTAGTCAGTTTTCTCAGAGCCATAGCTCTGTGTTCCAGGGACACTAACCATTTCAGGACAGAGATCATTGTGCAACAGCTACCTTCCCTTATCCAGGTGCATATAATATGTGAGGTTACATGGGCAGCAAAAGGAGTGTTCACCTTTAAAGTGGGGAGATGACAGACAGTGGGCATGCTGCAGAACATCTGTGAAGGAGAAGACAGGTAGATAAATTATTTTCCAGATTTTGCAGAGTGAAGAGAGGGTAAGGACATGGAGCAAGAGGGGGCTGAGGAGCTAAGCATCAGTGTGATGAACTACCACTATCTTTCAATACTATCAAGAGCTGACTGCATCTCATTAGGTTATTATTCTTTTGTAAGTGTTGGTTTATTTTAGGTGATGCAATACCCCATATTTTCCTATCTTCAAATACCAAATTACTATTTCTGAAATTTAACAAGATCATCAAAAGTGATCCAGGCATAGCATAATTTATTTGTTGAATACTTTCAAATCAAAATCAATTAATTGCAGCAACCACTGCCCTTAAATTTACAATATTTTTTACTTTACCAAGAAAGGGCTGAAGAGTCAGTCAAATAAATGATGTCCATTATTTTTTCTTTTTTTTTTTTTTTTTTTTACTTGAAAAACTGAATAATAGATGCTGTTCTGAGGACCATTTTTCATAACTAGCAGCTAATAAGATAAAGTAGGTTTTTCAAGCAGTCCTCAAGGGAGAATCAAATTCTTTGGACAAACTTGCATATTTTGTAAAAGTTGCAGTCCATCCATTGGTTTTAGAAACTTCCTTAATATTTGTGAACTCCTATAACTACTAAATAGCATTAGTGCCTAATAATCAGAGTAATGTTTAACTCTGTCAGAGAAATATGTGAAAAGAATAGATCTAAAGTAAAAGGCTCAATCTTTCACAGAAGATTGTGAAAGACTCTTGCCAAAGTTTTGTTGTTCTTTCAAAAATGTGTGACTCCTAGGCTAGGGTTTGATGCTGCTTTTTGGAATTCCTCTTCTGGCACAATCAGAAATGTCTCCAGCGGTGTGACAGGACTCAGACATTAAATGTCTAAAGATGTTTGTGTAAATGTGAATTGGCTGAAAGGAGGGTAAAATAATCCACCTCAGTCCCCTAAACACGTTGAACCAATTTGCACATGTATAAACTGAGGAAACTGGATATGTCATTTAAATGTCTACCCCTTTTTTTTTCTTATCTCATAGCACTTTTTCCCTAAAAAAAATTGATATAAAATTGAAATGTCAGTAGCTGTTATTATATTAATTCTCTGGGAACACAGCATCATAGTTTCAGCTGGTGTGGATCTGCTGAAGCCAGTAGAGCTTTTATTATTGTTTATCATTGTCAGTGCAGAGCAGCTGAGGCTGTGTAAGAGGTGGACTAATTGCCACTTAGGGGTATGTCAGGAGAGAACTGGGACCGTACAGCCAATCCATCTGTCACAGAGCACTTGAGTAAAGGTTAAACTCATGGTTCGACAACCTCTAGTTTGTACTAGCAGAAATCTGTACTGGCATAAATGTTGAATTATATTTTTATGTGTGTGTAAGCTAGTAATACAGAGTCTAAGTACACCTCAGATTGGTTGCACAGTTTATTTAGGGTCTCCGAAGACAAGCATACATCTTCATATGAACAATGAAATTATTTTAATCAGTGAACAAAATCAAAGACTGAGCCTTTGAAAATAAACTATACACCTAATAGCACTTTAGGGTGATTTGCCACATCATAGTTCAAAGAATATAAAGACAGATGCATGCTGTAACATCTAGACTGTTAATGAAAACAGCAACTGATTACCTTGATGCCACTGCTTTTTCTTTTTCTTCATGTTCCATCATTATGTTATTCTAATTTCTTTCTCCCAGTTTTGAACGCAACTAGATTAAGTTTGTAGATAAAATTTTCCATCCTTTACTAAAAAATAAAATTACTTGAGAATATTTACCTTTGTGTTTATCTTACATATGCTCTGCACCTATAATTAGTTTTGAAAAGCTAACCTTTTTAATAATAAATACAGTATGTCAAGGAAATGACATATGATTCAGCTTAAAGATAATGAATAATTATGAATGATACTAATGATCCCTTAATGTTAATGTCATTCTGCTAATTTAATATGGCAATTAATTTTGCACATGAAACACATGCAGGTGCTTTGAGTAATTTTTAAAAAATCTTAATTTCTTAACTCTCTTGATAGTTTTGCAAATTTAGAATTAATATTGAGTAACTTTCATAGTAATTTTTAGTTTAATATATTATCACCACAACAACCACTTAACAGTTAGTGAACAGCCTCACATTAATACTATTTATGGTTATAAACATTAATTATATTTAGGATGATTTCTGTGGGTAAACTTACTCCACTGACGGTCTTAAATTAACAAAATCATAACGCGGCTCATTTCCTACATAAATTATGTGTCATATATTTGCTATATTTGTGAGAATATTGACTTTGAGGACTTGGCAAACATCTTGAGGACCCATCATCAGTGTCGTTTTCAAACTGAAAATGGGTACTGATAGATGAGCTGCTTTATGTGGAAATGTATCTCATGCAGCAACTTCTTGGGCAGTATTATGCTCTTGCTCGAAGCAAGGTCAAATAGGCTATTGTCTGTAGCTGAGATTAATAACAGGTGTTTACAATAGTAGCATTCTTTAGGCCACCTAAAGAAAAAGAAGTATACAACTCCAACTTTAACTGAACTTAGAAAAAGTAATTGTTGTAAAAGCTAGTCAGATAACATCTACCACTGTTGTATTCAAAAGGGTAGACAAAGCTCTCTATGCATTTACTGTCATGTGTTAAACAGCAGTTACTAAGTGCATCGTGTGTGGTCAGATAAAGTATGCCTACTGCTACACTACCTAATGGAAGGTAGATATGCCCCACCTATACATACCCTTACTCTTTTGGGGTAATGCTGCTGCACGGATATTAACAAGGAACAATATTGCCTTCAGAGATGAGATGCCTTTTCCAGGTGACTTGAGAAATCACTCTTTCTACACTCCATCTTACCTATCCTGTATACCCAAACCAGCATTAGATACTTTACATTAGACAGTTACCTGGATTAAGATAGATAAAAAACTTTATACATTCATGGTGGATTAAGAGTCTCTTTGCCCTTCATTGCATATACTTATTGTTCAGTAGTCATCAATTTGCTCACCTGTCTTTGGGAATATACTTTATCCAAAACCTACTGTGACATTTCATTTGTGCCAATCTAAATCCTTTCTACATCACCCCAACAAAACCTTTTAGTATAGTTGAACTGAGACTAACAAGATTTGTATAGTGCTACACCAAGGCTCTAAAAACAGGAATAGATTTCTTTCCATTATAAGATATCTCTTCCTTTTACCCCCTGCATTATATCTCATCTTGGAATTCTTTTTAGGGAAGCAAGAAAAGCTGTTTATTTTGTCTAGCTTCCCTAGAAATTGTCCCTCACCCTACACAGGTGTCTATAACACATATATCAATTTTTCTTCCAAGTGCATATCCTTTATCTTCACTGACTGTAAGGGATGTACATGATTTACCAACACTATTTTTGATATCTAAAGTTATCTAGGAAAATTTCAATCATGTTATTGATCTAGCCACTATGGTACATCTATCTGAGAATTCATAAGATATTGTCCATGAATATATTTATTGATTTAAATATATTAATGCAATTTATTATAACATTTATTAAATGTCATGACATTGATTTCAACTTTGTAATGTAAAGGATCAGGCTATGTTTTAGAATGTTTAATAGAGAAATTGATCCTAAAAACAGCGATGATCTTAGTCATCCTTGTGCCTTGGATATCTTTAAAAAAAGATTCCTTAACTGGCAGAAAGAAGAAGAATTAAATTCTGTTCTACCTTGTTTATGTTCAACAGCTTGATTATAGACTTAAAATCAAAGGGAGACTTGAATGTGATTTTCATATTTTTGTTTGTGCTTGACTTTGCATTTTGTTATAGAAGTCACTGTGAAAGAAGCAATAGGGAACAGCACAAGGAAAAGCTAAAGTCACTCTCCTGACTCTAAAATATTCAAGCAACCTAAGGCTGTAAAGCGTTTTTCTTTTCTTAATGTGAAAGAACAATTATGCAATGCTGTTGTAATATAGGCTTTATCAAATATGCGTTCAAAATTAAATATCTGAATGCTGGCCCCAAGTGTTAAAAACAGCTTAAAATCTTAACAGATTTTGGACCACGCAAGTGGTCCAAAGTTCTTTACTTTTCAGATTGTGAAATTTCTTAATTTTTGAGACTGAATTTTAATGGTGACATTTTCCTTTTGCATAGATATGAAAAATCTCATATATATAATAAAAATACATGAAATAATTTCCCACAGTGCAGAGACTATCATTTAATTTACTGAACTTCAGGCAAATGGCTTAAGGAAAAAAAAATTCAAGAGGGCTGACACAGTTTTGTCTTCAAACCTAATTATTGGCCTGTTATATATTAAGAGCAACATAATTGTGAGTTGCAGATATCTCATATGTTCTCATATCACAATGTCTAGCATTGAGACATCATCTGCATTGCATGTGATAATGCCCTTTTTGCATTTTATCTATAAAAGCTAAAGGAGAATCAAAATGCAAAAAAGGAAAGGAAGCCCACATCTCTGGACTTAGAGCAGTAGTTTCGTTCATGTCATGTGCAAGCAATCAATTCAGTACAATGAACAGAAATTTGGTGGAACACCTTAATCTCCATCAGAATTTTATTTAAATACAGTTTTATGTTTTTCTTCATGAAAATGAGGTAATGAAAGGTAAATCAAGGCATTTAAATCTTCCACAAGTGTAATATTAATCCTTGTTTAGTCTCGTGTTTGACAGGAACATATGTGTTTAGCTGCTATAGGTCTGTGATAAACTTAGAGGGGACTGGACATGCTTGAGATTCCTGCCCTTCTGGGTGAAAGATTAAAGTACAGTGATAAAACACTCATGGGTGAATCCCTGAAGTACAGATGAAGATAGCAGGTCTGGTGATCCTCTAGCATGGACTGAGTTCTGCAGTGCCTGCATTGTATTTTTGTGCTTCTGCATAGATGCTTGGCATCCAATGCTTGTTGAGGTAACAAAAAATAAATTCACTCCTTGCATTTAATTTGTGGTTTTGTGGTTGTTTCTGTGTCCTGCCTGACACTGGAGAGTGTCTCAAAACCCTTTTTCTGCTATGAGGTAGAGTATCCCCTGGAAGACATATACATGAATGAGGAATCCTCAGAGTGATTTTTTGATTGGCTGTTAATAAAGACAGTTTACAACCAGAGATGCATGTCTTTAGGTTGATTTCATTCCAATTAACTTAGACATCTGACACTAAGTCTGTATTGTAGTTAGCAAAACTCCCTTTATTTTAATGGAAAGAAACAGACCTTTTAGGAGGTTGTGATAATCCATTTTTAGAGACATGAGTCATCTTAACTTAGTGCCTGTATTGATAGTTTAACGAAAAGTGAGTGTAAACCAGATAATTATCCTCTGGTTCTCTACAGGTATTGAGGTAAAAAAACCTGTATTAGGTGTTTAGCCATCTGAGCAACTGTCCTTGTTTGTCTTACTGTTTATCTTGGTATCAATAAGTACTTAATTACTTCTGATGATGTGTTACAGATTCAGACAAATCTGTTCAGAAGAAAAGAGCAGTTCAGAACAAAACCCCTCTCATTGCCTCATTGCATATGGGTTAGAACTCTCTCCTTAGAAAACAAAACTAAGATTTGGGGTCTTCTGCAGATGGTATTTAACTCTCATTTTGACACATCTTGAGGAAAAACCATGAACTTGGACATTTAAGTAACATACAAGCCTGACATTTTTTACCTTCTTAATGTTTCTTTTTTGTGTGTCTACAGGTTCAAGGTAAATAGATTGTAAGCTATTATGGACAGGGGCTTTGGGCCCTAAGTATGATTGAGTTACATATGAGCAATTTAGGTACTGACAGAGAGCAAATGAATAATTCAAGTTATAGGCCCTGTACCACACTTGCAAGGATATTATATGAAGAACCATTGTTCTCCCTAGCAGCTTAAGCTTTCCTATTCTGAGAAACCCATACATTTTAAAGGTTTAACACATTTTACTACAGAAATACATTTAGCAGATAATTATATACTATTTGGCAAGAATTTCCACTCTGAAGCTGCACTATCAGGACAGCATGCTTTCATTTGGTTTAATCGCATCACTGCTACTACAAAAGGTCAGAACAGAGCAAAACATCTCTTCTATTGCTCCACATTCCTGGCACATTTGTCCATTAAAAAGCCAGCATGCAGGAGAATGCTGTTTTTCTGTTATGGAAGAGACCTGTTAAATTACAGAGATTACAGTTAGTGAAAATAAAATATTTTCTCCAGAGCATCTCAGTATACATGGATTTCTTCTCATTAATTTGATAAAGGAAATAATGAAACAGTTAAAGGTCTTAATTAGGGTATTTTGTTGTTGTGGTGATGGTTTTGTGGGGTTTTTTTTGGGTTTTTGTGATATAGTAACATCTATTTTCTAGACTTTTGCTGTTTAGATTGCATTTTCAAACCTCATTAAAAATATAACCTCAATTTTCATAGTTTGGTCATATTCAACATATTTAATATATATATATAGCTATCAATAATTAGCTGTGAAAAGCACAATAAAATAAGAAAGTGCTTTACAATTATAAAAGGCAATGAAAGCCAGAAGAGCTTTTTAAAATCCCAGAGAATACTATAGCCAGCATTTTAATACTAATTACATTCTTCTGGTTTCAAATTTTGGATCTTAACAGTATGTATATGTACAGACAGTAGTTCTGCAATGTTTGTGACATGTTATAACCTTGTATGACATCTCTTTCTTTCCCAGCATTTGTCTTAGAATAACTTAATGAAAAGCTTACAGATGACACAGCCTGAGATAGTTTATCAAATTACTTTCAGAAACAGGTCAAGATGTCCTGAAATACAAAGCCCATCACATTTCTGTGGTTTTATATATATATATATATGTAATTTTTTATATATATATAACTTACATTTATGAAATTATATATATATAAATATGCAAAACTTATAAACATATACATATGCACACACATATATATATGCGTGTACACACAACTGTTTATTTGGTTCTTCACCTGTTTTAGATGAATATTACTTCATTGAAGCATCATTATTTCAGATGAGTAAAGTACTATATTTGAGAAACTTTTATGTCACCTCAGAGGAAAGAAATAATTTACATACACATTCTGGAACATTTTACAAGAGAGAAACTGGCACTGTTTGTGAGTAGAGACCACCCTACTAAATGAGGTTTCAACTTCAGATGCCTGTCTGCATAAGGAAGGGGCTTGAGTTGTTTTGGAAACCCCAGTAACTTTAGATAATACGGCTAAGGATATATGGTTTCAGCTTCTTAGGAATTTATAATTTTCTCTTTGGTTTTATATGTACTTGGAATATGGTGAATGTCTATGCCTGGTTTTATTGCATATTGTCTCTGCAGCTACTGGCTTCATTGTATAATTTTAACTTTATTTTCTGGTTAGTATAAAAACATCAGAGAAGACATTTGATTATTTCTTTATATAGAGCTGTGTTCAGTATCAGAGTAGCTAGAATTTACAGACAAATATGAAGTACAATTTCAATAAAGAATTTTTATTGCTTTTTCCTTTGCCCAATGGTTGTAGCTGAACAAAATACATGTAGCATATGAAATACGCTCCTCAATGATATTAGACTTCAAACTACCTCATGATTTGGAGAACAAATCCCAGCACACTACTGTTTCATTGAAAGAAAACCAGATCTTTCTTTGGATATTTTAGCAATCATACATTGAAAATATGCACTTTGCACCTTAGCAAATCAATCATTCTGGGGCTTATAGTGGGGATGAAAAGGAAGGAATTTAAACATAGTTAAAGAGTGAATGTAAAGCACATAGCTTGCCTTGCATAAAAATTATGGGAGAGAATACTATTCTTGCTGTAATAAGAGTACATCTTGAAAAATGGCTTATAAATTTATCTAGGTCTTTGTTATTGACCATTTCCTTCAAGCAGATGCATTTTAAACAGTTTTACTTGGTTAGACTTCTCACAGAGTTTTTTACATTTTCTTAAATGCAGTCTTTACTTCAAAATAGCAAAATCCTTCTGTACACTACTGAAAGAGATGTGCCACTAACCTGACACTCTGATGTGTAAATGAGACTCAGTGAACAACAGTAAAGTTTGTGTGATATCTGTAGTATATATGTGGGCAGAAAACAGTTACATAAGGTCATTTGGAAATGCAATATTAGTAAAATGCAGGCATAAACTGAGGTAGCTTTGTCACTACTTTTGTCTCTGATAAATAAGACAATAAAAAATAAATAACACAATTAAACAGAGCCACATTCAGATATGCAGCTGTTGCATCTCCCTTGAGTGTTTTACACCTCATGCATGCCTCAAAAAGCACATGAAGCTGGTTTCAATGGCTCCTTAGGCTCATGCCCACTCTTCACTAGAAAAACTGGAATACTCTTTGATAATCTGATCAACAAATTTTGCCTGTCATCTGTAAAGCTGTGGACTCACTCAACAAGTTTCTTACATGGGCTTAGTTTTTTTAATACCCTGACACAAGTTCACAGGAAGAACATGACAACATTCTCAAGAGTCTAAACAACAAACTTTTACTGTCAAACTGTAGAAAACAATGGTACTTGCCAAATTTTAAAGCAACATTCAGTTGAAATAAAGCATTTCACATTGACTCAGCAAATTCTAACCCACCCAAGTTTAAGTTATCCAGATTTTGAGTAGTGGAGAGTAGGAGTAGGAGAAGAAAGAATGAGAGAGAGAGAGGGGAGGGAGGCAGAGAAAGACTAATAATCACTGCTTGAATTCCATCACTATCCTAGCTACTGTAAAATAAAAACAATGTACTGTGCCCATGTATGCCTTTGTGCTTTCTGCTTTTATCTGTTTTGGTCTCCTGGGGCCCTCCAGGTGGACGTTCTGGTGTGCTGGTGGCTGAAAACCGTTCTGGGCTGGACTAGAGTGTCCAAGAGCAGGTTGTGGAGCAGTGCACCATGCCACTCTTTGCAGAGCTTGTCCTGGCCCCCACACACTTCAGTTGTTTTGAGATAGTAATAGTATTTGCCATCTTTCACACGAACTTTTATAATGTCTGTGCATACTCCCTCTTCCTTTATTGTGTTTTTCATGGTCATGTTAGAAATTTATTCTCCTTTTTCTTCTCTACATTTTGTCTTTTGTATCTGAATCTGCAGTTAATGTGAAATTGTGCTGTGTAAAAACTCTGTTTTACCTATCAGTGTAGACTTTGAACCCTTTGACTTTTTGAAATGAGTATTTTTTGTCCAATATCCATTATGTGTCTGATGACTTATCAATATGATGTTATAGGCTTCAGAATAGGACTTTGCAGAATCATTTAATGTCTGAAATAGAGTATTAGTTTGGGAAAAAAAAAATGTTTTGGTCAGTTTTCTCTGTAGTTTTGGTCTTTAATTAAACCAGAGCACTAGGGGGTCCCTTAATATGTGGTACCACTTTGATTTTTCTCATCTCTAGACCAGGTCACCAAATATCCCCTTTTTTTATTAGGGAATGAACAAAAACTGAGGCAGTCACACAAGTACCAACCCATGTGCAATCCCACTCCACTCCCATTTTCCTCCACTTGTCAGTGTCAAATATCAGGCTAATATCTATGGGTTGGGTAGCTCTTAATCCATTTAACATGCCACATGGGGATAAGATCACAGTGATCATATTTACTTGTCAGTGAGTAACATTCTTTGCAGAATCCAAAATTAATGGCATTTTGCATACTACATCTGAAATCCTTTTAACAAAGACAATATTCAGTAGCATAAATTATGTGGCTTTAATTCTTTATTAGTTAAATATTATATGGCTTCAATTCTTTATTAGTTAAATATTAGCCATTTGATGGCTAATATTGTTTCTTTTTTAAAAGTTATCCTGTTTCTTTTTAAAGTGTTAATCCAGCATTAGCTTTTTGCTCATTCTGTGATTTCCCTAGTGCTGTAACACTAAATAAAAACCAGTGTTAGTAAATCAGTGTGCTACTCAGACACCATTTTCAGAATCCTTTCAGGTAGGTTACAAAAATTGCTGGTTTCAGAGGTACTGTTAGAGCTTTTCTTGATTTACTGAATATCTTGAAATCAAAAGCTTCTTTATCAATGACATAAAACAAAATATACAAAGAAATTTGCATTTTTAGACATCAAATGAGCATTAGAAATCATAGCAACAGTAGTGAAGTTCATCAAACGCATTGTCTTCAACACTTTCTAGATAATATTTGAAAACTGAGCTTTTATTCTCCTGCTCTTATTTTAACTCAGCTCTTGACTTCATATTGCTATAAAACCACTTCATATCTACTATAATAATATAAAAGTTCAAGTATGACAGTTTTTATGCTAAGATAAAGCAATTTAATTGAAAGAAATATGTGGTGCAAGGTTTTTAAACCCATCTTGACATATTTAGATACAGAAAAAAATTGTCTCCAAAATACTCAATTCCTAAAGCAAACTGCAAGAACTTGGTGAATTATACAAATCTTAGTACTGTTTTGAGTATGTTCTTGCTAAATCCAAAACATATAAAGGTTCTTTTCATGCCTAAAAGCAGAATTTGAGCTAATTATTATTTAAATAAAAATATTTCATGCTATTCATTAAGACTATGTTCAGTTCTACAACCTTTAATAAGAATGGCTTTACACAATATACCCTTCAACAAGACTTCTTGTTTTGGAATATTCCTTCCTCTTTTAAAGTATTATTAATTGTTCATCTTGGGAAAATCACAGGTTTATTATAATAGGAAAATCCTTCATTTTTTTCTGTTAATTTCTTGGTAGGAATTAATATCCTTATTTTCCAAATGAGCGTCATAATCTACAGTCTGATGTCCGACACATCTAAAGGAACTTGGCAGAGTTTTCACATTCAAGACACGACTGAAGAAGCTGTAAGTTATGTCACCTACTTTACATCAGGTAAAGATCAATGATGCTGTATAATGTCAGCCAAGTATTTTCACTGAGTGACAGGTGACAACAGAAGAATAACAAAAAAAATCTTGGCAAATACATAGTAATTAAATACGTGGCAAAACTCCAAATTGCTACCTTTGTAGGCAATGTGATTAGTTAGGTATGTATTGTGAATATTTTGTGAAAGTGAAAATTAAAAGATTAAATTGTGGCTCAATTGAATTTTTGGAGTAATAAGCAATTAAGCTGATTATCAATAAATATCCTGGCCCTATTTGGCATATGATATGTTACATAATATGAATGAGTTTGGTGGTCCAACATGTCATATGTTACGGATTGTATGTATGACACTTTCTTCTCTGCATTAAACCTCTGCCATAACTAAATAGAAAGCATTGTTTACCAAGCATTATTATAATTTCCTTTTTAAGTAAATAAAGAGAAAAAAAACAGATGAGGGTGGGGAGAAAGAAGAAATCAAAAAGAAAAATATTATTCCCCTTTCCAAACCTGATGCAGCATGCCTCGCAGCAAAGCTAAGGGTTAAAGATACGGCAAGTGAAATTTTATTTAAAATACGACAATTAATACAGTGTAAATATCACTGCGAATGTTAAGATACCCTAGTATTTCACAAAATATCACCTAGAGAACTAATACTAAAAAGGAACTCTGGTAAAGTTAATTAAGACAGTGAAAGGTAGTCATCTATTCTATTTTAACACATAATTTGATGAATGGCTCCCAAATTATAAATCAGTAGGGAAATCTAGTTTCACTGAAAAATCTATGCTGAATTGACTAAGGGGAAAATTCACACTTTTACTAGTTAGGCAGGTGTTATGCCTTGAGAAAGCTGACCTAGAACAGAGGCTAGACAGAGTTAAGAATAAAGTAGGTATTTATTAAAAGGCCTTAAAAGATACACCTTGGGCAGTACAAGAGCCTGGCCAGAGCTACACCCAAGATGGACCCAAAATGGTCACAAAATGGACAAATGGTCACAAGGTCTCACATTTTTATAAATTTTGGTCCATCTGCATGTCAGGGTCAATTGTCCAATCACAGCTTCAGGTTATGAAGTCGCATCCTTCTTGTTTTCTCTCTTCAGTCCACCTTTGTTCATGGGCCTGAAACTTGTAACAACTGTCCTTCGTATCAAGCTGGAAAAGGAATTGTTTTGTCTACCTTCTCTGTGAACAGAGCTCACTAACACTTTATATGAAGCTCAAAACTACACACCTAGGGAGCACAGAATATGAGAAACAAGAAAGCTAAAACTTCAGGCATCAAGTGTTTGAAATATTTGATTTCTAGGAAATTGGAGACACAGACTCAGCTGTGTTATCCAGTCTGGTTCAGAAAATGGATTAGATTTGAGGCTGTCCATATCTTAATTGAAGGTGGGTTTTTTTGTTTGTTTGGTTGGTTTTTGGTGATTTTTTTGTCCAAAAATTAAGGACAAAAAAACAAGGACACCTTCAACTAGACCAGGTTGCTAAGGAGCACCCCCAATCCAACCTTGAACATTTCCAGGGATGGGGCATCCACAGCTTCTCTGAGTAACCTGTTGCACTGGATGATGAAGTTGAAGAATACACTCTATTTTAGTGCCTACAATGCCTAAACATTATTTTGTGGGCAATATGTGGGCAGTATGTGGGCAATATGCCTGAAGATAGCGTTCTATCGCTTGAAATGCTAACCAAGACATGGGAATACTTAGAATGTGTTATCAGGACATTTTAGCAAATGTCCCCTTCTGGATGTGTTCGAGAAGTGTTTGGATCTGTTGCTGGGTGATACAGAATGGTGATTTTGGTGTTCCACTGGATCGTTGAACTGGATAATCTTGAAGGTCTCTTCCAGCCTTGGTGATCCTGTGATTCTATGATTCTGGGATCTTCCCACCTGAATAGTGATCCAAGAAAAGGTATAAAAAACTAAGGACTACAATATGACAACTTTGCCTGCATCATTATTAATATTAAACCTTTTCTGCATAAATGTCTTCTTCTGTAATAATTACTTTTGATTAAAAATAATTCTTGATCAAGGCAAGTCCACATGGTATGGGCCTGACAATCTGTAGTCCTGAGCCCTTGCAAACTCAGTAAAGAGCTTATGGACTTGTCAAACAGGAAATATAATATTACATGGCTACAGAATTATAGATCAGGATTCTACCCATGACCTGTCTCTTTCTAACCCATTGAGCAGAGACTGAAAGAGCCTAATTGACCAACACTTGTGGACTGCTCTGATAATTCAGAATAATGAAGAACTGACTATTTATCCTTCCATGAAAGACTGGTAACTGCATTGCAAGTTGAAGAGCTTGAAGCAATCAGTGTGCTGGTAGTTCTGACTTGCATGTACCAGACACAAAATAAATTACCCATTTAAAATCTATGAATATTGTCAAATAACCCTAGTGCAAACGTTTCAGATGCTGACTCAACACCAGTCAGTTTTCTTCAAGAACAGATATCTAAAAGAATATATTATTTTATTTCAGTTTGTCAAAGTGCTGAAGTGATGGGTTATTTAGTCTGCATTTTCCCAGATACGGCTGTTGAATAATTTTTTGGAAAGTTGTTTGCCTTGGTAATCCCAGCACACTCTACTGAGGCAGACAAGCACAATCACATTTTCACAACTTTATACGACTGAAGCCACCAGATATATTGCAATGAGACTCCCGCCATAAAATACAGAGGAAAACTGCCTTGTGTTCTTTGTATGAAGAAATAAGAATAACTATAAACATCTTGAAATAACAGATTAAAAAAAATAGATTACCTTATAAAATATTCATGCAGTTCTTTCATGGTAAGACAAGTCAGTGATTTGCAGAAATTAAAAGGAATTCATATTCCTGAATAATAAAAAAAAGGACAAACCTAGACATTTACTCTATAAATGCTTCAATGTAAAAAACTGCATCACTCTCCCTTCAGAAAATTGCTCTGGGCAATATGGTAGTGAACTGATCTGGAGGCCAAAAGTAGTAGTCCTTTATTCATGGTGTCATAGGAAATAGGAGAACTTAGGCTAAGCTTGTACATCCATGTCTTTCATGTTGTAAGTCCAGTAGCTTATTACACTAATACATGAATCTGAAAATGGAAAATCTGCTAGAATTATAAAGAAGAAAAAGTACAACTTGAAATTAAATGATGCGTAGCTTCTTAACTACTTATATTAAGAAGAGAAAAAAAAAAATGCAGTATCTGGCACTGTTTTAAAAATGAAAATTTCTAATAAGTTTATTTATAGTAGTGACAAAAAAAAGTGTGAAGATCTTTTAACTCTCTTCTGTTGCTTTATTCTAGTGTCAATAAGAAGTGGCCTTGGTCTAGAAAAACTTTCTTTTTTTTTTTTCCAGAATCAGGATTTAATAGTGTCTTCTAGATGCAGAATAGAGATGAGTATGAAGAAAGGTACCTAACAGTAGAAAAGGAAAGAGCAGAAGGTCCACTCTCACACTCTCTCTGAAACTAATCTGTAAAGTGTTTGTATTTTAGTTCTATTTGTTCGAACATTAAAGAAAATATGGTCGTGTCAAAATTTAACTAAGTATCACATCATGGGTCAGATTAATAGCTTCAGTTTTTCCAGCTTTAAGACAAAGGGAGGAATTATAGCAGTCCTTTGGAAGATCCATGTGAGGATCATCCTGGTTAGATTAATATGTTATTTGTGGCTTGTTGACAAAGCTAAAACATTTTTAAAGTATCAAAGCCTATTAGATTTCTTGTATGATGTTGGTTTGGTCCTTTGGATTGACATAAGTGTATGGAACAGTTAATGGAAAAGCCCAGGAAGCCTACAGTGTGAGTACATTATGAATATAGATATAGATATAAATATAGATATAGATGATATAGATATAGATATAGTGTGTGTGTAGATATATATATATATATATATATATATATATATATATATATATATATATATATATATATATATATATATATAGTATGCCTATTGTATGGACTGCATTATAGGCAGTTCATAAATGAATATTTGAGTCCGGGTTTTTATGTCTGTGTTTGTGCATATCCATACATTTACTGGTCTTCACAGTTCTATGAATTTTGTCCAATTTCTTAATAATATTTTTAATAAGGCCTTTTAATAAAATATATGCAATGTATTTTCCAATTAGCATAATAATTGCTTTAAATATTCCTCTATTAACTCTTTCTCCAATCAGCTTACTTCAGTGTGTTGACTTTTCCTCTTTACAACTTTTTAAAATTATTTTTTACAATAATAGGAAATGAAGTGTTGAAAGTTGTGGCCGTTGCTTAAATATTGAATAACTCTTTTGATTTTAACAAAAAAAATGTCATAAGATTAAATGGACTACTCCATCATCCAAAATCACTTGATTTATACTTTTGTTCATTTATTTATGTCTTGGATGAGTTACAAATGATACCTCAGCATCCTTTTAAGGAAAGGCCATAGTTTCTTCATGGTTTCTTTATTGGGCATTTACTTTGTTAAGTAAACTTTCCCCTAATGAAAGGAAGTGAGAAAAAAATTAAAATCTAAGAGAGAAATACAAAATATGTCCTACTATAGTCTTGTTAATCAAATAATGGACAAAAACCATAGGTGATCATGATAAACTCTCATTTTATCTAGTGACATGCATTCAGGAAAAACAATGTGTAAAATCTAAACACTTTTTAAAGCCTTTTCTTTTTAATAGACTACTGTTTACGAAAGAACATCATAGTGTTTCTGTGGATATCAGAATTTTTTCCCTGCCTTAGAATTTTGAATTTTTACAGAAAAGAGCTGAAGGATATCCTTACATCATTTTGTTAATGTCTTGGAAACTACTTTAGATTAAAGACTCATCTGGTTTCCAATGCACAGAAACCACTAGTGGAGAATCCCAGAGAATCCACTGCATGAACATAATAAATACTTTCTTAGACATTATAGTGGTTTATGCTTCAGAGATTTCTTAGGCCAGAGGAGATGTCCTTCGATATATGTATGGTATGTGTAAATTTTTTCTCTCTGTATACCTACATAAAGAGAAATAATGCTTGTGTTTGGGAGCACCACAGAAGGAGAAAAGATTAAAAAGATAAATTCAAGCTTTTATCAGAAACACAGTATAGTGGACCACATCCAGTCAGGTTTACTATCCAGCATACCCACAAAAAAAATTTAAGATTAAGGAATAAGGTTTCAGGGAAGTATGTCTGTGAGCAATTATAGGTAAGTCAATAAGGCAAAATCAAAAGCGTGGTTCACAGTTCTTACATCTCAGAGGAACAGTTCCAAACAAATAACTTCACAAAAACTGTGTATTCTGTATTCATCTTATGCTTCAGTGTTAGACAAAATGTTGAGATGAAAGGCTACTGTGTTGTACAATATGCATGATTTACCTATATGCTAAATTTCTGTGGGTTTTGTTGGGCTTTTTATTCATTTTTTTTAAATAATTACTTTAATAGAAATATTTACAATTCAAATTTCTCTTTTCATCATTTTTTAACTTTAGGGTGAATTTTATCAACATGCAAATCAATAATTCAGAACTTGCTAGAGAATGAAATAGGAATTTGATAAACAAGAAAAAATGTGGTATCTTCGATATTCAAGCAGCTTTTTCTCAGCTTCCAGCTCCCATGAATATCACAATAATTTGAAAGAGCACTTTAAAAGATTCATTACGTTCACTACGGTTTTTACACCTTATGTTTTTTTCCATGCATCTAAACTTGTTTTTGAAACCTACTTTCTCTTTAGAACAGTGTGTTCTTATTAACTAAGGCTCTTAAAAATAGACTCAACCAGCTAATTGCCAGATATTTCAAAGCAGACAGATGATTGCAAAAGCAGGCGAGTGTGTCATGAACTTTCCAAAGAGGTCTGTCCACTTAGCCATCAATGGAATGGATGAAAGGTACTCAGAAATCAGCCTGTGGCTGGACTAATCACATCTAGCTCTGACCTCCTAAAGGGAAGATGTCTATAGTCACTGATGAGACACAAGTGTCTAGCACCAGTGGGATGATTTACCATTTTGAAAGGGTTCAGATTATGAAATGAGTCACTCTAAAATATCTCTCAGCTTTACTCTTCTCTTTACCCTCGACTGTCTACCCATGATGGACATAAGTTGCCTAAACATTGAAGTCAGGTGATGTGTCAAATCTGCTGGACTAGCCAAAATGTTCACAGAGGAACAGAAGGAGAGCTTTGAGAGGCATCTTTTAGCAGAGGCAGATGGAAGCCAGCTGATAAATATTAGATCAACTCAAATTACTTTGGGCTCCTAAGGTGACAGAATTCACTTTTACAGAGGGATTTAACTCCAGATTGCAGGCAGCTTTTAGTATTCCTGAGCTCCTACCATAGTCAAAGGATCCACAAACAATACATAGCACTTTATTCAGTTAATTTAACATGCTTATCTACTGTTGTTTAGAATGCCTAGTGGTGTTCTGACTGTTCTCTAAGTGCATGGATGTTTCACTTGTCAATTGCAGGTTCTTTGGGTATCTTGAATATCCTAGCTCTGTTGAAGTCCTAATTCAGTCAGCTGAGTAGAGTCTTTCATAACACACACCACTCTAAGATACCTTCAAATATGAACTTAGATTTAAGAACTCTGTTTAAATACTCCCATAGCTTCAGTTGTACCAACTTAGAGTTCAGCATTTATGAACACTGGAAAAAAACTTAGCAGAATGATGAGGATAAACTCTGTTAATAATTATCTTAATAATACTCAGCCACATTTTAGCAGTATATAAAGAATATTATTTTAATTTCCTCTTGGCAAATCAGCAAATTTTTATTTTAAATACTTTCATGACTAATCCTTAAAAATTCTTCCTTTTCCAAATATTCTGCTAACTATTTCTGAACACTGACATTTATTTAGGAAAATCTACATGCCATTTTGCAGGTAGATAGAGACTTTTCTCTCTGAGCCTCAAGTGAGATTCTTGCCTGGTTCCAGGCTAGGTAACTGAAGTAAGCAGTTCTATAGAATGGTGTAGAAAGTCACTGTGTTGGCAGTAAGAGGTGAATAAAGTTTATTTCAGAGGTTGCAGAGACCTCAATGATTATATTGTCTTGGTCGACTTATAATGTCTACTTGACACTGTTATTTCTATAGGTTAGTCTGAACCAAACTTCCACCCTTGTATGACTGCTTGCTTTTCTCCACAATCTTTTTTTTTCTTTTCTGTCTACAAACCATTTTTTCAACAGTGATTAGAAGTTTTAAATATATCCAGTTATTTGGGGGGAAAAAAAAAGTTTGCACAAATTTTTTTATGCTTTATAAACATTTTAAGGAACATTATGCACTGATTATGTTACCATGGAAAATAAAATATTTGAAAAATGTCACAACTGTTTTGTCAAAAGTAAGAAGCAGAACAAAACTTCACTCACAATTCCTTTCTCCTGAGCAGTGATTGCACAGAGAAATGTGGAAAAAATGCAGGCAGATACATTTGTCTTTATTATGTCCATGGAATACATTGTGGTAGCAAGAAGTTTTTCCCATATTAATGTCATGTAACTGAACAGTAGCCCTCAGGACTTTTCCCTGTGATGCTAGCTGAATAGCTGAGAGGAGCAAGCCTGCTCAGGTGAAAAAAGGGTAAAAAATTAAGACTTATCCCTTTTTTTCTCAATCTTTCACAGTATTCTTAATGAAGACAACGTGTGAAACAGAGACAATGAGCATCTGAAAGAGGAACAATACTTAAAGAAAGAATTACAAAGGATTTTTGAGTAATATTTAATTTCAATATAACTTTGTTCTCTCTGTATTCCCTCTTTTCATCTGTATCAAAGATGAGAACAGAATTCAGAGACTCCAAAGGAAAAAAAGCAAAACAAAATAAAGACTTTCTTAAAAGCTGTCTGTAAAAATAACTGTAGTAATCCAAACTTTTGGTTAGTGCTCATGTGACATATTATTCAACATATACCAAGCATGCAGGGTTCTAGAAAAGATATTATCAGCTTAAATATATCCTTTTATGTGCCACATAGATTTTAAGGGAATGCCTATCAGATGGAGTACTTTCCTGGAACCAGTTGCATCCCACAATATTCTCATTAGATTTTCTTATAAGCTGACATTACACAGATGTGAAAGATTTTGTCTATGAAATTATATCACATAATGCAGAATAGATCGCATAAGGAGAAAGGGCAGGGTTACATTTTTATCCAAATAGTTACACTGCAGTAGCAAACCACTGAGCAGTAGTGGAGCATGTACATTGGAGAACACAGCTTCCACCTAGGTGAAATCCTGGTTATACTGAAAAACTAAAAAAGCATAATTCATATGTGAACACATAAAATATTTTTGCCTATTTAGCACCTCTCAAAGGTTAACTTCATAAGCTTAGTACCCAAATGAATTCATTATGCATTTTATATTTTCCCTCCAAACAAATCCTCTCTCCATAGGAGGTGGTGTATATGTGTATCAAAGGGGGTAAATTGACACATTTGGTGTCATAAATCAAGTGACGAAAAGTGGTAAGACTGCACTGTCTAATTTAAATATGGGTAAAATTACTTTTTTTTTTTTTTATTTACATGTCTTGCAAAGGATGAAAATTTAGTGGTTACCTTCCACAACTGGTGTCTGCATGGGTAGGGATAAATTTAGCTTTCAGCAAATGAGCCCTAAAAATAGGTAAACTAATATTAATTCTAATATTATTATGCATAAGAGTGGAATTAAAAACTGAACCCTTGATGCACAAACAGAGCTGTCATTTGTGCCACAGAAGAGCTCATGGACTGAGAAACATCTATTTTAACAACATCAGAAGTTAAAATGTCTGTAAATTGCAAAGGTCCTGTTCTCAATTTTAGAATTCAGTTTACACAGAAGTGTAATCTACTCTATTGCTTGTTTCCAGAGATGGAGGACATTAATACAGATTTAATATGGATTTTGGAATGATTGAGAGTGTGTTTCCCACAGCAATGAAAGGAGCTGCCAACACTTGGCTGATGTGATTACTTTACTGTTGTTTGGATTTCATTGTACATATTTACAGTGAATAATATGTTAATGCAGCTATAGCCATTCCTAAGTGTCACTTTAGTATTTGAAATGGAAGTAAAAAATTAAATAAAGTAATTTTTCCTTTGAAATTAGAAGTGCTTTGTTTTCTAAAAGTAATGAAATAACTGAATTTAAAAATTTCATGGAAGAAGAAAGCTGGTTAAAGGACTGTAGATATAGCCCCTTATTGGAGGAAGTTCTGTTGCTAAGCAACAAAACCCATAAAGTGTTAGGTTCATAAAGCACTGATTAATTAATATACTTAGCAGATAGTGAACAAAGTCATAAATTGCATTTGAAAGGCTGTATTAAACAACCGGGTGAAACATTTCAGGTAGCAGCTTCAACATTCACTTAAAATGGGAGCCTGTGATCAGACTTCCACTATTTCCAGTGGGGATCTAAAGCTGGACACTGCTGCAGATTTCAGACTAAATTGATCTGGGTTGAATATCCAATATGATGAAGGCTTACTATCTTACTTTGAAAGATAAATCTGGCTAATGTGATTTGTGAGAAATTCACAAGGATGGCTTTGCTAAGAACATAAGTAGAAATATACTGCCTGATTTTTGATTATAAGTCAAACAAGAAAACTAAAAAAAGTTGCATTTTTATATATCAGTTTCATATTCTGATGTTGAATAGGCTGAAACTGCTGCAGAATAAGAGAAGAATGGCTTATATTGTAATTCAATTGAATAATTCCGGACGCATTTTAAAAGGTTCAATTATGTAAGAGAAACTTAGATTGAGGGATCCTGAAAGATAAAAAAGACAATAAATTAAATACATTCTGGAAAAATTTGGTTTTACAGTATTGAGGGTCATAAAAAATTAATCAAGGAATCCTTATTTGACGTCCTGTACAGAAGTGTGATCTGCTAAAGATTTGTATCACTGCAAGTTCCGTAACATCAGAAGAAAGAAAATAGAAACAAAAAGAAAAAAAACCTAAACATAATTGTTAGTAATTGGGGTAATTCAAAGATGAAAATTCCGGTAGTCTGGAATAATATGAACATGAAAATAACAACAGACTCCAAGAAACCTTGGGTGAGATAGGATTGCTTCAGGTGTCTGTATCTGGAAAAGCCCAAACAAATCCAAAACCAACAAACAAACCAAAATACCCACAAAACCAATCTCAATGTTTGAAAGATTTTTCTTGCTGCAGGTAGACATGTATGAGGTTTTGGAAAGGAGTCAGGCCACAAATACTGAGGGGAGGGAAATAAGTTGGCTTCTGCACGGGCTTTTCCTGTAGAAGACAGAAACATCCACTTTGGATAAGAGATAATCAGGAGCTAGTTTTTGTGATTAACCACCAAACATGCACAAAATATCCCTAGATTCTCATTACAAAATAAATGTTAAAAGAAAATGTGATCAACTCCACTGGTAAGCTACATAGTCTGCTCCATGCAAATTTAGAGAACATTGGCAGTTCAAAATCTCTCGGGGAATTACAGAAACGAAGCCGAATACCTGTTGAGCAAAGTAGTTTGAGTTTTGACATTTTGAAGTAAAGAATTAGACTCTGGATGGTGTTAGACAATTATCCTCTGATCTGACCTCAAAGAAGGAGACATAAAATATGCCAAATTTTCAGAGAGCTAATTATTATTATTATTATTGTTGTTGTTGTTGTTGTTGTTGTCATTGTTCTGTTGTTTGTTATTAATTTGTTGTTATTAATAAAAATAATTATTTATATATTTACATAATATGTATCTTCATAAACTCTACATCTTACCTTCAGTTTCAGCAGACATTAACAAGTTTTACTTATGTTGTCTTCTTCAAAACAATGCAGAATTAAAATGAGCTTATGAAGGTATATATGAGGAAAGTATTTTTCATTTTTATTAATTTATGTTATATTTCAATTGTGTGCTAAACCTCACAGATTAATTAACTGATTTTTCCATCTATATTTTTAATGTGTTAAAGCTCTTCTGATGAATGAAAATACAGTTGTGTTTTTAGGATTGGATTTTGGCCTAGCAATCTGAAACTCACCAGAAAATCATGAACTGTGTGTAATATTATTTATATTAATTAGGCACTTAACAGAGCAGTTAATTTTCTTGACATTAGGATCTTCTTGATGTTGCAGTTTGTGGAACAATTCTGGACATCAGGGCAAGGATTTGTGAATATCTGGGTGTATGAAGCTGAGAGAGTGCAGTGCTCCGTGGAGGTAAGTGAGCTTGTGACGAGAGGGGATGTCACAGAGTTTTGCTAGGGGAATGCTCTATCTACACTCCAACGCTTTCATTTTCACATGTCTAGAAAAAACCCAGATGAAACACTGCACCTGGTATTTGAGTATGGATCTGTATCCTGCTGCTTTCTCACCTTTATCTGATTCTGTTACAGATCGTGTTTTTTACTAGAGATATGTTATTTATTGGAGGAACCATTCTTGCCAATTTTCTGGTTTATATAATGGGTTTTGACATTCATAGACATTTGTGTAAAATGTATATGAATACATTCTTTTAGGTGCTTTGTTAGATACTTAATTCTACAAAACTTTGAAGGAGAGCTGGAAGACTGACTAAATAATACTCCTGAAAAATCAAATATTATACGTAAAGTATTATGTATATATACAACAGTTATTTTCATAAATTATTTTCACTTGTTTGTCTAAATTAATAACTTTAGTGGAGACTGCCTCAACAAAATTATATTAAGAGAGCAAACCAGGAGCTCTGCAGACACCTTGAAGTTGTACTTTTTCCACTGTGTAGAAATGTCCTGAATAACATGCATTGAGTTAAAAATGAACTCCAGCATCAGCTGAATTGGCTGTTTCTAACTTGCTAGAATTCTGTTTACTTTGTGCTTGAGAGACTTGGGAACTGAAGGGTGGTGGGGGCAGATGGGGGTGGGGGGTAGCTGTGTGTGGAAGGCAAATGTGAGATAAGCAAAGCTTGTGTTCCTTTTCACTGGAGTCTGTGCCTAGTTGCTTCACCCTTTTGAAGTAAGCTCACACTGCTCAGTTCTACAATCCTTATTCCTGCTGAGAAGCACTTAATAGTGAGAGGAGGCTCCTGGGTATCAATGAAACTACTTAGAAGAACTGTACTACTCAAGCTGAGTAAGGGCTGCAGAATCAAACCCACAAGAACAAGCCCTGAAAGATGTGCTGTTAAAGCAATTAGTGCTGTAAGCAGGATAGCTCCCCTTCCGGGATTTTAGTGTGAAAATGAAGGTCTAATAACATTTGTTTTCATCGTGTTGACTTGCTGAGCCAGTCACAAGGAAGGATGTGATGAAAATAAAAAAAAAGAAAAAGAAAAGAAGACTAAAAATAATTCTAGGAGAGCACAATGGCACACACTATCCTAAAGCTTCTGGGAGGGAAGACATTGTTGACTGAATCAAGCAGTGTGCTCTCACTACAGTGCTAATAAATAGTACAGATTTGTGACTATCATTTAGGAGATGAAATATAAACTCCAGGTGGGGTGATGCTTCCTTTCTGGAGTATATCTCCTTACTGGTTCCTCTTTTATTAATGTATCTGATATTCAAAAGTGTACATTAATAAACATAAAAATTGAATATTTACTAAATAATTGCTTATTCTTTCTAGTTTTTTTCAAACAATATTGTTTTCACTCTTTAGTAGTAACTTTAGTTTGCTGTCTTGTGTCACATGCTCATTAATATTCCATAAAATGAAAAAGTTAAAAAACCCCACAATGTCCATAGGGATTGACACCTTGAATGCCAAGAACTCAGACAATGAATATCTACAAGATATTGCCTACTTTTAAATACCAACATTACTTTTTATTTATATACATGTATATGTATATAAACACTATATATATATATATGTAGATATGCTTGCAGAAATACCTGCAGAGATTGGTCCTTACCATATTAAGCTGTGTAGGTGGCAAAAAGGACCTGTTTCAAGGTATGGTAGCAGAAGGCTTAAAATTATAATTCTGCTGTGGAAGCAACAGAAATAGACACCAATATTTCATGGTAGCAAGTTCCTGTGAAGCTAATAATAATGATTTTTGATCATATGTTATCAATACATCAGAACATGCTTTCTGTTTTAATATGTGAAAATCTATACCTCAGCAGCTTTTTTTTTTTCTTTTGGAAAATGTAACTTCTTTCAATAAATCAGTGAGTGTTTGGTGGAGATTTTGTTATGCGAACCAAGCAGTAGAAAGGGAGAACAATATGTTAAAAGAAATTTGTTCTGAAAAAGGAATGCTTTGATATTGGAGACAAGCAGCACAGCAGGAGCTTAAACAAACGAAAACAACCTTGGTGTGTGCTATTCTTCTCTGGTGACAGCTTTGTGGAGGGCATCTAGCTGTTAGAGAGCAATTTAAGAGAAGGATCTGGCAGCATGTAGCATCATCGTATCACAACAAAGGAAGAAAATGAGATCTTGCTCTTTTTTTCCCTCCATGAAATTCATACTGATAGTCTCTGTTTTCTATGTTGACTGCATTTATTTGGTGCATGTGTGCACTGGTGTAGGGGGATACTTTTGCAGTAGTATGCATTAAATTTGCACTCAAGAGAAATTCCTGCCCTTCTGGAATTCTTTGTATTGGTTTGGTTTTTCCGTAGTAACTCAATAAAGAATTTGTGGTTGGAAAGATTGAAAAGAAGAGATACATTTCCCAGTGAGGGAAAGTAGCTTCAAAGGCAGAGACACAATGTTCCTTCTTTTTACCCTGCAGCAAGAAACAGTGGGTGACTCAGGGGAAATGGTGAAAACATGGGCATACTTCTTACCAGAACACTAATAATATTCTCCCATTTTGCATCACTCATTTGCTTGATGACAGTTGTTTCTCCTCATGTGTTGCCAATCCTCCCTCTGCACAGGGGGACACAGTGTAATTCCCTGCAAGAAGCAGTTTATGAAATAGTAGGGATGAAATTTCTTCTCACCTCACAGTTTTTCATATGTTACCTTTCGAAGGTTGTTGCCACCAGGGACCTCTAGCATAATGCAATGCAGGAATGACTTTCTCTTCTCTTTCTGTCCCAAATAATGTTACAAGTATGCTGCTTTGCTGCCTCAACTTTTATGGTTTTCTTTCTTTTATTTTCTTACTTAATTTCTTTCCTAGCTGGTTAGCACCTGGTGTCAAGCTGCCCAATCATTAGTCCTTATCAAATACATTTTTCTTTTGATACAAGGCACCTCTGTATCATGTCTATATTACAGTTAGAAAAAGAAGCATCACTTGCAAAAAGTGAGATATTACTGCTGTAAAAAGAAAAAAAGTTGTAAATGTTTTTTGTAAGAATCCAAGACATACAAAAAAATCTCTTTAGTAATGCTGATGCTATCTGTCCCAATGATGCCGTTACAATTTTGAGATATTTGAGTTTATTGTAGGTAATGATTATATAATTCAGTCTTATAATTTATTTTCATGTACACTTTTATTAAGAGTTTTATGCATTGGAGTTTCTTTGCTTTAATTTGTTTAAGCCTGAAAAAGCAGCAATCAGAGAAAAATCAGAAGAATAACAAGTGCCAGCTCCAAAATTAAAGGGAGACATTAAAACTTCCCCTCATTCCTCTGAGGCTAGAATAAGATTTTTACAAGTATCTATAATAATTAGGAGTGTTTAAAAAAAGAGGAAACACCAAACACATGCAAGATAAACTTCAAATAGTTTTCTAAGAGGAAAATAAGTTGGTTCTTTTAATGGGAAGGGAAGGGAAGGGAAGGGAAGGGAAGGGAAGGGAAGGGAAGGGAAGGGAAGGGAAGGGAAGGGAAGGGAAGGGAAGGGAAGGGAAGGGAAGGGAAGGGAAGGGAAGGGAAGGGAAGGAGGAAGGGAAGGGAAGGAGGAAGGGAAGGGAAGGAGGAAGGGAAGGGAAGGAGGAAGGGAAGGGAAGGAGGAAGGGAAGGGAAGGAGGAAGGGAAGGGAAGGAGGAAGGGAAGGGAAGGAGGAAGGGAAGGGAAGGAGGAAGGGAAGGGAAGGAGGAAGGGAAGGGAAGGAGGAAGGGAAGGGAAGGAGGAAGGGAAGGGAAGGAGGAAGGGAAGGGAAGGAGGAAGGGAAGGGAAGGAGGAAGGGAAGGGAAGGAGGAAGGGAAGGAAGGAGGAAGGGAAGGGAAGGAGGAAGGGAAGGGAAGGAGGAAGGGAAGGGAAGGAGGAAGGGAAGGGAAGGAGGAAGGGAAGGGAAGGAGGAAGGGAAGGGAAGGAGGAAGGGAAGGGAAGGAGGAAGGGAAGGGAAGGAGGAAGGGAAGGGAAGGAGGAAGGGAAGGGAAGGAGGAAGGGAAGGGAAGGAGGAAGGGAAGGGAAGGAGGAAGGGAAGGGAAGGAGGAAGGGAAGGGAAGGAGGAAGGGAAGGGAAGGAGGAAGGGAAGGGAAGGAGGAAGGGAAGGGAAGGAGGAAGGGAAGGGAAGGAGGAAGGGAAGGGAAGGAGGAAGGGAAGGGAAGGAGGAAGGGAAGGGAAGGAGGAAGGGAAGGGAAGGAGGAAGGGAAGGGAAGGAGGAAGGGAAGGGAAGGAGGAAGGGAAGGGAAGGAGGAAGGGAAGGGAAGGAGGAAGGGAAGGGAAGGAGGAAGGGAAGGGAAGGAGGAAGGGAAGGGAAGGAGGAAGGGAAGGGAAGGAGGAAGGGAAGGGAAGGAGGAAGGGAAGGGAAGGAGGAAGGGAAGGGAAGGAGGAAGGGAAGGGAAGGAGGAAGGGAAGGGAAGGAGGAAGGGAAGGGAAGGAGGAAGGGGAAGGGAAGGAGGAAGGGAAGGGAAGGAGGAAGGCAGGAAGGAGGAAGGCAAGGGAAGGAGGAAGGGAAGGGAAGGGGAAGGAAGGGAAGGAGAAGGAAAGGAGGAAGGAAGGCAGGAAGGCAGGAAGAAGAAAGGAAGGCAGAAAGAAGGAAGGAAAGAAAGAAAGAAAGAAAGAAAGAAAGAAAGAAAGAGAAAGAAGAAAGAAAGAAGAAAGGAAAGAAAGAAAGAAAGAAAGAAAGAAAGAAAGAAAGAAAGAAAGAAAGAAAGAAGAAAGAAAGAAAGAAAGAAAAGAAAGAAAAGAAAAGAAAGAAAGAAAGAAAGAAAGAAAGAAAGAAAGAAAGAAAGAAAGAAAGAAAGAAAGAAAGAAAGAAAGAAAGAAAGAAAGAAAGGAAGGAAGGAAGGAAGGAAGGAAGAAAGGAAGGAAGGAAGGAAGGAAGTGGCGGAAGGAAGGAAGTGGCGGAAGGAAGGAAGTGGCGGAAGGAAGGAAGTGGCGGAAGGAAGGAAGTGGCGGAAGGAAGGAAGTGGCGGAAGGAAGGAAGTGGCGGAAGGAAGGAAGGAAGGAAGGAAGGAAGGAAGGAAGGAAGGAAGGAAGGAAGGAAGGAAGGAAGGAAGGAAGGAAGGAAGGAAGGAAGGAAGGAAGGAAGGAAGGAAGGAAGGAAGGAAGGAAGGAAGGAAGGAAGGAAGGAAGGAAGGGAGGGAGGGAGGGAGGGAGGGAGGGAGGGAGGGAGGGAGGGAGGGAGGGAGGGAGGGAGGGAGGGAGGGAGGGAGGGAGAGAGAAAGAGAGAAAGAGAGAAAGAGAGAAAGAGAGAAAGAGAGAAAGAAGAAAAAGAAAGAAAGAAAGAAAGAAAGAAAGAAAGAAAGAAAGAAAGAAAGAAAGAAAGAAAGAAAAGAAAGGAAAGAAAGAAAGAAAGAAAGAAAGAAAAAGAAAGAAAGAAAGAAAGAAAGAAAGAAAGAAAGAAAGAAAGAAAGAAAGAAAGAAAGAAAGAAAGAAAGTTTTGTTTGTTTTCTCAAAGATAGAAAGAAACACAAATGTGGAGGTGGCATATTCAAATTTTGTCTTTGGGGAGAAAAGAGAGTCAGAGAAGGTCCTACTGCAAATTGGGAAGTGACTGTAAATGTCATGAAGCATGCTGCATCTTAGGCATTGTCACAGTCTTATTCCCCGGCTTCTAAGCATTTTTACTTTAGAGCTTTCAATGCAATTGCTTTTGATCTGCTAAAAACACTGCTATCCTTCCCTGTACAACAGAATGCCCTGGATCAAGACATATAATTTTGATTTTGCACCATGATTTTTCTCAAATCTCTATATGAGTAATAGAATCAGAAGTTAAAATTAACTAACTGGTTTTCATTGATTTTTTTTTTTTTTATCTTCATACAGCACTATATAACACACATATTAGAAAACTTTTTTAAAAAACATTATTTATATTGTCTTACATGAGTCCTAAAACTGAGTATTAGAACTGAGGAACATTTAAATATATTTAGGTATTTAGATCAAAAGCTTACAATCATAAGGCTTACATTTAGACAAATTATGTAGTATAATGAAATAAAAAGACAGTTAGAAATATTTAAAATATTTGAAATATTTAAAATATTAAAAATGATTATTAGATTTTGTGACCTTAGAGATTAGAATTTCCTTTTTTTTTCATCCCCAGGTTATTTTATATAGCTCTGTATACAAAAAGAAGTTGATAAATACACAACTAATGCTTTCATTACTCTGCAAACTGGCTGTAAATGTTCTTCTGAAATCTTAGCAAGGAAGAGAAAGAAGAAGAATCAGACACAAAAAAGCTTGTCCACCTGCATTTCCTCTTTTTTGGTCAGATCTAGTTTTTTTATTCAGTGCAACAGGAGCAGGACAAAGATGCCCATGGGAAACTATTTGACTGCTGGGAGGAAGAAGAAAAGCCAATTTAAAGATTCCTACCTGTTTCTATTGTTATACTTTAGATTCTAGATTAATCCAAAAAATATGCCAGGTCTGAAACATAAAACCTCAAATATGTGATACTTTATGTCTTCCAAAAACAATGGCTGCATAACCTTACATATCTGATTTTTTTTTGACATATTAATTACTATTATCAGTTTGAAGAGTAGCTGAAGTGTTTTAGATCATAGTTCTTTATTTTCAAGCAATATTTCAAAAGAAGTTAAATATTCAGAAATAAAACTCAAGTGGTGTGTCGCAAAATGTCATTAGATAGTGAGTAACATGATGCCCTCATTCTTCTGCCGAATAGAGTAAGGTTCTGGAAAATCTTTTCTTTTATCTATTTGTCCCTGTCCTGCTGCTATTTTTGATACTCAGGGAAAGGTTTCTAGCACATATAATCTTCCATTCAGAAGCCTTTCTGTTGTGGGCTATAGTCAATGATTTAGCTAGCTTGTTGTAATGCTTGGCAGAGCATCCTCAGGCTTATTTTCACAGCTAAGCAAGATTTTGCTAGATGGTCTCTGAATTCACAGTCTTTTTCAGACAACTCAAGAGGGAAAATTGCTGACTTTCTGGAAAATGCTGTGTTGCATTTATTGAGTTAAAAAAGCAATCTTTTCTTAGGATGATGTGGATAATTTATGTAACTCAACACAGCTAGAAATTTTAAGAAAATTGTGTCTTTTTTTTTTAACCCTTACAATATGACTGGAAGATGCTAGAAGTAAGTTGCTACCTGCTTGGACATGACATTAGCAATTTTAGACCAATGTTAGTGTTTAAATATTCATGACTTCTGATGCAGCTTTCAAAGCAAATTCAATAAAGATCTGACTCCTAAGAGATTTGCAAAAACAGACAGTCTCCAAGTAATATATTTGATTCCAAGTCACATTTCTTGTTAGTTCTGCTCCTGAAATATATTCCTTCTTTCGATAAAGACAATCTTATTTTTGTTCTAATTCAAGACTCAGGAACTGGTTTTAAGCTAAGTAAAAATCTCTGGCAAGCGTCATTCAAATAAATTATCATGTAGCACAGCCACATAATACATTTTGTTCTTTACCTGTTCTCCCACATCCTGAGTGCTCTAACCATTGTGCTATAGGACAAAAGAAAGGCATCATCCTGTGGAAAAAATAAAAACTGAGGTACATAGAGGAAAAAATAGAGAGAAAAAGTAGAGTGAAAGGACCTTTATCGAGAAACAGGAAAGCTATAGCAAAGAAATTCTGTGCATTAATCCAGTCTCACTCCTTCCTATGAGTTATATTAATATTGCTTTCTATGTAAAGAATCATTCATGAGGGAAAAAAGATATTCACACAGCTTCAGAACTAAGTTTTGGGAAAATTAAAGGGAAAGCCTGATTAATTTTGGATTTATTTTCTGGGTTTTTTTGGGGTTTTTTGTTTTTTTAAAATCCTCCTCTTAGAATATTTCTCCAAACACTGATGGCCTAGTTCAATATTTGTTCTGGACAGCAATAAAGAAAAGAATGAGTTTTTTCAGACCAAGAATATAAAAATCTCTTTAACTTCAAGGTTTTTTTATGAAAGTTCATCTTGATTCTTATACCGTCTCCATCATTCTGCTTAATGCTGCATTTCATTCAGCTAATACTGGTTCATAAAAATTCTAAAATTATTCCCTTGTACATGAACCTGTATCAAGACAGCTTCCAACCCTTTCATTCACTGGATGTATGTGAGGCAGTAAGCATGTCTTCATGGTTGTGTGTCAGTGTCGCAGACACATCAGGGCTTATGTGTTCTGTTCATTGAGTTCATCTCATTTCAAGTATTTCAGTGTCTGTAGATTTGTTTCCAGTGAAATCCAAGGACCTTTCAGGCTAACTATTGCAGTATACAATGGAAAGTATTAAACTTCTGAAAAGGCACCTGATAACAAAAAAAATCCCCAAGCAAATAAACAACAAAAAGATTTGCATGGTTAACTGTAGAAAACAGAAATCTTGGAAGCCATACTTTGCTACTGTTTACACATCTACCCCTGGACTATTTAAAACCTTCTATTTCTAGAAAGCATTTAAAGTGAGAAGTCTGTCTAAAATTCTTGTTTGCAAGAATTATTAGTTAATTATTCAGTTATTGCACAGAAACTGACACTGTCAAAGACTAAAATATCTCCTTCAGCACAATTGTATTTTTAGTCCTCAAAAAAATTCCAAGCAGTACATAGTCCATAATACCTATTTAGACCATTCAGAATTTCTGAGTAGACTACAAAAGCTTGGGGTTTTTGTGTCTCTAATAAACTCAATTTCCACTGATTACATGTTTTTTAAGAGTTTGGATAGTTTATGGATTCACTTATAGTGACTAATATTAAGATAATAGTTGTGAACCTATCCTTTATCAATAGTGAGCTTACATTTAAGACAGGCTTTTATTAATCTGATTTCCTTAGATATTTTTCCTGTTTAGCTACAATGATCTAAATTCCTCTTCAAGCTTTCAAAGTCAATTATGTCACGTCAGGTCTAATCCTTGACCAGGTCCTCAGTTATCTGAGGTATGTGTTTTATTCACAGTCAATGTGTCTAGAGAATGTGACAAAGTCTTTTCAATTCCACTGCTGCTGGCAGAACAATGACATCAAGCTTTAGGTCACCACTTAATAGTAATTTTGCTCACATTCGTATCGCTTCCTCTTTTATTGTTTTGCTTTTGAGTTACAGAGAGACAATGCAAGGGAATTTAGATGTTTGCTTTATTTAATATTAATCTATCCTGATTAGCATTACAAAGTAAGGGTTAAGCAGCATTGTTGCAAGACTATTATCACATCTCCTTCCTGTATCAGAAATAATTCTAAATATCATAATCAATCTCAAGGTGAAAGTAACATTTGCCAGGTTTTATTTCTATGCATTCATACAGTTATTTTTAATAGCTCAGAAATAAAAAAAAACCCTTTGAAATAGTGTGTCTTGTTCCTCTTTCATTCTTTTTAGAGTCTGACTTCCTAAAGCCACAGAAGCTACCCCAAGATTCTTCATTCAGGAAATTTATTTTATTTTTGTATATGCTAAAAAATAATTTTAATTCTTTTGTTGCTTTTTAATTTAGGTCAGGGGTTGTTTAATGGTGTTCTATTAATTTCATTGCAAAAGGTATATTTTTTCATACATTGCCATGTTCATTTGATCAAATCTATTTTTTTCAGAGAATAATTAAATCTTCAGTTAAAATTCCATCAGGAGTAGAAAATGGAAAAAGGTATTGATCTTGCATATTAATGTTGTACAGTGGTTGACATAAATGGCAAATATAACTATACTGTATCTTACTAAATTATAGTAACTATTTTAGAGATCTGCTTCACATTGATTTAGATGAAAAAATGTTCTAAATGCATTTGTGGGTTTAGACCTCAATTTTTAAATGAGAATAAGTTGTGTTATTGTTTTATTAGGCAAAGCTGAAAATATTACCGAAGAGATTTTACACTCTACACAGCCTGCCTTACTTCTGTGATGCAGAAAGTTGCATATAGTTGTAAATATTTTAAAAGAAATATTTATTGATGTATGATTTTTTAACAAGTTGCAATATTTTTGTTTTATTCCCAGACTATAAGAGCATGGTGAGATATTTACTGCAGTTGAATTAATATTTCATTTTTAGCATGTGCCTCTTAACTGCGGACTTAAGTATGATGGGTATTCACTAGTCAGTCAGGAAAAGTAACAGATAGTTCATGGAGGTACAGAAGAGGTATAATGTTATAGGTTTATGATTAGGTAATGAAGAAGATTTTAATGATGTACAGCTAAGAGGGGGAAGTCCCAAGACCAGAGAAGGTTTTATATGCATTTAACCTCTCAGCACTGTGGTTATATGAAATGACTATTTGAATTCTTTGAGAACTACTCAGTTCCTTTAAGAATCCAAAATTAGTTTTTTTACTAATATTTTCTGCTAAATTTCTGAGGGATTTTCTTGAATGGCAGACTACCCCAATGTTTTATCAGTCTTAAAAGCATATCTGTACTGTATGTTGCTATTATAATTTGGAATTCTTGTCAGCTTAAGGAAAAATGAAAGCCCATTTCCTTACTCTGTGTATAGAATTGGAGAGTTGAAAGCACATTACAATGTTGTTCTGTTTGTCTCAGTTAGGTTGTTTTCTACCGTTCACTGAAAATGATATAAATTTTGCTTATTATGAGATAGATTTCCTACCTGATGCATAAAAATATCAAAGTTTCTTCATGTATTAGTTTACTCAAATTTAATTTTAATTAAATATATTAATGTCACCATTTCTCAACAAAGACTTGAAGCTTTCTATGTTTGAATTGCTTGGGCACCCCAGTGCAGATGGCTGCAGCTGATAGCAGTATGATGAGAGGTACAGATTTAAGAGATTTGGACCGTTCTTTACACATGGATAACTGTACTTGCATGACTGAGGTTAAGGCTAAGTAATGTTATAAAGCCAGTCTTTGTGATCATGGATTTATGAGCAATAAAGATTATATCAAAACTATTAAAAATGGACCAAGTGAGATGCATCAAACAGCAATTTTCAGTGAATTTTATCACATGTGACCTGTAAGTCATGAGGGTGTTTATGGGCCTATATTGTCTTGTGACAGAACTGAAGCAACCCAAATTCCTTGAAGTTCAGAAGAAGCTAATCTGGATTTAAAATTCATTTTTTGAATTATTTATAGCCTTGAAAATGTGATAACTGAATTATAGAAGTTATTCATATCTGAGTCAAACAAATACATCATTGTGGTGCAGGAAACATTTAAAATTTAGTACATCAAAGTGCCTGAAATATATTGCTCTATCTTATGCTTATCATTACTGTTCATAACAAAATCACGATTAGGTCCTCAAACATAATTAGCACTCATCTAAGTTGAGAATTATGTCCATAGTAATCATGAAGATAAGGCTAATGGGAGATCAGTAGGCAACTTTAGACCAAATATCCATTTTAGACAGTTTGAGGATTAAGGCTACACGTCAAGGAATAAAGATGAAATAAGTATGGACAAAAAAAAAACACTTCAAAATATCAGCGTATCATTTCAAGATTACGGCGTCCAAGCAGAGGTGCAGGGTGGGCAGAGGGACCATGCTGGTGCTCAGGGTGTTTGTGCTTGTGAACCCGGGGAGTTTGGGGTGTGTGCTGCACTTGTGATCTGCCTCTGCCAGCCCTGGAGGAGGAGGAGGGGACGTGTTCCTGTGTGAGTCCTGAATGTGGGGGCTGCTGGGGCAGTACCTTATCTGTGATTGTATCCGTGCCCGCTGTGTGTCTGCCTCTGTGTCTCTGAGATGTGTGCTCAGCTTTGCTACTGGTTGAAGCTGCACACAGCAAAGTGGCAGCTGCATCCCCCTGCCTGAGCAGAGACCACAGGGCACTGGGCAGCCATCCTGGGCAGGAGTCCTGCTGGAGGAGGTGGCTGTTCTTAAAATCTTTAATATCCCCATCCAATTCTCAGCATCTGTGTGGTAGGCTGACCTTGGCTGGCTGCCAAACACACAGACAAGTGTTCTCTCACTGCTCTTCCCACACTGGACAGGGAGAGAATATAAGATGAAAAATTTTGTAAACATAAAGAAACATAAAGGAAGATAAATCATTCACCAGGTATCATAGCAGGAAAAACAGACTTGACTGAAAAATCATTGTATTACCCAGCAATGTGTACTCACAGCCCAGAAAGCCAACCATGAAAAAGCTCCATCAAAAGCAGTGTGGCCAGGAGGTGGAGGTGGAGGGAGGTGATTTTGCCCCTCTGCTCCACCTTTGTGTGCCCCCACCTGGAGTGCTGCATCCATCCCTGAGGCCACTGATATAAGAAGAGTGTGGATCTGCTGGAGCACATCCAGAGGAGAGTCACAAAGATGATCAGAAGGCTGGAGCACCTCTGTAAAGAGGGCTGGAGTTCCCCATGGGGAAGAGAAGACTCCAGACAGACCTTTGAGCAGCCTTCCAATACATAAAGGGGGCCTGCAAGGCAGTGGAGAAGGGCTTCTTACAAGGTCATGCAGTGGTAGGACTAGGGGGAATGACATAAACTGAAAGATAATAGGTTTAGGTGAGATATTAAGAAGAAATTCATTACCGTGAGGATGATGAGGCAGTGGAACAGGCTGCCAAGAGAAGTTGTTCCCTGGAAGTGTTCAGTGCTGGGCTGGATGGGGCTCTGAGCAGCTTTAGTGGAAAGTGCCCTGCCCATGGCATGGGATTTGGAGCTAGATGATTTTAAGCTATCTTCCCGCAAAAACTATCCTATGATTCTGTTATTCTATCATTCTGTGACTTACAGAAAATTAATTCATTGCCAACACACAGAGTATTATAGTGAGAACAAAGGTAAAATAAAAAGAAAAATACTACTTACTGGAGCTCAGCTTTACCCTTCACCCCACAAAGTGCAGTGCAGGCAGATAGGGAATGGGGTTTGTGATTACTCCAAAACAGCTCCTCTCCAGAGTACCCTGCCACCCAGACTTTCTCCCTGGTCTGGTGTGGAGTCTCCATGAGCTTTAGATTTCTCCAGGACATATCCACCAGATCTGACATGGGGGCCTCCACAGGCTGCCATCTGCTCCACCACAGCTCATGTGCTGTGAAAGCAACTACCTGCTTCTACATGGTCTTGTCAAAAAACTGCAAAGAGACTCTCTGCTCTGGTACCTGGACTACCTCACCTCTTTCTTTTTCTATTTTTTTTTTTTAATTATTATTATTTTTCTGGATGATCATGTACATTGTACTAACACTGGAGTTTCTTGCTTGGAGAAGACTTCTGCTTATTGGCTCTAAAGACTATGTAAGACTTGAGAAACAATATTGCAAAATTAATCTCTTTCTTATTGAATTTGTGTGTTGTGGTAAAGATTAAGGATATATTATTTTATTACTTTTCTACCAATAGCCCACATTGAAAACTAAATAATTGCCACATGCAAATCTATAAATTAAGGAGACTTCTGAGTGCTTCTTTCCACCAGCATGCTTTAAGTCTGAAGACAAAAACTTATTTGTACTATTTTAATGAAGGAATTTGAGTAAAAAATCTGGACAATGCAGACTTCACATTCAAGGAAGAATAGCCTTATATTTTCTTTTCCTTTTATCCATTCCATTATATTAGATTATCTGAGGTTTGCTTTTGTGCAGAAAAAATGAGAAGTTTCACATAAAAGGGTATGAAATTTTAAGCAACAGAGAAAGGAACCCTGGGTCCTAAACAAATTTTACCTAACACCAGGTACTTACCTGACCTAGGCCTTTCAGGGAAGAGAGGTCAGCATCTGCTGTGAGACTATTACAGTCCTCAGATGGGTTCATTTGAACCTGTGAGTTTCTTCTTATAATTTCCTTTATATTAAAAGGAAATTATTGCAATAAAATAGAACACTAGGCAGCAAAAGGGTGTTCAGAAAGCACAGAAAGCTAGGTGAAATATACTGGGGAAATTTCACCCCATGCTGGAACATGTGACTGCTAATGCTGCCTGGAAGAGCAAATAATGCTCCAGAACTCTGCTAATTTTTGATTCTGGATAATGAGATTAGCAAAATTAAAAAAACAAACAAACAAAAAAAACCCTCACCAAATAAACAAATAAAAAGCAAGCTAACAAGGGAAACTTCCTCTAAAAATGTGAAGTAATTCAGTGTCTCAGGACTTCCTCTCTGCCATCTACCCAGTGCAGAAATTGATAAAGATCAAAAAATTTTATTCTACTCCACCAACCCATGAGTAACCAACACAACTTGTATTGTTGATGAAAGAAAACTGTGAAGGACATTAAAGGTGGATGCACTTTTCCAAATGCAAGCATCTAGTACTGTATGAGATGCCCTAGGATACCAAAAGAATTCACATAGAGCTGATAGGTGTGACATGAGACATTGGTACTGCTATGTCCTTCTCAAGTCACAGCAGAAACCACAAGACATACTCTAGGGCATACTGGGTAGTGCTACATATTAATGTTCAGGAAAATGAGTGGTTGTTTGGGTCGAATGAAGGTTCAACAGCTTGCAAACTGAGGGGGAAAAAACATCAAATAAGAATTCTGTAAGACTTGAGAAAAGTTTCTTTTATAAAAGTCATCCCCAAGGTCTATTTTAGGAGTACATCGTAGCCTACATTTTCAAGAGCAGAAATCAATATCAAACCTGATTTCTGAGCCTTTACACATTGTATACAGGAAAAAAAATATCTATTTTTTGTCTAATTAGGCATATAACATTGTAAATTTTTGTTTGATCATTTGTTTTCTGCTGTTTCTATTTTAATGCTCTTTTTCTCCTTCTATGTTCCTATTTTTGGGAAAAGTGCACTTTATTGTCTTCCAGAATGCGTAGATCTACTCAGTGATTCCTAGCAGAAAGGTTTTAGGATATCTAACTTTCTTTATTAATTAGTATCTTGAAATTGACAAGGAATCTTGCATTGTTGCAGTGTGTTTGAAGAATTAAGAGTTATCATTAGAACTGTCTAGCCTATGAAAACTAGGACACTAAATAGAAAATAAACTTAATGCCATTTTACCCTAACATGTTTTACTCTAATTTCTCTTCTTTTATTCTGAAACCAGAACTATTCAGCATTTGCTCTTGTGACTCCGTTGGTATTTATACTCTGCCTTTTAAATGATCCCTTTACAAAATGTTTTGGATTAGCAATGAGTTATATAGATACCACATGTGAAATGCTGATTTTATTGGACAGTCGGCAACATCCTGTGCACATTTATGAATTTTTGCTTTTGTGGTTGGTCTCTATTAATAGTCAGCTGCTGATGATAACAGAAAGGCCCTTTCCCGAAAAGAATCTTCAGATATCAGGTCCTGTAGGAAATTTGCATGCATAAACTCACTGCTGTGCCTTTTGAAAATATTCTTTTTGCCTTCACATACAAAGCATTTGTAAGGATCACTTATCACTGCTTTGTAAAAGTCACACTAGTGTGAGCTGTGCATTGCATATAATTTCTTCTTGTAAATAAATTTATTAAGACCATAGGATCATAGAGTTATAGAATCACAGAATTACTTAAGTTGGAAGCAGTCTCAAAGATGATCTAGTTTTAATCTTCCTGACAGGTTCAGGAACACCTTCCACTGGACCATCCAACCTGGCCTCAAACACTTCCAGTGATGGGACATGCACTCTGAGCAACCAGTTCCAGTGCCTCACCAACTTCACAGTAAAGAATTTCATTCTGACATCTAATCTAAACTACTAATTTTCAGTTTTGTTTTATAATAATTTATCTGAAAATAAATTATGAAATGTCTTATATTGAGGTACCTTTGAATATCTGATTTTTTCTTTTTCACAATCTGCCAGCACTAAGAGAACAAGAGATCTGGCAGATTATACAGGGTGTTGAGACACCTTAAAC
Source organism: Pseudopodoces humilis (assembly GCF_049639895.1). NCBI lineage: Eukaryota > Metazoa > Chordata > Aves > Passeriformes > Paridae > Pseudopodoces > Pseudopodoces humilis. Next base: position 57,456,917 of record NC_142201.1, on the reverse strand, counting down.
ATGCTTGGTATGTATTATTTTGAAAAAAAACAGTCAAAACCTCATTGCCTTAGTTTCCCATTTACAGACTGAAGAAGAACATGCTGTTTTTGTTTGTTTAGAGAACACCTGCTTAGTACTTCAAATACAGGATGTTCTTAAGTCAAAGAAACGCTGAGCTTGAAAATATTTTCTGCATTATTTAAATGACAGCTTTGGGATGAGGGTAACTTTTCCACAGGTAAGTAAGATCCATGAATCAAAGATGCCAAAATCACAGGGGTCACTAGTAGTTAGAGATGTTGCCTCATGTGACTAGATATCCATTTTACTTCTCACTTTAGTTTAATATCTTTGGTAATTCAGTTATGAATAAATAACAAGGCAAAATGCAACTACAATAGTAAGATGCTATTTAGAGAAAAATCAGCAAATCATCGTTAGCTCACTTCATGCTTCTTTAATGTTTCACTGTAGTATTTAGATGGTCCATTTACAGTGAGAATATCTTTGCAATTTTGACATGTCACAGAGGAAATGTTCACTACACAGTATCAGAATAACAAGTTTTGGTCAGAATAACAAGTTTTGGTCAGAATAACAAGTTTTTTGTCAGAAGTACAGATTTGCATGTAAAGAGACCAAAAAAGATAGAATTACAGACAGTAATAAAAATTATAATTGTGAGATTACATTGGCTATTTGCCAGGTTCCCACTAAAGCTACTCCCCTCCTCAACCTGACAGGAGAGGGAAAAAACCCAAGATCTCATGGGGAAAAGACCAGGAGAGATCACTCAACAATTGCCATCACAGGCAAAACAGTATTGACTTGGGAAAATTAGTTTAATTTATTGCCAGTCAAATCAGAGTAGGATAGTGAGAAATAAAAACAAATCTTAAAACACCTTCCACCCAACTCTTCCTTATTCTCGGGCTTAACATCACTCAGGATTTTCTCTATCTCCTTCCAGCATAGTGATACAGGGGGATGAGTATTAGGGGCTCTGGAAATTTAATCACACGTTTTCTCTGCTGCTCCTTCCTCTGCTTTCTCTTCCTCCTCAAGGGGAGGAATTCTCACACGCTTCACCTGCTCCAGTGTGGGGTCTCACAAGAAGCAATGCTCTATGAACTTCTCCAGTGTGAGTCCTTCCCATGGTTGCAGTTCTTCATGAACTGCTGCAGTGTGGGTCCCTTCAAAAGGGCACAGTCCTTCAGGATCAAAGTCTTCCAGCATGGGTATCCCACTGGGATATGGGCTTTGGGGTACCCAAAAAAGCCTAAAAAACCCCATAAGGATCTTTAACATGAGAATTAATTTACTGTCCCACCGCTGCTGCACTCATCTTCAGCCTATTTAATTGCTAAAGATTTGCAGCTGCTCTTGGTTTATAGACTTCACACATATAAATCTAAAACATGGAAGGAACTGCAAGAACCAGAAGTTTTATGAGTGAAGTTTTAAAGTTAAATGGGACAGGGTAAAAAAATTAGTGTAGAAGATGGGGTTCATGAGTCCCATTCTGGTGTTTTAATCCTGTTACTAGTTTTGTATTTAGACCAAAACTCTCTATGACATGAATACTTGAGAAAAAAGTTTGAAGAGTTCTGTGAGACTACATTTTCCTGAAATTTGCTCTTGGATTATAACTTTCTGCAAATGTCTTCTCACTTAAATTCTTGACAGTAAAAGAAGACTTGGTGATTTTCTGGTTTTCAATCCTGATATAAACCTCACATTTATTGTGTAAAGATGATTCTTCTTCCTGTTTCAGTTAATAGCTTTTGTTCAAATAAAAATAAAAAAACATAAAAATATCTAATATTTTTATGTTTTCTTGTTTAAGTAAAATAGAAATTGCCTTCAACGTTAGACTCTGTGACTCTCAGCAGTAAGTGGAGAGAACTAAAATAAAAAAAAAAACAAAAAGAAAAATATTCAAAAGATAAGTAAACCAGGAAAAATGAGATTTTATTTCCTCTCTATATCCAAAGTAGACCTATGGAGAAAATATATGACTTGGAAATAACCAAACAGCCCTGGAACCAAAGATGTCTGACATTTATATGTCTTGATTTTAAAAAAACACCATGTTCTGAAGAAGCAAAAAGTTTGTCAGGCATTTTCTAACTGCATCTAGTTAGCAAATGAAAAAGATCCAAAAGAGTGTAAATTATAGAGATACTCAACAAGACTACATCTCAATTTAAATATTATATTCCTTGTACAGGGTGGGGGGAGATAACAATTCAACCAAAAACAAATGCTTATTTTCTGTTCTTGAAAGGAATGGGCCATATTGTTATAATTTTTTTACCTACAGGAGCAGAGAAGATATAAATGGTTGGACAGGTTACTAGGCAGGAAGGAGATAGATTAAGTCACCTAAACACGTGGAATAAACAACCAGTTTTCATTACAGGCATACTGCCCCATTGAACTTTGAACAGTAGATATTCCCATCATACCCTCCTAAGGCAGCATCTAGATATTACAGTGTAACTTAACACTGTTGTGAGATCAGCTTAGAAGACACTGTTTATGGAACCTGTAATACCATTTCCTGCAACACATGATGTATCCTTGGAGGTCTGCTCCCTTGGTGTTGACCAGACCCAAACTTGTTGTCCTAATGAAATTTGACAAGGCCACAGATATAAGTGAATCTGCATTTCTGTAGGTTTTTTCTCAGTAAAAATTAAATGCACTGAAAACCCATGCAAGGTTGTCAAGTAAAGTACGGAAGTTTTGTATGTTGTGCTTTCCTATTAAATTTATACTACTGTCTGTCTATATACCTGGGGAAAAAAAGGTACAAAGAGGTAGATACAAGACAGTAGAAAAGGGTACAATGCTCTTTTGAGTTGTTTCAAAGGCAAAGTTTTTATGTAGCTAACTTTGATTATATGATTGCAATTTAATTATATTATAATTATGGCTATAATTGCTGTTTTGTATGTTTCATTAAAGCTGCATACATTAATTGCACCTAACTCCTGTTGATGAGCTTAACTAATAAAAGCAGATGTTTACAGCAGAGCCTGGTTAGCCTTCTATTGCAAGGTGACTATCTTCAGGAAGCAGGCAGCAACTGACTATAATACTGGCAATTTTCAGTTTCTCATTTATTCGGTTTGTAATTTTACACTCTACACACACACACACACACACATAGATATATATATATTCGAGAACACATATTCATGTGCATGCATCTAAACATATTTTAAACTTAACTCAGTCTGTAGTATTACAATAAGAATAAAATTGGGTCAACAGTTTACATCTATATTTTAAATGAGGACAATGATTGCATTATTTGTTTGAATAAGAAAAGGTAAATAAACACTTTTTAGTCCCAAGTAATGAAATAGGGAAAATTTCAAAGAAGTCTAATTTTTCCTGAGTGATTATATTTCCAGTGAAATAAATTATTAAAAACTGTATTTCCTAGTCCACAAATATAAATCAGGACAGATTTTTGCTAATCAGTTATGTATGACTTACATTAAACGTTGAAAAAAAAACTTGATATATTCTTTTCATAACACTCAAATATTTGAAGTCTAGCAAGGGAACAGGTACATTTTAATTGATGGGCATTATGAATAGAAAAATATTACTGTTGCATATTGTCAGGGCCAAACTGGAATCCATGAAGCAGTTATGTCCAGGAAAAAAATTAATTTAATGTATTTTTAAAGAATTTTTAAATATGTAAACAATTCTAATTGTTAACCTTTATAATCTTTGTTTCCATCCTTGTTTACACAGCATGTCTTATCAAATGTATTTTCTTAGTACTTGTACTTAGTACTTAGACATTGTTTATGTTCTTATCTGATCACAATTCAGATTGTGCAACCCTGATCATGGTATACATTTTCTCATTATATTGACTTTGGCTAAGGCAAATAAATAAGCAAATTTAAATAAGCAAAGATGAACATGCTGTCTTTTTTTTTTCTTTTTTAACTGTCCTGTGTTTTTCTGTGTATTGTTATAAATACCAGTGGAAGATGTCTCACAGTACTTGCTGTGTTTGCTCATGACTTGTCATTCACGACTATCAGCTGGTCCCAGTATCTGCTCCTATCAGAATTTTGTGTCTGAATTGCAACACTCCATTTTAAAGAAAACTTGGAAATTTTCATTCACTATGACATCTGGAGACTTGTTGCAATTTTCTGGGAGGGAAACGCTATCTTGATGCTACTCCTTGTTCGGAACTAATGGCTATGAGGAAAACTCACAGTCAGTATCCAAAACCACACTTCTGCCTCTTCAAAGCTGTGCACCAGAGAGTCCACTCCATTTCTCCTCCTTCCTCTCAGAGGTTTCCCTGGCTACTCACTTATTATCACTCACTAGGCACCTCAATATCTGACCATTTCTTTAGATCAAAAGTAGGTTAAGCTGGTACTAAACCCACAAAACTTGAGGTGAATGAAGGAGCATTTCTGTGGTAACAGAGCTTTGAAAAATCTGTTAGGTGAGTGTTTCTCTGTGCGTTGGGCAAGAGGTGAGACAAAGCATGGGAGAGAAGTGGAGACACTTTACATGTGCCTTAGAGGGAGAAATCATACACACCTGAAAGAGAAACTGAAAGAGGAAGTTTAAATTTCTGTAATGCAAGATGATGTTGGTGTAATTTATTGTACTGGGAAGAGATTTAAGGCCCTTATGTAGAACAGCCTGAATGTAGGAGGAGAAGAGATCTGCCAAATACACTAGCAGAATTCATCGTGCTGAAATCCCCCATATGTTTGTTTAAATGTGTTTGTATATACACTGTATATTTAAACATATTAAACAAGCAACATTAAATCCACACCAGGGATTTTGGAGTTAGAAAAACTCACAGAAAACAACACCCCAACCCTGTAAATTTGAAACACTGTAATAGCAAGGTGTGGATGATATGACCTAAAAAGTTATTTTCTATTTTTCACTCCTCTGTGATAAACTTGTAGCACATTCAAACATATATCAGATCATCCAGGAAATTTTATCTTAATTTTTTTTATTGTCTCACACATTTCTAGGCAACTTCCATTCCAGTTGAGCTTTGGCCACACAAATCTCCCTATGGAAGCAGGCAGCATTTCTGTATTCCTCCCATGTCACTTGACCTTGCCTCTCTTGGCCATATAAATTCTATCTTTTTGCTTTAGTTTCAAAAGAAGATCCTTGTTCAGCCAAGCTGGCCTTCTGTATTGTCTGCTTTAGACATTTTGGAATTTCCTCCTTCTCTACCAACAGAGTAACCTGTGTTTACAATCTGCAAGATGACTCATTATGCTGTGGTCTAGCACCCTCCCTTTACTTAATCCCTGGACTGTGGAAAAGATGGGGGTTTTTCTTGTATTTTGAGAAAGTGATTAGCTTAGGAAAAATGGAGAATCAAATTTCCCTAGAATGATGTAGCTTTTAAAGAGCATCATGGCATAAGGAAAGGAATTAAAAGGTTTGGAAAAAAAATTGCTTCAGTTCCCATTACACTTCAGTTATGTGCTGAGTTATATCTCATTTATCTTTAGTTCACTTAAACCAATAAAGAAACAATGTGTTCATCTAAGCTTATTTAATTGGCAACCAAGACTAAGAACTACATCCATTTCAGTACCTCAGTTTTGAACATAGAAGTGAAGCCAGATAGAATAAATTGCTTTTATAAATACAGGGAATATAGAGGAGATTTGGGCTCATTGTTTAGTTTAATTTGGTTCATAGATTATTTAATTAGGTACATAATAAAGCTGTGAAGAACATTGGGGTTACCACAGAATTATGTGAATGAAGTTGAGTTCCGAGAATACCTTTCTGGAAATACTGGTGTAAAAATGGTTTTAATGTTTGACCTTCCCTAGGAGAAGAAAGAATTAGGAATTAGGTATCTCAAAATACAGTCCCTGGAAAGAACAAAACACTAGAAACTTCATAATCCAGTTACATCCCAAACCCCAAGAGGCTGGCAGGTGATTTATGAATGGCTGGAAGAAAGTTTTACAGACAACTTGGCTGCTAAAATACCTGAACTGCTAATGTGTTATAAGAAATGGCTCCACCATTCCACAAGCTAGTTTCCATACTAAGCCTATGGATTTTTCTCTTGGTGTCTTCTTAGGCTATAGTTTTATCTTCATGGGCTGAATATGTGGTCCTATGAAGATACTCAGAGATTAAATCTTACTTCAGGCACATATTTTACTTTTAAATTTATTCTCACTCTTAACAATATTTATACACATCAGAAGTTATTTTGTGTTTACATAGGTGGTTAACTGATATTAACTCTGAGTAATCCATTTGTACTCTAAACTAAATGTATTTAATCTAGATTTGGGCAACATCAGTATTTAATCCTTAGCTGCTTTTATAGTCAATGGAAAGAGATAGACAAATTTACAGCAAGTGAATTATCTTTTTCTTATGTAGACACATATAATAAGTCAGATAAACCTAACTGAAAGTCCTTCCACGGTTTAGAAATTTTTATGGATCTTTTAAATCTACAATTTAGAAATTTTAAGAAGCTGAGTTTTCATGAGTCATTTTCTTGCATCCAGACAACAATGATTTGGATAACATGTGGAGTGATTCAGAATTTTGACTTCTTTCTGAATGAAACTGTAACCCCTTTTAAAGATAAACTCCTCACTAAAGAAGTGAATTTTCATCACATAATTTACATCCCATTAATTATAACTTACAAATATTTTCCTTTTTTTTTTTCCCTTACTTGCACACGGCCTGCTGCCTATACACATCTGTCTGATTTGAGAGAGGGAGAGCGCCTTGGAATCCAAACCAGTGTTGGACATGGGTGAAATACTTTCACAGCTGGATCTCAAAATTGAGCTGTATATTTTAGGCAGGTCTATTTTCCTGAGTCAAAGTATAGCATATATATAGTCATAATTTTGTGTGTTATTTATTCTCCTGTTCTGTGTATCTGTTGCTGTGAAGAACTTACATATTTCAGTATTTTACCTGAAGTCTGCTTTGAGTATTTTCAGAGGCTAAGTGAAAATGTGGATAAATTTAGGTTATTGATATCCCTTTAAAATCTTGCATAATTTTCTCAGTGAGCCATATCTTAATATTATCTCCATAATATGGGCAACAGTTTCACTTAAATATACCTTTGTGTATAAGCAATTTGTTACTATTTTATACCATAAAGTCCTGTGAAAGTTCACCAAAGGAAGATAGAGGGTCACAAAACACTGGAACAAATCGGATCACAGTGGTGTTGATTGCAGACTGATGACTCCCCAATGTCCTCTGTAAGAATGAACAATATTAAGGAAATAAATTTGCTTGCCTTTATTATCTAGCATGACTAATATGAATCAGTTTACTGCGCAACAGTTTTAATCAAGCTACTTGTATAAAATATCTCCAAAGGCAAAAGCATGAATACAGCAGACAGAGAGCATTCCTATAGCTACTAATCTATGTTCAAGATCAGGTTATTCTTAACAAATATGTTTCCTTGGTTCCCTTTCTCACTCACTTAAAGATGTCCCTGTGGATGTGTCCTTGTGCCACAATGTAAAATTCATTTGCTTATGTGGAAACCAGTTGAAAAGTAAGACAAACATTTAAATGGAAAATATGAATTTGAGGCCACAAGTGCCCTCAAGGTTTTGTGCTTATACATATTGTGTTGACAGCAATAAGAAAGCCATTCCATGTCTACCCTACCTTCCCTGACAAAAAGATATACTCTTTAAAAAAAACCCAACTTTTTCAAGTGGTGATGATGAATTCTCACTGTCTTGTCTGTATTTCTTTCTGACAGACTATCCCTCTTCTCCAGTAACAGTGGAATACTTTGGCCACTTCCAAAATGTGAACAGATTTCACAGTGGGAAAGCATGATGAGCAAGTTTACTGACAATATGCACAGAGTTGTGCCTACATTGAAGTAAGGTTTGCAATTTGAGTTCAACCATATTATTAGAACCCTACAGGGAAGAGACAGGAAATTAAAAGGAACCTAGCCTACGGCAACAAAGCTATGTATTTGTTTTTTCCCACTCGAGTGGCAAACAGTTGCACTTGGCTTTAGGGAGGCGCTTTATATTCACATTTAATAGTCCTTTAATAGATACTGTATTTGGTCTCTCTTCCTCCACCAGAAAGCTCCTATCCTTTCAAGCTAACTGATATTCACTCATTGCACTGTTTATTTCAAGTTCCATTTCACTGCTCTTACCATAATGGCTATTTAGGATTGTTATTGTGATTCATATTGCATTATGAGCATCATATGCGATTAACTCTGTGGCAGTATCCCTTCTCCACAAATAGATTTGAAATAAGCCATATGCCTATCTGATAATGAGTAAAATTCCACCATCATGTATACATTGCATTCTGGGTTGGATACTTCTGAATTGGATAAGAAGACCTTCAACTATTATTTCATTTTATTTAAGTTATATTTCATATATTTGTTTTTTTCTTTCCTCTCAGTCTCTCAGTCCTGGTCAAGAAAGACAGTATAAATCCATCTGCAGCAAAAGTACAGGTATCAGCTACCCCTGATATCAGCTACCCATAATTTAATTTTTTCAAATTTCATCATAAAGTTTTGCTCTCCTGAGCTTCTTTTTATTTTCTAGTTATCTTCAGAGAGACAGTATAAAGGTAACTTATAAAAGGAGCAAATTAAGTTCCTGTGGTTTAGCACAAATAGTTGGTTAACAAATGCTGAATAACTCATTAGATAGTAGGCCACTTTGTACAAGTATTTGATATTAAGGTAAAAATTTGAATGGTAATTTTAATGAAAAATACAAAGAAAATTAGCAACTGCACACATTTATTTAATGTTGAAGATAGAGCAACTAATGAAGATTTATTTGCCCTAATGTCAATATCCCTCGAGAATTACAACTAAGTACATAATAGGTAATCTTCTCTAAGCATTTCCTACACATATTTCTTCATAACTCCAGCCCCCAAGATTATTTTTGGTCCCTCAGAAAAATAAAATGAGACCAGTAGCAACGGTAATAACAAATTACAATGTGTCACAGCAAGAGAGCAGGAGAGATCCAGGGTATGTCGTTCAATAGCAGGGGATTTGTTATATGAAAATGCCTGGATAGTTGTGGGAAATAGGTCAAAACCCACAGAATAGGGAAAGCTAAAATGCTTTCAACTGCTTTTATAGATTTCCCTTGGGGAAAACTCCTGACTCTCAGACATTAGATTAAATAAACCTTGAACATGCAAATTTATTAGACCAATAATTAAGAGTTTTGGGAACTTATATTCTGTGAGAAACTAGTCTAAAGAATAAGAAATTTGGCAGCTTAATGAGGAAACTATATTAAAAGCATAATCACAGACCACAAATACTGAAAGAATAGGAAGTTTAGAAAAAACCCACAGCTTGGGTAAAGTATTGACTCTTTAAGGATTTTAATTGCATGAAGGAAATATATGGAACACAGAAAAAGAGGTCAAATTGTTAAGGACAAAATATGTGGAAAAAATTTGTAAAAGACCAAGATGTAAAACAAGACACAACTGGCAAGAGTTATAAAGAACAACAGGAAGGCATTCAGTAAGCAGGTTAGTATCAAGATGAAGATAAAAGGAAATGCTGAGCAGAAGGAAGAACTGATTATGATACCAAGAATGCTGAAGTGTTTAATGTTCTTTTTAGCTTCAGATATTGCTAAAAAGACTGTCTGAGATCAGGCAGCTGACACATAATCAACAAGAAGGGGGTAAAGATTCAGTCTGGAGAAAGGAAAAGTACATTAAAGAGCTCTAATATAAGTTAGGAGTTTTATGTTGGATAGTCCAATTGAATTTTACTCAGAAAACTTTAAAGACTTGCTGAAACCATACAGAATTCATGAAAAGTTATGAAGTTTTGGAGAGCTGGGAAAAAAAGAAAATCATGGTTCTCATCTTCAAAAAGGTGAAAAACTAGGAATTGAGAATTATGTGTGAGTTAGCTTTAGTTCCTTTTGAAAAAAGCTGGAACAAATATTCAAACAATTTATAAGCATCTAGAGATAGTATAAGAGTAGGCTAACTGCAAGCACAGATTTCTTGGGAACAAAGCTTGTCAGAATAATCTAATTTCCTTTTTGTGATAGGATAACAGCCTTACAGATAAAGGAGAAGAAACATATATGTTGGATATTTTGAATTTACAAAATCTTTTGAAGCTGCTTTATTGTGACACTTATAAGCAAAAGATAAGATTAAGATGATTAGTATTAAAGATGTGCAAAATTATCAGATGTGCCCAAAAAGTCTTAAAAAGTGATTTTCTATCAAATCAGAAGGTAGTATTTAGGCAGGTTCTGCAGAAATTTTCTCATGTCTTGTGTAGTTCTGGCTTTTCATCAATGATTTAAATGCAGAAATACAGAAGAAACTTTTCACAAATGCTCAACTAGGAAGTGATCAGAAAACAGACAAATGGATAAACTGACATTTACCATAGAAAATTTAGAAGTTTAGGACAAGGTACAATGGGCACCAATGGAAGCACTTGAAATTCCATCTGAATATGAGGGAAAATTTGTTTACTGCAGAGGTGACAGAGCACTGAACCAGGCTGCCCAGAAAGGTTGTGGATTCTCCTTCCCTGGAGATACTGAAAACCCACCTGGATGCAATCCTGTGCAATTTGCTGTAGGTTGCATACTGGGAATATCATTATGCTCTACTGTCCTGAGTAACAGAAACAGAAATTCTGTGCATAAGGTATGTAAGTTAAACTTTCTGCACTGCTTGGCTCTAATAAGACTGCAGCTAGAGTTCTGGTCCAGTTCTGCCCCCTGACTGAAGGTGAAGGTAAATCAGAGAGCCTTAAATCCAGCACAGTGTAATGAGAAATGGGCTTTAAAAGTATAAATAGCTGCTGTGTATTGTTCTGTTCAGTCAGTCAGAGAGCAACAAACAGAAAAATAGATTATGACTCTTTGAGGAGGCATAATCATGAACCACAGATTTATTTGCTTTTATTGAAGAATCACATTCCCACTGCCAGCAAAAGTATACCAGTAGATAATTAGACTACCTTTTTCTACACACAGATCTTAGTTTGAAGTTAAATAGGGCAAAATATTATTACTGAATTCTAATAAATATTGTGTTCAGAAAATGCTATTCCATAAATTTTATGCTCATATCTGATTTTGTTCTTCATGGGTATTTTGTCAGAAAATAGAATGTAAAAATGTAGAAGTCTGACAAGTCTTAGGAAGCGACAGTTTCCTTTCTCAAAAGAGTTCCTATTAAAGAACAATGAATGAACCAGGGAATATTATTTGGAAAAAAATGAACAAAACTCGCCTAGAGTTTCTAGATAAATATCTATTGATGATGTAGACAAATACCTTCAGATCTAACCTTGACAATAGAGCAGAAGCAGAGAACTGTGATTTTAGAATATAATTTTAGAAATTTTATAGGAGTGCCTCTATTGCAAGCTTGTTCTATTTGTACAAGTCTCTCTTTTCTTGCAGTCTGACAGCCTGCCCCCATTGTCACACAGGCAGGATGTCACCCACATCATCTGAGATGGCATGTAGTCCGTGTTTCTGCCACGTGAAGTGTGATTCTTTCAGCTCACACTCATGTTGGTGGAGCCAAGGAGTGACACAACTCTCATCCGCATTCAAAATTCATTTGCACGATTGACTTGACATTGAGTTCTTGCTAGTCCACCAGAGCCATGGCATCGTTGCTGACCCTGTGTTCACTCTCAGGGATCAGGTGAATCACCATTTGGCTTCATTGCTGCTCATCTTTCCTAGTGCCTCAATAAAGTTCTGTTTATAACCTGTTGTCAGACTCCATTACTGTTCAGACCAGAGACACAGTTGTTCTCTGAAGAAGCTGGTAGTTTGTTTCACATTGATTAGCAAGACTGCTGTTGAGAAAAGATTAGGGAGCCCCATCACTAGAATAAAATATGCTGATTATTAGGATTGAATAAGAATACTTATCAAAAAAATGTAAGATTATGTTCATGCTTTAATATTAATATCTGGCATTATAATTAATTCTATTTGCCCTGTATATTATTATCTGTCTGTACATGTAAAAAGAACTGAAGTTCAAAGAGAGGTTTATCCTTCATCACAAAGCATAAATAACACTCACTAAAATTTCTGTGTTTTCAACAGGAAAATAGCACAAATATAGCTTTTTTGAAAAAATACACAATCATGACATTAAGTATCAAATCTGGTGTTAATATGTTTAATATCAGTAGCACCAGCATTTTAATGAGCAAAATATGGTAGTTACTGGTGCCTTATTCCACTAGCATTTTTGAGAATGTTGTCATACATGTTACAATCAGTCAACATGCCCTGGGATTTGTTTATGAGACAATAAATGCATATGTACTTTGAAAAATGAGATTTATGGAAATATTAGTGATAAAATATGCAAGAAAGTATGCATACGTATACTCCAAAATAAGACAAAGACAAAAATTTTCTCTCCAGTGTCATGTAATCCAAATGAGTGGAATATTTGATGAAACTTTATTCTGTTTCCAAACAGAAAACAGGTGAAACCTGTCAGCAAAATGCATGTTTCAAGTACGAGGACTTTTAAGAACTTAGGGTTTGTTTTACAGAACTGATGTATCCAAACAAACCTCAAACCCACCAAAAAAAACCCAAACAAAACCAAAAAACCTAAACACATAAGGAAAGGGGAAATGGCTTTTTAAAAATCAATTAAAATGATTACACTAAATAGAAAACTGAGATTGACTATATAAATGAAATTGGAGGTTTATTCAGGCAAGTTAGGCTGCAGATACATTTCTATGGCTGAAATTCCTTGTGGAATAACTGAAACATATACTACACCATTGTGCACAAAGTAGCAGAGGAGATATTGCTCTTCTACCTGCTTTTTTCCATGGTGCTCTTCTTCAGCAATTATCTAGAAGAGCTTTAGCACAAGTTAATAGTGACGTTCATATGCCTAAGCAAGAAGTTAACATTATAAACATGGTGGTGATGTACAGACAAAGAAATATATTTAGTAACTTGGGGAAAGAAATGAGCAGGAAGTCTTAACCCAGAATATCAGCAGAATGGGTCAAACGGACATTCATCAGCTCCCTACTAGATCCCATCTGAAGACACTCATCTACATCTGAATAATTCCTTTTGAATTAAAATCTCCATTCAGCAAGGAAAGATGACCTTATCTTGAAAACTGTCTTTCAGTGATGGAGACTCCTGTAAAGAAACATACTGGTCCCTCACTTCTCCAGGTCAGCTCCTTGATCAGCCTTTAAGCCATACTAGCTCTGGTTGCAGAAATTAACTTCACTGTGTACCCCTTTAGGGTCAGTTGACAAATGCAAATATGTCGGCAGATAACATGCATGCAAAACCCCCTTCAAAATCATCCTTTTGTGCTCCTTTTGGTTTCAAGGATTGTAAGCTTATGACATGGAATGTAGTCCAGATCTATTTTTAAGCAGGTTATTTTCCAGTTGAGTTTCCTTGAAACACAAATTCTGATTTTTCATCGGGTAAATAAGAAGCTATGGTAAGTACCATCACATAGATTACCAAGTTGTTTTTTTTTTTATTTGTAAATAATTATTTGCATTAAATGCTTTACAGACATTTCCTTTTAAGAAACAGCACTCAGGTGACCATATAAAAAAGTGGTACTTGTCAGATCTTCTTTAGCAGGTTTGGGATACTTATGTGAAGAAACTACAAAAGCATCAGAATTGACATGAGAAAGCAGCAGAAGCTGTGATACATTTTTAAGAAAAAGGCCAATCATTTCCTCTTTTTTGTTCATGTAGAAAAATAATTGTCACTTTTACCCTCTGAACTCATTTCTTGCTTGTAGCTCATAACCTTCTCCTGTAGACCTGTCTGAAATATATTTCATCCAGGAATGTAATCGAGGGGGAGCAAGATCCTTTAGTCTACACTTCATCTCACTGAGAGTCAGGTGTGAAGTGGAGTCAGAAGCTTTTGCTATGAAGACGATTCTCTTGGGACAGTCTGAAAGAAATTCTCAAACTATCAAGACCAGAGTAAGAAAATTGTGTTAAAACAGGAGTAGCTTATCTGACACTGCTAGCTTGAAAACAGATGAGGTAGATTTGAGCTTTAAGTGCAGACAGATTTTTAAGAACACTTTTGCTCCCTGTATCCCAAGATATTTTCCTCCAGGTTATGCTCAGTTATACTTCGTGATTTATTTAATCAAAAAGTGTTATAATTTACTGTCATATTGAAAGATTTTATGAAAGCATCTCACCATATTGCTGCATGACCAGGTGCACCATTTTAGGGAAATGAATCAATGACTAATACACTTCTGCATCTTTTCTGATGTGTTTTGTTAATTACTGTTATTTCTAGGCATTTTCCCCATTTTTCCTATTGTAAAAAGTCCAGTAAATTATTCATTTTCCATTTCTGTTCTTTTGGGGTTTTTTTGTTTATTTAATTGTTTTGGTTTGGGGTTTTTTGTTGGTTTGTTGTTGTTGTTGTTTTGTTTGGGGTTTTTTTCCCTTCTATAGCAATCATTTTGCACAGGAGATGTTAGAAATTAGCTCTATCACTCTCCACTCTGTATGCCTGAGCATGTCTGAGTGTTTGTGCATGTTTGTGCATGTCTGTATTTGTGCTCCAGCCTTGCAAAGATACAGGAATGATCATTACTCTATTTAAAACAAAACAATTGTTTTATTTATTATTGCTATAGACCAAGGAATCTGTCACACTGATATCACACAGCAGCAATAGTTCTGTTTTACATGACCCCAGTGTGATTGCACCTGCAAGAGTAAGTTCAGTTTTGGGAACCACAATATCACACATATATTAACAAATCACAAGGAGTTCAGAAAAGTGCAACAAAAAATGATTAAGTGTTCAAAATGAATGAAAGGTAAAGAAATAATCATAACATGGCCATGTAGTGAAAATTACAACATGTAATGGAAATAAAACTCAATAGGAGCTTTTACAAATGGTGTGAGCTAAAGGGAAGCTTGAGGTACCCCTCAGCAGGTACCCCTGAAAGAAGCAGCTAAGGTTAAATCAACAAAAATGATATTACAGATATATTTCTTATAATTCCTATATTTCTTATAATTTTGAAAAAAATGTAAGGAAGATACCATAAAAATTATTAGGGTGGAAGAGACACCGTAGGTCATCTACCCAAGCTGCTCATTAAAGCAGTACATCCTCCTCTTTTCTCCTGTTCGTGCTGTTAATGCATTTTGGTCCCATGTGGTCTGGTCCGATGGATTTGTATATGTAAAACTTGCTATAGCAATCACTAAGACATGCTCCATCAGGTCCTCTGGTACCTTCTGAAGCACTTCTTCAGCCTGTACTCTGCTACTAGGGACAGGGACTTGGACAGATTGAGGTAGAGACAGTGCTGAGTAGATAAGATGCAGAATACTTCAAGTTTTTTAATATCTTATCTATCTAGATATCTCTCACATTCAGCAGCAGCCTCATACTTTGCTTTAAGCCACTTCTATTTCTTTAATTACCTATAGAATTATTTCTTGTTCCCTTTTACACCTCTTGCCATTTTCAACATCAGCTGCTCTTTAGTTTTATTAGTTCTTCCTCTGGACACCTAGCCACTGTTTCTGTATTCGTCCTTAGTGGAGTGTTCCCAACCCCATCCTCTATTTTCTTTTTGGGCTTGAGCTCATTCTGGATTTCTGCATTGAGTTACCTACCTGGCCCTCTGCCACACATTCTTGTTCATATTGGGATTGACCTCCTTGTGTTTGAAGGAGATTTTCCAAGAAGAAAACCTGATCTCACCAGTCTCTTTACTGTTCAGATAAGTTTCCCCTGTGGGATCCTGCCTATCAGTCTCCTGAAAAAAAGCTGAATTACATTCTTATCTTCATTACTGAAACTCAAGCTTGTTATTCTGACACACTAAATAGATGAGTAGAATTCATGTCATTGAGATTAAAGAGACCAGAGCACACATATCCTTAATCCTTGGAACTATTCCACTGAATCTTTTTCTCATCAAAACTTTGTATCAATCCAAATGGCCTATCAGGAAATAAAATTTATAGCTGTGAAATACCAATAAAAAGTAGTGACCTTGAATATTTTCTTTGAATATTGATTCACAAATTAAATCTTAGGTAATGGATGACGCTTTTGCTCACTAATATTCATTCAAATACCAATAATAATTTAACCTATAAGCAAATACTACTATTGTCATTATCAACATTCATTGGATAGTATTAACTATTTTAGTATTATTATAAAATATTAATTAAAGTATAACAGTATCGTTAGTAATGTGTTCAAATTTAGACATCTACATAATAGAATCTCAGAAAAACAGGAGTAAGAAGGCACTGAGAGGTCATCTGGTCCTTTTCCCTGTCCTAAGGCATAATGGGTTCTCTCTATGATTCTGCATAGACATTTTCCTCTCCTTTTAATGACTTCTATGACAGAGATTCCCACAGCAACCTGTGACTGTAATTTGCTACTTTACCTTTTCATGTTTCCCCAGTGTCTACTGAATTTTCTGTGTTGATTTTGAAACTCATTAATTCTTGTCTGATACATCAAGATTACAGAGGACAATTTCACATCCTTCTCTGTGGCTATGGGTATCCAATCTGGCTTAACACCATCCAATGTCATTTACCTGTATTTCCCTTATTTTCTTAAGACAATGTCATGTGCAAAGAGCAATAAATACTTTAGAAAAAATGAAACTCTATGTCAGAAAAATGCCTTTCTATTTGTCTTTGTGTAGAAAGATTAAATGGTTTAGGCTGGCTTTACCCTGCCTATTCTTCATAGACCTATATTTTGCATGCTGTGTACTCCATTCTTGTCTCCTATGTACTTGCAAATAGCTTGCTTTATAAATTGGTGTTGAATTTTTCAGAAAGTTAAAGTTAGGGTGACTTACCTATACTTTATAAACTTTTTTACTTTAGTTGCCTGACTTCCCTCTTGCTTTTTTTTATTTTTTAAAGTAGATGTTAAACTTCCTATCTATAACTCATTAGAAAAGTCACTGCCAACAGTTTGCTCATACTGGGTCAACAAAAGTCATCCAGTTAATTTGTGATTAACTTTACATATATTATTAATTCAATATCACCCATGCATATCAAACTAATTATATACTGATATTTTTGGTCATATTACTAAACCATACATTAAAACTGAGAGAATCTTTCTGGTGGTCATTATAGTTACAAATAAGGAATGAGACAGTGGTACTCTGTCAATAAGTTACCATCACCAAAAATTTTTGACTGGGCTTCTATGAGTTATATATAAAATTATACATCGTAGACAATAACCTCAGCTGTATTGAGCAAAATCAAAACAAATATAAATCCAGATGCAAAAATTAAAGCAACATTATAGGAAAAAGCTAGCCAATAAAAACTACTCTGGAACCTTAATTTTACACAGCACTATTCAGACTATACACAGACTCAGACCTGGTGTTCAGTCTATGCTACGTTAAATCTGAAAAACTGTACTCATACAAAAAATATCACTGTGCCATGCCTGTGCTTGGGTGGAGAGCTCCTTTCAGTTCTTATGGGAAAGTTTCTGATGTCTCCTGAACCACCATCAGTCACAACTGCTGGATTCATTCTGCATATTATAGATAGTACAGACAGCATATGGTGAAACTAGTTTGGCTATAACTACAGTAGTGCAACCGAGTTTGGCTCTGGATGGTAAGTATTACAAAACTGAAAGGAAGGGAAAATTTGGGTAAAAAAAAAAAATGCTATCAAAAGAATAGCAAACAATTAAATGAAGAAGTAACTTCATTACATGGTAATAATAACATACTTTTTCACCGTTTAATGCATGATGACCAGTTGAAAGACACAAAGTGTCTTTTCAGTCAGTGTATTACAAGTAACTCCACTTCAGTTTCTGAGAAATATGCTGGTTTAAGTTGGGGTAAAGTTAATGTTCTTCCCAGTGGCTGGTATGGGGCTGTGTTTGGATTTGGGTTGAAAAGGGCTATCTGTGATAATACCTCTGTATTATATTGTATTATGTATGTATTATGTTTTTGTTATTATTGAGCAGAGCTTACACAGACACAAGGCCTTTTCTGCTTTTTGGACTGCTGGACTGTTGAGGAAGTTCAGGGTGTGTGGGAGGCTGGGAGGAGACACAGTCAGGACAGGTAACCTCAGCTAGCCAAAAAGATATTTCAGACTGTCTTGCTCAGTATATAGAGTGGGGGAAGAAGGATAAAGGGGAGGACATTTGGAGTGATGGTGTTTGTTTTCCCAAGTAATCGTTACACTATGGGCCCCTGCTCTTCTGGAGATGGCTGAACGCCTGCCTGCCCATGGGAAGCAGTGAATTCCTTCATTTTCTCTGATTGTGGTGCAACTTTTGCTTTCCCCATGAAAATATCTTTATCTCAACTGACAGTTTTTCTGTCTTTTACCCTTCCAGTTCTCTCCCTGATCCCACTGGTGGGGGAGTGAGTGGGTGGCTGTGGTGATTGGTTACTGACTGAGGTAAAGACACAATGTATGTTACCCAGTTTTTGGCTGTGGTGATTGGTTACTGACTGAGGTAAAGACACAATGTATGTTACCCAGTTTTTTCCTTGTGATGAATTTTTGGCAAGCCACAATCTTTCAAAGCCATTGCTAATAGTTTAAAGACATGATCATCATCTCTAAAAGACATATTTTTTTGTTATATTAAAAGATTAATTTCAGTTCTCCGATTAGAATCTGTCATCTGACTGGAAACTGTTGGCATATACAAGATCCAATTAAATTATGCATGACAAAGAGGTTTGGTTTAGTTCTCGTATTAGCCAGTTGTGCATAGTCAAAAATAACATTGATATATAAAGATCAACATGTTATCATATTGATCATAAGCCTGTTTCTATGGAAAAGTACTGTGCCCAAAGCTTTCCAAATTTTTAAAATAATTTT
Source organism: Pseudopodoces humilis (assembly GCF_049639895.1). Taxonomy (NCBI): domain Eukaryota; kingdom Metazoa; phylum Chordata; class Aves; order Passeriformes; family Paridae; genus Pseudopodoces; species Pseudopodoces humilis. The sequence goes on along the minus strand of NC_142201.1, from coordinate 57,437,944 downwards.
GAATTATGCACAAGAAATAAATAAAGTAGTGGAATGAATTCTGTCTAGGATGGACCTTTCAGACAATCATCCAATAAAAAGGTCAGAGGATAACAGAGTGGATAATATCCCACTTGTGTCTTTCCTTTATTTTTTTTTTCTCCTCTATATATAAGATTCTGCAGCTTTCCTAATGTCAGTTTGGCAACTTTCGGATATACTAAATTCATTTAAACTCTGACAATCAGTGAAGAAATGAAACAGCACTGAACAATAGCAGCACTCTGTGATGTTTACAAATACATTTACAGGAGGTCTTTCCTCCTGTGAACCCATTGTACATGCCAATTTGTTGCAATCTTCATTATAATGAAAAAGCATGGGTAACAATGAACTGCAAACCTTATTTAGAAAACCCGTAACTTACAAACATCAAAAGACAACTGGGGTCATCGCTAAAGCAGATTTCCTGGTTGCCAATGAGTATTTTGCTACATTCATTAAATGGACTTTAAAAGGTTTTTAATTGCATTCTTTATTTTGGCTAACAACATGATTCTGATAATATTATGTTTGCAGCTATTAAGCTCCAAAGAGCATTATTTAGGTCCAGGAAAAATTGCCTACCAGCGCTATTGGAGGTTTAGACTAAGTGATCTTTCTGAAACTGTAAAACAGACTTCTTTCGAAGACTGGGTTGCTAAAATTTGCTCACTTTTGTTTATATTTACCTTGTTACCTCCATGATATTGAGTATGAGTACTATCTCTGAGTTTGCAAAGCATATGTTACAGAAGAGACACAATATGGGAAAAAAATGCCCAAGTCAGGTGGAAAATGTCGGCTGGTGTGAATGCAATTTGGGCTTATTAAGCACACATTTTGCCAGTACTGAATAATTTATACATTGTTCAAGCCTAGGAAAAGTTAATTCCCTGTTCTCAGTAATGAAATCAAACATTAACTGAATATACTGGAAACAGTTGATGTCATAGTCCCCAATGTATGCATGCAAATTTTCAGAGATTGTTCCAGTTTTAGACACACGCCCAAGTTTCACTTTTCTGGAAATAGTTAATGCAAACATGGGAAATTTATCTCTAGAGGGATAACATTTTTCTTTGTTTTATGTTTCTAGGTTCTTTTTCCTTGCTAATGAAAATTAGATAAATAGCTTTTTTTTTGAACTGATAATAGGGAATAATTTTCTTGATTAAATGCTTTTAAGATTAGTTGTTGATACATCATCTTACTAGGTTGAACGGATTAATCTATAGCAAAACCTATCAAAGACATGAATATTGTTGTCTAACACATTCTAGAAATTGCCATCTGGCACCATTTTAAAATGGAACTTACATCTAGGTTCTTCATCATACTTAGTCTGGGCTGACTTGGAGAAGTCTGTCATCACCCAGTTTTCTATCTCCTTGTTAAATACTTTTCAGTATTTAAGGTATACTTGAGGCATAGGAAGAGCCTGTCTCTATATGTATAGCAGGTATTTCCTCTCACTGAAATGAGAAAAAACAGAACCAGAACTCTTTGCAACAAGTTATTTTCTAAGGAAAAATAAATAAAAAGTCAAATATATCAATATAAGCCATCACAACATATACTTCAAGTAATTTGCTATTTTGAAAATCTTATAATATTTTTTTGTTGTTGTTTTAAATCACTAGAAAAGTGTTTTGGCCCTGGCTGAAAAGGAGTTAAATTTCCTCATGACCATCCTTATAGCTCTGTGCTCTGCATCGGTGGCTGGAAAGGTGTTGAAAACACTCCAGAGCTTTGGCTCCTGCTGGGCAGGGCTGGCACAGCACCAGCGCTGTCCCGCCCAACATTCCGCCCTCACCTGCAGACTGGGGGTGGGAAAGATCTTGGGAGGGAACACAGCCAGGACAACTGACCCAAACTGACCGGAGGGACATTCCACATGATGCCTACTCCTCAACACAAACTGAGAGAAATGAGGAGTCGTGGCATTTGTTATTATGGTGTTTTACTTACAGAGCAACCACGACAAACATGGAAACCCTGCCTCCTGAGCTAGACCTTCCCTGCTTTTGTTTCACTCTGCTTCCTCATGATGCCTTTGCTTTATCTGTCCTCCCACCTCTGCCCTGCTTAAGAGGGGAGTGAGAGAGGCTCTGTGGGCACCTGGTATCCAAGCAAGGATAACCAATTACAAAAGAAAGCTTTCAGAGCAAAATTACAGAGTGGCTTATCATACCTAGGTTGAAAAAAAAATAAAAGCAAAAATCCATCAGACCCTGCAGAGCTGTTTTGACAGCTGAGGCTTGAGAAAGTGCAAAGCATAAACTGCTACACTTTGCTTTTCATTTTCATACCAGGGCAGTTTACATTGAATTATTTTTTAAATATTTCACGCAAGACAGAAAGAGGTATTGATCATCTTTAACTGATGACATGACCATGAAGTCATCAAAAAATATTGGTGTCTAATTCTGAAGTACATGCAGATGTCTAAGATAATGGATTATAGTGCAGCGGCAATGATAGATAAGATTTTTTTTAATGTGTTTATTTAGATGTTACAAAGCAATTTCTTCCTATCTCATTTTGGTGCAAGTTTAAAAGTTTAGACATCATTAATAAAATTTTGCTCCCAACTTATCTAGGGAACTTAAAGGTTGCACAAAACTAGAAATGATTTTTTTTCCTGTATCTGTGTATATGGATATCTTATAAACTTCATATGGCTCTAGTCCTGGAACTCTAAAATAGCTTAATTGCAGTTATTCTCCCTCTCAGTAAACACAGAAACATTGTGATTTTTAATAAGACTAAAAAAAAAAAAAAAAAAAAAAGCAGCAAAACAACAGAATACAAAATTCTCCATCTAAATAGCATTTCCCAGATTTAGGTGTGAATTTTCTTACATATATTTTATCCTAAAAATATCATGGTCTCTAACCAAATTTTAGGCCATCTACAATGACATTTTTACTCCTGCTGCTTACTGTGGTTGGTGAGGAAGGTTAAAGAACTGTCATTACAAGAAAAGAAAGTTCTGTATTTATTAGCATTTTATGCTGAAAATTGTAATGCTAATGCACAGCCCAGCATATTTCCAGCAAAATTTCAGTGACTCAAAACTCCCATTTTCACTCCTGTAAAGGTTATGGGAAATTTATCAAAAGGTATTTTTGAGCATCCTGACAAGCAGAAACAAGACCAGTAGAAAACTAAAGTAGAAAATCCACTGTCTTTAACAAGGGCCTCCTTAGGAATGCATCATAAAAAATAATTTGGTCTGACTGACTTAGCAGGGAGTTCGCACCAAATCTCCATGCTTGACAACATCAACGATGGTCCCTTTGGACTCATGTTCATTCTTCTGGAAGAATATAGTATGTTGCACAGGCCAATCACACAGCCACTGCTTCTTGTCCATGTCGGTGGTGATCTGAGTGACAGTGGGTGACATATTGTGCATCCATGGGGACAGAAGAATTCTCACACAGGAGCTGCTGAGAACCTTTCCTAGGAGTGTCTCTATTAAAAAAAAAAAAAATAAAATCAATATAATGGGATTATATTGATTGGGTTAATGACAGAGCTGATGAGTTGCAGCCTCCTTCAGGAGGTCATTCAGGGGGGCAGAGTACTGCTTAACTAAAATTATTCAGCAATCTAGAATTAGCAGGAGCCTTTTCTTTTTCTCATACTTTTTTTCTTTTATTTCCTTTTTTATTTTTTTTTCATTACAGCATACGCACAAACCTGTGTGATGGAGCTGATAACTGATGATGATAGTAACAATAATGGTTGCTTGATTTTTTTTCTGATGCTGCTATTCACTACTATGTGCTGAAGGTATACAGTATGCACTAAGAGTTCATCAGGAATTTCTGAGATGAACAATTGCTTTTATTCATCTGAAAATATCTTTCATCTTGATTTCTGATTCCAGCTCTATCCTGTAGAGAACTTCAAATAGAAAAGGAAATTTCATGACTGGGTTATTTTTAAAACAAGGCTTTAAAATAATTGACATTTGAGAAACAAGGGAAAACTCTTCTATGCGTTTTACATCCCTGTATTAATCTACGTCATTACTGATGAATCAAAAGAATTCTAACAAGAGAGTAATGATGTTCTGCATATTACAGCAGGATCTACATGTGGTTTTTGTAATGGGACAACATAAAATAAATCAGTTGTCCAGAAAATAAACAATAAATTACACATTAAAAATTGCTTTAATGACTGACACTGTGAGGCACAACGCTGAGCACTCTGAACCCCAGACTCAGGGTTAGGATCAGAGATCTAGTTCTTGTCTCTCATAAGCCAGGACATAAGTCATGGACACAGGAACCTGCAGAGGTATTGATTTTCAAAACATGCATCATATTCCACAATCAACCACAACTGGCTGATTAGTCATTGGTCTCTACACAGATTCTCTACTTGCACATAAGGTGTTTATTTTCCTTTTCAATGTTTAATCATAGACAATAAAGGATAGAAAATACAAGAGTACTGTGTATTTACCAAGTAATCATGTATCATAAAATATTTTAAGTTAAAATATAGTATGTTGAGTTGACCTTGATATGAAGAACAGCAGAGGAGACACAGGGTCATTTTCATTTTACACAAAAAGGGAAATGAACTTCAGGTCATTCCTACTTTATTGGCCACTAGCTGTTATCCTAGAGGTGTTGTGCTTGAGAGATTTTATCAACAATACTTTGTGACTATTACTGGGCAATCCAGAGAACCACATTAACATTGGCCTCAGAGGAATTTTTCCACTTCATCCCAGCCAGAGGCTAAATAGCTATAAGAGAAGTTATGGAAGAAAGCTAATTAGAAAAGGGAAAGGATGACGAAATTGAGTATAAAAAATAAAAAAAAAAATCTATTATTTTCAAAGTTGTAATGGTATATGTCCTTGTGTGTATTTCTACCTTCTTTCCTCTGATGCCCCATGACATTCTCACATTTTGAGTTACATTGCCTATTCAATCAGACAGCAAGCTTGGAGGAATATTATGTCATCAACATTTTTTAAAGAGTGAAATCCTATAACATAACTTTTTCATGAAGGTCATTACTTTATTACTTCATTAGAATTAAAAAAATTGAGACATACAGTATATACATGCATTAAGGATGCCCAGGTGTCATAAAACGTAGGATTCAAAATATATGTGACTAGAATCTGTCCTGTTTAGATATGGTAGATAGGATGTTCTATGAAAGTTTGTGTCTTCATGGAAGGTATTTCACACATCTTCTTTCCCTGAAAATTAGATTGTGGAAAAAAACTGATTGATTTTAGTTTTGTTAGGAGGTCTTTTGGGGTCTATAATTTGTTTGTTTGGTTTGGGGATATTTTTGTCTGTTTGTGAACTGGGGATTTTTTGGTCTTTTTTTTTTTTTCCTTTTGGTTTTGGCTTTGTTAATTCATTTTGGGGGACTTTTTAAATTTTATTTTATTTTTTATTTTGAAGTACGGATGTCACTACAGATTTCAGCAGCTTTCCAGGACCTTCTGGTAGATTCCTTTATCACAGAGGAGTAGACAGGATTCCACAACCATTTCAACATAGTTCACGTTTTCTGATAAGCCTACATAGTTTGATTCTCTTGGATGCAATTATGTTAAATATATGTAGTTCAGGAAACCACAGAATAACTAATCATCTAAGTCTGTCTTTACATTCAAACAAAAAAAAAAAATCACTTTTTGGACACAATTCATTTGACTTGTTCTATAAGTTTATGTTTAGATGAGGCAATTTTTTTTCCCTGAGTATGACTGCTTACTGCCATTCATTAGTTAATATGGGTCATACTGTTTTGGAGTATTTTGAGGGACTGAACTGATGATTTCATTGCTGTAGATGTCTATATTTGATCATGTGTACTCAGTCCTTGAAGACTAAATAATTTCAACATATTTTCTCAGGGAGAAAAGCAACGAACAGAAAACTGCATGAACTTTCCTGTGATTTTTAGGTAGGTGCACCTTCAAAACTCGTATCCTCTACTTTTGCTTGTGCTTTTAAAAGTATTTTCTTTCATCTATAAGCTGCTCAAATTGGAACTAATTTCCAAAGTTCTCTAGAGTGCAGAACCTGTCACTTATGAAAAGGGCTTAGTACAGCTGTTAAGGCACTGCTGAGATGCACTGAACATTATCTTGGTGAGCTGAGCAAAATGGTGAATCCCTGTTGCCTTTAGAACTTGCTCCTCTGACAGCTGCTGGAGAAATCTACGTGTCTTGAGGGTGAGACAAATATTTAATTTATTTTTTTATGAATAGTGTTTCTTGGTTAACTAGACTTTGTTCAAATAACTGTTACTGAGTTTTCCAATGATGCATCTAAAAGACATTTCCAGGAGGAACACTTGTCTTATTTGCTATTGGTAGTGAGAGTGGCATATGTGGTTTATACATTTTAAATTGTTTTTTAAAGCAAACTGTTTAGCTGATGTGCAAGTCTGTACTATAAAAGTGCATAAAGTAACATTTTCAATTTTCCTAAAATTCTCTTATTCATTTGCTGTCTGCTGTGATAAAACTCAAGGTATTAGATGCTTAATAAAATGACTGGCAGGCAATATAATGCAAGCTGCTAGTAGCTGTGCTAGTTCTGTACTGTACACTTCAGTTCAGCCTAAACCCTATATCTGTGGAGAATGATAATTAAAGAAGAATAAATATGAGATATTTAAAAGGCCAGTTCACTGTCATTGATCAGACATACTGCTGTACATTATTTATTTTTAATTCTTTCCTTTCCCCAAAAGTTCCTCTTCACTTTCTGTGTAATATATTATGTTAACTTTGAGTGCCCAGTGCTAAGAAGTAATTAATTTCCTAAAGTTCAAACTGTGATGTTTGCCTCCCTTCCTCAGCTGTCTGTAGGGTTGCATTTAAATGACATATTTGTAGTTTATACATTTTATTTCATAAATAAGTCCTTCTGCTGTACCTACATATGTATGTGATATTTTTAAAAGAGAGAAAAGCTATTAAAAAAAATTAATGAAAACATGAAAATCCCTTTTATGTTTGTTTTTTTTTTTTCTCAATTGAAGATAAAATTATAAGCTTTACAGCATAATACTTTTCTTTAAAACTTAATTAAAAATCAAAGACTTGGTAAGAGTTATACAGTGGCCAGGGAAGTATCATGTGTCTAAGATAAAACAAAATTCCATGTAAATGTTTCTGAGTATATAGACACAGGTGTCTTTGTATGTACAGATAACTGGTGAAAATGCTTGACCCTATGGACTGTTAAGCCAGTTGGATGCAGACTACCAAGATCTGAAAATACATAGGAAAGAAACTTTCTTTCTTTTTTAATCCCTTTTATTATTAAAATAAAATTAAAAAAAAAAATTGTTCCTCCACAAAGAAACGTTGTGAGAACTTTAGTGGTTTTATGAAAACCCTGTATTGATATTTAAACATTGTTTCTCAACCACTTTAGTCTGATAGAAGATCACATCAAAACTAAGGGAACCAGCTCATAGAAATACCAGACGACTCCTGTATCTTACCTAAAACTGGAGGTGAACGAGGGAACTTTTGCACTTACAAGTCACTGACATCACAGTGCTGAGAAGAGAGCAGGTCTAACAGTTTCTTCTTTCCATTCCCTGTTGGGCCATTGCTCTGTTTTCCCATAGTTGACTTTCCCATGATCTAATCAGAAGAAGTAAGTGGAAGAGAAAAAAATGGTAGCTGCTTCTGTATACCTTTGGATGATTTCCTTCAAACAGTCCACATTTCTATTCCCCATTCAAAAAAAAAAAAAAGAAAAAAGGTGCAGCAGGGTAATTTTTTGCTACATAGTCTCATAAAAATATGCTGAGTTCACACTGGATAGAGAAATTATAAAACTGTACTGTACTATTTTGTTGATGGATCTGTATGCAATTTTCAGAAGCAGACAATTTAGTATCACATCTGTAATCTATGTGTATATTTAGAGAGAAAAAACTGAGCTTTATTTTTTCTCCAAAGAAAAGAATGTTTCTAAACCTGACTTTTCTAGTGATATGAAATTTTGAAATCTATTAAAAAGCCACTTTATGAAATAAGTAATTTTATTTAGTGTCCATAACCTTTTTTCAAGCTGCTGTGATGAATTTCTCAGTGTGATAAACACTCAGATGCATTTATGATGCCCAGAGTAAGTGATACCATCATGTAGCTCATACCAATCAAATATTATTTAAGGTATAATAAATCAGAACAAAATTACCTGTCTGGTATTCAAAGGTTATGAGCAATAGAATTGTAGTGCAAAGTCATTGATAAAAGGAGAAAATCAGTACTGCAATCATGCTGCAATTACCCAGTGCTAGACTTCTTATATATGAAAAATGGGTTGTAACAGTTTAATGAAACAGTGATAATAATTGTAAGCTCATATATTCAGATTTGACTTTTTTAGGAGGGCAAAGGAACAAAATTAACAAGTGATGAGAAGCCACCTTATGTTACTGTATCAGAAAAGATCTGTCATGATGTCTAAATCCATATGATTTAATCAGAATAAAAACATCAGTATGCAAAATATAGTAAAAATGACTCAATTATTTTCTTTCTTCATGACAGCTTGAGAATTACTAGTACTATTTAAATATAGGCAACTGACAGAGGAATTTCTGATCAGAATCAGTTAACTTCTTTATAAGGTTTCTGATCTGAACCATCCTTCAGAAGAGTTTCTCCCTTTTTTCAACATATTGTTTCTCCTTCTATCTTTCTCTCTGTCCTTTCTTATTTTTCCCTTTTTCTTCCTGTTCCTCCCTCACTTCCTCCCTAGATAATTTAAAGCACCAAGAGGACTTCTAAATTACACTTAGAGCAGCATATTTTTACTATTCCCATTTTCATGCAAAATTGGAAAGTGTATGTTTGGATTAATAGCATTAATCAGAGTAAAATACTTCACAAAACACAAATGTATTCTTCACGCAAATAAAAGAGGTAAGTACCTCTGGTTACCATGATAAAATCAGTGAAAATTTAGCTCTCTCTCTCTCCAGCACAAAGTATCTTTTTGATGAATCATGAGTCTCTTTGGTTGTGTGGAGAGTTGGACCAAAACCAAACAAAATGCTGATGTTTCATTTTTTCCTATCTCCCTGAAATGTAAGATAGGGCAAAATTCATTACTCCAAGATACTCTAATCTGTACCTTTATCTGAAATGTGTAAACTAATATCCATGAAGAAGAACCTGCAAATTAGTTCATCAGAAGTCTAGAGACCTATTTTGTGGGAACTCTCAAAAATAATTTTTGAAGTCATAAAAGCCTTTAAATGTAATGTAAATTTATTGTAAATACTTTCTGGTTGATCTTGCAGTCTTTTGGCAGGCAAAACTCTCCTTGATGCCAATGGGAGTTTTGCCATTATCAGAATTTCAAAGATGAAATCTTCTACAAACAGCCTAGTAGTGTAAAACATTACCTTTTATTATCTCCAAGAGAACTATATTCCTTATAAACTTAATAATAGTGAATAAATTTGTTCTTGTCTTGTGGCTCTGAGAAAAGTAATGTAAATATAAGACCAGATCTAAATCTTACTTATTTTTTATAAGTAAGGAACTAAGTGCAATTTTTGTGCCTTGCTGATTTGCTGTCTGCCACATGCCTGCCCAGCTGTCTGCCAGTATGTGGGTGCATTTGATTCTGTGGGAACAGTGGCTCTGTACCTATCCGATTGGGAATGCGGAATATCATGAAGGTAACTTGGATAATTTAACTTGTTAATAAAACAACTAATTTTCTTTGTATTAGGAAAATACAACTTAAGTTAGTTAAGGCCTTAAGTTAGACAGGGTAGGTTTAGTTAGGTATTATGAAGAAATGCCTAACTGTAACAGTGAGCCACTGCAACACTGGCCAGAACCGTTGTTGCTTCCCCATTCCTGGAGCTGTTCTAGGCTGGGTGTTTTTGAGTAACCTGGTCTAGCAAAAGGGTTCCTGCAGGAGTCAGGGGCTTTAGAAACACATGGTCCTTTAAGTCCCTTCTAAACTAAACCATTTTTTGATTTTTGTCTCATATAAAAACTTGCCTAAAACCTTATCCTAAGCAGTATTTTCAAACCAACGAGGCACAGAAAAACAACCATTGTCCTATTATTGTCTATTCAGCTTAGATGCAATAAAAATTATTTTTTTTATTCAGTGTTAATAGAGCTGTGCTTGTTAAATGACAAGACACCAAACTGGGTAAAAAGCTTGCCAATGTAGTGTATAATGATAAACATTTGAAGTACTCACAGTAACCATCCTATTGCACAGCAATCTCCCTGTGCCTCATTTCCTAGTCACTTCAAATACTATCATGCAGGATACTTCTCCACAAAACCTCATTTTCCAGTGCTGTGTAGCTGCTGTGAAATGAGCCACTTCCCCTCAAAAATGAGTGGAAGGTTGTCAGAAAGCAGTTAGATACCTACCAGTGCTGTACATACCATAATAAAAAAAGGCAATGCTCTTATTGCAACCCAGCCTTTACAAACAGCAAAAGTACAGCCTTCTGAACTGTGCTCTGGTCAGTCCTGTAACTCATTGAGGATGGCTGGACCAGATCAGTCCTTGCAAAGTAAATTCCAAGAGGAAACCAAGTGTATTAGAAAATATTCTATTGTCTCAAAAGATGTTTCTTCCTAGACCAGCTCAAAATTAAAATTCTATTTTGGTTCTGACATAGCAAGATTTTTTTCTTCTGGGTAATATGCAGGAGGAAAAAAAAAGTAAAAAATCCAAACGCTAAAAGCAACAGTTACTCAGAGGGGAATATTAAGGATATCTATCATAATGTATGTCTGAATGTCTCAGCACTCTGCCAAGTGCTATTGTTTGATGATTATATATTATCAATAATATTACAATTATGTTATATTGGACCAATTTTTACTCATATAAAAAAGTGAAAAAATTGTGCTGATTTTTGCCCATTCCATCGTTGTAATATGTTAATTCAGCATAATTTGAATTTGATAAATTTTATCCTGTCTGTGTTGCAGATAAATATGTATGCATTACACACACTTGTATTAAATTACATTACTTCCACAAATTAGTAAGGTATTTTGACACTCTCTGTGGAAAACTTACATTGATTTTGTCTGTGATTTCAAATGTATTCTAAAAGTCAATGAGCAGTGAAAGGATAACACAAGTTATTTGAACCTCCAGAGGCCCTTCAATTGGTTGCTTCTTCCGGCTGACATACTTGGTTGTTTAACACATAGGATGCTGAAACCAAAACATTGACCAAAACTTTTCACATTACATAGTGGAACTACGATTATGAGGTTGTCAGTTTCTTGGAATAAATCACTTCTCAAAGGCAACTGTTTGCTGTGATGGAGACAGAGGGCAATCTGACATCAGGAGTACTGTCAAACCCAGCAAAGTGGGTTTGTGTGTTTTGTGGCACTCTGAATGATGTGTCCTTCAGAACCACCAAAGGTCTGTTCTGATGCCTGCATAATTTGGAATTTTCCATTAAGATTTAATACTTGTAGCTTATGGCAGCATAAGCAAAACAAAGTATCAGGTATATTTTGGAAATTACAGTTTGGGTGCCAAGTTCAGGAAAAGATGTTTTCTCAGCTCTGTCCAGAACACTGAAATACTTCCCACTGCTCTGTTAGTGTTCCATATCTACTGTTCCTTCCCATCACCCGACCTAAAAAACTCTCCCAGGTGAATATTAAGCTGTAAAATCTTCAGATTCTCTGACTTATGGCAATGCTTTTGGAACTGTTTACTATACAGTCTCAAGATCTGATCCCAGAACTCTACAATGAATTCCATTATTTCTAAGATATATGTATTTATTTATCTCTGTTCTAGCAAAAAATACTTGCTACAGCTTTTGCAAATATTTCTCAAGTTCTAGAAGGAATATCTTTATTGATTTTACTTTCTTTTAATGAGTATACACAAGAAACACAAGGAGCTTAAACTAGCCTACTTCAGCAGAAATTCAATTCCCAGCCGTAGAAAAGATGTTTTATCCATAAATCCCACAAGAGGCAAGATAGAAGTAAAACCAGTTGTTTTATTTTTTCATTTGTATTCAAATCCTATTTGTTTAAATTACATCATTGTAGTGCCTGATATTTTAACTTTCAATAAGCTTCTGTATATACAAATGTACTCATAAATATCTCCCTAAAAAAATCTGTCTCTGAATGTATGTATGTATTTATGTACTAAGGTCTGTCTGCACTTGTGCATGGTTACACATACTAGTAAATTAATTTCTGTTTCTGTGTTTATACACCCATGTGAACACAAATATTTTTACAGCTTGTTGAAAGCTGGTAATGTGTCTTTGGTAAAGGAATGCTAAAGACATTGATTTTCCTCATATCTAATTTCTTGAAATCTATATTCAAAACTAGAAAAACTACGAAGTCACCTTAGAAAATCTGCATTTCAGGAAAATAAATTCTCTGTCACCTAAGACAGGACCTAACATTTCTGTTCTTGTGCTCCATGAGGTTCCTCTCAGTTCATTTCTTCAGCCTGTTGAGGTTCCTCTGGATGACAGCACAGACTTGTGGCATATCAACCACTCCTCTGGGCATTGTTTGCTCAGGAAACTTATTAAGGTGTGCTCTGCCCCATCATTCAAATCTTTAATGAAGATGTTAAGCAGCTTCGGACCCTCTACTGATACTGGAGTACATCATTAGTGACTGGTCTCTTTGTACCTCTGCCCACTAGACTGAGTCATTCAGCCTGTTTTCAACCTACCCTACTGTCTTCTCCTCCAGGCTATACATAAACAGTCTCTATTAAGAACTTTTGTGACACAGTGTCCAAAGTTCTACTGACATCAAGGTAGACAATATCCACTTCTTTCCCCTCCTCTATCAAGTCTGAATCAACATGACTCAACCAACAGACTTGTTCAGTAATCTCTATACTTCAACATTTTTATTTATTTTTCAAAATACAAAAAGTTTTAATTCATAAACAGTTATTTCAAAATCCAACATTTGATCTTTTTTATCTCAAATATTTTCCTGATCCTCATTCCATGTGTATAAATAGAAAAATATGAAGAATAATCTCTCTTTCCTCTACATCTTTATCTAGCCTATATGTTATTTGTATTGATTTGCTGGGTTTAGTTGTTTGCTTGGGGTTTTTTTTGTTTTATTTTCTTTTCTTGGTTGGGGAAGGAGGCTGGAGGCTACTTGCCTTTTCGTGGCTATATGAAAGTTAAATGCATATATACAAATCTTAAAGGAAAGCTACAGAGAATCAATTACTCCTGCATTACTTTTACAAAAACTTGCATGCATGACAGTAACTCTTCTTCACAGTTAAATGTCCAGATATTGTCAGATATTTCACATGATCTTTATTCCATTGGTCAAGAGTTTCAGAGCCTCACTCAAATGTTATGCCATGGGAGGTCAGGATCATGCAGGGAAAGACAATTTTTCTGCCAGTTAGTGCCAATCCTGTAGAGAGTCTTAATACTAGAGGAGAATCCTTGATTTGGTCTCTGAATTTCATGAGGAGATAATGGACCACCAGGGTGATGTGCTCATCATGACCTCTGCTGCTAAGCAGATGAGCTAACACGGCCTATAATACCTGGAGGCTTTTTTAGGTTGCTCTGTGCATGATTCAGGGCAGCAGCTTGAGTCTGGGTTTCCACATCTCAGTGTAAACATCCTACTGCATTATCCTTTTTAAAAATTTTTTTAAGGAATCTTTTAAGTTTGATAACTAAGTACTCAAAAGTTTTACATAAAAAATATGAAGCAGAGGACCTACAATTAATCTTCTGGTTTAGATTAGCCAGAAAATCAAAATGAAAATATTTCAGTAAATTCCAACTGTGCATCGAAATCTTCAAATTAAAACGGCAATCACAGACTGGACCTAACAAGGATATGAGGATCCCATTGTCTGCCTTTTTATTATCTATCCAACAGATCACAACACAACACACTCCTAACACAGTGAATAAAAAATCAGGTTGTTGGAGAATGGCAATCCAAATAACCTATTCCCAGAAATCAGCAAAATAAACATTAAACAGAAAGATGTTCTTAAGTACTTCCCCATTTTTAGCTCTCTAATACATTTTTTCTCAAGAGGTATCTGCTATTCATGGTATGAATGGTGAAAAAAAATTGTTAGCATTAGTTAGTATTCACCTGTCCAGATATAATTTAATCCATTAGAATACCTTATGAACTCAGGAAAAATAATTATTTTAAGGAGCAGTTAATTTTATCCCTAAATATATTTGTAAAATATGACAAACTAATTGCATCCTATTACTTTGTGTTGACTATAGAAATAGTCAGGAAAAAATGTTTGTATTGAAAATATCTAAACACAGTTTATATGTAGGGGACAGGATATCCTGGATATATGGGAAATAATATCAGACAGAAATTTATACCTTGGACCTCAATATGTCTCTAGATATATCTGCTATTTGAAAAAATTATACAAACTTTGTCTTTTTTTCTCTTGATCAAAAAGCAAAGGAAGTAAACCAGAACTGAACAGGGCATTTTGGAATGTAAACTTGTTCTTCCTGACTGTGTCAAGAAAAAAAAACTGCTCAGTTTAAAAAGTCTAACTAAAATAAGGAGAAAAATAGTTTATAATTTTAATAATGTCACATAATTAGTTAGTAACCAGTGAGCTACAAATTCAGGATCAGTATCAGTAATGCAACTGAGAAACCACAGCTTTAGATTCTTTCAAATCATTGATAAGAATGGACATATTTATAAACATCCTTCTTTAACCAAAATCCCCTAAAATTTCATCCTCCCTCTGCAATTCCTCAGATCCTGGTCCAGAGGTCACTAGCACCCCTCTCCAGCAGTGGAGATTCAGTGATTGCTCCTCCTCCAGCTCTGAGAGGAAACCCCCCACAAGGTCTCTGCGTCCAGCAGTTGGGTGCCTGGGTGCTGATCTTACACTAACACCCAAACCCCAGGTGCACTTTGGGGCAAGTATGCTGGGTGGCTTGGGCTGAGGTTGGGGTGCTGCAGGGCCACTGTGTCAGGCACACGTCCAGTGCAATTGTTGGGGCTTCTTCTCAGTCTGTCTCACCTGCAATGAATTTTCATGGTGGGTTTTGTTAGGATTATTTTTAATTTTAAATTTTAACATAATTTTTTTTTTTAAACTTTCTTTGCTACAGAAGCGTGTGAAAATTCATGGGTAGTTTTAACCTAGCTGATCCTCCTAAGGATGACAGTTCGGGGTGAGGAGTCTTCTTCCTCTTAAACACTGTTTTTTGGACAAACATCATTCAGTTTTGTCTATTCAATACACACAAACACCGTGTGCACTCATATTCTTGTCTTAACATATGGTGTTATCCAAGCTATTGGCCAAGAATGTATGTGCAGCCCCACACTGATTTCATGCACTAATCATTGCAGCCATGATTTTTACAAGAAAGTTGAATAGGTTTTGCAGAAAACTCGGTCTCTTGGGCACCAGAATGTCTGTAATGTGCTTTTTGGATCAGTCCCTCTAAGAATGAACACTCAAGTATCATTAATTTCTGTATTTTAGAGATCTGGGTAGGTATGCTCCCCAGCTTGCTTTCTGGTCATGTGGAGATCTCTCAGAAGACTCGATTTTCTTTATGAATTTGGATACCTCCAAGGTTGGTGACATTTGCAGCCAAATTTAATTTTTAATGATAATTTTGTAATTAGGAAGTTAGGCCTTGACTGAGACTTGACTCTATTTAGGACCCTAATTCTCAATGAAATCTTCCCTACATGCTTTATTTGGGTTTAAAATTAGCTGATATTGATTTATAGTGGTGAGCTCTGACTCTTTCTCTAAAGGATAACTGCAATAGGCAGGGCAGGACACCCCTGAGAGAGTGTCATTTGGGATGGATACCTCTACCTACCTGACAAAACCTGCTTCACCCACATAACAATTAGCTGTCCTAGTCAGCAGTGAGGCAGAGCTCTGATAAATCAACTCTTCTCAGCCACAAATTGAACCTTAACCAACACAACTTGTGGTTTCAGTGAGGGCATGCATTTTCATTGTGAAAATAATAACATAGGAAATGGTTTTAACAAGACAAAACTAAGCCTTTCTGTATCAGTTGCACAAATATTCCACCTCAAGAAGTGTCTCTCTGTCTCGTTTTTAAGAAGGTTATCTCTTGTCTCCTAAGATACTGCCAGTAGTCAGAATGACTGCTATGACACAGGGAAAAGGCAGTTTATTCTCCTCTTGTATAGAATCCATATGCTTTTGATGGGGCTACTGTGCAGAATTTCTTCAGCCTTTTTCTTCAGATTCCATTTCAGAAAGTTATAAAAGTTTTTGGTTACAATATTATAATTTTGTAGGAAAAACATATTCTTTTAAGTTTTAAATTGGCAAGTAATTACATATTTACATTGTATTTTTGACCTTTTATTTATGAATGCATGCTTATCCAATCTGTTATTATCATCTAGTAATTTCAAATTTTAAATATTGTTATTAGACAGAATCAGAAAAACTCATATAGACCTCTTTTCTCTTTGAAAACATTTCAAACAAAAATCAAACTGCTTTCCAAAATCACATCAAGCTAAGCAACATTTTATTTTGGCACTAAACATATACATGCATAAAAGTAGGATGTTCAATACTTTTGACATGTTCTAATCTGCCACTTTAAAAGGACTGCTTTCTCAAAGGCAAATAAAAAATTCAGCTTGAATTTTAGACAGCATTTTCTCCTTTTCCATGGAAGTGAAAATGGCTACACTCTCTAATACTTTCAGTTATTTCCAAAAAAACATAACCAAATGAGAATATAGAGATAATATTATTTGCTGGTCAATGAAGATTGGAATTAAAAAAAATTAAATAAAAGGGGAGGGAAGGGAATTAATTTTGAAACTAAATCTACATCTAACCTATTTTTTTTCTGCAGGGTAATTTCTGCCTTCCAATCTTACTTTTATTTCAGCTTTGACTTACTTCTTACATTATCAGTATATATAGTCACTTTGTTCCATAGGGATGCTCTGCAATGCTTCATTGCACGACTTCTCTGCATATTATAGTCAGTAGAAATTTGGACTTCAGTGCCTACTTGGATGCCTTTTGAACTTCCCCTAGAGCATCTAAGGCATATGTGCTGGTGTTTATGGCATAGGAATTAAAAGGGATTCATGATCTCCTGTGTAGGAATTCACAGAAATCACGGAAAAGAGCATTAGATATTTATATGTGAATAACTTAGTCAAGACTTCAGTTCAATGCAGTAAAAGGATCAATTCACTTTATGCTGCAGCAAACAAGCACTTTTAGAGATGTCCTGGGGTGACTTTATGATGCTTGTATCCCCAGTCACCTGTTCTGTTTATGCTGGATGTTAAGTTCTGCACCTCTAAGACTGGTTCTGAGAGTGAAGGGGGGAAGAAGAAGCCGCACTTTGTTTTCAGAAGCGGCGCTCACTGCCCCACACGCTGCTCCGGCCTGTGCTGTCTGCAGCACGGACAGACAGAGGGACAGAGCTCTCCTGTGCTGTTAGTTTTTAGCCAGCTGAGGCAGAGAAGTTCCCCAGACTGAGGCTTTTTTCCTTTTTCTTGGGTCTGTTCAAACCTACTCTGGTTTGAAAACCCAGACAAACCCCAGGAGCTCAGGCCTGTGGCCCTCCAGGGCCCAGGACACGACACTTTCCAGCGCTGGAGGGACTGATTAGAGACTGTATTGTCTTTCTGTTAAAGGGCAAATACAATTGGAAAGAACTAAAACTCAGGAGAAATTGGGTGTAGTGATAAAATAAAAATCTAGGCAATAACTAGGCTCAGAACTGAGGTTAAAGGTCAACAAATCAGAAACTATATTGGAATGAAAATACGTAGGTTAAGTGCTGGGTGGTAGTCCAGTAGCCAGATGTGAGAAACTGAAGTAAAACTAAACCAAAGGAAATAAGAGACTGATCAGAGTTAAGGCAACAAGAAGTTTAGTCAGAACTTCAGTTATGTGGCATATTGAACAGGAACATCAACTGAAGGGTATGGTACATATAAAAATACTGTGATTAATCACTGGTTTAGATGTAAAAAAAGTGAGGGCTTCTTTGTAAATTTAACCTCATGAAAAAAGCGTAAGTATGCAAGAGTTTGAAACAACCAGAAGAGAAACTATGGGAAAGCAGAGATTTATAAAATATTTGACCAGTTTTGGTGATTATGGTAGTCAGACTTCCTCTTGGTACTTAAATATCTAGACTTTCAGGTACCTAGGTCTGGCAGGTTATTATTCAATTTAAAAAGTAATATTTTCCAATTACAGGAAGAAAAATAATCATTCATTCTCAAAAGAGTGTTCAAGTACACAAAAGTATACCTTTGAAATCTCAGTTTTGTGGTTAACTTGGTATTAAAACTCAAAAATACTTTAAAAATTATTTTTTTTCAATTTAGTACTTAATTCCAAAAGTAAGATATTTGCACTGTTCACATTTTCTTGGAAAAACAATTGCTTATCATCTACACAGAACTGCAGAATATGTATTATGGTTTTATAGTTATTTTGACAGACACAGCTGATAATCTAGTGACTAGCTATTGTAAAGCCAAATTATAACTATTACATCATAACTCTTATTTTTTTCTTTTCTTATATGCAGCATTTAGGAAAAAAAAATGAGTATTGAACTTAGAACAAATTTATTGTCACAAAGATCATCTACCAATTGTTTTTCCCTGTCCTTATTAAAATGCATGCTGATAATTCTCTTTTGCAGCAATAATAAACATAAATAATATGGGAAGAGAACTTTTTCATTCTTGCATATTCATTTTGCTACTGATATGGTTATTACCTACTTAGTAATTCACTAATGAATCTTGAAGAAAATGAAATAGCATAAAATGGAAAAGTTGCTTTGTTCAAGCTGTACAAGTGCCTTTCTAGTGCTTTAAAGATGATATGAAAAAGTCTTATAGGATATGTAACATCATAAATAGTTACACAATAGTTATGATCTGTACCTGAAGGCAAAGGTAGTTCAGATTCTTGCTAATAGATGCCTTAGAGTGGATTAGAGTGAAATGACACTGAATAATAAGTGTGCATATATATTTATGTGTGTAGGGTTTATTTTAGAACAATTTTGTCACAATGGAAGGCAGTTTGCAGCCACTTTGGTTATAATATATAACAATTTAAAATATAAAGCTATAAAAATATCACTAAAGTAAATATATAAGGAAAAGAAAAAAAGAGAAAGAAATTATAAGAGTAGAAAGATCCGTCTATGGATACAGTGACAAGATTTGATTGTTTCAGTTTCAATGTCCATTGGTGGAAATGATGGTCGCAGTCTCGATCCGTCACAGGTGAGGGAAGCCTGTGAAACACAAAGTTCAGTGGGCTAATATAAACTCTTAGGTTTACATGGGAATACCCAGGCTATCTCCCCTGGGAGCAGAAGTTTACACTGCCTGAAGTAACACTGTGGATCTCTTGCAACACATGCAGTCCTCCGGTGGAAGGCCCCAGAAAGTAATCTGGGAACATTTCAGGGATCATTGGTGGTTTAGAATAACTTCTATGACATGGCAGCAGCCTCAGTGTAGTTGAGCTGGTTGTGTCACATCAGCAGGGATGAAAACCCACTGACCTATGTGTAAATGCCCCAGTACTTCCCCAGAGGGGGAATCTTCACACCTGAACCAGTTGTGTAAGGGCATATAAAGCATTATCCCCTCTCACAGAACCTGCTTCTTATCAGCCTCTTCCTTTATCTGGCTCAAACCCCATCTTGTTGCTAAACAAAGGTTGGTTTGTCATGACCATCTGGTGCTCACACCCTCTGCACCTGGGCTGTTACTTTACACATTGTCAGCAAATGGACGATTTTTTGAGTCATTAATCATTAACAGTTCAGTCTCTCACAACAACTCACCAAGTTAGTCATCATCTAAATAGTTAGATTGGTGTCACACAGGGCAATGCCTAGGAGGAAGATGGAATCAGGTAGCTTTACAGATTGTCACTGGACTTAATATTTTTGAAACAGGACCAGAATGCTTTTGTTCCTCACTTTACATTTTCCTTCACTACAATTTTTTTGTCAGGCCCAAGAGATAAAAACTCATCTTCTTTCTAACTAATCAGATTCTATCAATGCAATCAGGCCCTTTTCCCCATAAATATGATCTTAGAAAGAATTCTTCCACAATGAAGTGCTATTTTTGTGGTTTGCTGTGTGCAGTCCACATGTTCTACTGGTCTTGAGAGTCCTGAGATCAAATTGGCTTACATATTTGGTTAATTTCTAAAATGTAAGGCAAATCTCTTATCACAATTTATTAATCAAATATACGTTTGAATAGAAAATTAAACGTACTCCTGGGATGACAAAATTTTATTCTTCTACAGCTTCTGGAACACATACTATTTTAATGGTATTTACATGAGTATAGACAAGTTCATATCAGGCAGTATTTAGCTCCCAAAAAAAGACTTTTTTCTTCTGAAATACAATTAATACATCTGAAAATTACACAAGAGTCTGTAAACCTGAAGAGGGAAGATACCTGACAAGAAAACAACTTAATTACATATCAAAACTAATTAAGATACACCTGTCAAGATTTTTGGGATTTTTTTTATAAGAAATTTGGTGCTATGAGCTTATTCCACTGTGGCAGCTGTCTGTAATGCTGCTGTGTTTCCCAAGTGAAATGCTGGGAACAAGTAGCTCAGGGAGTGATAAAATCATCCCAGACACAAGAGACTACTTTTAGATAATTACCCTGCAGACTCATTTGCTTATACTCTGAAATGATCTGTTGTGAGGAGTTTTTATTGGTTGGTTGTAGGGTGGTGGGTTTTTTTGGGTTTTTTTGTTTGCTTTTTTTTGTGGGTGTTTTTGTGGGGTTTATAGTTTTTGGGGTTTGTTTTATTTTGTTTTGTTTGTTTGTTTGGTTGGGTTTTTTTTTTAATTCACTGTTACAAATAATATTTACATTATGATTTACATTTGGGGAAAGTTTTGACTAATTTCTTTACTTTGTTCAGGACCTGAATTGAAATTGTTCTTTATAGCTGCTTCTTTCAAAGCATTTCTCTGTCACCACAAAGGATTCTGTACTGTGGTGATGCACAGGTGAGTCTGAATGAATGCCCTTTTCAAACAGCAATTAGGTATTCTCCCTTTTTTTTTATAGTCATAGATTCATTTAGGTAGGAAAAGACCAATTAGGATCATTAATTTAAGATCTATTAAATTAGCACTGTCAAATCCACCACTAAACCATAAGCACCATATCTTCACACATTTTAAATGTCTCAGGGGGGATGGAGACTTAAGCACCTCCTGTTCCAGTGCTTCATAACCCTTACAGGTATGAAATGTTTCCTAATATCCAATCTAAATGAACCCCTATCACAACTTGAGGCTACTTCCACTTGTAGTATTGTGTGGGAGAAAAGATTGACTCTCACGTCACTGCAGTCTCCTTTTAGGTAGGTATGGAGATCCATAAGGTCTCCCCCTAAGCCTCCACTTCTCCATGCTAAACAATCCCAACTTGCCCAGTAGCTCCTCATCAGATTTGTACTGCAGACCTTTCATCAGCTCCATTGCCCGTCTTTGGATGTGCTCCAGCACCTCAATGCCTTTCTTGTTATGAGGGGACCAGAACTGGGCACAGGATTTGAACTGCAGCCTCACCAGTACCGAGTGCAGAAGTTAATCTCTTCCTTAGTCCTGCTGGCCTCACTATTTCTTATACATCTCAACTTCTGATATTACTCACAAGTCGTATAGGCTCATGTGCCAAGAATAAAACATGATCTTTATATCATGAGTTACTAGTTCTTACCAATTTTGTTTATTTATTCATTAACACAGTGTTTTGATTTTTCTCTGTGTTCCAGTAAAATTACGTCACCTTTTCACTCAGTAGATACCTTAAGTGTTTTATCAAAGCAATACTGTTGCCATGACACAACAAACATTCAAGCTGTGCAAGGGAATGGGAAAAGTCACAGACACTTTTGAAGCATAGTGACTTTCAAACTCTGTTGTTTGCTTTATTCAGAGAAGAGTCAGAACATGCTGCTGGCTGGTAGAGATATATGTGATGAATCCCCTGGTCCCTGCTTCAGCTTCTTGACACATGCAGCTTCTGCTGATAGAGGCCCCTAAAAACAAATTCCTTAAAATGTACTCAAGTATTTCCACTAAATAAAACAACCAATTGGATGTACTCTTATATCTTCAAATATATCAAGCCTGCAGAAATATTGTTTCCTGGAATGTGATAACAAGTGGAATACTTAGAGTATTCTGTTGCATAAAGGAAAAGGAGGATCCATTCTCTAGGAAAAACTTCCCAGTCTGCTGTTCCAGAATAGGCTCCCATAGACCCTGCTGTCATATCTATCAGCACATGCACATTATTTTCATTTTACAAGGTATGGCAATAGATGTCTAGTCAAGCAATTCAGTTCATCCTCTAGTAAAACTAATGAATGGAGTTTAGAGAGCTAAAAACAGGCATTTAGTTTATTGGTTTGGGGAGATGTTTCATGTTATGCAACATTAAAAACTCAATTCAGAGCAGTAACTGGAGGAAAGTTTACAAATTGTTGAAGTAAGCAAAAAGCAAAGAGGCAAGAAGTCAGGAAACTTTTATTCTCTTATTTTTCCGTATTGTATAAACCCTCACAGCAGGGGAAAGAGATGAAGAATATGTAAACCTGATGAAGAATATGTTACACTCCATGTAGAATGAAGCACTCCTTTTTTTTCCTGTATTTACTTCATACATATTTTCATCCTAAAATAATCTCTGATGCCACTAAACATAATGTCCTTGTGCATTATAATGCATGGGCCAAAATTGGTGGTTCTTAATTGAGTGGAACTAGCACTGAAAGCAGCAGGATTTCATTTCATTAAGGACTGCAAAATATGTCCCCCTGTGTGCACTTCTTTCTTCATGGTTAGTCACACACTAAGTCATGCAAAAACTCTTTTTAATAACATATTCAGATGGTGACATAATTGGTTGAAACAATCAATACCTTGCTTGATTCCTGAAGGTGAGACTTCCCAAAAGAGACCACTGTCATGCTTATTCTGAAATATAAAACCTTTAGAATATTTTTCAATAGATAATTAATATTAATATTATTACTTTCATTCAAATAAATAGAAAATAAGATACAATTTTGATACTTTTATGAGACTGTCAGAATTCTTAAAATATTAAAAATACATAATAACTCATGCCTTACTTTTAGTATAAGTCAACAGAAATTTTAAACTCCTTAAATAAGCTAGATACTGACAACACAGAAAAGTTGCACCTAGAACCTTGCAAAATATAGATAAATGTTCAACATGTAGGCAGACAATTTTAATGAAGGGACTTTTTTTTTTTGGTGGTCAATTCAGCAGGGAAAGAGAGTGGAACAATCTGAAAAAAGTGGCTGAGAAGGATTCTTGACAACCCCTATGTGAAAAGATATTTGAGAAAAAGCATTTTGATTAATTTTTTTAACGATGGCCAAAACAACCCACTTGATTTCATTATTAATTTCTTTCCTAGCAAGAATAACCTCAACATCCTGAATTTAACTAAGCATTGGGTCAAAAGAGCCAATAATATATGAAATTTAAGTAGGTTTGAAAGGCAGTAAATTGAAAAAAATTACTGAAGGCATCAGTGTTATTCATTCATCTTTTTATTCCCAATCTATTTACAATGCCATCTGGAAGATTACCAATTTAATCCAGCTCATACCAGGGTATAACACCTTTTATTTTAACCTGTTTTATATTAACCTGTTTGCTATTCTCAGACTGAAATCTGGTTTCACTGATCTAAACCACTATGATTTTAAGAAAGCAGGAAGTGGGGGGAGAGATTTGTGGTCGTTTTAGCCCATATTCCTCTCACACTTCTTACTAACAAAATTCCTTCTGAGATGAAACTGAAAGCAGTTATCTGAAGAGCCCATAGCTCTGCCATCACCCTAGGTACTGTGTTGGATAAATTCAGTGCACAAAGAAGGGTATAGTTTTATGTATAGCGAGCTTCTTTTCTAGATGCCTTCAAGGCTTTTCAGACTGAACATATTTGACTATTGGAAGTGGAAAGTGTTTGAAAATCTAATAAAGAGGAGTTGAAATCATTTATGAGTAGCAATCAATTTTCTGATGTGTAAATTATTTACTGTACTTAATGACTTGTGGATTGTGTTAAACAATAACCATATGCTCTAGTAGAATGTCTTTTGTGTCTTTTGTAATGCATGTTTGTAGACATAGAGTAATAAAATATGCTTCCAAAACTATATTTCACTCCCTCTCTCATGCAGCTACTTAAGAAAAGTCTTATAAGAGTAGGAAGACATGGAAAATTATAAAATCGCCTTTGAAATTGGTGTATCCGTTACTGATAGCAGTTATTTTTTCAGCGCACAGCAGAATTTATGGAGCATTATGGTTTGAAATAATAAATATAGTGAATAAATAATAAAATCTTTCCTAATTTCCATGCTTCCTTATCCTTATTGATAGCTGGTAAGTCCTGGCAAAGCATATGCAGGTTGAAATCTTGGCATTGGTATAACTGGCAAAGTAACATTCCCTGACCTCAGCAGATACCATTTTTTCCCTTTAAAAAACTGTTTTTCTAGTACATTTAGAAGTTATTGCTTCTGCAGGATGTTTCACCAAGGCTTTTCCTCAAGAAAAACTGTTTCTAATTCTGATGTTGTAATTTTAATATCCAGGAATTCATCCAGTGAAGAGTGAACTTTATCTGATGCTAAGGATAGTTGAGGCAGGATCAGAACCATGATATGGATGGTACTTTTTGTTAGTTGCTGACCTCCCTTCTAGTACTGGCGTGTAAAACTCCATGCTTCAGTTTAATTAATTTTTGAAAGGAGAAGGTCTAAAATCACTGTCTGGGAGCTATAAGTTATTTAATTTCATAGCCAAAAATTTGGATTTGCATGGAAAAATGAACTGCACAGACATAAATTAAACTAAGCTCTATCCAGAAAGTAATTGGAATCTGCTTCAATTACATTAATTAGTAGGCTTAAAGAAGAAATACAGATCCATTGCATAACTATGTAGTTCACCCACCATCATCTTCACAAGGAGCATGTGCATTAAAATGGTGCTCAGAAAATCTGAGCACTGCACTGTTTTACAGTGATTGAACAGGTAATTTGTAGGAAATATGGAGCCAAGATATAAACATGCCCATGTGATTATACAGCACACAGATGAATGCCGTTCTTTGAAGACAAAGTTTGTGTTTAAAAAACAAAATAATACAGAAGTTAACACTGAATAGTATATGGAACAGAGATGTCTGACCAGTAAATTGAGTTTGCTTTGCCAGAGATCAGGAAAAGAGCAGGTCTGAAAATCTACCAGGTGAGCAACTCTTGATACCATTGGGTTAAATTAGAGCATATTATCTTAGGCTCAGCACAGTGGTGAGTAAAATTTCAACAAGAGGTCCTCTGGGCTTTTGATATGATGAAATCTTGCCTACTCTTAACACACCAGCCAGTACTATCCCATGATAATCACTCACAAGCAGAGTGGGTCTTCAGGATTCAGTAGAGTGCCTTAAAGCAATGTTAAATATAATTTATACCACACCTTCCTTATTCTACAGATGCAGAAGGTACTTTCTATGGTCAAGGTGGGGAGAAGCTTTCTGGGCTGAGGGAGGGCAGTACTGTATTAGCACCTAATGCTGGCACTAAAGAACATTAAACAGCCATTAAAGGCCAGTTTTGTCTCACCTTTCATCTCCAAAATGTAAAGCCTAGACTAAAGTTATCTCCTGTTGAGAAAAGCAACCCACAGAGCACAACTCACTCCAGGTACCCTGACATATCTAATAGGATGGGATGCATAACTGGAATAATGTCTCTAAATCCACTGCTTGTACATAATTAACACTATCCCTTGGATCCATTTAGCACAGGTCTGAGACACAAGCTCTAGAGAGTCTGAGGAACCAGTCCAGCCTTCAAGCTCCCAAGGAACTTCCACTTCTCAAGATCAGGGGAAAGGTAAAAGCATCATACTTATCATCTTTCTCTAGAGACACACATCTGTGCGCCTGGATATTATGCCCTGGGTGTTTAAATTTAGTACACTGTCTTTTACACACACTGTGAAACCTCTCTAAATGTCTTGTCAGCAAAACCTCTGAGCAAGGTTCTTTACTCTGTAATTTTTATTAACTCCAGAATCTTGAAAGATAAAAAGCTGTTGGTATCAGCTTTCTAAAATCTAGAAAGGTAAGAAAATACCTATCCTCCGGATTTACTTTTTTTAAATTAAATTGTTGTAGAAAATTAGTCAGGAGTTGACTTCTGTATTGAAGCAGACAGCAGATAGATACCCTAGCAAGCATTATATATCTATGTAACCTAATTGCATTTGTTATTGTTATTCCCAAAATTTAGAGCTGGACTCTAATTGATTATTCCTATATATTTAAGAGATAAAATGCCAATGAGTTCTGCTAAGTTATCCTGATACAATACTGATGACTATAAATGACAACAAAATCAGTCTCTAAGTACATCAGTTGCAAATTATGTGACAGTGTGTAAGCAGACCTGTGTATACTTTTCAGACAAGCTTTAAATCTCTTTCACAACCTTCCTGTCTTGTCCTGTATCCCACTAACCAATACCCTGTAGAATTTTTACAAATGTAGAAACAGCATGAAACAGTTGCCACAAAACAGCTATTTCATGGCTGCTCTAAAAGGTGGTTATTTTTATTTTATTTTAGACTTGTCCACATGACAGATATTGAGAAGGTAATATGATAACTCCTGAAATATTAAAAGTAATTGCTACAATTCCACTATAGTTTCCAACTGTAAAGTAGTGTTTCTGCATCCTTGCATCTTTGCATTCTGAGAAATCATAGAATGGTTCCACTGCTGACATGGTAGAAGTTCCTTAAATTGGCTCCACAGGGTCTTACCTCCCTAACTGCCAAACATTTGAATCTTCCAGTAGATTTGATACCTACTGGACTGGATGAATGTCTGGCAAGAAGTTATGCATTATTTATCATAAATCATTAATTTTTATTTTAAAATCAGTTGAACAAACATTGCTTAGTGGTAAGGACAGCTTATTTTTTTCTTTCTTCTGAAAAAGAATGAGAAGTATAAGATAGTCACTGACTGAACTAATGTTAGTCTCCCTCTTGACCGATGCCTCTCACACAGCAGAATGAATGAGTAAGGCAGATGCTTTGAAATGGGGTTGATACACCTTTGATTTTAGTAGAATCTAAGGACACAAATGTGACAGACCCAGGTGAACCTTTATGAAGAACTGGGACCCAAGTTGCCCTTTAGCAAAGTTCTTATTATCAGCGTTCTCATGAGTGCTCTACCTTTTTCAGACTTTCGCAGAAGTGAAGATGCTGCTGATGCTTAAAAATTTTAGCTTGTTCTGGGGCCATATTTCTGCTGGCCAAGAAAGAAGAAAGTACAGGCACACCAGCAGAAAATTTGATGTTTCGCTTTTATCTGTTTTCCCACTTATTTTTCTGTAATAAGTGTATGTAATGTAATGTTACAGTATAATGCTGTTGCATTAATTTTTGCAGGAGAGGGGTACAAGAGGTGTTTTTTTCCCCCATGCTTAACGAATCATAAATAATTTTAATTAAATTCATAGAAAAGCATTACCCTGTACAGCAGGTGTTCATTCTTGAACATAATATAATAAGCAAAAAAATAAATTAAGAAAACAAAGTTATAAGCACTTTTCTAGATATAGTTTTCAGTATAAATTCTACACTCAGTTGTCATATTTGTTTAAGTCTGGTGATAATTATGTATGGCATGGTATTCTTGCATTCAGCATTCTAGTACCTCTGGAGCTCAGTCCTTTTACAACACAAAAAATAAAAAAAAATTAAACTGTGTTTTCAACTACTTGTTGAAAAGACTACTTGTCTTAAACAGTATATGACAAGAATCTGGATGCTTTTTGACAGTTCCCACTGAGAAAAAACATAAACAGAGATGTCATGCTCACAAGATATAGCTGGAGAACAGAACTGCAGAGGAATGTTAGAACATGCACTCCATGACTTGTTAATATAAGTATCAATAGCCTTGTTAATGCTTGCTAGGATAACTCCTTCTCACTCCCCCTGCTTTTTTCTATTGTATGAACCTTTTATTTCAGACTGAATTGATTTAGATATAGTTTATACACTTTTGTTTCTTTTGACAATAGTGTTTTACTTATCTGCTCCTTGTGGATTTCTGATACTTTACTTCATTTCCACTTCTGTAAGGAATTATATCAGTCTTCAAATTTCTCAACAATATTTCTTGGTTGTGATTAAATGTCTGTTTCTCTATCACTTTAATGCTTATGTTCCACACCTGTTTAGTTTGGTCATCTTGCATATGGATGAACAGCACAGTGTCCAGAATTTCAGATAAGATTATATCTGTGCTCTGAGTAACACTATCCAAATTTCTTATTCTTTGCTAGAAGCACCTCTTCTGATTGTAATTTCTCTGCCATAGTGACATTATATTAGAGAAATATAATAATCTTGCAGCCAATTACCACATATCATCTTTCTTATCCACTACTCTTAATAACAGAGAAGCTTTAAACTTTTGCAGAAATGCTTATTAATTGTCACTATCCATTATTAAACTTCATCTTCTTTTGTCCTCACATGTAGTACTCACGTAATTTTCAGATCAAGCCAAGAATATGTTTAATCTAAAAAAAAAGCTTACAGTGTCAGCGATGCATTTCTTTATACTTTTCCACTTCTTATTTCATTACTAGAGAACCTTTAAAATTTTTATTTTGCACAATCTAGTATTGTAAGGTAACTTTAAAGGGAATGTCTTCTTGCAGTCTAAAATATAGTGAAATATCTGAATAGTGCACAAGAAATTCTGATGGCAAAACACAGTATCTAAGAGACCATATTTCTAAGGGCCTGGAAAAAATCTTTGTTTTGGTGCATATTAAAAAATAGTCCTTTAACTGAAATCAAAATACAAGAATGACTGAGAAGTTTTGAATTGGTTAAACACCAATAAAATAAATGCATATAATTTAGTCACAGATAGGTTGAAAATTCTGGATGTGGAGGCATGAGGAGTGCATATATGGGCCTCACACTATTAAGAAAAAACCCAAAACAATACCAAAAGAGGTATATTAGTCCTTCTAAGCCCTCTGCGCAAATTCAATTTTGACAAGGTGACAGAGCTATCAAAGGTGTAAAGTTTCTATAATAGCTGCATAATATAGTGTACAGGCTACAGACAAGATTTGTAAATAGTTTGCACTACCAACAATAAGGAGAAGCTTGTTCAGTTAGCATTACAGGAAGCAGAAGCCAGAGGCTCATGCACGCTGTTTATACATAACTGTAATTCATCTATCGAGCTACAGAATCTGATGGGAAAGAAAAAAGGAAAAAGAGCAATGAAAGAGATGGGAGTGCACATTATGGTGTGCCACATTGAGAAACAGAGCCATAGGAAATTAAGCTTCCTTAGCTCTGCTGTTCATGTAACTACCTCATTTTATTTCTAAACTAACTATTTTTAATTCTTGAAATTACTGATTTTGCTTGTTTTTAAAAGGGTGTGTGTATTTCATCCTACTCAAGTTGAAATGTATTTGAGTTGAAACAGAAGGGAACAGACAGACACCTGCAGCTAATATGATATAACATCCTTCTATGGTCTTATGTAAGCATGCACACAATTTTATTACAGAACCAATAATAAGGGAGACATCCTCTTGGCCTCACAATACAGCTGCAAGATTGTGTTAAAGTGATTGTTTTTTCAGATGTATACTGTCTTTTCTTCTGGTAAAAGTGAGAAGGGTCCAATAGTTTTGAATGGTACATTTATTTAATGTTATTTCTACATTTTCATTTCTCTACCTATGAACAAGAAAATATTGCATATATAAAATATAAGTCCCCGTGACATACTCATTACAAAAATTTGGGATCCTATTCAGAAGAGGTACAAGTAAAGATACCAAGCAGATACGTACTAAATATTTGTTTTCAATGTACAAATTAAATGCTACAGTCAGAAAGATGATGAAGTGTTAAGAGGAAAATCAACCATAAAATAAGACAATTATGATGATAAAACAATTCAATAACCCAAGGGGAGTTAAAATTTCCTGGCTAATATTCATGAGTTCAGCCCAGTACATATCTGTACTTTCACATATATCTCTATATAATTTATTTAACATTAGCACTTATTTGTTTAATCCCAGACTGTGGTTGTGTGCTCTCCCCTCTTTCTTTCCTGCTTGAGCAATGGCAACCAGTGGTGGTTTTGATGGCTACATCTGGCTAAAGCTGTACTCTGGGGAGACACATAACAACCCAATAGGTAAAACAAAATAAATCTTGTTCAACAGCTGAGGGCTTGTTGAGCGGATGCCAACCCAAAATACAACTGGTTTGCAAATATGAGTCAATCGTTTTACTTCATAAATACTGGACAGTCCAGAGTCCATTGTGCAATCCTGCATGGCAGTGGGCTGAATGCCGGGATCTCCCCTGGTGTAAGGACATGTCCCAAGGTTATTCCTCAAGGCTGAGAGAGTCCTTATTGCATCCAAGGCTCAGTAAGTAAATTGGAATAAACAAAGTTGGAAGCTTTGAAATCTCAGCTAAGTGGTACATAAAGGATTGATTGTGCATATATGGTCTTTTAGGTATAAACCATTGACCAAGTATGTACGGATCCAGCTGCACATAAGCTTCCCTATGAAAGAAGTTTAGAACAGAAGGAGGTCCTTTCTGAGCATCATGTTTCAACAGGAATGTTTCCCTGACAGTTTTGTCTGACCCTGTCCTCTATGCAACAAGCCTTTCAGCTGAATCTGGTTAAATCACTGTCACATTTACTAACAAACTTAGTCAAATCATAGTTCTGTATCAATAAACCGCTACTTCTCTCTTACAAGGGAAGTGAATCCTTCCATTTGTGATAGTCTTGATTTTGTTCATAGAAGTGGTGTGAGTAGTTTCAATATTATATCTCACAGCTTCCTGAGTTTTAAAGCCAATAGGACCTATGATGTCAGGTCTTCTGATGGTGGGTATTTAAAACCAGAACTACTGCACCTCATTACTCTGATTTTCAACTCAGCAAGGAGGATATTAATAAGTCTATTGAAACGAGTGAGGATGTGCCCTTCCCACACACACAGTGTGTCCAGACAAGGTCACTTACTCAGCTCTGCAGTTCCTGTGCTGTCTCTCTTCAATGACGACTGTCAACTATTTTCACAGCCATTTGTGATTACACATCAACATGATGCATTCAGGGCTAGGCAGCAAGGATATGTATGAAAGTAAAAAAACTAATGCTGCCTCCTTCCTCCTCACAGCTGCTCCTTGTACCCACAGCACCTTTATGCTGCTCTATTAAGAGAGTAAGGGAGGCAAAGGACTGTAACAAATGTATAAATATGAAAAGTAGCAGAGCCAAGAGCTCTTTAGCAACTTGTTTATGCAACTTGTTCAATCAATAGATCTAATAACCAGGAAGACTATTCATATAAATTGTCTTATTGTCTACTGCCCAAATATTTGTACCACAGTAGTGACAAAGAACTGCAGATAAAAGACTGAAACTGCAGATAAATATGGTACAGTAAAAAGACAGAGAGAAATTCACTCCCAGGTAGAGGATACCATTATGAGAACTTACTTCTCCACAGGGTACTCTGTAATCTGTTTAGTAGCATCTAGGAAAAAACAAGTTTCAATAAGGAAATGATGAATTGAACAGCTTGTGTGGAGGAAGAAGTTTTGAAGGTTTCACTGTCTTGGTACTTATTTTTTCAGTCTTCAGCACTGAACAGATTGGAAAATCCCACACTGCATTTTGGACATGCTCATTGATTGTGTTAAGGAATAAAAATAACTTGGATGAGGATTCTGGATAGGTCCATTTACTGAGGTGAACAGACCTTCACTAAGTAAGCCAGCACATAGGAAGAGACTCACCTTGACTTTCTGACATTCAGATGGTAGGTATTTTTTTAAAATTAGCCTTGAAATTTTCTCTATAAGAAGAAGACATGCAGACAACCTCTGGAGAGCAATTCCTGTGTCCTAAGATAGGTGTTTTAGACAGGTGAGACATATAGCTCTTTGGCAGTGCTTATCTCTCTTCAGCAAATATAAAAGAGGCTACACAACTGGTTCAGATTGCATACCTGATTTCAAGACAGATGACAAGATGACAAGACTTCTTTTACCTTTCTTTGTTAGAATTTTTGTTAGAATGAAGGGTAGCTTGTACATATTTTCTGTAAATAAATTCAAGCATCATATTCATTAAGTCAAGTAACTAACCTAAACATTGAAAAAGATGTCATGTCAGGACACAAATTTACTTTACTTTAGCCTGACAGAAGTTGCACTTTGTACCAGAAGCCACTCAGCAATGTGAGTAAAGACCTAAATGTTTTTGTTCTGGTTTCAGTGAAGGACAGGGTTACATTTTTTTCAGTGGGTGCAAGAGGGTGGAGTTTGAATCTCTGTGGGCATGGACAAGACACACATTTTATTCAATACCATCTCATGTGGTTGTCTGGGGTGGGAGAAACTGGCTGTCTCACTGGTTTTCAAGAAGAAGGATGTTGTTTCTGGGGCAAAAAGAATGGCAGGTAAAACAGTTGGTATTGTTGTGGACTTTCTGCATAAATGTTTTCTTTGTCTTACACCTTTTGTTTTTAATATTTTGTTTTTACTGTCCTTCTTATCTCATTGCTGTTTCCTTTAAATTCTTCTTATCTCAACCCACGATCTACACCTTTTGTGCTTTCAGTTGGAGGGGGAGGGGGAAGCAAGTGGCAGAATGGTTTTAGTGGGAGCACTTAACCACAACACATGTCTATTTTCTGTTTGCCAGATGCTTCTAGCTCCTCTCAGACACCTGAAAAAACACAAGGTTTAAACTAAGGGTGGTACTTGAATTAGATGTTTTAGGTCTACTGTTCTTGCATCTTTACAATTTTAACTATATTTCCATAATTTTGGGAGCCTGGAGACAGAAAGAGGGCAGTCATACACACAGGCAAGTGAGACTGCAGGAAAATAAGGCAACAGTCCAGGACCATCGTTCATCATCTGCTTGTTCAAAAGTGTTAGCAGCCCATGACATGACACTTAACACTGCTTCATTTGAAAGAGGACTCTAAGGCCATTAACCAGAATTGTGACTTCCAGGCATTGCCTATAGCTCAGGTGTTCTCACCTGATTACCAGATCAAATGACATGTTGCAGATTTTCCTATAATTTTCCTAAAAGTCATCAAAGCGACTACTCTCAGGTACTATTCAACACAATATGCACCTATGTAGCAAGTCTATTAAAATTCATGGCAACAACAATCTTGAATTTACTCTCTGAAAATGTGACACAGGAACGTGTTGATTGTGCACAGTTTGCCTGCACAGGTTTGGACAGTTCTGACTGCCAGATCCTGCAAAAGTCTTCACACAATGCATGTAAGGCACACAGCTACTGTTTCAGTGCACATATCAACTTGTGAAGAAGAGGCAAACTACTCTACTTGCCTCATATTACTTGGTTACTGCCCATACCAATGATGTCAGAGTGGACAAGAGGGAAAGAGATGGAATTCAGCCTTTCCTTCTGTTTGGAAGTAATCTAGCTCTTGAAAAGTGGCTCTGGACATTTACATCTGCTACCCTCCTTTAATTTAGGGATTTGTGTGGGGGTTGTGGCATTTTTTCTTCCCTCCTTTTCCCCTCTTCCTGCCAACAAAATCTGCTGTGCTTTCTGACTCCTAATGTTAATGTAGAGTGCTGGAATCAGGCTTTCACCTTGTTTAGTTTTTGAGAGAATTATTTCCGCTTGCATTTGCTATGGATGTTAACCCCATTTCTCTTTACAACCCTTCTGGGGCACATAGCAGTTTTGTTTTGCTCTCTTTGCCAGCAGATGTTTTATATTTTCTTTTGCCTTTCAGTAATGTCACCATCACCATCAGCTTCTAAATGTATAAATCCACCAGGGACACAGTTGAGATTGACGGCACCACATATTAGTCCTGGGCCCAATCCTGCTGCTTTTTTTCAGCTAAACCATGGTTTCACCAGCACTACTGCCTGGATTTTCTGAGGCTTTCAGTGAATGAAGGAATCTGCTTATCTAGGTGAATTTGATGCTTCCCCATACAAGGGAGGGAAACAAAAGACTGTATTTTAAAAGCACAGCAATTATACATTGTTTGGGTATGTGGATTTCTTTGGTTGATTTTTTCTGCAAAAAATCCTTTTGCCCTTGTGTGCAGCCTGCCAGAATAACATAATTTATTAAAGATTGATCTAGACAAGATATAGATCTTTTGTGATTAAAATTATGTGGCTTCTTGAGCCCATTTTTATGTTTAAAATGTGAAGTGGAGATAAAGATTTGTGATCAAATTTAAAGTGTTCCTAATAGGGATTAAATTTAGATTCCATTAAGCAATTTTTGTAGACATCCTAAGCAGCAAATGTTTGTTGCAAACATATTAATTGAGTTTTAATTATAAGAAAGATGTTTACATGATATGACTGCTAAACTTTCTTGAAACTGTTTCTAGTAATGAACTAACATTCCAAGACATATTTATGAATGTTTTAACTCAGTAACTCAGTTACAAGTTGAAGCAAGATATGATAATAAAAACAACCTAAACCTCACATTAGGTACGAATTAAGCAGTCAGGCATTTCATGCTAACTTTATGGTTATAATTAATTTTTCACTCGCGTCTATCCTCTGATATGTGATCAAATCAACATATACTAACTACAGGAGCTCTAGTGCATACATCATCCAGAGCTGAGTAATTATTAGCATTGGACAGTTAACGAATACTTACTCATATAAAGATTTTTAGATTCACCAGCTATGTGATAAAACATGGGTAGTCATACAGTAAAACACTGTATAGTCATTAGACCTCTCTAGACATCTGCCTAACCATCACATTAGATACTGTTTTTATTAAGTCTTCTTATCCCAGTCTTTTTTATTTTCCTGGTCGAACTGTGTTGCATGCAAAACTAGCCCTGTTTCTTGTCTCTCCATGTGGATCTCTGATTTAGCTCCTAACTGGTGAAATTGAGAGAAACATTCTCAAAGACTTGGTTGAATGCAAAGGTACTACTCTCTGTTTTTCAAATGAGGGTAGCAGGATAAAATTCTAGGATCTAGAGTCATGGATGACATATAAGTATAAAAAGAAAATATTAGATTACATCCAAGAAAGTGTACAATGTGTAAGGGCTGGTAGTGGTTCCTGGCCCAGTGCTGACCCAATACCTTATTCACCACAGTTATGGAAAGTTACTGCTAAAACTACACCAAGGGAGACTGTTTAACTGGATTGCAGTCAAATACATTGAAACATTAGCTTGCTTTTATTTTTAAAGAATCTTTTGTTGTTTTTGAATAATAATAGATTACTATCTCACAGCACTGTTATGACATTTGATTAATGTTTGTGAAGTGTTTTGAGACCCTTATTTGAAGGCACTAAAAACTACAAAGTATTGTTATTATCCTTTCTCTGAATTCCCTCAAGTTCCAGGTGGCTCATAACATTTTAGGGAAAGGCTGTCAGAGTAACTCTGTAGACTCCATTAAAGCAATGTATTTCATCTGTTTACTGATAATTTCGACTTTATGCTTTTCAATTTTCCTAGTTTCTAGTCTCTTTCCTTCAACTGAGTAATGTATGAGACAAGGTGATACGTCTGAAAATGGGCTGTTCCCAAGGCTGGGACTTTTAATCTTGACAACCTGTTGATACACTGCTTTCAAAATAGTGTCTCTCAAATGAAGAAAAACAAGCCACAAAAATAAATAGCAAGTAAAATATATAGATCATGCCAGGTATCTCTCAGAGGTTTAGTGTGTGCCAAAGAATTTTACTTAGAAATTCCCAGTCATACAATCAGAACTTAATTTCTCCCCATTTATGTGCTTCACTTTTCTGCAGCTGAGTTAGTTTTGCATTTCTGACGCAGAACTCAGATCAGATATTTTGTAGTCAGCCCAAGGCCATATGAAGCACAGAGAGTGGTAGTACAAAATGATTGTGCTATGTGTGCTGTGTATCCAGATACACCATAGTCTGATATGCAATATTTAATGGAATTTGAATGTTACCTTTTTCTGCATATATTGGTAACTAAATGGCTGCTGGCAATTATCCTTCACATAGTGCAGAATCTTTGTTTTGTAAAAGGTTTCTTATATAATCCAGTTGTTTTTCTAGCTTCTCAATGCTTCAGGATGAAAATGGAGCAGCACTCTGGCAGATATTATAAAACAGAAATACAAGCCAAATTTTTTTGATGTTCCTGTCACAGGGCTGGATAGGGTACAACAGTAGGAGAGAAACACTCAGAAGCAGTCCTGCCGCTGTCTACTGACCTGAATACAAACAAATCAGGAACCATGCCAGTATTCCTATTTCTGTGCCCTTTTCCTCCTCCCCCAGCCCTCAGGAAAACAAAATATATATAACAAAAAGAAACAAAACGCATAAAGTTATACAATTATAACGTGTTTTCTCCTCCTGTGGCATGTTTCTTTGAGCTTTAGACTAGCAGACAGCAGTGCAGCAGCAGAGTTTTGGCACACAAAATGTCTCTATTAGTTAAAGCAAACCATATGATACGAGCAACACAGTGTGCCAGAAATCCTTACAGTCAAACAGTAAAAAAATATCCAGAGAGAAAAAACCCACAAATACAAAGTAGTAGGAGCATCAGTGTCTTGGTTACTTCATCAAAGATGGAGGGAGGTAGAAGAAAAATGGAGGAAAAATACGTTTAAGAATCCCTTGTTAGGTTATTCTGAAATAGAGGCAATTTTCAATTTAATTTTTATTTTTTTCTGCATAATTTTTTTTAGCAATTCAATTCCTTTCTATTTAGACAATGAAAATATTAAGGTGTCATTAGAAACCAATATTTATAACCCAGATGGTAATGAAGATAACTATGAAAACACCAACTGAATATAAACCAGGACAGTGATGACTTTCAAATATTGTGACAGCTTGAAACAGCAACTCCAAAAAAACTCCTAGTCCAGGAGATGATCTGGCCCTTTTGTCTTAATGCCTGGTTAACTCCTGCTGTATCTGAGCTGAATGACCCAAGGGCACCTCCAAGGCCAGGACACCTTGGATATGTTTTCAACCCATTGCAAGGTGTGCCCAAGTCCCTTCCCTGCTGCATTCCACATGCTCTGCTCTCCACAAACTGTGACCCAGGTGTACAAGTCAGATGAGATCAGTGGTGTGCTCCAAGGAGGACTGTGATTTCAATGATTCCATGACAAGGCTGCAGAGAATGCACCTGTAGGACTTCTCAAAGACAGATTCTTAACCTCATCTGATGTCCCTTGTTCCCATGAGCAATGGAGTTTAAATTTTAATAAAACAGCTTTTGTCTCTTCATAATAACTTCGCACAACACAGGACAATAATTTTAGTATAATTTAGATTGTGGTTTTAAGCAGATACATCCAGTTTATTTGCACAGGCAAAGGAGTTTAGTACACATTATACAGTAACAAACAGTTACAGGCATAATTATGTTGATATACACCAACAAATAGTTGTTTTTGTAGAAAAAAATCATTATTTTGTGTTGTGTACATTATTTCACTAACTAAGGAATCTCCAGGAGCAACTTGGATCTCTGGGGAAATCCCTTCTCCCCTGTACTTCAGCTCTCCTTAAGCCCTGAAATGCTCAAGAAAAGAATTAGAGGGATAAGCCAGGAAAAAACTTAAACCAGGACAGCTGTTGTAGAAAGATTTTAAGGGGCAAAGAACAGAGTTCATCTCTCAACAGATTTTTTTTTTTGTGGGGATTGATCTCAGTTCTATTTTATTTCTTGCAGATTATATAGAGAATATCCTGTCCCTGAAGTAACTGTCTGTGTGGTTCATTCCCTGCAGCCCAGAGTGTTCGGACATGACCCCAAATCTCAAACTTCTCTGTCTTTATTATTTTTCATCCCATTATCTTCCTACTAACATGATCCCCACTAAGAAATCGAAAATGACAAACCAGGAAAGAAAAACACCAGACAGAGAACAAAACAAAGCAAAACAAAGAAGCTCCAAAGTCTCACAAGAAAACACAGTAGATCTGATCTTGCTGTTTCTGTGCTTTCCTCTTTCCCTGATTTTTTTTGGTTTTTTTTAGCTGCCTTGTCTGGATTATAAATGCAGCAGACCTTTTACTCTGCTTGCACAGAGAACAGAATAATAGGTTTTGTTTGATTCCTAAGAAATTTGTTAGTTAGGGTAATAAACTAGGAACATATAAAACTCCTTCACTAATAATCCTCTGATAAAGAATATTACTCTGGTTTGATAATTCCAACAATTTAGCCTTTTATGTTTTTATTTTTACGCACATCCCCCCCCAAAGAAAAACTATTACAGTTCTAGCTCCACATTTGCAAATACAGCAACTGCATGTTGTAATAAATACCCAAAACTTTTCCTCCAAAACCTCCAAAAGTTCTGGCTTCACCCTAACAGCTTCACAATACAATGATGTGCTGTCAGTACAAATATCTAACTTCAGACAATCTGGGAACGGCAAAAACTAAGCTTAACTTCACAGAAAGATGACAGCATGTGGAAAACTGTGTTGATTTTGTTGTTTATGTATTAGCTATCACATATATGTTAACACATACAAAAGTATATATTTCTGTATATATAAGTAGACCAAAAAAAGCATATACAGAAGTAAGTGCTAAAGTTCAGATACATAGACATATATATATATAAACATATGTGTACATATGCTTAATGCAGTTATACATATGTACAAACACTCTGCACTGTTATATATTTGACTTCATAAACTCGCTGCTTAAACTTGCCATAAAATTTGACTTTATTTTGCAAAGAAAGTTACTACCATTGTTGGAAAAGCTAATGCTCTAATACTACTGTAAAATGCTGACTTCAGGTTGTAATAGCTGAGCTCAGAAAAATAACAACAGAAACACAATATCATGTAATAAAATACTATTTTGACCACAAATATATGAATAAATTCTGAACATGACCTCATCTGTTCAATTTTTGTAACAAATAAAAAAATAAATAAACACATGAATATGATAGTGGCTCATAAAGAAAATGAAATGTTAAATAGGATTTGTGTACACTGTTTTTTTTATGGTGACTTGATTTCCTCAAGTAGCAGTTACCTCCTTGTTTAGTTATTTGGTGTAACTTTGCACAAAAAGAATGTTTGTCCTTAAGAAAGATAACAAAACTGTTTCCTGCAATAGCAACTTATTTTTATATAGCTTACATTATAAGCCAAATCTAATCTGACAGTGTCCCTGTAAACCTTCTCTGAAGTACTGAAATACAGATTATAGTTAGAATCCGGGGGGGCTGAGGGGTATGAAGAAGGTATTAGGATTTTCACTTTTCATCTTTGTTTTAGAATTACTCTTTTGACAAAGTCTGTGTGAACTCCCTTCAGATGCTTCAACATATTAGTCAGACTACTGCACAGCAGTGCAGAGCATATTAATTTCTGGCACAAGTGTTTTGTCTCCAAGGAACATCAGGGCACCTTCTGTCCTGTAATTAAACTGAACCTGCTCTTGGATCTGTTTATCCAAGCTTGTGCCATCTTCTGACTGACAATCCTGTGGTGATGTAGTGCTGCAATGCATCATCTCAGTAGATGCTGTGATGAGGCGTGACCCGAGCAGGGGTTCAGGTTCAGTTTCTTCCGGGCACCAAAGACAGAGCACAGGGCAGCTCTCGTCCCACCAGCATTTTAGTGCTGCTATCACCACGGCACAGAGCAGGGGTGAGGAGGAGTGTGATGTAGCCATTCACAGTATAAAGATATGCACCTTTTTACACGTGAGGCTGTTTTTAAGGGCTGCACAAGTAGGCTGGGCAGTTTAAATTTCTCCAGAAGACCTTCACTGATATGAGGTTGGGAATAGGTAATGCAGGTAAGAAGAGAGGAACAGTACACCTTTGTTAGAGAGTAATCAGTTTTGGGAAAGGATAATGTTCACCCCCTTCAAGAGAAAGACGTTTTCCCATATTTTGGAAAAAAAGAAAGCAAGCTAAAGAGTATTTTTTGTTTGGACATTCTGCCTTACAGCATCCCTTCTCTCTATTTGAACCTATCACTGGATCCCCAGGATCCAGGAATCTCTTTCTAGTTCAAGAACACAGTGTCTTAAGCTTTTTCTGACACAGAGTGTGATTGCATTAATAGCCAATGATCCATTCAACACAGTATGTCTTAGAATTTAATTCAGCATTCAGGAAATCAGATCTATTTGAGGAGCAGAATTTAAACACATGATTGGCTTCAGGCCTATGTTTAAGTCAATAAACTTTAATGAGACAAAGTTTAATGGCTTTCTTCAATCAGGGCAAAGATAGTCTGTGTTGAGGGCTTACAGGTTTAAGTCTAGACACCAACATTATTTTAAGATTTAAACATCCATTTAAAATACATAAGTATTTAAATAGGCTTTCAGATCTAGTACATCCTAAAATATATGAATATTAATGCTTTAAATTATGCAACCAAAGAAAACCAAATGTTTAAAAGGGCTGAAGTAACACTCACATTAATATATTGTGTCCAATCTTGAGTATAAAGTAGAAATCCAAACCTGCTGAACTAAAATTTATGATAATAGATTTTAAAACCATTTGGTTACATCTTTTTTACCTTCTTTCTCTTTAACTACACTGCATTAACTACACTTTTTTCCTAAGTAATTTTAGTTGCTTGAGTCTAAGACAACTTGTATTTATGTAGAATCGGAAAAAGAATCTAACCTCTCAGAATATATTCAAATGAGAAATTCGCTACTTTTCAATTTTATTTTTCTCTGAAAACTGAGTACATTATTAAGATCTGGGAGAACAAATGAACTTTCTGATATGGATTGCTTTTAAAGTCTGTTTTTATTAAAATCTAATTTTCACTGTGCATTTTCATTCACCAGTAAAAATGCCACACACAAATAGGAAGTGCTCTTAATTTATTTGGGACCCCCTGAAATCTGTGAAAACATAAAAACTCTTTTTAAATGCAAAACTTATCTGTAGCCTTTTGAATGGCATATTGATAGTAAGATTCAATGTCTTTATTTATTAACCATAATTTTAGTTTTATTGCATTCCAGACCATTCACAGATATTCACACTACTTAAGCAACCCTTTCCCAAATGTACATCCTCAAACAGATCTAATGTGACAGCACGTGACTCCTGTCCCCCGCTCCTCAAATTTTTCACTGATATTGCAGAGAAGCTTGGGACCTATGGAAAGGGCAGACCTGGCCATCCTATTCAGAGACAAAAGAACCACTGTATCTCTTCTTTCTACTTCTTCCCTTTAACATTTGGCACAGTGTTGTGGAGCCATGCCATACCAAAAGCACAACCCTGATGAAACAGTGCGGCACCTTTCCCCAGCACTTCTTGTTGTTAAGTGAAATGGGGCATGACATCTGGGGAGGTGGAAAGCTTTGCTGGCTGTTTTATCCTTAAAGCACCAAAGGCTTTTAAAAATAATAGTACCTTGTTTTGTTTAAACTTGAAAGATGGACATTATTTTTTCTGAAATGTACTAAAAAAAAATCTCCAGCTGAGCTGCAATTTTACTAAGCTCTCCGTTATGCCCCTTATGCAACTAAGCTTAAGCATCTTAATGAACTTTAATGTTAACCTAAATGTTTAAAGAAAACAATGCATATGGAAAAGCCAGAACCAGAATAAAACCTTTCTGAACTAAATATATTTTTTTCACTTCTTCCTTCAAGCACTCTACATAGTTTACAGGTAAATTTCAAGTATATATAGGACACAAGAAAATAAGGCCTTCCAACATACTATATGTCTGCAAAAACAATTGCTTACCTAGGGAAAAACTCATTACTGGTAAACAATCCCATTTCAAGATCTCTAAGGAGGTAAACTATCTAGAAACAATATCTAGGTAATAGCTACCTATTTATCTGCTATACTGGAAACATGCTTGCTAGCTGTTTTTTTTTTCTTTTTTTCCAATGCACTTTCTATCTGAGCTTCATAGTTACGTTAATTAGGAGTTAGACACATTGCAAATTAAAATCTGGAGCTGTTCTGAACTTTCAGATTCCCATAGTCTAGGCAAGTTTGTCTATATATGGGCTGTTTCCATTCCTCAAATGTCCTTTAGAGACATTTTAAGATTTTTAGATTAAAATTTAAGATTGTTAAGATTTTCCAGTTGACAACAGAGCATGTGGTTGGACAGTAACACTGTTCAGTGTTCTGTGATATAATATTTTGCATATGAAGATTTTGGAAGTTTCTTATATTCTAATTCTGATGACTGCTTTCAGTTTGCAGGAATTATTTTTTTCTGATCTGCAACCTTTTACATATTTCCTGATTTTACAGTGTAACCAAATACAAGCAAGGAAAAATATTTTTAATGTTTTTTTTAAGAGTTCTTGAAATTAAATAAAGCAAAATAAAATACACATGGCAAATTCTTTCTGTTTTAAAGCTCTATTGTTTTAAAAATTTAATTAGTAATAATGCTGTATACATAATTGTTATGCTACAGAGAAAAATAGAGTTAACAAAAAGAGGTTTTAAAAATAAGAGGGTCAAAGTTAAAATGTAATTAAAAATACAAGAGAAAAAAAGCTCTTTCTTTGCAAGACAAGGAATCTACAAACAGAAGAAAAATTGCGAGCTATGAGTAGAGATTCCTCTGTCAATTTGATATCTGTTTAAGACATTATTTTTAAGCATGCAATTTAAGGTTATTTATTGCCATCATTTCCAGTGCTACATGTATATCTACGAATGACAAATGTAAAATTTTTATCTGTGTGGATGATGCCCATACTTAACTACTTAAGAACCAAGTAAAAGCAAGAAAAATGAGTACTCATAATACATAATTTCTCATTTTCTGTAATATTTTGTGAACACTGAATCATTTTGTTTTTGCATTTTAACTCAGGCTTCATTCCTGAGTTAAAGGTGCTTTGTACATGGCTAATGATCATCAGTATTTTATTTAAACCCACCCTGTAGCTGTAATTGTAAAGGAACCCTTTTTCTTTAAATGTATATACATACTTGAAAAAAATAAGAGTTGATCCATGTGCTGCAGGCAGGTTTGACATAACTATAAATTGTAGCACAGCTGAAACTTAGCCCTGGCAAAGTGTATTCCTACAATTCTGTCTAAATATTACACCAAATCCAAGGCTTCTCAAAATTAAAAATTTACTTTTTCCTTCAGCATTCCTTCTCTTTTTCAGGCTCAAACTTTTCCCTTCCATTTTTAAATTTCTGTGGGAAAAAGAAAAATATGAACTTATGAAGTTTACTAAAGTCTTCAAAATAAACAACAAATAATTAAGCAGACACAAATATTGGCACATACACATGAATAACACAAAGAGAAGTAGAAAAATATACAGGAAATAAAATGAATCTTTATTAAATGGATTAAAACACAGACATTGCAGTCCTTGCTTTAGGAAATATGCTTAGTTCAACATGTCAGTCATCATGAAATTCATCAAATTCTGGTGTTTGAAACAGGCTAAGTGGTTAAGAAGAGTAAGAACCTGTTTAATTTCTAAAGTGTATTTTCCAGGTAGCTTAGTGATCAGAATGGAGCAACCTTCCCTCAGAATTGCAGAGACAACAGGAAAGCTTATCACCTTGTCTCCTTCTACATGGGGTGCCTCTTTCAAGTAAGATAAAGCTAATCAAAGCCTCAAGCATTTGTGGCAGGAGACAGCGAATTAAACATACAAAACCCACTAGGTGGTCTTGTCTTTGTAAGCAGAAATGATTTGATGTGTGCCTTTATATTTTAATTGAAATAAAAAGCAGAGATACTGCATGCAGCAAAGAGAAAGATCACTGTAATGAATTAATCAAATTGTGTGTGGTCTTAGATGCATGTCTAAAATTGATAAATATTAGAGAGAGGATTTTTCACCTTTGCATCTCTCTGTCCTTGCTGTTTAAAATGAAGCAATTTCAGCATCGATAAATAAATGTGTTCCCCAAGGCATAAGCAATTCTCATTCACCTCCACTACACTGTCAGCCATCACAATGGATTGGCTGACCGCACAATTCTGATTTTGAAATCTGAGTTTCAAGAAGTGATATTAAGCTGCTTTGAGTTGTCATAGAAATTGCATTTCTAA
Organism: Pseudopodoces humilis; assembly: GCF_049639895.1. Classification (NCBI taxonomy): domain Eukaryota; kingdom Metazoa; phylum Chordata; class Aves; order Passeriformes; family Paridae; genus Pseudopodoces; species Pseudopodoces humilis. The sequence continues at coordinate 57,393,582 of NC_142201.1, read as the reverse complement.
AAGAGATAAGTAGGTTTCAGATTCCTAAACAGTGCTACATCAGAAGCAGTGTAGAAACTATAATGGAGCTATAGGACCCAGTATTCACAATTTTTGATTTGGAATGATCACATCATTTATGAAAACACATACCTAGATGTCCTTGACCATTTATGACAGCAGTAATGAGAGCAAACACAGCCAACCTCAATTTAAACATGAATAAATATGAACCTTTCTGACATCAACTGTCCTTCCTTTGACAGTTTCACTATACACTAACTAAAGAAAACACACCACTATTCCAGAACAGATTTCATCTTAAAAAAACAATTGAGCCCTTTATTGTCAGCACAGAAGAGCTAAAGATGCTATAAAGTAATAAACCACTTTTATTTCTTCCTACATTTCAGCAATTGGAAATAACTTTGAATCTGGCTGGTGTGGCAGGGCTTGCAACCACACTGTTGATGAATATTGCCAAAAGGGCAATTGTCTTATACTTACCTACAGTAACTGCATATTTAATATGGACTAAGATTTGTGCTGGCATGTGCATAATCAGTCAAATTTGTATTGCATATATAGCCATCACAGAGGAGGAAGAGACACCAGAGTCCAGTTAAGCACACCTGGAGACTGGACTATTGTCTGTGAGGGTCAGCCATTCTCCATTGTCTCTAAACAGGTCATTTGGGGGACTAACCTCTTTGTACAGGCATCTATAGGTAAGTGGTTTTAATTGTGTTTTCCTTCACTACAAACTGGGTAAAAAGAACTGGGTTTACACACCTCTTTTTACCTGTGTTTCCTGGCCCATTCAGAGAGCTTGTCCAATTTCACATGGCATATTGCATTGATCTGTGTTAATTAGAGGTAAGCCCTGAGGTCTGGTTTGAATATTCACTAACAAGAAATTTTAAGGAGAAATATGCCATTTCGTGTTGCTATTTTCTACCTCTTATGTCCTCCATTGCATTAATAGCTTCAGCATTACCTTGACATTGTGTTGTCTGTGGCAGCATCAAACCCTAAAGTTGCTGGTGAGGAAATGTATCACAAATCAAACTCCCCCTTCTTTGTCATTGCACCCTGGACTTACAGCCTATACACTCAGCTCCCTAAGACCTTTATAGCCTCCAAGAGTAAGGTTGTTCTTCAGAGGCATAGCCCCTTGAAAAATATTTTTTGCTTCTTTTCCTCTTTCCTTTTCTCCAACCTGTATTTGCTGTCCAGTCGGCACAGAGTGAATCTGTTCCTCCACAAGATTCTAATTTGAGAGAGTAAGAGTTGTAGCCCCAAATCTGCCTTTCCTCCAGCTCATATTTAGGTACTTCTGAAGCAGTAGACTTAATTATCCATTTCCAGAGGTCTGCTGTCCTTCCCTGTGGCCATGCTCATGGACAGTTTTCATGCTTTCTGATGACAGGGAGTCTCTAAATCTTCAGGTTTTTTCAAACATTATGTTCCAGTGGAAATTGCACTGGGTGAAGCTTTGGATATCAATAACAGCCATTAACTTTCCATCACAGCACTATGCTCACTTCCACCTTCCACAGGTTTAACCAGTTACCTCTTCCTCCCCACTATGCCACAAGTTCAAGTAATTCTAAATCATAGTTCTAACAGTGGTAACACAAACAGGCCTGTGACAGACTTTAGTTCTGCTCTCTAAAGGGCTCTGCTATATGGTTTGCACTGTTAGGTGGTTGTGTGCATAAAACACCCACAGTTCTCTTGTTTACTGATCCATTTTTACCATCCAATATTGGAGTTTAGATTTCTGGATTATGGAGTTAATTTCTGTCTTCTTCATAAAATGAAACTGAACTAATTCCCGTATTTTTGAATGGATGTTTTCCCTTGTATGCTCTGAATAGTTTCTTAAAGACTTTCCAGACTAAACTGAGGGTTTTTTCCCTGTATGTTTTAGGGTCTTTTTTTTGGTCTTTTTTTGTTTTTCTTCTGGCAAGGCAAGCAATACTTTGCAATCAGCTTAGCATATAATACATTTGCTTCTGAAATAATTGATGTATATCAACTTTATACATAAAACATGACAAAAGCCCATCAGCTATACTTTGCAGTCAGGAGATTAAAAATAAAAAATATTGTTAAAAATTTGATTGGCAAAAATGTCCTAGTTATTCAACTAGTTTGCATCAGTGTCTTTTCAATGACAACTAAGCTCTTTAAAAAGTCTTATTCTGTTTGATAAAAAGTCTTTTCAAAGAGGAGCTTGAATTTACACTTCCAAATTCTGTTTTTGAAGACTTTTAAAATGTTTGCTCATTTGAAACATTCCATCTAATCTAGTAAGACACATAACCTAAGCAAACAACTTCTAAAATAATATATGTATATCAGCAAATCAAAATACCATCTTAGCATTGACATTAAAAATATTTTCTTACTAAATTCATGAAATAAAGATTGTAGAGTGTAGATGACTTATGAATGTGCATTTGTGTGTTCATATTTAATCACACTGTGATTTACAAATGATGAGCAGTACTACACAATTTAGCCTATGAGAGTTACTGAGCAAAGACATGTAGGAACATTCCAATCAGTATGAATAGGAATAGTACAATCAATTTCCTATTTATGGAATTAGTATCAATATGGGAATATCCATAGAAATTAAAAACATACTGCTCTATAGACCTGTTCTTGTCTTGCACCCAGCTGGTAAATTCCATCCTTTTGCTTGTCCTTAAACTAATAACACAAGAAATAATATAAACATATTGCAGAAATCTATCACCTTCATGATATACAAGTAATAATGTCTTCTCCTTTGAATCCTAAAGAATTCATTATTCTTATGTGCATCTAGAGGTTAAGTAAAAGTGAATATAAAAATTGAATCTTACAGGAGTTCTTAGACATGTGCACACATTCTTGGAATGATACATTTGAGGTGGGATAGCTGAACAAGAACTAGAACTAGTTGGAATACAGTGTAAGTCATTCTTTTCTTAAGAACTAATAACAGAACTCTCTGTGAAACCAAAATGACATTCAGCCAGTTTCTGAAGATAGTAGAATAATTATAAACAAACAAATTTATTGATCACAAATTTCAATTAAGATTCCTGAATGTTCAAAATGAACATTCAGACATTAAAAAAGATAACAGAAACATAAAATTAAACCACATGATTAAGGGTACTAATCAGATGTTCTTTGAACTCTGGCAGCCTTGCTGCCACATCCACATTCCCAGAGAGACTTTCTCAGTGATCACCCATCCCCTGAGTGAAAACCCTCTTCTTAATGATGAGCCTGAACTTCCCTTGTCACAGCTTCTTTCCATTTCCTCGTGTCCTACTACTGGTCACCACAGGGAGGAAATCAGCCCCTCTGCCTCTGTTCTTTCTGAGGAAGCTGTTGACTTCAGTGTGGGTACATTGCAGACTTCTCTTCTCCAAGCCGAATGAAACAAGCAACCTCAGCTGCTCCTCTTGCCTTCAAGACCTTTCACACTCCTCTGGACACACTCTAATAGTCTTCTATATGTCCTTCTTATACTTTGTGTGTCCAAAATTCCACACAGTACTGGAGGTGAAATTTCAGCGGTGCCAGTGTCGAATGGAGCAATCACTACCCTCAAGCGGCTGCTATTCCATGCCTCATACATCACAGGGCATTCCTTTGGCTCTATTTTGCTCTATTCTGTGTGGCCCTTTTGGCTGCCAGGGAACACTGTTGATGCATGTTAAACCTGCCAGCAACCCAAATCCCCCAGATCTCTTTACACAGTGCTGCACTACAACTTCTCATCCCCCAGTCTGCAGGTATAACCAGGGTCCCAATGACATAATCTGGCCCTTGGTCTTGTTAAAATTTTCTTGAATGATCATTTCCAAATAACATGATCAGCTCAGAGTAGATGGATTTATCTTGACTAAGTTTAGAGGCAAGAAATTTCAATAAAATAATCTCAGAAGAGACATTCCCAACTCTGTACTAAGTAATATAGCAACCTAATATACTCAACAGTTTGATGAACTATTCAAATAGACTTGCAGTAAGATTAGTTTATTAGTTTATGATGGACAGTAAGATTTGATTAGTGTTGTGACTTGAACCATGATTTCTCTCTTCACTCTTCACCATTAGGTTTGCTTACTCTTTTGCTGCAGTATACTCGAATCATTTAGCAATAATAAATACTATGGAAGTCCAATTTTAAGCAACCACTGTTGCATGAATCAAACAGTACCTTTAGAGTTTCTTAACAAAGATTCTTAAAAAAAGCCTAAATATGTAGTTTAGATAGTTGTATTATAGAAGTTTCTAGAAGTAGCTGCAATGAGACCCTGTTTTTTGGCTTCTATTTGGATACTCAGGGAGTATCATGCATTAAGTTTGTATCAAATGTGCAACCAATTTCAGATGGCAGCAGAAAAGGAAATACCAGGAATAAAAGAAATAATTTGCAATATTGAAATTGCATTTTTACTTTACTAGTACTAATAATTTGTTTTATTTTTTTTTTTTTATGAGAATGACCATAAAATAAGGTGAAATATTATTATAAGATCTGTGATCCTACAGATTCTCATAGCTAGTAGTCACTACACACATTTTGAAAATACCCAATCCACTTATTAAGTAGAGGTACAATTCCCATTTATCAATATTATTCAATAATAATAATAATAATAATAATAGTAATAATAATAATAGTAATGATGTTGTGGTTGCAACCATTAAGTCATATGATACAATTGTATACAATTTCTGCAGTAAAATACAATACAAAGAGAAGAAGGGAGGAGAGTAGCCAAGTAAAAATTTTTCCCTTCTCCAGTCTCTTTTTCACATTAATTGGTATTAACCCCTGAGAGGGGGGTGTTTAGATCTGTCACTTCACCATGCTGCTGCGTAACTAATTAATAATAATGGTGGAGCTGTGAACTCATCAGTCTAAGCTATTAAAATTAAAATATCATGAGCTATCACATCCTGAAACGGAATAAAACACATTTATTATCAATGAGAAAGCCAGAGCTGATCCTCCCTTTCTGATTCCTGAGAAAGAGGGCAGTGTTGGATATAATTTGTCACAAGAAATAAGACTTCCTATCTATACGCTAATCTATGTCTAGATCTTCTCTTTCAGCAGCCTGAAGTCCGAAGGAAATGGTAGAATATCTTTTATTAAAATACAGTTATTATCACAGTTCTAATAATTCTGAGATCTCAAAAACACAGAAGAAAACTCGTGATCTGTAGAGTGACACTGACACAGGGGCAGCTGAAGCACACTGAGAACAGCCTAAGGGAGGACCATTTTTGTGCTGTTTTTAAAGAAAGCATCTGGGTTTTGTCATGTAGCGAAAAAAGCAATGAATTCGGGAAGAACTATTGCTAAAAGTGATCACTTAACTGCTGTTTTTGAGATGAAGAAATTAAACTACATGTTTGAATCTCTTATTTAGTCAAATGTAGAGAGTCTGACAAATGTAGCATGAGTAAAATGTCTCCTGTCCAATGTTTGTCCCTTCATCCAACTTAACAATGGACTCAAAATTTAAACCCCAGTGATGTCAGTGATGGTCTTCTTCATTTTAGCTTTCGCATATACAGAGTTATGGCTACATTCAAAAGTGGGGTAAGCACAGAATGTGCATGTTTTGCAAACCCCGAAACTTTGACAGTGGCAAACAAACAGCCAGGGATCTGAGTGGGAATGCTGGGGAGCCAAGATGTATTTATGACAGGATATTTCTGCCCTATGAAAAATTTCAGGTAATTAATTCAGGTCACAGAACATGGTGCCATCAGAAAGCTGGGTATATTCACACCGCTGTACTCTTGAATCACTCTGAGAATTGCTATTTATTTGATAAATGTCCACAAGGCCCACAGAAATCGGACATTCATAAATCTAAACAGGAGGTGATAAAAACACAAAGCTCAGCTTTTAATAAGCAGGGACTTCCGTCTGGTAGTTCTTCTGGTGATATTACAGGTGTATGTAGCACAGGCACTTGTGGAAGCACAATCTTATTGTCCTCAGGATTTCTTCCCAGCAGATACATCTATTGACTGAGAACAGAGAGAATGAGCAGAAAATTGCACCAAATAATTTACCAAAAAGGTAACACTTTGACAGCACTGAAAATGGAGTAGCAAAATGAGTGGGGAAAAAAAATGCTCAGGTAGACCTGGACACTATATTCTGTAAGAGCTGTGGCTTTATTCAATCTGCTGCAACTGTGTTCTCGCATGGTCCTGTTTCATTGAAATGTAAGACACTTGTTCAAGTTGTGTGGCCAGAGGGATGTATAGAGGGCTGTGATGCTGATTTGTAGAAGTCTTAGTTGAAACTAAAAACAGTAATCACATTCTGATGTAGCAGAAAGCATGCCAAAAACTGATGATAGGAAGGAACTTTTAACAAAAGGATATTTGGGGGTAAGGTGTTCCTTTAATTTTGTCTTTACAAAAGCTCACACAGGCATGGATCAGGGGATCAGAATATCTAAATGATATATATGGCAAAAAATAAATGTTACTTTTAAAAGAAAACACTGGAAAACAATCTGTTTCACACAGCTTTAATTTGTGGTACAAAATTTTAATGATTGTGGCTTCTTTTAGATACATTTCTTCTGTTAAAATAACTCCTAACATCACTTTTCAAACCAAATCTGATGACTATCACAATAGAAATAGAGAACTTTTTCAAATCAATCTTTTTGAGTCTCTTTATTAAAAGTGACTATTCTGAATAATAAAAACATACTTTGTGTGATATTGAAGCTATTCACAGAAATGAAAATGAAAAGGATAAAGCTGAATATTGGAATATTCTGCATTTTTTACAGTCTTTCAAATGACACATGGTAAATTAGATTACTTTTACTTATAAACATCAAAGAACACAGTGTCAGAAAATCTCTGAAAAACTACATTACAAGCACTAGCTATTCTGCACAGTCCCAATAGAAGAGCAAGATACAAAATGATGTCACTGCACTGTGAAAGATCTAAGCAACCATAAAACAGGTTCAGAACTTGCTGAAGTCCTCCATCACAAGTATTTAATTAATTGTCTCCATCAACCCCTGATAAGAGACCTTTCCCATTAGCACAGGCTAACCCTGTCTCTGTGAAAAGAGACAGATTAATTTCCAATTTTCACCAAAGCATCTCAAAGCTCTGACCAGAACTAAGCTTAGTAGACACAAACATTTCAGTGTTTAAGTTAGACTGACAATCCCCTCAAGTTAGTTAGCAAATAACTGTGCTCCTTAGTGTTGGCCAAAAATAGGAGACAGCCTGGTTCTGAAGAAGGGTATAGATATAAAAATATTTTATTTTACTTAGATGTTCTGAAAGCATTGTTCAAAAATTATTATATTTAAAAATATTACTACCATTACAAAATATTATAGTATCAGTCCAATATCCTAAATTATATATCTTCCAAGAAAACTTTGTGAACATACAGTGATAAAATCAAAGTCTACATCCGCATATACTTCCATATGTATTTCAATAACACTATGCCCTTCAAATGAGCAAGTAAAATATTTATATCACTACACTGCATTTTTTCCTAAATTATTTAAATTTATAACATAAGTGAGAAAAAAATAAAAAAAATAAAAAACAAAAAAAACCCTAGCAACCTGGTGTAATTAACAATTTAACAAATTCTATATTTGGCATTCTTGGCTGAACTACATAGTTTACACATAACAGTGAATTTTGTTCAGGACACATGGGAGCTTTCCATCCTATTGTTTGGTTAGTCCTACTCTTTGGCCTTAATTCATCAAATATTGGGATAATTTGCAATTTTTCTGTCAGGTCCTATTGTTGAAGTTGTTTGAAGTGAAGGGAATGGTGTCAACTGAGCTTAGACCAGTCCCTAAATATAATGCCCTTTCTTATGGCACACAGAGGAAGGACATAAGAAAATTACATGGTGTAATTGCAAATGTTACGATTAGTACAAATGCTGTAAACATTGCTGACTTTAAGCCCCTAAATTGTTTATAGAACAAACAAAAAAGGAATTAATCAGGATTAATATCTGAACTTCAATCCCACGCTGGAGCTCATTGATGGCTAACATGCAGCCTGGTGTTCCACAGCCGGAATATGAGCCCTCCTGTTTGAAGTCGTGTTTTCCTCATATGCCAAGTAGGCAAGATATTTCCTGCTGAATTAACCTCCTATAAGCTAGATCAAAAACTGTCAGGAGTCCTGGGAAGGCAATTCAGAATGTCTGTCTCCATAAAAGAAATAATCTCTCTGAAGTTTCCTAAGAGCTCTTCAGTTTGTTTAATCTTGTCAACCATGCTTCCTCTTTAGTCAGTGAGGAGATAAATCCCAATCACAATGTGGAAGATGGCAATTAAGAGTTCTTCTCTACTTGATGGAGAGAAACTTCATTCTTAAGTCAAAGGAGAGGTTTGAAATAATTGAGGTGTCTCTTGAGGTTCTGATTTTTTTTCCAAAGTACTGAGGTAGAAAACTAAAATCTTCTTTGTTAACTTAGAGGAAGAGTTCTGATACAAAATATGCCCAGTAGCAAAATCTCCATATCCTAGACTTGAAGCTTTTGATTTCTTAAAATATGGTTTCTGCACTTGTACAATCATTAACCATACTCTGACTTAGCTATCTCCATTACAGAACAATGACCAAAACACTGTTTCACTGAGGTAAATGTACCTGGGTACTTAGGTCAAGGTCCATGGACTGAAGTCCATGGGCTCTTGATGAGTAATGAAACATGGCTGCAGGCCTCGTTGGCTTAAGTCACATGTGGGACAGGAAACAATTCATAAGCAAAAGTTTGATGATGAAATTTTCTCCCTTGTACTCTTTTCAATCACGTTTCCTCACTGTATGCCATTTCTAGGCACTGTAAAAGCACAGAACCCTCAAAAAAAAAAAGGACAAAAGTGAAATAAAAAATTAGATTAAGTATATAATATTCAAGGTATGGATGTTTTTATATAGATTTCTTGGTTTTCTTTCTGAATTTTGTGTTATTAGCATGAAAAACATGATAGTGTCACAAAAGGATCTGGGAGTGTTGGATGACAGCCATGAGCCAGAGTGTGCCCAGCTAAGCAGCGTTTAGAACCATTGGAAAATGACCTCTCCTCTTTGTGATTTACTCTTAGCTTTCACTTTTCTCCCCATTATTCTGGGCAACCAAAATTTTGCCACCTGACCAAGTCAGGTAACTAAAATGCTGAGATAAACTTTGCAAGTTCTGCATTCTTTACTTCTATGACTACCATGCACAAGAACTTTGGCCTGTAATTACCACAATGCATATCTCATTCACCTAGCCAGGTTAGATATGTGAGAAGACTGCCAAGTATTCTTCATTCTGATCAGGTAAGTTCTGAGAAGGCTTTCTAGTGAATCTTTTCTTACCATTTGTTTTAAGGTACTGATTGTGTGCATATGCATGTGTGAGTAGCAGTTTAATATTTAAATGAATAATAATATTGTATACAAATGAATGATAATTTTGTCTAGATTTTATTTTTCAATTAAATTATATTAAAATATCTCAATCTCTGAGTAAGCTCCAATGGATCTGTCATGGTCCATTATGCTCCAAAGTAGCCGTTAGGGCCTATTATGTCAATTATCATACACATCCAAGACAGATTGGGGTTTTTTGGCTTCTTTTATTTTAATATTAACATTAAAATAAAGCCAAGAAGGGTCTGGATCACTCATGGTATTTAAATGCAGCAGAGAGCCGTTCATTTGGAGGCTACTCAGTGAAATCTAACTTGGGTCAGAGGTACCTGAAAAATTCTCTTCAGTGATGCACATAAAAGAGGCTTAGCGTCTCAAAAAATCATGTCTGATCCATGGAAGTTCATGGAAATTCTTAAATTTCCTTCAATGATTACAGAAGTAGGTCCTTACTTTAGGTTGCAATATTTCATATTGCAGTTGGACAAATACTACTGAGGTTGAAACTGATTTGCTGTCTTCACCGGATGAATGCAAATATAGTCACAGGTTCAGTGAACTTCTCAAGCATTCTGGAGAAATTTCATGGCCTTCACTATGCTTCTTCTAGTTGCTACACAACTTTGTATCATGGGGTTTTTTTGGGGTTTTTTGGGTTATTTTGCTTGGGTTTTTTTTGTTGGTTGTTGGTTTTTTTAAAGAAAAAAATAAGCAGAATGAAAGAAAGACTACAGAAAGGTGAAAATGATAAAATGATGATAAGAAGTATGGGACTTTTTTTTGTATGAGAAGGGTTTAAAAAATTAGTTTTCACCATTAGAAAATACAACCAAAATGAGTATGGAAGAGCTCTCTACATCATATAGTAAATTAGTATTTTTTTTCCAGTGAACTGTGATTTACTCTGTGGAACTTGAGCATAAAGCAGGTTTAAAGCACAAAGATTCACATGGAAACATGCAAAGCTGAATTCACTAATCTTGTAATTAGTAATCTGAAAACAACTATAATTTCAGGATACCCAAAACACCTTAATGGTAGAAGTAGAAGAAGTATTCTTCAGATCTCTACTACTAGCCTTTTGAAATATGGGGTCATTAAATAAATAAGTTTCAGATTTGTGACTTACAAGTTCATGTAACTCTGCTGGCATATTGAGGGCATATTCTCACCTCTAAACTTCCTTTCATGCCAGTGGTTAGTCTGGCTTCCACATCACTATGAAATTACTGAATTACTGAACTCTCTCTTATATGAAAAACTAAGGCAAGGAAATGTGAGGAAAAGAAATGGAAGGTAAGGATACATGTCAGTCATCATAGCTGAGAAACCTGTATCTTATAAAACTGTCTCTACAAAAAGAAAAAAGAAAAAAGAAAACCCAAACAATTGATCAAACAAATGAAAAATAACCCCATAAGAGGTTACAGGGTATTGTTCATCTCATCCAAAAGTAGACATGTAAAACCAATGAGAAGAATCATGACCTGAAAGGAAATACTTTTATCATTGATTATAATATTAGCTTGGTTTAACTAGCAAAGCCAGAAATGGTTCAGCTGGGAGCTTCCAGATTTTAATTAATATGAAAATTTTCATCCATTCCTTTTCATTAAGGTAAACACATGTGATACAATACAGGCAGAATATCCATAACCTTTGGCATGAGTGATGAAGACACAACAAAAAAATACACCAATGTATGGACAACTGGATTGACTTAGAACATCCAAATAGACAGGTTTGGAGCAATATTCAGACAGGCATATAGAGGTATTGATTTGTATTGTGCTATACCAGACCTGATGCTCAGCTTTGGCACCAGAGTGCTTGTGTCTCTGTAGCTTCTGTGCCCTACCTGGGTGGCCTGTGTACACCTTCAATATCCTTGAAGACCTGCAGTGGCACTGAGTTCCTGTGCTTAGGCAACTGAATCTTGCCCAGGACATCAGTATTCATATTGGAAATGTCTAAAGTTAGATTAAGTGAATCCAAGCACTAATGATTAAGGACAGGTGAAATAACCCCATGTTTTGAGTCACTGATCATGTATCTCTTACGTCAGTCTCCAAGCTTTTACAAAGATAATGCATGTAGCACCCCTGTCTAGTAGGACAAAATCTTTTCAATGAAATCCTATCCCATTAACATCAACAGCAATGCTCCTTTAGCTTTTAGTAGGTTGTGCTTTCTTAGTGGTCAGACCAGGCACAAGAGAGCAAGAAAAACACCTCAAATATGGCTTTTCCTCTCCACACACCTTGTTTTGGGAAAAAAAGGAAACAAACCCCAAAAGTAATAATGTTGGATAAGCAGGTTCAAAAAGTGCACTCATGTCCACTTTTTACTTGTACAGCACCAAATTAGCAATAGAAATATTATGAATATTCTGTGAGAATGTAATGGAAATTATGCTTCAAAAGAGTCAGATAACAGGGACATGGAAATTCAAACACCCTACAAAAGGATACATTCATCCAATTAATTGTTTTAATAAAATCCTATTTAGTGACAAAAATCCTTGCAGAAACAGTGTAGTTAATGGTGAAATTGTTGTTAAGTCATTTATGCAGGTGAAGACAAAGGTTGCAGCTATACTTGCCTCTTGGCTTAAGAGAAAAGAGCTCTTGTCTTTCCCCCATACATCTCTGAGAGTAAAGCATAGTATTGCCTTTTGTGTTTCATTTAATGATGAAAATTTCCTTTCTTATGCTTGCAGATAGTATAATGCAACAATTATGTGACACATTAAAAAAAAATTATGACAATGCTTGCACTGTATCCAAATGTGAAGAGATCTGCCGTCATTTCAAATGGGAAACCTGCTATTAGCTCACACAATGGATTCCCCAGCTGAAAAGAAGACATAAATTGGAGTGAATCAAGCATTCACCGCCAGCGGATCTGCTGCTTGTGTTCACTGATGAGATGTAAATGTGCTTAGCAAGAGTACAGCATCAGAAGAGGACCATGAAATTATAATATAGTGACTGTAATGAGAATGGGTTAATTTGTAGCATTTCTTATTCTAATTATGGTATTTGACACATGGGAACAAAACCATTTTCAGACATTTTCTTTTCTTGTTACTATCCCTTATTACAAGAACGAGAAACAAGAGCAATCTGCATGTTTTTCTACTCTGTGAAATACCATAGCATGCTGCACTACTTTGACCCTTTCAATATTCTGCATAGGCAATTTGAGAGAAGACAGTCCAGTTACAGTCTCAGCAAAGAGCATTTAATGAATCCAGGAAAAGTATAATTTGTATGGAAATAGCCTGAATTATTTTTTAAGTTCACAAGAATGTAAGGGGGGAGAAATAACAAGCCAGCAACAAAACCCAAAACCTAGAAAACAGAAACAGCATGGCATTGCTCTATCTCTTGCACAATAATTTAATGAGAATTAAAATGTGTATGAACTTATCCTATTCTCAGAGTCGTGGGATGCTAGTTTCATCTTGCAATGTGTAAATTAGCTATACAGACATATTTTCTTTGTAAGAGAGATGTCCAGCTGGTGAAAAATATCTTGTTCCACACAATTCAGATATAAACACATTATTTTGGTAGGAAATAAGTATATAGAGGTTAAGATACTTTCCACTAAAACTAAATGGATGTATTTTCAGGACTATTTTGTAACAATGGGTACAAAATAATATCCACAAAGAACACAGAAACATGAAATTCATATTTCAGTGAACAAATTCAAATTCTGATAACACAGAGATGGATGAAATATCTTTTTTTGACAAAAGAATCGGACAGAAGCTTATTGGAGATTAGGTAATTTTGTTTAAAAATTCCTCTTTTAGTTTACCTTCCTGCTTGGTAACAGTCATTTGAGGGTTATTGTATTTATGCGTAGATATGCACGTTTTGAACCAGTGCAAATTAGCTCCGCTTTTGTGAGTTGCTTCTGATACTGAGTGTCCTGACTTGTCTTTAAAATATAATTATAGAAAAGATTGTTGTTCTTGAAACTCACAACTCATATATGGGTGAGGATAAGTAAAAGGAAAAAGGAAAAGAAAAAGCAACAAAGTCCAAAGGTTTTCTTACTGAACTGCCTTCAGTGAGGACAAGGAGGACACTTGTATTTTGAAGACTTTCAAATATGAGAGGAAAAAGTGAGATTAGATTTTTATAGGAGATTTGTAGGATTTATTAAAACTTCATTTGAGCATTCAAATCATTCAGGCTATTTTTAGGTTCAGACTTGGCATATTGACACAGCTGAAATGAAGGTCTATGTTCGTAAAGGTGATTCAAACGTTGTCAATAGTGGGATTCTCACCAGGGAATTACAATTTGTGTGCTTCTTCAGTCTGTATTTGAATCACGATGGAGCTCAGATAAAACATCATGCATCTAACTGCTTAGCTAAAGATTGATCTAAAGACATTTGAGTGCTTCTGTTTAGGATAGAAGGAACTCTGTGATCCAGAATGGCAGTATAAATCAATTTTAGGCTTCTACAGCAATAATCCAGAGCCCAGGGACCAGACAACTTAATCTTTGTTTGAAAGAAAGATCCCAAATTGCCACAAGTCTGAGCTTGGAATTTAGAGATTCTGAATCTCATTTACAAACGTTCATGTCCTATTAATTTTTCCCAAGTAATTACAGAGCCCTGAGTTTCTTGGATCAAAAAGCTAATATATTTTTCAAATGAAATAAATTTAATTTACCTAGTAGAAAATTCATAAACCTAGTAAAATTCATATACCTAGTAGAAAGAGAGAGGAAAGACATTATTAAACCTGGCCTGTAGACCTACCAGGAAAAGGACACAGAAATACCCTGACTTCAAGGTATCACAACTAAGTGCATTAGATTGACGGAACACCTTATACCCACAATGATATCAGATTAATTTTTCTGTGAATGCTCAGTAAAGAAGGTAGCCCAGAAATAGCTAAGAATGAAGTTTGTAGGAAAATAATTACCTACTGACAAAAAAATCATTATATAACTTAATGCATGCACAAATAAGCACATCCGTATGCTCACACGTACATGTACATCGTTAAATGAATACTATTATATACATTTCAGTTATTTTTCACTGAATATTTCTCACAAATGACACAAAACAAAAAGTAAGATATTGTGGCCTTACTAAGCTTTCCTAAATATATTTAGCTATTTGAGATGCCTGCCTGGCCTCTATCTGTCACTTGCCAAGAGAATAGGTCTCCTGTAGGTCCTGTTACTTGGATGCTAAACCAGATGTTTTTAATACACTAAAATACCTCAAATCACAATACACTCCTGGTTTTTGGCAAGTAGAATGCCAGTTTCTGGGATCAGAATTTGCTGCATATCTCTGCAGCTGTAACTACAGCAGTCATTTTGGCAGGCTTCAGGTACCAAAATGTAAGACAGAAGAGGCATCATGCCCAAACTCTAGCAGCTGATCTCCAAAAGGCTGCATATCTTCCATAAGTTCTGTCTCTAACCTGCCAACTCCATTTAGGTGTATTGGCATCTGAGGTGGCAGAATATACCCATGTTTATGTAGCTGAATCCTGCCCTAAGTCTCTATTAATTATAATAGCAGTGCAGACATCTAGTTCACATGAACATAATGAGGGGAAAACTTCACTCATTTGCTCCTCTACTTCTTATTAATAGCAATAGTTTGAAGACAGCAAGATGACTGCCAAGATTTTTTTTTTCATATTTCCTTTTTTTGTCTTTCTTTTAACCCACTTTTATTTAGTTGTATTTAAATGAATGTTGAAGTGAACTTAATACTATTTCTGGTGGCAGTAGGTCAAATCAGGATCTATTTCTATTTATTCCTATTCTTCTCTCACTTCACCACTTCTGCTTTAACCCCCTTTAGCCACAAATTTTAATAAAATAGATGAGGAGTACAAAGAAATGGAACATTATTCTCCATTTGTAGAAGTTTGTACAAATACAATTTTATGTCTTTATTATTAAGTAGATATGTCATATTAAATGTAAAATAGTCTATCATCCATCTTTGTGAATACTTTTATAATTTAAAATGGAGTATGGCTTTTATAGAGTATATATAAACTAAGGTAAAACATAAAGCTATTAAAACACTGTCTAAACACTGTTAAAGAGTCTCTAATAATAATTTAAAATCCTCCAAAAATGTAATAGCAATAAAATAGAATTCATGTCTTGTGAATTTTGTTTTATCATCTTCAGCACAAAAAAAACCACCTTTCAGTGAAGTTTTCTACTGTTAGTGATTTCTTCAGAGTGCACTCAAGGTATATCTCCTTTTCTCTGCTTCTATGAATACTAAAGATGAAAACAAAACTCTAAAAGCATATTTGATCTTCAGACCATCTGGTCAGTTCAGCTTCCCATTGTGTCCTCCTTATCTCTGATGATTTTGTAGAGGTTTAATGTTTAATTCATGTTCCTTTCTTTTGCAGCTTTGCTCTCTTCTCTCTTTAAAAGTCACATGGATACTTATGTTGATGCTTTTTGCACATCCTCTCTTTGGGCCTTATCAAGGAATTCAGTTGTATTCTGTGTTTGAAACTAAGTATGGAATTGCTCATGCATTTTCCTTATAGGACATTTTCCTTAAAAGAAGAAAAAAAGAAGACTGAAAAGACTTTCACAATAGAAAGCCGTTTTTTTATTAGAATATGAATCTTAAGAGTTACCTTTCAAATACAGAATGACAAGAGAGGAACAATAAATGTTTATGACACCTCCTCTCTATTCACATGCATTCTTAGAAGATGGTTACCTGTTTTTACCCTTGGTTTCAGTTGTCTGTAGTCTTATGAATGTAGGAGTTGCAGTAAGCTCAGTACAGGCCATCCAGTCTTAGGATGACTTCCTGTTACAGCAGAGACTTCTCTGTCAGCTTCCAACCCCTTTCAGGGTTGTATAAGTCTCATTGTTGTGCTCTAGACTTGCTTCTCATTTTTCCCTCACAAAACCTTCCTACTGTCATTGAAGCTATTTCCTTCCAAGCATTCGTAGCAGTCCTAAAGGGACAGAGCCATTTCATTGTTAGAAATTTTCACATGACCTAGTAATACATCTTCTTAAAGAACCACAACACATACATTAGGAACAAACAGATACTACCCATCATGACGCCCCTTGTTCATTAGCTGTAATCTAGGATGAAAAATAAAAGAAACCCAAGCATAAAGCCTTCTTACTAAGACCACTGGCAACACCTCTTTGGGGCTACATTCTAAAGCATTATTGGCCTAAACTGGCCTGAAGCGAAGGGACCAGAAAGAAGCCCTGAGCTGAGTAGCAATGAAGTGAAACAGAGGTCCCAGGCTGTCTTGTATTTCACACTTGAAACAGATTCTGTGTCATCAATACAGGACATACATCTAATTAAGCAGGAGACAATAAGAGAATATAGGGGATATTGTGGAGGCAGTAAAGACCAGGGAAGAGGCTAATCTCAGACTTGGAGTATAATATTCAGAGAATAATTCCAAGCAAGGGATCTCAGTTATGTTATCTTCATCCTTTGGGGGAATCTACAACTCTCCACTTAACACATGGGAAAGTGAGGAAGCTTAAGAAGAGTGAAAAAGCTCAACAAAAATATGTGGATCCCCTCCACAGGGGCCTTGTGAATTCAAAGAACTAAAGCCTCTTACGTTTAAACCAGATTCTATCCTTGTTGTCAATGTAAAGAAAAGAAGAATATGGTTATCTCTATATTTTCAGTTACTTGGTTAAAGGATCATAACTGTGAACACATCAGAGCACAGAGAAGCAATATCTGTCAGCAGAACCCCAATAAACAGATCAGAGAAAGAAGCCCTGGCCCCACTCCTCCAGAGCTGCCTCAAGGGCACCAGGTGAGACACATCACCATCAGTCAATGGGCAATGCTCTTTACCTTACCTCACAGCAGGGTGTCACTGCCTAGGGATATGGGAATTATTAGGTGTGTGATGCTGGGGAAGATTACCTTGGGATTATAAAATTGCAGGATGTTTAGGGGACGAACCAAAGGTGCAATAAGAGACAGACTGTCACGTTGTCTGGCCATGCCCTGGGAGTGATCAGTGCAGTCTGTCCTGTCTTCTGACCAAATTGCATGTCTAATTATTTTCCTGGGTGATGACCCCCTTATTTTGTGTGCACAAATATGGCTATAATATATTAATATTCAGATATGGCTATCTGAATGCCAGCAACTGGTGTGGGGACCACAGGTTATAAGGGACAATATGTCTAAATGTCAGCACCTGGGCAGCCTGCATATTGTGTGACTATGTGTGTCCACGTGATTGCTTGCAAATAGCATGGCAGAGTAGTCCATGAGTAGGATAAGAGGCTTGGTAGCCAGGTATCAAAGCAGACAGAAGTATGAGCTAGATACTGGAAAGACCAGAATGTCTGAAAATTGACAGCTGGAGAGACCACAGGTGTCCAAATAATCTACTAGAGTAACCATGAGGTATAAGGGTTGGCTTACTGACGTATTTACATGTTTATGGCTACACTGAAGCCAAGAGGATTCCAAGGATCTACGGTGTAGATTGAGTAAGGTCATTTATGGGTTGGACTGGATCAACAATGTATGTGGGCTCATGAATCTGTGCGCGTGTGCACAAAAATAAGTGTGCACGTAAATGTATGTGTGAGGGGTTCTGAACTGCAAGGAACTGAAAGGGCATTGCTGGCTTTGGGAGAGCCAGCAAATTGGGAAAACAAGGTCCTAGGGCAAGTTCCTGCCCTTAGTGCACAAGTCCATGCTGCTGGGACAATCAGCTTTGTATATCTGCACTCTTTTCCACTAACAAACCTCTACCCTGGACTGGCAGAAACGGTTACAAAATTAGGCAACTCTTTGTGCTGTGTTTGCATCTTTCTATCTGTCCTGTTCTGTATGGCTTTTGTGTGCTCTATCAAAAGTTTCTGTGTGTGCCTTTTGAGAAATGCATGCTCAGCCTTGACACTGGCTCTGCTCAGGAACAGGGAGCTGCTGTGCCTTTCCCTCAATTGTGCAACCAGAACCAACAAAACTTTAACAGTATTATCATAGAATCTTTTAGGTTGGAGAAGACCTTTATGGTCATTGAGACCAATCATATTCGCTAACTCTTTCACCCTTTAAGAGTTTGACATCATAAACTCACTGTTGTTAAAGTTATTTTTATTTTTATGCATTTTTGGAATGGGTATTTTATATTAAGAGGACATACCTAGTATTTATATTGCTGTAGTTCTTGGTTCTTACATGTCAACAGTAAAAGCTACTCATAATTTCAACTAAAGGACAGAAAATCATATGACAGAAATCACATGGCTAATGTGAGAAAATTATAAAGCTTTAGCAGTTGTCTCAGTGTCATTCACAGTTCTGTAGAGAAGTTGCTATAGCTCAATTAAAATTTATATGTATATACATGTATATTTATCTATATATGTGTATATTGGAATAGTAATCCCTGAAGTAAAGCAAATTTATTTATCATCCAGTGGAAGAATTGCATATCTGTGTGTAAAAAGGACCATTTCAGATGATGGCTATAAAAATGTACTCCTGGAGGATTATTCATCAAGAAGTTATTTTTTACACACTCAGAACATAAAATCTGCAAGCCTTAGATAAAATTGTCAGAATAATTAGGTTCTTTTTACCTCATCAGTGAATGAAATGCAGTGATTCCAAAGTAATATTTTTGGAGAAGGTACCAAAGGGGCTGAGGCTGATTCACAGTAGCTAATAAGATAACACACACCCCACCCAAGCAAGCAAAAGCTAATCATAAAAATAACTTTAATGGGTAATTTCTGTGCTTCAGAATACAGATGAATACCAGAAGGAGAGTGAAGACATGCTTTTTGACTTCAGACAGAATTAAAGTCCTGCTCTTGGTTGGTCAGTACTGTCACTGATTAGTAGGTGAAAATAAGGATTTAGATATGATAGACACAATTTTTGGCATCCATCTTGATTTCTGATGCTACTTTGATAAATCTCCTTGTTTACAATCTGATTCAATTGTAAGAGTTTTCAGGTATTAGTTATTCAGGGAATAATTGTAAAAAAGAGCCATGGGACCTAACAGCAATATTTTCGTGCCTAACTGTCAACAAGGGAAAAGAGAGAGGCTCATCAAACTGACAAATATGCATCCACTCTGAATCAAATGTTGGAAAAAGGTTTGGCATAAACGTTTTGTAGTCTTCTTGCAAGAGAAGCAGACATTTCAATTCAGAAAAACTAATCTTTTTATGTATATGGGCAATCTCACAGGTGGAAATGTTTCTCTGTGCAAAAAAAAAATCTCTATACATAAATATTAATTCTATGCAGTAATTATAAGAGGTAGCAATAGTGTTGTAAAACCCTCTCTTAACAGAAGCAACAGAGTCAGGCTAAATCCAACTCTACTGCCATAATATTGTGTGCAAAATATATGTGCTTTCATATAATCATAGATTAATTTAGGTTGGAAAAGACCTTTAAGATCACCACATCCAACCACTGATTGAACACTGCAAGTTCACCACTAAACTGTGCCACTCAGATCCATATCTACACACCTTTTAAATAATTCCAGAGATGATGACTCAACCAATTCCCTGGACAGATTGTTCCAGCTCTTTACAATATTTTGTTGAAGAATTTTCTCTCAATATCTAATCCAAACCACCTCTTACCAAACCTGACACCATTTAGTGTTGGTTTCTATTTGGGAGGAGAGGCCAATCCCTACCTCACTACATCTTCCTTACATACAGTAGTAGAGAGCTTTAAAGTCCACCCTGAACCTTCTGTTCTCCAGACTGAACATTCCCATCTCCCTAAGTCACTCCTCATAAGATTTGTGCTCCAGACCCTCCAGATCAGCTTTATTGCCTTTCTCTGAACATGTCCCAGCACCTTGATGTCTTTGTGGTAGTGAGGGGCCCAAAATTTATAGCCTCAGCTGGGTCTAATACACACATTGAACATGATTCCCAAGAGCAGAACTCGCTACTATTTTCAAATTCAGTTGTGGAACTACAGGGTAGCCAGCCTGAACTTCAGGCTCAAATCAGGCACCAAAAAGCCCATCAAAAGCTGCTTTTGAAAGGTTAATCTATAGCATAATATGGGGGAGAATGGATATCACTTTAGCAGCTCTTGGATTGAGAAATGGAAGTTCCTTTCACACGATCTCCCCATGTTCACAGCAGCAATACAGTTGAAATTTTTGTTGTGCTGTGTTTTGGCTCTGTGCAACTGCGTGACCTTTTCCTTGGCCAGGCAGTCCTGCTGTTCAGTCAACACATGAACCCTTTGCCTGTCCTGGGCTGGCAACATTTAATGGATTTTATTAAGCTCTGATTTCTGTCTTAAAGCAATTAGCACAACTTTGGTTGGAAAACCTCCATTTTCATTTCATTAAAAAACTCAAGAAACTGGGAGCTGAAAGGAAATAAAAAGATAAAAACATAAAGGGAATTTTGGGCTCTGTTGACTTTGCAGCAAATCTGAAGAAAGCCAAATTCTTCATTGAGCCCTAATAATGAGGCTTAGACTGGCTCCAATAGCAGTCTTTGTACCACCTATTGCAAAAGCTTCATTTATGTTCTATTTAAAAAGTCCACTGAAGCATAGAAAACGTGTCATTTGTGTAGAGAATGAGAGTTATGCAATTTTTGCTGGCATAAACAATGCAATAACTGCTTAGAAATAGCCTTTTGCACTCATGAATGGGGTCCATTATCTGTTCTGTCTCTCTTTTTTGCTCATTCTGAGTTGGGGCATAGTAATAAAAGAAAGGCATCCTCTTTGCCTCAGAACTCTGGTTTTCAAACAGCAAGTGGATAACAATATATGACAGCTCATTTTTGTCTTCTGATTAAGGAGCAGCCATGTTTTACAGACACTTACTGAGTTGCCAGCCAATTAAACATTTCAATTCATTTATATGTATTTAATTGGACTACCTTTGCAAATAGGGCTTTTCTGGAGTTATCAAACAGCTTAGACGCTGTAAGACAGTAGATAAGAATTACTGAACTATTATTATTGTTATTATTACTCTCATCACTACTATTAGTGGGGAAAGTCAGGGTAAATGAATAGTGGAGTGTTTGAGAGGTACCTTTCTGGCAGAGTGTGTGTCCTATTTAATCACTTGTCTGTAAATAAAGAGGTATTAAATCTGTCCTTAATAATTTTCTCAGTGTTTTTCCTGGTTGCATTTTTGGGAAGAAGAATTTACACAAAGGCTACTGGCAGGGCTGCTAAGGGCCCAGCAGACGACATAATATATTTTCAGAATCTTGATTTTCATAAAGCTTTTTGTAACATACCACATGACATGTTCCTGCTTAAGCTCTGGGATGATGCAAGGATTCAGGGCAGGACATGAGCAGAGATACAGAACAGGTTGAAAAATAGCAAAGCAGTGACTATAGATAGCTCCTGTGAAAGAAACTATGTCGAACCAGAAAACGTGGTTTTTTTGGGTCCACATGGGCTAGTGCTGCATGTTATGTGCTTTAATTTAGAAAGACGATCTAGAAACACAAAGAACAGATGCAGTACAGTAGCATTTTTTGAGGACAAAAATATGAAAGATGATGACATCTTTCCACTGTATGATGGAGGACATACAGACAGCTAAACTTAAAAGGGAGTTAGATTTGATTTGTAAATAGGTTGTCACAGAGGAACTAAATGTAATATTGACAAATACAAAGTAATAAAACTTTAGTGCTGCAAACCCCACTAAATTCTAATGTAGAACTAATGGGATTAAACTCAAAGGAAATTTGAAAAAAGGAAACCAAACCAACAAACCAAACAAGCAAAAAAAGTCCCCAACACTTTTCAGGATAAACAGGAATATTTCATGTTACCCATTCTAAGAGCATATATTTAGGTTGTTTTTTTTTTTTTTTTCAGTAATAACAATACTAATACTTGGCACATCTAAGTGGATTTCCTCAAATAGGTTAACCTATTGATTTGACAGATATTGGTCATTACAGGAATTCAGTCAGCAAGGTATGCAGTGATAGCAGTGGCAACTATGGCAAGACCTGTGGCAAAACACCTGAAGGAGATAAGGAGGGGGTTCTGGAGTGACTGGAGTCACAGAATCCCCAAAAAAGTGCAGAGACACCTGTCAGGACCTGGCAGCTCTCCCCAGCAACCACAGGCAAACTGTGTGAAGAAGGACGCTTTGTGCAACAGTGTGTGTAGCAGAGCACAGCCACCCCTCCAGGCAACAAAGGTTTCCACACAGCCAAAAACCACTGCTAGAAGGTGGCATATTTTGTGACACAAAATATGGATGGAGTAGTCTATAAGCATCTGCCTGATGTTTCACAATCACTAGCCCTTGTGGAAGGCTCAGCAGATGTTGGCTGCAAACTCCATACAGCAGAGAAGAGGCAGCATAGGAGGTCCCTTCAGAGTGTGGGAGAGAACTCCCTGACACAGGTGGTAAGTGAGCCTACCAGGGGTGATACCCTACTAGACCTGCTGTTTACAGATAGAGAAGGGTGGCTGGTGGGTGATAGGGTGGTCAGAGGCCATTGAGGTCACTGTGACCTTGAAATGATTGGTGAAGTAAGGAAGTGGGTCAACAAAACCTCTAGTTTGGACTTCTGGAGGGTGGATTTTGGTCAGTTCATTTGGCCAGGACATTGATGCAGGGAGTCCCCTGGGAAAGTGTTCTTAAGGGGTTGAGGAATGCTAGACATACTTTAAGAATTAAATCTTTAAGCCACAAGAGCAGACCATCCCTGTGTACCAGAAGACAAGCTGGTAGGGAACAAGCTGGCCTGGTTAAACAGGGAGCTTTTGCTTAAATTCAGGGAAAAAAGAGGGAGTTTATGACCTTTGGAAGAAAAAGCAGTCAACTCAGAAAGGATACAAGGATGTCATTGAGTCATAGAAAAAATTAGAAAGGTGAAAGCTCAGATAGAGCTTATCCTGGACATAGCTGTGAAAGATATTAAAAAGTGTTTTTATAGGTACATTAACAACTAAAGGAGGGCCAAGGAAAATCTCCATCCTTTATTGGATATGGCGAAGGGGGGAAACCAAGGATGAGGAAAAGACTGAGGTACCTAATGCCTTCTTTACCTCAGTCTTTAACAGAAAGAGAAGATAACTTCAGGGCAACCAGTCCTGTGAGCTGGTAGACAAAGATGGGCAGCAGAATAAGTCTCCTGCAATCCAGGAGGAAGTAGGCAGTGATCTGCTCTGTATTTACACATACAGGTCTATGGGGCACAGATGGGATTCACCCAAAAGTACTAAAGTAGCTAATAGAAGAGCCTGACAAACCACTCCACCGTTTATCATCAGTCCTAGTAAACTGGGAAAGTCACAGATAACTGCAGGTTGGCCAGTGTGACACCCATCTGTGACACCAGAAGGGTTGGAAAGGGGATTTGGGGAACTACAGGCCTGTCAGCCTGACCTTGTTGTTGAGGAAGGTTATGAAACAGATTGAATGCACACAGCACATAGAGGACAACCAGGTATCAGGTCCATCCAGCATGGGTTTAGGAAAGGCAAGTCCTACTTGACCAACCTGATCTCTTTTTATGACCAAGTGACCTGCCTAGCAGATGAGGGAAGGTTGTGGATGTAGTCTAGTTGGACTTCAGTAAAGCACTCTCTCCCAAAGCATTCTCCTTAAGGTGCTGGCAGTCCAGGGGTTGGACAGGTGCACTCTTCTCTGGGTAAAGAACTGGCTGAATGGCTGTACCCAGAGAATGGTAGTGAATGGTGCTGCATCCAGTTGGCAGCTGGTCACTAGTGGTGTTCCCCAGGGCTCAGTGCTGGGCCCAGTCCTGTTTAACATTTTTATTGAAGACCAGGAGGATGAGGGAGTTGATGGAGTCACCATTCCTAGGAGCATTCCCAAATTGACTGGCATTAGTGCTGTGGTTGACATGATGGTGTTTGGTCCAAGGTTGGATTCGTTGATTTTGGAGGTCTTCTCCAATCTTATTGGGTCTCTGATTCATGCATCAAAAGGTTACCTATTTCTGAAAGAAGTAAGAAGGTGCTATAGGCCCAACATTTTCAGTGGAGGTCATTATTTTGGGATCCCATGGATAAATCACCACCTTTGTAACTGTTTCTCTTTTGTTGTTTTCTATTTGAAAATCACATTTGGGGTAAATACCACCTCTTCACAGATCACTGACAGGATCAATAGTAAACAATTTCATTGTGCTCTTTCTTTTTTCTCTTCATTAAATAATCTATTTTCCTTTCATTTAAGGAGACAAAAAGCTGAGCAAAGTATGAGAGCAATTTTCTGTAGAAAACCTTGCCACTGATAATGCTGTGTGACATTAAATAACTCCTCATGACATCACATGACACAAATTTGCTCCTTTGGAATCAACAAAACTTTCAGATTTATATTTCAAATAAATGGCATTGACAGAGGGGACAGGAAGCATTTGCAATGTCTAATATTAAACCTCTCAATTCAGTTTCTAAGTTTTTACTTAGTCAATAGAGAGATGCAGTCTCTTTTTATTTTGTGTGAATATCACAACCTGCATTCTTGATTTAGGGATCTACAACAGATGATTCAAGTTTAACACTGTCAGTGTACAATACAGGGCATCTGACAGCAGAAATTTCAGTATTTTTGTATGATTTGTCTTTTCTGCTGGATTTCTGAAGTATTCCTGGGGGTTCAGGAACAAAAGAAATCTCAAGCCTATTCTCAATACTCTTTGAAAAAATTCTGAGCTTTTAATTTTTTTTTACTTCCTGAAGGGAACAGCTTTGCTGTCTTAGGAAGTCTGACAGCAAAATATGTCAGAAACGGGAATATACTGTTCTAATCTGGACTGGAGTAACATATTTTCAGATTCTGTTAGATGCCTCTGTTAGATGGATATTAAGTAGTAGTAATGAGTTTATGCTGTTTTTTTTGTTTGTTTTTTTTTTTTTTAAATGTGCTGCCTTCTGTCATACTTAAGTTTTAAATAAAGGCATTTGTGCTTTGCAATGCCTGGCACCTCCCTGAAAAACTGTTGTCTGCAGATCCACAGAGACCAGCCTAAACGGAGGAATGCAGATTACAGTAAACCTAGGAACAATGGGCTTCAAAGGACAACTGACTAAACACTGCTTTTCAACAGAAGTGATGCTATGACCTGGACCCTCCCAAAAGGAAATATAAAGAGGTGTAGAACCCAAATGTAATGGTGCTGAGGAAGTCAAGAAAGTGTCAGCATATTATTAGCTTGTGATCTGTGACAATGTAATTGTCATTGATGACTCATTCCAAAGGGAAAGATGTGGTCCCCAGGCAGAGTGATAATGGCAAGCTTGGCCCTAGGCCTTTTAACCTCTGAACTAGCTCTCCCATCTAATACAAACTAAGTCAAAAACATCAACAACTCAGGAAATGAAAAATTGGAAGGATTTTGTGAATTAGAGTCTATTTTTTTTAAGCTGAAGCATGTACACACACACATGCACACACACTCCTTCAGGAAGATTTAGGGAATAGGACCAGCAGAAACCCCTGAACTTTGAGTCTGCCTCTTTGTAACTCTTTTAGTATTTTACTTTTCACTCAAATCAGAGATTAATGTAACTAACTGAAAATGACACAGGGAGAAACAGAAGAAATACAGTCCACATTTCCTGTGGTTACGTCTACATCAGCAATTATTTTGGCTCAGTTAAGCTTTCTGTACAGTGGAAACATGTGGTATCGAGCTATCAGCATTCATATTGTATTAGTTTCAAGAGATTTTCTTCAGAGTGGCTCCAGTTTATTCCCCATGAACTGAAGAGTATGATAGGTAGGTGTATCTCCTGGTTTAATTTTATCATTCATGTTCTGTAAGATTGCTCATATATGGGATCCAAGCTTCATTCTGAATACATCAGTGTTCCACTTCAGCAATTAACCCGTAACTCAAATCAGAATGTCAATGGCTATCTGTGATTCTTAAAGAATATCCCTCATTACAGGCCTTAGGAGCAGTGAAAAATGATATGACTCTTCAGGTTCAAAGTTTTCCCATTTTATTTTGACCTTCAAAATTATAATTGATTCCATGCTTTGTTTTGTCTTTCTCATAGGAGACATAAAAGGGAAGATCCCTTGAAACCAGAATGTTTCAAGATTCAGACACAAGCTTGTATTTGTATTTTCACTTGTTTTGGTTTTTTGTTGTTTGTTTGTTTTTGGGTTTTTGTTTGTTTGTTTTAAACTTTTCATCTCAGGGCAAATATTATTTCTTGTTTTCACAATCAATTGTTTCTTGTTTTCAGTACCTCTCAGTGTGGAGAGAAGTTTTTCCTATGCAGCTGTGATTAGGAGTTCACTTGCCATTATATTGTGGCACATTGGTATTGCAACCCTGTGCTGGGTAAGTTCCTCTCCCCAGGCTAGTATGTAATTTACATACAGAGGAGACAGCAGACTAAGATTCAGTTGCCTGAACACAGGTGACTTTTAGCTACCTGGATGCTGCCTCTGAATGATGTTGGCCTCCCACATATAGGAGGTCCCTTATCATCTTCAGCCGCTTAATGTGTTGCACACCCTACGGCACCTATACTGGCATTAGATCACAAATAATGATGTCCATATAGGCAGCTAAAAGCTGTCTTAGTACTAAAGAGATGTCATGCGTAAATCAAAAAACTCCTTCAAACATATCCATAGATTTTTAAGTCCTGCTCGAGCTTCTTGGCATATTACCGATACCTCTCTTGAGAAAATTATCTGGTGGGAGTGGTAGGGGTTGTTAGAGAATCTGAGGAGATGCAATAGATGTTTGTCATGCACTGAACGCTGAGATACATGTTATTCTCTTTCCTTTATGGAAATTAGCCAGAGAGATTTTGTTGTTATCTTTTTTGGATAAGCAATTGGGGGGGGGAAAGAGGAAATATAAAAGGGAAGGAGAGAGAGAAAGAGAAAGAGAGAAAGAAAGAGAGAAAGAGAGAGAGAAAGAGAGAGAAAGAGAGAGAAAGAGAGAGAAAGAAAGAAAAGGAAAGAAGGAAAGAGAGGGAAAGAGATGGAAGGAGACGGAAAGAGAAAGAAAGGTAGGTACGCTTTTGTCTACATAAAAAAGTTTCCTGTAGCTACAGGATAAGTTACAGATTTCTCAACAGACATTCAAGAGACAAAAATTAAATTAATATTCATTCCTTACGTATCACTTTGACTTACCTTCCATTTCCAGAAAGTATTAAAAATAGAGATTTGCATTAAGACTTGAAATATTTACCAAGTAAATTTTATTGCCTTAAACACAGTAATTAAATTAATGTCTGGCTATTTTTTTTTCCCACAAGTTTTTAACTGTTTCATTATTTCCTTCATTGAAAAGAAAAAATTCAAGCACACAGAAAAAAACAAAACATCAACACAGGATACGTCTATTAAGATCACTGAAGTTTTTACAGACGAACCCACTCAGGAAAATACTTACGCTGATATGGATGATAACACTGTTAACAGTAGCCACCATACAGCATTTGTTTTATCCATTTTCCTGACAGTGCACTGGGGGGGGGGGGCAGGGGGGCCACAGGGGGGGCAGGATCTGTACAGCTGGGGATAGTTGTTTTGATATGTGTAGGAAGCCACACAGATCATGACTTCGATATGTTATGGGTACTAAAGACTCCATTTGAGGGAATTACATTTATTGCCAAATTAATTAAAATTTTAAATTTAATTTAAAATTTTTAAAAAACAAAAAAACTGGAAAACAACTCCTCCCCCTCATTGTGGAAAAATGGGTAAACAAAAGTTTAGGCAACACACCTGTCTTTCCCCATTCACAAACTTAGCTTCACTCCTGGTACTTTGCATCCCTTCTTCCTGCTATCCACTCTCTTTGTTATCACCCAGGCTATTCTCAGTCCCTTTGTTGAGGTGATGAGTGGTGCAGGATCTTGGGATCAGGATACAAGAGTTTCTACCTGCCATGCTTTGCTCTCATTCCTTTGCCTTCTGCGGCCCCTCCTTTCTTCCCTGTTTCCTGTACATTATTGTGAGTCCTCCATGGGCTGCAATCCTTCTGGAGAATTATCTGCTCTGGTGTGCATTACCCATGGGTCACAGGCTCTGTCTGAGTCTTACCCGCACTGTCACGGAGCACCACCCACTGCTTTGGCTTTTTGGTTCCCTTTTTTATTCTCAGGATTTTGCCCTTTCTTAACTTTCTGCCACCAGCTTTGCTGACAGGCTCAACTATGGCCAGTGGTGGGTCTGTCACAGAGCTGGTTGGAACCATCTGAAACTGGATGCATCTATCAGAAGGCAGCTGCTGGCCTTGTTTCATAAAGGCTACTCCTGCAGTGCTCTTCCCATTGCCATTTATACCAAATACAGGATACTGCTAGCTTACAATGGCTTTTGAGACCAAGCATCCCACACCAAGAGGGAAAATATTTCATTAAGAAGCTGTTCACTAAAATAGTGATGAAAGAAGTTAGCAAATTAATATAGAATGAAGATCTAAAAGGGGGGGATGCATTAAATGGAGGCAAACATCAGTGCAGGACTTACAAAGGTTAAAGCTAATGTTTCCAGAACCTTTGAAGAACAGCAATGCCTGTTGAACGTGCCATCTGGAGTTCAGCCAATGTCAAGTGGGTTCATTATAACAGCATGGTGGATCAAAGCACTGAGAGCTTACCCGCTCACACCGAACAAATCACGAGTGAACACGCTGTCATACAGGTACACTGACATCGGAGGGACGGAACAACCCTTCTGATTACTGGGTCATGAACTACTCTTGCAAAGTTGCCAAGAAAGAACATTTTGGATGAATTTTTAAGACATAATCTATTTTTTCTCCTGAAATCACAGACAGTCTGGCTTGATGCTCTTCTGCAATTAAAAAGATTGCTTGTATTCTTTCAATGTTTCACCTCTTTCCAAACCAGCCTCAGTCATTCACAAAGCAGTGGCTTGCTCTTACCAAAGTTAAATAAGAAAAATTTATGAACTTCCATTGCATCAGAAATATACAATTTGCTTTCTGACAGCTAGAATGCATCTTTCTGTACTGAAAGTTATTTGTAAGATTTTTTACAGGCATGCTGCCAATCTCATATACATCTGTTTCAGTTTTAAAACATTCTTTAGCGTCTCTAAAAGATTTTTTTTCCCCCTCCAAAAAAGGAGTGTAGAAATCCAGGCAGACTACTTGATTGGTTCAATCTACCAATTCTGCTTTAAAGTTTGACCTACACCATATTTTCCTCTGTAGTTCCCAGCTAGGTTTCTCGAAAGTTACATACCCGAAAAGAAAGAACTTCCACTGCTCAGATTTTAGCTTGTCTTTATATGAAATAATAGTCACTTAAAGAAAATTATATTCTGCATTTGAACACAGGACCCTTTGTGAGGATCCTCCCTTTCCCTTAGAACATGGCAGGTACAACTAAGCATCAAAGGTGGCATTGCTTCCTGCTAGAAACAATCGAAACTTGGCAATCTAAGTGACAGCTCGGGGTTAAACTGTCACAGTGTCCCTTTTGGAGCTACCCCTCCACCCACTCGGGCTAGCTCAACACCGTTGACCTGCAGCGGGACACCCCTCCGAATCCTGGGAATCAGAGGAGCGGCTTGATGGAAAAGATCGCAGTGACAATGGAGGAGGCAGGAGTCAGGCTCTCGTGAAGGGCGAAGTCCAGGGTCTATTGAGTCCCCACAGGGACCTCTGACCTCAGGGGTGCAGGTCCAGGAGAGACCCCAAAACAGGGATGAGAGCAACTCAAATTTGGGGAAGGAACCAGTGGAGGGGACAGATCACAAACCAATGGGAAACAAGGGGGGGAGTGTGAAGGGATCAGAGGGACATTGGGGAGAACCAATGAGGTTCAGGGAGGGACTTCCTCTGTCTCTGTTCTATCACTCAACGACCCTCCCTGAACCTTCTAGAAGCTGAGAAGACTAGCTGAGTGACAGACAGAGCCCAGAGGGGAGGAACAGGAAACATTCAAGAACAAGAGGCAGGTACAAGTGTGGATTGACAACTGGGATAGGAGGGTAAAGCGTGGGCTAAACTAATAACAAAACAGAGGGGAGAGGAGAAGAAACCATTAACATAACACGATGGGGAGTAAAATTAATGATACAATACAACATTAAACAAGAAATCCTACTGATGGGAAAAACAACATTTAAGCCTTATCCTTCTCCAAGTTCCTTGGGAAAACATATGCACATTTTAGAAGTGTTGTAGAAGCTGAAACATTTAATTTGGGGCATAGAGAGCCACCTGTATTTCTTGGCTCAGCTCCAAAAGATTAGTACCCTAATTTCATTCTTGGCTGAATGGGAAAGATTAATCCAGGTGAAAGTTGAACTGGAATGCAACATTTTAGCTCTCGAAGTTTATGTTGCAATTGTCTAAACACCAGTTGCTTGTGATCAGTACATTTTTAGCTAACAGAGGCAGCTGATGGTAGTAGTCAAAATTACTAAAAAAAAAAGTGCCTATTAAGGCACTTTTAGGGTGAAATTAATTTCATCCTGAATTCAATGTCTCCAGATCAGTGACATTACTCAGGCCTTAAAAATTTGAGCCCATTTGTAATAAAAAGGGTCTTCCAAGGTATTTTCAGTTTAGTTTTCTATGTTTTGGTGGGATTAATTGCACCTGATGTATATCCGAACAAATTAGAGGTTGATACCTATTAACCTAAGCTACAGTTATATTAGGCTAAGATGAACATCTTCAATCAGAAAAGGAAAATAAAATTCTTTTAGGATCATGGGTTGTTTGACTGAATGCAATAAGGAAATATTTTCCTTCTTCCCTTGTGGTTTTTTTGTATTATCTCTTCTTCTGTATCCTAATGAACCAGTCTCTTAAAATCAGACAGTAAAAACACAACAGATTTGATTTAGTCATTACTATAATTGTCTCACTGGTCAGTCTTTGCCTTTGTCAAAGTTGCATTTAGTTTAAAAAATAGGAAAAAAACTCCAAGAAAACCCCTAAAGACTAGCCAGAGATCACAGTAAAAGAAGAAAAAAATATAGATTTAACCAATAAAAGGTAGTCTAGTTCCTAAACATTTAAAAAATCCCCACAAATTAAAAATAAAACAAATAAAAAAAATCTCTAATTTCTCTGTACTTGTAATTCTGTGAAGTGTACTGTCACTTCAGAGATGTGCCCAAATATTTTTATTTCCCAAAAACAAAATAGCACAGTATCCGCATAATGCTTTTCCTGTAAGGCAACCCCATCAAGGAGCTCCCATGGGAATCCATTTCCCATAATTTCCTGTAAGGTGATTTCCTATCTGTGTCATACACTTGGGGTGGGCACCCTGCTGCCCTGTTTTGCAGACTCAGGTCTTTCTTTTCCATATCACTCTGTACCCTGTATATACTTGTTATTCCTCCCTGTACCTTTATATCTGTTTGTTAATGAAAATTAAAAAAAACGTATGGAAAGAGGTCAGCAAATAACATCTATATAATTTTGTACTTTTTCTGTTTTCAGTAAAGGAAAAAAAAATCACTTGTAGCTTAAATGCTTGTGTGAATGCTGTTCATTAGTTAAAAAAAGAAAAAAAAGTCAATATTCTGTGAAAAGGTCATGGAAGAGGGCTGCAATATCTGGAAAAGCCAATGAGGGAAGAAAAATTTTGTAATATATCATAATTCTAGGGCCAGATCAAAATTTGATTCTACTGATTTTAGTTAACGTCATAGAGAAGCATGTAAATCTTAGTAGGACTGGAAGTCATGTTTTGTTACAGGTTAGTTAGAGCTAACTCATAAAATAACAATTAGTATTATCTTACAGATACAACTCATAATAAGTACATTTGAGTTTAGATTTCATATATAACTAAAAATAAAATTTAATTTTACCATCAGGTTATATTACACAATTTTTAAATTATTATTTGTTGTAAAGCACCATATAAATATTTAACCAGAAAGGACTAGCAGGTATTTTAGACATTTTTTCTGAAACCATGTCATGAAATTGGACTTTCATGACATAGACAAGACTATTGCAAAACTATAAAACTAGCAAATATAAAAACTGTATTATGTCTTGATAATAACTCATCAATGCTTGTAACACATCCAGGGAATAATGGAAATATCCACAACTAGCAATGAAAAATGATGGCAGAATAAAACTGATGATAAGGTAAATATAATGTTTAGAAAGGACACTAAAAATATATGTTTGAAAGGGCATTTTTCTTTGAGTTAATATGTCTTGTGCCCAGTCCAGTTTATACTGATTGGAGAAAGGTAACAGTGTCAAAAGGTGAACTATACCTACTATGAGAAGCTATGTATATTTTTATGCTTTATGTGTAATTTGTTTACCATCTTATATGGGATGGGCTGTATTCCAATAAAATTAAGCCATTATTCACTGAGTTTAAGTTATGCTACTGGGTGTAATTATTCTCAGATTTTGCAGTTTTATCACTTATTGTGCCTACTAAGTCAGTTCTGGCAATATATGGCTAATGCACTACAGTTAATCAACTAGCCAATGTTGCTTAAATGAGACTTCTCCCATTAATTTCAAGATTATTATAGTGTTTTATGTTGGCCATTGACATCAAGCCTTATATGAGCAATGCCCAAATCACTATTCTTTTCATGAATTTTCCCTAGGCAGACGTTCCGTCATTAAAGGTGCTTGGGACAATGATGCTTGTCTATGAATTATAACTGTTTGTGCTTTCCCTTAAACCTATCATGCAACACATGCCTATATTTAATAACTGACTGCACAAAGAGTAAGAATCTGTTGTTAACATATTTGTCTGAAATAAAATGATGAAAATATTCAAGATATATGATTTAAAAGACAATTTACCTTTACAAGAGCTTGTATGAAAAAAATAAAAAGAAAAAAAACAATAAACTTGAAAAGGGGGAATGAAGATATTTGTGAGTTACGTGTGTGTAAAAAAGGGGCTTTGTTATAGTATGGAAATAGAGATCCATTCTTTTGGTTTCACCTCCAGATTTTTCTTATTTTTCACACAGATGAAATGGCAGTTTTTTAGATTTGGAAACTTGCCATTTCATATATATTAAAAAAAAAAAAAAAAAGAAAAAAATGTTCTTTGCTGTGAAGTAGAAAAAATTCATAATAAATCAAATTCACAAGTACTTGCTAAGCAAAAACTAGTAGTTTTTCACAGCAAAAAGGGCTGAATTGATTTTGTGGTATCAAAACAAGCTATCTACACTTCCATACCTCAGCAAAGAAATCAACTAAAATTACATTTCTATTGCTACAAGCTTGTAGTTTCCATTTTTCATGTATGTTCCCTGGCTTAAGTTATAAGACGGTAGTTGTTGAAGGAGTACTTCTGTGTACAAAAAGTGTTCACAGAGGCAGGAATGATAAGTAGCTAATTTGGTTTTCATAAATTTACACATAGGGGTCCTACTTTTGCATATTTTTTCAGCTTTATTTAGTTTATCAACCAAAACTGTCTGAAACAACTTTTATAATCCATATAGCTACATATTTCACTAATAGTAGTACTTTTTCTGTGAATCATCTTCACACCAGCAATCTGACCATGAACAACTGAAATAAGCAGGAAATGTGATATTGAATTCTGTGAAAATATAACAGGACACTGAAGCTGCCTTCCTGTTGCTGAAGATTTTTTTGCCACTACTCCTTTTCTAGTCACTTTTCTGTAAAGATACATTTATATGACACAGTACAGTGCCATGTAGGAAGAACCATATTGATGCAGAATAATTGATGAATAGCACTGGAATTGTGCCATATCTCATATCAGTATCACTTCTGGAACCTCTGCTACTTTGCTGCACTGCAGAGCATCAGGCAGACATGCAATCTGTGAGCCAATCCTCTCTGCCTATCAAACATTTTCCTAGTGTTCAGAGTCCTATTGAATAGTCATGCTTTGTTTTATTAGTCCCAAAACATATTATCACACTGTTCTGTTAATTCTCAGCAGTCATTGCTGTTGCTTCAGCTCCAACACTGTCGCATTAACTACTTACGTGATTTTTATTTGTGGCTTAAATATTTTTCCAGATAATGAGTTGAACTGATGAACCAGGCTGCAAGTATTAATTTATTCCTCAAAGCAATTCCTGTAATGTGTAGTTTGGAAACTACTTTTTTTTTAGGAAAAACAAAATATGTAAACCAATAACCATAGTTTCCCAATTTTTTATTTGCTCAGTTTTCTGTACTCAGGACAATAGTTTTATATAAACTAGTGTGAAATAAATTTTCAAACTTAGAAATTCTTAAGCTTGTAATGCTTAGTACCAGACACAAAGATACAAATCCGCCTTTCTCTTTCTTTTTAACACAGGGGCTTAGGACTAAATCCAGCAAGGTTTGGGGGGGTCCAGACTGATCCTTTGTCTTTCAGAAGGATGAGGCAGCAGCATTAACTTGTCTGACTGGTTTTATTCTGCCTTCTGAAGACTGCTGAAGTCTGGAATAATGAAAATGTAAGCTGCATGTAACTGAACTCCTAAACTGTCCCTGATTTAGAAACCTGCAAATCATGTTTATATGTCAATGTATTCAGATGGCAGTAAACTTCTTCTATGCATTCTAGAGACAAGTAGGAACTGCCATTGATTATGAAAGGATATGTGTATCTTTCCTTCTTATCTAAACTTTTATCTGAATTGCCTAAAGTTAGTTACCTTCCAAATTTGAGTATGAGGAAAAAACATTCCAGTGTCTTCATTTAATATGGAAAGTCAGCAGAAATTTCATACAGTGAAATTTCACTGAAAGGAAGTGGCAAGTCCTGCACCCAGGGAGGTTTGACCCCACAATTTGGGGTGCATGCTGGTGGGAAGGAGATGAAGCAAAGGTTCTGTTCATTGACACCAATGACAGAACCAGTGGCATAAATTATAACACAGAATGTTCCATCAAGAAACATGAGATCGACTGATCACTGGCACAAATTGCTGAGGGAGATAGTGGAGTCTCTGTCTCTACACATAAACTCTCTGGATGCAGTCCTGAATAGACTGCTGAAGGTGGCCCTGTTGGAGCAGGAGGGCCAGACCAGACGACCTTGAGAAGTCTTTTCCAACACAAACATTCTGTGGTTCTGTGCATATTAAAATATCAATTAGTTCTTCTAAATTCTTACTAAGCTGGCTATCTAGGCCTGCAGACACCTAAAGCTCCTTCCTGTTCATGTTTGTATAAATGCCTTCAGTCTCAACAGTCCTAGTTAGAGCCTTAACACTGGCAGGATTTCAAACCTGAATTTTCTCTGAATTGGAATGGGCCAGAGCCAATGGAAGTAAGACATCTTATATGTACTATGTAGGTCAGTCGTTATAGAATTATAGAATCGTTTAGGTTACAAAACAACTTTAAGATCATGGAGTGCAAGGGTTAACCTGTCATTGCCAAATCTACCACTCGCAAGTCTACCATTAAAACACTAAACCGTGCGCCTAAGTTTAAATACTTCCAGGGATGGTGACAGAAGCTCTCCCCAGGAAGCCTACTCCAAGGCTTGACAACCCTTTTGGTGAAGAAATTTATCCTAATATCCTACCCCTCCACAATTTCCTTTCAGGTAGTTTTAGAGACTGACAATATTTTCCAGGTTAAACAGCCCCAGCTCCCTCAGCTGCTCCTTGTAAGACTTGTGCTCTTAGAACCTTCACCATCTTGTTGCCCTTCTCTGGACATGCTCGAGCACCTCCGTGTCCCTGTAATGAGGGGCCCAGAACTTAACACACAATTTGAGGTGTGGCCTCACCAGTGCCGAGTACAGGGTGACAATCCCTACCCTGCTCCTGCTGGTCACACCATTGCTGATACAGCAAGGATGCCCTTGGCCTTCTTGGCCACCTGGGCAGACTCAGGTTCAGCTGTTGACCAACACCTCCAGGTCCTTTCCACCTGGCCTCTTTCCATCCACTCTGCCCCCAGCCCATAACATTACAGGGGGTTGTTGTGACCCAGCACCTGGCCTCGTTGAGCTTTACCCAATTGGCCTCAGCCCATTGATCCAGCCTGTCCAGATCCCTCTGCAGAGCCTTCCTGCCCTCCAGCAGATCAACACTCCTGCACAACCTGTTGTCACCTGCAAACTGACTTAGGGTATGTTTGATCCCAAATAATCGCTAAAGGTATTAACTAGAACGCACATTAAGCTGTTGAACAGAACATGTAACTTGAAGGTTGCAGTTCTACTCTCATATCTACTCTCTTTTTATGATGTTTAAGCTCTACCATAAGTCCCCAGCTTTCCTGAAATTGTACGTGGAGGCACTGTCCACACATCTATGTTCAAATCCATGTCCATATATGAAACCAACTGTGAATCTAATGTCAGAAAAGCAGAACATTCAGTATCTTTTCTGGATTTTGGATTTTTTTTTAAAAAAAACAATTAATTTTAGGGTTTCTGACTCCACAATAGCTTAATATTAGTTCAAGAATTTTGTGTGTTTGATATTGAAGTCATAAAGCCACTCCCCACACTCTAAAGATTACACTGACGTAATGTGCACATATCTACCAGTTCATGCATCGCCATTCATCAAAGCCCTGAAAGAGAAAACCATGTTGTTTATATATTATTTTAATTAAAGCAAAAGTGGGACAGGGAGAATATAATTTACCAATCCCTCTGTCCCTACCCAAAAAACAACCAAAAAATACCCCAAACCAAAACCAAAAGACACCAATATGCTTTGCTGCTTAATATTTTTTGTATGTCTCTTAGACCAGCTTCCCTCCTTTAATATTGGAGCTGATGTCTGTCAAATAAATTAATAGACATGGCAAAATATGTGCAAGATAAGTCACTCAGTTTCAGATAATAAGCTTATGTACCATAGATCTGGCATTTTTTCATCTTTTAGGTATATTCTTTTAGATTCTTTTAGGTTGGATAACTCAGGAACAATCTGTCTTTAATAACAATATTCCCCATAGTATACTTAAGTAATGTTAAAGGCACAGCACAAACTGACAAAAGCAAGGCAATTTAAAGTTATGATGGATGCTGCCTTTCACTTAGCCTATTGTGCACAGTTACAGGTATTGCAGAACAAATCATTCAGTGACCTGAGAGCCTCTCTGTAATGACTAAGTATAATGGAACTAGTCAAGCCTGGAGTATTATCCTTCACACTGATTTTTCCCTTGCTTTTGTCAGTGTCTGTGATAATTTGGCTTTTAGCCCGTTAATTTCCTCCATTTATGAAACACTCCCTATGGAAGTAGTTGCCTGCTATGGGGATATGCAGTATGAGACTTCTTAAAATATGTACTGCTTAATTATATATCAAGGTACTAGTAGAGCAGCAATTATTATTTTATATTTCAACGACTGTTACACTCTACACCATTTTCTACTCTTTCTCTCCTGGATAACCACATTGTAGAGAAATCAGAAATGAGATTTTCCATATGTTTGAAGTTACCCAGTTAGTAATCCTACAGTACCACTTGTCATAATCAATAATGTTAACCAGAATGTAAGTCAATTTCATGAAATAAACGTCCAGTTACATTGATGAGATTGACTGTTGACACTGATTGGCAGACAAGTGAGTCTTTCTGGCAGAATAGAAATGTAATAGTTATTGAAAAATATGAGCAATAAAAAGCCACTGTCCTTCTTTAAAATCTAATAAATTCAAAGAAATCTATGTCTAAAATTGTTCTATCTTGTTTAGGTACCAAGGGGCTTTGAATGGAAACAAAATAGAAAAAGCATTTCGCTTACTTATAAGAGAAAAAAAATGGACAAAAAAACCCCATGACTTTTTCTCCTCTAATATATACACTTTTTCCTCTCCATCTGCTATGACACCAGTTGCATTTGGTGCATATTGTATATGGAGTGTACATGAATATTAAGAAGGAACAGGTAAGAGAATGTATTAAGTGTTGTCAGTTAGTTATGGTAGGAGACAATCAGTTAACAGATTTGCAGAGACAGGCCGATCTTCTCAGGAGAATCAACGAGTTTAAGAGGAGCTGGGATG
Organism: Pseudopodoces humilis; assembly: GCF_049639895.1. Classification (NCBI taxonomy): domain Eukaryota; kingdom Metazoa; phylum Chordata; class Aves; order Passeriformes; family Paridae; genus Pseudopodoces; species Pseudopodoces humilis. The sequence continues at coordinate 57,355,142 of NC_142201.1, read as the reverse complement.
ACACATGGTTGCTGTTAGTCTCAGCAGGAGCGACAGCGGAGGGGGAGGAGGGCTGGCTGTGCGTGCAGCAGGTAGAGCTCAGGGCATCACGCCCGTCGTTTTCCTGCGCAAGACGCTTGTAGCCAGGCTAAGAGAAAAAAAAAAAAAAAGAGAGTCCATTGCATAGAGTAGCTTTGTTGTTTAATTACAGCTGAATGGCTATGAAGCACCATGAAAATGTTAAATGAAAATAAGTGGGGGAAACACTAAGAGCTGTTTGCTTGCAGTGATCTAAAAGAAAAGATCCTTTGCCAGACCTCATAATTAACAACCCTTTTTCTCTGTGTAAGGCCCTTGCACCTCTTCTTTCCCTGGCTACGTGCCCTAACTGAAACCAGACCTACTTAATTTGTATGAGGTAATTGAAATTATTTGTTTATTGGGTATTTTATAGCTTTATAGCTTTATAGCTTTATAGCCTGCCCTACCTAATTATTCTGTTCATTTTCTTGATCTGTGTAAAATAGAAGCACTTTCATGTGTGGATGCTTTCCTGTTGTCCTTACTTTGTAAAAAATAGCCCAGAAGTTTTCACATCTTCATGATCATCCAGTCCTTCTTCACCCCTTGAAGAGAAAAAACAAAATGAGAAAATCTGAACACTTCCACAGTATTGGTAGGACAATGTAGTTCTTTTTCCTGATCACTGTTTAGCAACTTCAATAAAGTCTGAGAGCTTTTAGCAACCATCTTTCACTGTCAGAAACAGTACAACTCTCCAGAACAAGATTTTAAAATCCAGTTTCTCTCATTTAAATTTCCCTGCCCCAGGGATTGTTGTTCCAGTTGTGATAACTTCTTTAATATGTGGATGGAGTCTTGCAGCTTCATTCCCTGCAATGCAGATACCAATTCAGATTCTGCTGCTGGTTCCATTAACTCAGATATACTTCCATCTTTTTTCTAAGGGTCTTAAGTTAGAACAGTCAAAAACTATTGCTAACGGAGAGGAACAGAAACTCTTGAAGGTATTGCAACATTTAGATGCCATGAATCGTGTTGCTGGGAAAAATTGCTCAGTTCAAATAGTTCAAGCTAAATTTAGATCAAAGAAGTTTACTGATTTATTAATGACAAGTAATTATCCAGAAATCAGTGAGCTATATATTCAGGATCAATGTCAATAATACAACAGTTAAACCACAATGCTAGACACTTACAAAATGCTAATAAGTTCCTACAAGTTTCTAAATACCCTTCAGTAACAAAACCTTCCAAAATTTTCGTGTCTTCCTACAGTTCCCGTACACTGCAGCCAGAGGTCAGTGGCATCCCTCTCTGGCAATACAGGTTTCCTTGTTGATCACCTCCTGTGAGAGATATGAGCCCTCCAGCTCTGTGTGACGAAGCCCCCCACAAGGTCCCTTTACCTAGAATTGAGGCGGTGCTGAGGGTTGGTCACATGTGACATCTCACTGTGGGAGCAGGCCCTTTGTGAGGCTGGGCTGCCCTGTCTGGGCTGCAGTTAGGTCCTTGATGTGACTATTTTGAGTACAAACACCCTCCCGACCATTGTGACTATGTTCAATCTCCATAAACACCATGTGTACTCACATTTTTATTTCTAAGTTATCCTGGATATCAGCCAAGGGAGTGTGCAGGCACCCTCACAAACCCTGTTGAATGTTCCCATCTCTCTCGCTATTAACATTTGAGAAAGTGAAGAGCAACTGGACTTCTCCTGTTTTAGGCATCACAGTTATTTTTGCAACTATGAATGTTGACCAGTGTGCCTAATCATAGACCAGGGCTGTCATTCTCAGTAAGTTCAGCTGGAAAGGTGCCTACTTATTTCAGGTTCAAAATTGATTCATGAAAAGTAAACTAGCATTTTGACTCTGGAAAGTCTGATTTGCACAGTTGATGGTCCACTATAGTTCTAATATCACCATTTTATAAGAAAGCCAATTTGAAACTGTTATGCGGTCTTTTCTTTGTAGCTGAAGCACTAAGATTTTAATCCTGGCTATGACCCTGACTCAAAGCTTCTAACTTTTGAGTTTATTGGCAGTCTGCCAAAAATAGTCTCCTCTGCAGAAAAGCCTACTGTTTTTGTTGCTATCATTGTCAGTCAAAGCAGTGCAAAGATAGTGCGTACTATGAAGTAATGAACAACTTTTCTCTCCTATCTGTTCATATCAATATTGTTTTATTCTCAGGAATATTTTTTAAAAAATTGATCTTTATCTACAGAATATTATAAAAACTTTCTTATATAAACAATAACAGTAAAGTTGGTTAAAGTATCACTTGGCAATATCTTCAAAATTTCCAGATTCAAACCTTGGTTTTCAAATCTCCAGTTTAACAGGTGCATATCCAATTCCTATACTGGACACATCAAAAGATATTTGAACCTAGCGAGAGTCATTAATAACATTTAAAACAGCCTAAGGCCCTTCTTGGAGTGTCAATATCTGATGTGGCATGTATTCTCAAAAAAAAAAAGACTAATGCCCTAAATTCTTCTCTCGGTACATCTCTTAATTGTTATACAGCTGGAAATCTGTGGCAGTAGAACATAATGAAGAAATGAAGAGTAAGAAGACATTTGTTTATATTTAGCAGAACAGCATTTTTAACTATATGATTAATTGAAATTTAGCCTATTCATTTCAGCTAAATACTTCCTTTATTATATAAAAATAAGAATAGTTTTAGGTATAAGTGTCAGTGTTTGTTAATACCAAGATAATATAGACTAGCTCTTTAAATGTATTCTGCTAAACTATTTTCATGAGTAGTTCATGGGGAACTACTTTTCAGTGGGAAAAAAAAAGGCACTTAACAGTGGTTGTCACTGTTACCGCTAGTAATTATTGCTCTTAAAAATATTGAAAAGCCAACTGAAAGTATTGTTATGCAAAAGAATACAATGTGAAGATTAAAGTCAAGATTAACGGTCAGGACCAATGGTGAATTAACATTAAAGTTGTTTGTTTATAATATATCAAGAATAATACTGATTTATTTGGAATCCAGATATCCCTGTCAAACCCCAGTAACATGAAATAACTGACTTGCATTTTTTTTTCCTCTTCTCAGTATCAGTTTTTTCAGCACGACTAGTATGTGTCTGTCTATATCCCATTTTTAATAATCTTCCTAACACCCAAAACCAGTTTCCAATGCAAATGGATTCCTGTATAAAATTATATCTCTATACAGACATTGCTACTTCATGTTCTCAAAGATATTTTGTCATTTCTCATCATTAACAGGCATGTTCAGCCATGTGAATATATCCTATCATATTCTTTCTAGTGCCTTAAAGAAAAACAAGCATGATGTAGTATAATGAAAATATACTTATTTTCTTTGAAACAGCAGAAACTGTGATCTTTATTTCAAAATTAATATTTTAATTACTAAAAAAAAAAAATTAAAAGTGGAAAAAAAAGGAGGGGTCACAATCAACAAAAAGACCTGTAGACACTCATAATTGTGATACTGACCTGATACTGTTCTCAAAAGAACGTTAAGAATTTTTTCAGTTCAGAAAAAAATAATGAAGAAGGGCTTAATAAGAGTGTACCATCTATTAAAACAAAAATAAAAATTTTGTGGATGTTATATATATAACATTTTTGTAATTGTTTCAGAAGCTCCTATTTTTGAACTGGCAGAAAAAAGCCTATTGATTAATGTTTTCAATAACTAATTGAAGGGATTAGGATAAAGTACTGAAGTGACAGAGACATCTTAAAAGGGTACAGTCATCCTCCTCCCAGTACAATAGTGTTTCAAAGTATGTTATTTGGTCTTGTTTCAAATGATTTAAGCAATAAAAGCTTCCCTGTTACACATTTGACACAGCTTTGTAACTGGGAAACTCTTCCTTCATTTTCAGAAAATGGAACTATATTCTTTTTCTTTATTACTCTTTACACTACTCTAAAAATGGCCTTTTCTTCTAGTCTTCAAAGTACTAATTTGTATACTGCTATCCTATCTTTAATGAACTACTTGATCTCACTTTTTTTTCTGATTCTTCTGGTTATTCTCAGTATTTACAGTTCCATTACTGTCAGTTCTCTAACTTTTTGTTTCTAGTATCTCTGCTAATATATAAAAGATATAAATACCAGTCATAGCCTTTTTCTTCCTCATAATATTATACTATATTTTCTATAAAACGAATCCTCCCTTTCATCATTATTATCAGCTTTAGGCGTTTCTAGCTACCTTTTTTTTTTTTTCTGTGGTTTGAACCATTTACTTGAAAGTCAAAATGTTCTTCTGTAGTGTATACTCATAAGTTCTTCCTAGGGCTTTCTCACTATTTTTCTGTTCATGTGGAAAAGAGAAAAAGAGTTGTTGGGGCTAAATTTTGGAATGTGAATAAACCAAGAATTAAAATAATCTGAGCCATTGTATGGCTGTTCTTTAATCACAGATTTGTAGTTACCTACAAACTTTTGTAGGCCTTTGAAAAGACTAGGTGCATATATACATATATATATATATGCATAGATACGTGTGTGTGATCACACATATTCACGAGCTCAATTAGATTATGAAAGAAGTGGGAAATTGGATGAGCCTACCTGCTAAGTCTTATGCCTTTTGGATAATTAAAAGATCCTATTTTTATTAAGCAACTAAATCTAAATAAAATAAAACAAAGAATGACAACAAAGAAAAGCCCAAACCCATGAACTGAATTTAGAAACAAAGAATAAAACTCATTAGAGGACACACTAACATTATTACAGAGATGGAAACACCTCTTTTTTACTGTCTAGCTCATAAATTCATTTACTCTCCTCAGAGAATAGAACTGCAAACTGCCTTTTTTACCTACTCTGTAACATAGACTGGACTGAAGTTTAATTTCACTTTTAAATAAGGTCTTTTGATTCACATCAATATGTTGAAAAAAGTAGAATATGGATGCTATATTCTTCTTCCTAGTCTGTGCAGGTACTTAGCCACCAGGTTATCAAACCACTCTCTTTTTCACTCACTCATATCTCAAATATGTGTATCAGGCAAAAATAATTTGATAAGCACAAATTATAGAGTCTTGGAGGACAGAGTTGCAGAACAATCTAAGTTTATTTTTTGAATCTCAATTGAAGGATTTAAATATCTTATTCTTGACCTTTTAATATTTTTTCGTACTTTAAGATTGTCACTTTGCTTTCTCTTCTTTTTCTTTTTCCATCTGAATTGGTCCTAAGGATTATCTAATCATTCTGATTTTTCTGCATCTTAATTGCAAGCTAAGTGGGCTTTTTTGTCCAGTAACCTTTGTAGGTGGTTTAGCAGACAAAGCCTCAAGGATTGTTAAGACCAACCAAGCTCAGAAAACAGAACATCAAAGATTTTGTTGCCTTTGAAAATAACAAGACAACTACATCACTAAAGTGTCTGGAAAGAGGCCCAATGGAAAGGACCTAGAGGTGTTGGTCAGCAGTCAGCTGCACATGGGCCAATGTGTGCCCAGGTAGCAAAGAAGTCCAATGGCATCCTGACCTTTATCAGAAATAGTGTGGTCAGCAGGACCAGGGGGGTGATTTTCCCATTGTACATGGCACTGGTGAGGCTGTGTCTCCAGCTGTGTACAGTTCTTAGGCCCTCACTACAAGAAGGTCACTGAGGTGCTGGAGTGAGTCCAGAGAAGGGCAATAAAGACTGTTAAGTCTTATGAGGAGCAGCTGAGGGAGCTGTATGGTTAAGCCTGGAGAAAAGGAGGTTCAGGAAAGAGCTTATCACACTGTACATCCACTGGAAAGGAGGGTGGGAGTTGGCCTCTTCTTCCAGGTAAGAAGAAACAGAACAAGAGGACATAATCTCAAGCCACACCAGGGCCGGTTCACATTGGACATCAGGAAGAATTTCTTCATGGAAAGTGGGGCTGAGTATTGGAACAGACTGCCAGGGAGGTGGTAGAGTCACCGTCCTTGGGAGTGTTCAAGAAATGACTGGACATGGCTGTCAGAACCCACTGGATAGGAGATACAGTGCTCATTGCAAATTCTTGTACACTTGTCAGGCTGAACAGACACCACTCCACGTGCCAGGGAACTCTTATGGGTTTTATTATAAAAAATTTTAATCATGCACCTTCCTAGTGAACCAGTGAGAGTCTGTGCTTGCAGGGTAAGGGTTGTCAAATAGTCTCTGATTTGAATAACTTTTAACTTTTTTGAAGAATCCCCAAATTAACCCCCTATTAGTCTCATGCAGAATAAGAAAAATTTAATACGAGTTATGAAAATAATCCAAACTACCTTTGTAACATAGTGATGTTTCTCTGATCTGTGTATAGCCAAAAGGTCAAGGAATGAATGTGTCTTTCTCTAGCAATGGTCCTGGGATGAAATTCCACATTACAGATCATCAAGGCTACACCAAACAATTATTCAGTATGGGCCAATTGAAAGCCAAGAAAGCTGATATTCTGAAATTAGCATGGGTGATTAAGTCACCTAGAGTGGTCAGCTACTTATGGTTACTATGAGCATCCCTTTCTCAAAGATGGCTGGTTTATCTCCTGGATAAAGCACATATGGATACAGGATCTAAGCACATAAACATTGAGCTCAGAAAGGACTATCTTCTAAGTTAGACTATCTTCTAATTCTTCTTCACATTAAGTAGGTACCACTATAATTTCAGAAGTATATTTCTGGAAAATTTCTTCAGATTACTTTCCAAATTCCATAGAAAATGCACTATAGATGTTCAGATAGTCTGTCAAGTGACTGTTTCAAATGTTTTCTTCAACTAGAAAGTTCCAGGCATACAAAAGCGAGCCAAGGCTGTATGTAGAGAATTACTAAGAATTTAAAACCAAGAGGACTGCTACAAGTTACTTAGTCTTGTTTATTTTATGTAATACAGACCACAGAAGCATGCTCAGCAACTGTGTTGCTAACTTCTTTTTGATTTTTTCTTTTTAATAGCTTAATTTTGTGACCAAACTCAATAGAGAAGCCATTTTTTTTCTAGGGAAGTTGTTCTGTTTAGATCTCTCTGAAATTACCTTTATACCTAGTCTAATTTAGCTGACTTTGCCTTCAAACCACTGTATCTCATTTTGCCTAATGCCACAAAGTTTTTCAGCTAGACATTTGTAGATTGTGATGAAATCATGTCCTTGAAGAAATTCAATACATGAAGTTTTTGCAGCTTCTTCTCATGAGACATTTTCTTCATTCTTCCTCATTCCAGTTATTATTTTCAAAAGCTTCTAAAATTGTAACATCTTTCCTAAAGTACAAGCACCAGAACTTGTCATAGTAGTCAAGTAATAGCATCATTAATCTCATCTTGCAGTGCAGAAATACTGCTTTTCTTCTTGCATAGCTGGTGATGAAGCTTAATTTCTGAATCATGTCTGGGTTAAGGAATTCTTTTGATTATCTTCAGAACAGTACTGTCTCGAGTTTCACGCATGTGGACTTGAAATGTAGATATCTATGAGGATGAAGGAAGGAGGTACAAAGTGAGAGGCAAAATTGGAAGTAAGGATTAGAGTGAAAACCCTGGGAGGATCATGTTAGCTATAGTCCGTGACAGCAGGGAAGGCAGAATTATAGGTGGCAAATGCCACGGAGGTGTAAAGGTTGTATGTCAAAATGCCAGCTGTATCCTGTACTATATATTCTTCTTTCATTCTGCTTCTTGGAAGTGGTTGAGGAAGAAATTAACCTCACTTTCCAGTGCCCAGGTAAGGGAGAAAGCAAACTTCCATGTTCTTCATAGTCTGGGGAGAGTGCAGCTTGGTTGTTAGATCAGCATCTAGTTGTTAGATCAGCTCAAATCACACTAGTGTGGTCTGATGTTTATTTTGATGGAATCTTTCACCCCTTCATCTTAAAAAGTAAAGCGTTAAAATGTACTTCATTCCAGTAAATAATATGTCTCACCTTAATGTATTTACCTGTCTTACCTCTTTATTTGCTTATTGCCACTTTTTCTATTCTGGTATTTTCAGTAATTTTACTCACTCTTCATTTATATTTTATTTTAAACTACCAATATAGGCAGTGAATAACCTTGGGCTGAGATACACTCATGAAATCACAAAAAAAATCATCCATAGTGCCTAATAATTTCTCATCTAGTTTCTTATTGCAACTTAGTAATAGAGACAATTATATGTACATGAAATATGGATACCTTTCTTTTGTAATAGATCTTTTTTTAAACCTTGAAGTCATGTGATGTGAAGTCAAGTACCCTACAGAAGCCCAAATATTTTATTCATCATATTGACCTTTATCAACAGACCTTGTAATCTCATAAAAAACAGTAAAGAGTTTGTATAAGAAGGCTTATTTTCCATTGAACTGCATTGGTTGACATTAATTTTGAATGCTACCGAACTCTTAATTATTTACTGATTACATCCATTCCAGCTTTTTTATCTGTCTGAGATTGATATCAACCTAGCTGTCCTTTAATTTCCTCTCCTATAACCTTTTAAAACACCAGAACAGCAGTTCAGCTGTTTTGAAATCCTCTATGAGTTTTTCATTGTTTCTGTTTGAAAACAAATAGCTCACAGACATTTGTGGATAATCCTTGGGTGTTCTTAGATTTGAATGTTCTAGTTCTGCATTTAAATAAACACTTAAGGTCATTAAAATTTTTTGTATCCTTTGTAACAAATGTAATTATCGATATTAAACCTGGTATTTATTCTTCATTCTTGTTCCAAGGGGTTGTTGTTTTCATTGTTATTGTTTTCCTGCTGATGCCCAACAGAAACATGTATTAAATAATTCTGCCTTTTTTGCATCATGGTACATGATTTTGCCATCTCTGTTTAATATCACTATCAATAAATGTCACTGATTGTTGTGGTTCTGTTGTACATACATCAGAACACAAGTACACACATATATATATATATATATATATTTTACACTTTTATTTTAGCTACCCTTATCAACTGTCTGAATTCCTTACCTATTGTTTGCACATTACTTCCTCTTTTTTTTTAAATATGTCTTTGTTATTTCAAAATATGCAACCAAAAGATGCAATAAACTTTCTTTATAACTCAGATATTTTTAGTAAATATTTTCTGAAGAGAAAATATGATTTGGACACCTGACAAAACATCTTAAACACATTTCAATCATACATATATATGTGTGGGTGTAGTCAGTGTAGCTGTGCATACATGAATATAAAAAGAAAGAGATTTTGTCTCATTTTTCTTCATCCATCACTTCTCTTCCAGTTTTAGATACTGAATTTTAAAAATACACCAGGGTTATACACTACTTCTTAATATGTATTCTTTTTGTATAGGTACAGGAACTAGATATTCATTTGGCTATGCTTCCTAAAAGTCCAAACACAGTAGAAAATATTTTTCTGATCCAATAAGCTAGAAGAAATAAATTATATGAAAATTGTAAAAAATAAGTGTTTACAGTAGATGAAGGCAATTTATGTAAACAAAAACATGTACAAATATTGAAGAGGGAGTAATACACAGCAAAACAGATGAGATTCATTAGGGGTAGGCTATGGTTTGTTTGAATATTTTTTGATGTTCCACCATAAATTTGGCTGTATTAAATATCAGCACTCTCACTTAATAAGAAAAGAAATAAGGAACAAGTAAGAAAAGAAGAAGGAACAAGTAAAATAAACTCAGTGACATATGAATATAGGTCTCTGAACTCAATACTACTTGCAGGTGAATTGTCTCAGTCTACCTGAATTGCCTAAATCACTGGGAAATAGTTTTAGAATTGAAGTGAGAGCTCAGCCTTTGCAGAGGTGATGATAAATCAGACTTGTAAATGTGCAATTTGGCTACTGCCTGTGTTAGTCTTTACTATTTTTTTTCATGGTGAATGTGAGACGGTCTTTCATATGGGTGAGAAGGAAAATGGAAAGGTGAAAAAAATTACCTGTTTTTGCATTGTGTGGACAGTTCCCTGTTCAGAAACTACATTGATGCATTCACTGAATACATAATTTTCTCGTATACTTTTAGCACGACACAAAATGAACAAGTTCACATTAAAAATTCCTACCTAATTTTCCCTTAATTCAGCATTAGGATTTAAATTTTTATTTCCACTATTATTTTCTACAGTCCCTGTGGTGTTTACAATTCATCCCACCTCAAAATAATAAAGCAAAACAATTGAGGGGAAAATTATACAACACTTCTAAAATAGCAATTTTTAATTTTAAAAATAGGTCTAGTATATTAGAAACTGTAAATAAATGTGTTTTCACAACCATTCAAGTATCTTAATGTCGGCAAAATTAAGGCACATTTGTAGCACAAAAATAGCCTTCTACAACACAGTGCATCAGCAACAGTTCACTCCAAATGTTGTAGATAATTAATCTCATTTTCCCTCTGCTTTGTTTTGTGTTCTATTAGTTTTCTTATTCAGACTTTCAAGTCACAAATCTAATTTAAAGCCTCACAACTGGTCTAATGTGGTAATGTGTTCCAAGTGCGTGCAGTGTCTAGCAGTGAGTGATAGGGACAGAATACTAATTTGCCTCCCAGTGTGTGCGGTGCTCAATAAATAAATAATATATTACCTGTGCTCACCATTACTTGACTACAGAAAGTATCAAAAGCAACAGAAAAGTTGGATGCAAGCTTAAGGCATGTAACAGAAAATGAACTGAAGCAGGGATGGGTAAGGGAGACAGAAGAAAAAAAGGAAAACAGAGGGGGAGAACAGTCTGCCACAGTAGAGCAATTATTCTGTTAACATTCTGTTAACATGGTTAACTATAGCTGCACAGATAATATGTATTAGACTACATACTGATTAATGTAGTTAAATATTAATTATTTATTTGTAAGAGTTTTGCCTTCTGTGCATTCTTTTATTTCTCTATAGAGAAATGTAGAATTCATCTATATTGTTCTAACTTCTGCTTGTTTAATTATTCTCTTTCAGAAATACTCTTTTCTTTTTTTATAACAGAAATACTCTTTTTTTTTTCTTTAACACATTGATTTTCTTCTGTTTGACTTTGCTTCCTTACCGTGTGTAGAGGTTGCCTTATTTTTAGAGCTTTAGTTTTCATACACCTGAAAACTAAACTATACACCAGCTAAATAATTATAGAATTACTGAGTTTCACTCTGATCTTCTGTGCTGTCATCTGAACTTCTGGAACCTCCATTGTGATCGATGAAGACACACTGGTAAAAAATTAGCACTTGGAAGACTAAACTCAGAGTGTTGATATTATAAACAAGTGTGCAAGGAAGTGTGTATGTACAACAAAAAAGAGACGATGTGCTAGCATGTATGGTAAAATAGAAATCTGAGAATAAAATAAAGGATAGAAAGATAATGTGGAAGGAAAAAAAAAAGAAAATGTAATTCCCATGAAACTGGCAATGTCTTGGATTATTAAAATATTATTTTGTATAAAATGTCATTACAATCTTGTTTAAATTTAATGCAATTTACCAGACCATAAAGAACTCCTTAGAAAAAATGGCTGGTTTCCAGGCACAGCTACTGTGCTGCTGATTACAATACATCCTGACATTTATGACAGTTTTATAATTCCTCTGTTCTGTACCTAGCTGTGCTCTGAAGTGTCTCTACTTTGCTGAAGGCTTTCTCCAGGGAAATGGCTCTAAAGTTTTGTGGACTGAAAGGACAATAAAATAGTTTGACAGGAAAACCACTATTACTATAGAATGCAAATCTGTTTCCATTTTGTTTATAAGTATTACAAAAGAAGATTCATTTTATAATGAATACCTGTGGAATTTATCATCACAAAAACTGGCATTGACTAAAGCAGATATTCTTATATGACTAAGCTTATCAATATGTGTAGAGATTTGTCAGATCAGTGTGTAGATCCTTCTAGGGTTAGACAGTAACACCACTGATGGTTTACTAAGACTAAGAGTTCACAGGAAGACTAGGAAAAACGTCAGACCTAGATAAAAGCAAAGAACAGGTAAGAAGGAGTATGAGGGCAGGAAAGAAATCTTACTATACAGCCTTTGACCTTTATGTGGGGCAGTACTCAGAACAGCATTTAATATCTTCAAATGTTTCATGAAAATTTTATAAGGAAAGACTATTGACACAATTCAGAGGATGATTTCAAGAAAGAGCAAGTTGAAGCGTTTCTATAACTACTTGGGTAACACTGGCTTAATAGTTTCAGTAAAATAATTGTAAAAGCTTTTAAGCGTAGATGTTATCAAAATTGGCATAAAAATAATTTATTTTTTTATGAAAGACTGTTCCTATATATTTCAACTAAAATGCTATAAGATTTCCACTGACAAATGTTCACCAGATGTACAAAAAATACTTTGCATATTTGTTTGAGTTCACCTACTTTAACTTAGATCTGCAAGCAGACAGCTGAAGTTCTGACTTAACCATGAAACCTCAATTATACATACTCTCCATTGAGCAGATAGATAGCAAGAGGGAGACAGACTGAAAAAGATTCAACTAGACTTAAAGACAGGATAGAGTATTCTGATTTCCAGGCAGCATGTTTATGGTTGACAAAATTTAAGATGTAGATCCAAAACTCCATTCATTCCAAATAACACTATACTCCTATCAGCTTCTCTCTCTGATGTGAGGGAGGAATGCCTTAACGCCAATGAGGAATCTACTCCCTCTTCTGTTCTGCTATCAGTATTTAGTGCAGAGGGTTAATACAGAGTTACTCCCCATTGGCCCTAAACTGCCGTGCTAATCAAGCTGCAGATTGTCCTCAAAAGGGTGTATTTCTAGAGTGCTGCTCCATTTCAGAGAGCTGGTTGTGAGAGATAATGTAATCATTTGTAGTGCTGCAGAAAAACAGGTTTAAATTGTAATCACACAAGAACCCTTGTATTAAATGAGGTCAGTCTAGTCTATATACAGATGGAAGGAAGACCTCTGCGGACCTCTGAAGTATTTAAGGAGATACTATTAGTGAATAATACAGAAGATGAAAAATTTTCACAGTATCAGTACTGCCTAAACATCATGTTAGATGGAACCCTCTCGCTAGAGATCTTATCTTTCAGATAAAACATAAAAACAAGGTGCCGAACAATCTGGTCATTGCAAATTGTATGGTATTTTTCATAATGTTCTCTTGGCAAACTTGAAGTAGGTAATTACATTCTGCTTGCCTTAATTAACCTGAAGTCTGTGAAATGCATGTTTTTCCTTCTCATCCTAACAGCTCTGTAATGATATTTTCTCCCATATTCCATGATGAGTATCAAAGAAAAGAAAAAAAAAAGTACTATATACAATTATTAAGAACATACAAAATAGACAATAACTTAAAGGTATGGGCTTAATTAAATTGAAAAATTTATAAACCACAATAGAACTTTCCATCAAAATTGTTTGATGGCTATCCAGCAAACAAAGCCCATTATTTACAAGTGTGGTATGAAATAAATATTCTAGAAAAATCTAAAAACAGAGCTGTACAATTCAATATATTTCAGTATAAAGTAATGAAGTCAATGGAAAATATTAGTCAGCTTCAGGGAGAAATGCATACTTAAATCTCTATGAATACCTTCCTAATTTACCAGTAAGATATGAGGGTAGAAAAAGACATGTCTGCTTAGAGGCCACAGGGAGTTGATTTGAAGAAGGTCAGATCATCAATTCAGATATTGCTGTGCAACTAAAATTTATTTCAAATTGGAAATTTTTGTTTCAAATGGAATCTTTTAGTTCCCTCTGAACCCTATAGTACTACTTCAAACTGAAAAAAAACCAAACAAACAATACCAAATCTCCTGGAAGTATAGAGTTTCAGCTCTTTAGAAAATAAAAAATATTTAATATTGCATGGGAATATTTTGTTTCAAAAATACTCTTGGTCAGTTTTCTGCACATGATATTAAAACTTTGTATTTCTTTTGTAATACAAAAGTAAAGGGTGGGATATTACATCAATGTCTGATCTTACCATTTGACCTTGTCCATTCTTAAAGTGTGCACATCTTTTTGCATTCCGTAGCAATTCTGTGTTTTTACCTGTTAAGTATGTGTCAATGTCCTGCACAATTGCAACCATTAGACACAAAGACCATAAGGAAAACACATTATTTTATTCAATATTTTATACATAAATTTCATGCACACTATCCATTTTGTGTATATGAATGCAAATGGAAAAACATTATTGTAGATATTAGATACTTTCAGTAACTTTAAGGAACTCACACACATGTTCCTAATTCATTAATCAACATTACTTGGTTCAGTCAATTAACTTTCTCCTCCATGAGCACTTCAATAATCCTCAACTACATGAAGTAGTATGGGCCTTAATTTACCATTTTGACTTTGAAATTAAAACACCCTTTTGATTCTGAAATTAAAATAACAGGTATGGGCTTTTGTTATAATATTTTTGGCAGTACTGCCAGACAGGTTATTCCCTTCAGGAAACCAAGAGGAAAGAAAAGAGACCAAATTAACAAAGGTAAAAAAGGAAATAGAGAAAGCTTCCATTGAAACACAATTTGCTGAGGCAGCACTGAAGGACTCAGAGACAAGCCTCTTTGCAAAAGAAAATGCACTGTGCAATTCCAACTCTCAGATGTGCTTAGTGAAGAATTTTCACATGAGCATCTGTGCTTGTCAGACTTCTTTTTTGAACTGCTACCCATGGTTTCTGTGTTACTAGCTGATAAACTGCTTGTAAAATTTAGTGGCTGAAACATACTTTACTCTGTCTCCATTGTGGAATCCCACCACAGTTTGCCTCTTGCAACTGAAAAAATACACAAAGCTTAATGGATATGAGTGAGCAACCTGCCTGTGACAGTTGTACAGTTGAAGTGTCATCTGGTCTCTTGATTGTTTAACTATGCAACCTCTCTGCTGCCTTAACAATGCGTAATCATCATTCCATTAATGGAGAAACTTCTCAGAATTCATCCTAACAGTTTGTATTTTGAAAGGTTTGTGGAGTTTTTGTCACATCTATTTCTATTTCTTGCTAGTGACACAGCACTTGATAATATTTAGAAATTTTTGAGAAAATAAAAATGCAAGATGTTCCTGTTATGGAAGACTTTCACACATTGAGTATATATATTATCGTTCCATGGAAAAAGCCCCTGTGAGTGCAAAACTCCAAGGGACCTGATGACAGAAAGGCTTTGGTTGTTCGGTTTTTTTTCTTCAAACCTGTGTAAGAAAGCACTATATTCCTGGAGAGAACATTTGCATTTAAGATCAAGGGGATTGAATGAGTTTGGGATTAAATAATTATACCTGTTGAATATTAAAAAATAAATGTACCTAGAAAAGAACTGGAGTGCAAAAATGCATATCAGTTGGAGTATTAGTAACGGAGCTGGAGTAATTAGTATCTTATCTTGTAATACTAGTTAAAAGGTAGGTTTAATACTCATGTAGATTTAATTTCTGTGGTGTATCTGGGTGCACAAATAACCCTCAGGAAGAGATACAATCACTCATTAATCCCAGTTCTCTGAAATATACAGTTAAAACTACTTTTTAATAAATATCCAATGTTAAGAGCCGTGCTATGGAAAATTAATGTGTTGCCAACACCAGACTATCTTTGTTTTCAGAGAACACATAAAAGTCAGCTTGTGGCAACTTTTGGTTGCTGAAAGCCCCATGATACTTTTATAAGAGATAGAGTTTTAATTTTCATTTGTTAGTCCAAATACAGCAGGGATAATTATATTCTTTCTATTTAAGAAATCACAGTTGTCCTTTAAATTGAGAACAGTATAATTTTCTTCTTCCCCTAAAAATCAAGACAGGGTGTGTTAGCTGACACCAGATTCTTATGCATGTGATAGCTTTTCAATTGAAGTCAATTCATATTTTAAACTCAAATAACCCCATAATCTAAGGTTTAGAATGCAAACTTCCATGCCTGCATATGAAGATACATTGTCTTCTCTGAACATTTCCTTGGCTAACAGCTGACGTAAATATTGAATGGCACCCACAAAACCATATTAAACTTTGTGAGCCACATGATATCAGCAGGAGTTTTTACAGTGATTTCTGATGACTGTGGACTAGGCTCTTTTGGAATAGTAAGATAAAACAGGATGACAAGAAATAAAGATAAAATTCTGACTTCACTGAAACTAGCAACAGTTTTCTGAGTTATTTCACTGAAGTCTGGTTTTCATCCAAAGAGAGGTTTTGTTTTGCTTTGGTTCATTTTAGGAGAGAAGGAAAAAAGATGTTTTATAAGAAATTATGATTTCTGCCATCAGCAAGTACTGTCAAACTTGTTTCCTTTTGGCATTAGCAGAGTCTGTGAAATCAAATCAGGTACTATGTAAACACAGTGTTTAAATCATGAATAATGACTATAATTTAAGCTCTATTTTCTTGACAGTAGAAGAAAAAATATATTTTCAGTCTATGTCTCACAGGATTAACATTTAAACATGGGCGTAAATTAGAGAAGACAGTAAAAATAATTAAAATTCACCTCCACTAGAAAAAAAATCAAAATTATCAGAAAAGTTATTCATGGTGTAGAAGTTAATAAAAGGACATTTAATAAACAGACAATGAAACAGATAACAGCATATTAATATTAAAAAAACCCAAACCCCCACCCTTCTTAATAATCTCAAATGCTAATTGAGAAAAAATAGATTAATGTGTAAGATTCCCCCCAAAGCACTTTATCAGTGCTTGCATTAGAAGTGTTTAATACAACCAAGAGCTTTAATGAGAATCTCATCTACCAGCTGATCCCAGTGGAAAGAATGGTAACAAATACAGGAGAGACTAAAGTATTAATTCATACTTGATAATGTATTATAAATCACAGCAAAAAGGGGGTTGGAAACTATATGGATAAATGCAATTATAACATTAGAATCTGTTTCCAAGTACCTCAGGGACAGTAAGAACAGATTATGTTGTGCATTGGTTCATTTGTCTACTTGTATGTACAGTGGAACAGGAAACATAGTGAACACATATGTATATTAGTTTAAAAAACAGTTAAAAGAGATATTTAAATGCTCATTAAAACTAGTGTTGCTTAACAATGTAGCACAGAACTGAAAGAAAACAGAAGAGAAAGAGCTGAAGGGTATTCTTGTTAAGCCACACAAAATTCTGTTGGACAAATGCCCTTACAGACAATCTGTTACCACATTCCGTGGTGTGGGGCATGTCAGGGTCAAGAATCAAGTATAGGAAGGGAGATGGACTAGAATATGCAGAGCTCCATCCATTCCTTAGCAGTCAAAGGAATCCCTGTAGGAAAGAGTCAAGGCAGCACAGCCATTGTGCAGTTTTGTATTGAGCTTGAGTTGGGTTCAGACCCACTGGTACTGAAGACTTGGGAAAGATAGATTATTGCATAGACTTTGCCAGCAGCAGCTGGCATTATAAAACACAAAATGAAATACAAAGGTGGATTTAAAATCCCATCTTTTTCTCCTTCATTTGTGATATTATATACATAATTTATAATATATATATGATAAAGCAACTTCTTTTCCTATTAATTCCTTGCACATGCACATATCTTCTTTCAAAGAATTACTGAAAAAAATAGTATTTTATGTAACATCACAAGGTAGTTTACTACTTAGACAAGATAGTGTTACAAAGCAGTCACATAAAAATTGTTAATTTCATAGTGAACATGAACAAATATCTAAATTTTCTCTCTGAAATACTGAGTATGTTTAAAATGACAACTCTTTTAAATTTAAATATTTTGTTCCTCCGTGTAGTTAGTATGATTTACACTTATTTATGTAGAGATGTGCTTATTGTACTGATTGTGTATTTACTGTTTTATTCTTCTTAGCACCATACTCCAGTGCCTATAAACCTGTGAGAATATGAACTAGTGTGGTGGTTGCTGGCTTTTAATTTTTTTTTTAATTTTTTTTTAATTTTTTTTTTTGTGCTCACAGATAATCAACACATTATTAACAAAGCTCCACTTGTAGAATTTAAATAGTGTCAGAATTTGACTTGCAGATCTAAGGACGAATTCGCAAGGTTGACTGTCAGAATAGGTTTTTAGTTTTTTTAAAAACTTGTCAACAGAGTACACTTAAGACAGAGTTAATGAGAGACAACACACAGAGAATCCAATTATACATTTTTTACAGATTGCTCATTGGAGTATAAGTATGCTTTAATAGCATACACAAAGTCAAAGAGCTCACATAAGAATAGTCAAGATAATTGAGGACAGATTTATTCAGAGGATACAGAAATTAAGGCATAGATCCTTATCTTAGAAGCTGCCACATGGGAATTACTTTTTAGATTAGCTAGGACACAGAGATTACAGGCAGGCAAGGCAAGTGGGAGACATCAGAATTTAAGAATGGCCCAGAAAAGCTGCACATTAGTCTATATGAAAATAAAGCTAAATAAATAAAATAGTTAATGCTGTTAGGATTCTGAATAAAAAAGCTGTCAGAGCACATACATATCCTTTTACATGTACTTTGTATTTTTCCCTATGGCTGTCAAGGCAAAAGACTCGTTTCATTTTTATTACAGGTCATGTAAGACAGCAGAGACTCGGGAGCGACAGCATTCAAGAGGTTTCTTCTGGAAACTGATATTTTTAACAGCCAAAAATCCTCTCTTTAACATGTGTGAAGGGTACTATTACTCTCAATCTAATTACTTAATAGTTTAATACTTTTGTGAAGTTTGAGTCCCATAAGGCAAAGCGTCTGGTTTCCAAATTACAAAAAATAATGCAAACTTCCCATTCTGGTCTGGCATACTGAAGGTTTCTCAAGCACAAATGTACTATTTTGTGGTTCCCATATGACTTTAACTATAAAATATACATTTAAATCCTTTATTCAGACAGAATATTCATACCAGATCTGCCCATATGCAGCAGAAGGGTTTCTGAGATTTTGTCTAGATTTCTGGAGAGAACTACAATGTCTCTGTCTCCCAGTCCCTAAGCAGTTGAGACAGAGATTTGGGTTTGCACTTTTGTTTTCCTTTGGATATATGGTATGAGTTAGGTGATAGTTCAGATCTTACCTGGGAGTGTTCAGACTTTGATGTTATAGGCATTTTAGAAACGCAAGATGGGAAATTGTCTAATCCACAGACACTCTTATTCCAACATAAACAAAAAAAGATTAAAAAAAATAAATCTTGATCACATTTATATGAAGCTCCTCTCTTATTTTGGGGTGACCCTGGCTGAATGTTAAATGCCCACCAAAGTGGCTCTATCACTCACCTCCTCAGCTGGGTAGGGAACAGAAAATATAACAAAAGATAAGAGCAGGGAGAGATCACTCATCAATGACTGTCACAGGACAAATAGACTTGACTTGGGAAAATTTGCCTCCTAGCTACTGCAAAAATTAACCCTGTCCTGTCCAGAAACAGGACACCAACACAGGAATATCTTCTGGAAGCCTCTCACAAAAGCCACCCCTGTAGCTCCTCCACTACCAAAAGTTTGCCATGAAAACCCAATAGACTCCCAAATATTCAGAAAGGCAGTGTCTGAAAATTGAACTAAGAATGAAGGAAGGCTGACATAATGGCATGAGGATGTGACTTTTTAAATGAGAAATGAAAATCAAGTGAGGATAAATGGAGCAGAACTTTGAAAGAAACAATAAATATTTCATGCCTGATGCAACAAAACAGCGAGAAACAGTACGGGTATGCAAAAAGAGATGACATTACCAAAATAATATCACTGGGAAGAAGATTAACACTTGATATAAATAGGAATCAATTGCCAGGACAAATGAAAATGTGGTATAAAAAGATACTTAGGTATCTTGGTTGGATAAGGAATGCAGACATCACTACAGAAAAAGAGAGACATAACCTGCAAAATCCAGAGAGCAGTGAAATCACACTGAGAAGAAGCACATCCAGGTTTTGGGTTTCAAGGACATGTTTTGAGATTTGGGGTTTGAATGAAAGGCTACAGGTTCCACAGAATTCAGGAAAGGAAGAAGGTAGATTTTGTGAGGAAAAACATAGTGCTCTCTTTTAGGTATGAGCTGGAGTGATAGATATTCACAGAGGGAGATTGGGCAGGCTGACAAATATTTTAGTCTGAAATAGTAATGAAAAAGAAGTTTTGTGAGTCATAAATAAGCAAAAGATGATTGCATTTTTGATGGCATTCAAGCATCAGCTCATATTGTCGGTAAGTCATGAAAGATGTTTGCAATTTTTGTTATTCATAATGGAATGGAAGCATCAAAATAATCTTTAGCATAAGTGATAAACAATAAAAAAGGTTAAAAAAAAATCTGTTCTCTCAGCAATTCAAATATGCTGTGCTATCTCACAGCAAACTTCACAGTTGTGGAGAAATCCTCATGCCACTTTTGGATAACCGAAAACAGACAAGTGAAGGCCACAAACCTTACTATACATATTGTGTATATACATATATATAGAAACTATACATATTGTGATAGCTGGAAATGAATATGCTATAGAGCTGGACATATAATTAGGCTCCTTTAAGCTTAAAAATTTACTCCTTGCATTTTATTTAGTCTAGAGATATCTTAATACATTTGGCTTTCAAAGTTTTCTCTTGAAATTAGATGTCTTTAGTAAAGCTCTTTAATAAGCAAGCACTGAGACTGTTCCAACAGAGGTTAGTTTTTGATTTTAAAATATGCATTGGGAACCAAGGCTTTCAGTCCCCATGGAGAAGGTGAATGTCCTGTGTTCAATTCCCTTTTTTTCTTGAGATGCTCCAAATCTTTCTATTTTCCAGAAAGTGCACATTTTCTAGGAAGAGCAAGTGACTGTGTTGAGCTTTTCCTTGTCCCATCACTGAGAGCCTTGTAAAAAGTCTCCCTCCAGCTCTCTTGTAGTGCCCTTTAGGTGCTGGAAGGCTGCTAGAAGAGTTTCCTGTAGCCTGCTCTTCTTCAGGATGAACATCCCCAGCTCTCTCCATCTGTCTTCATAGGAGATGTGCTCCAGCACTCTGTTTATCTTTATGGCCATCCGTTGGATTTGTCTCTTCATATCCATGTCCTTCTTCAGTGTGGGGCCACAGAGCTGGACACAGCACTCCAGGTGGGTCTTACATGAGTGGAGTAGAGGGGGAGGATCACAGTCCTTGGCCTGCTGGCCATGCTGCCTTTGATGCTGACCAGGACACTACCAGTTTTCTGGGCTGCGAGTGCACATTGCTGGCTCATGTCGGGTTATGCCTCAACCAACATCTGCAAGACTTTTTCCTCAGGGCTTTTCTCAATCCATTCTCTTCCCAACCTGCCCTTGGAATTTGGGATTATCCCTACACATGTGCAGGACCCTGCAGCTGGCCTTATTGAACTTCATGGAAACCCATCAACCCACCTGTCACGCCTGTCCAGGTCCTTCTGGCATCCCTTCCCTCCAGTGTATTGACCACCAGCTTGGTGCCACTCTGAAGACTGTGATAAACTCTGATAAATGGGCATGTGTCACTTCAAGTCACCTTCAACGTACTATTCACTGCAGCTACCATCAGCTCAGTTTCTCCTCAATTAGAAGCCTCCTAACTGAGCCTACTATTAAATAGAAGGAAAAAAAAATACCACAGGCTGATCAAGAGCCACCAATGGCACTGATGAGTTAGGCCTATGTTGCTAAGGACCTCCTCATAGCCACTAGGGACAGAGTTAACCAAGGCAATGTTAAGCAGGAGGAAGGCTCCAGTGCTGTAGCTTATCTGAATCAAGGTGAATCTGAGATGGTTTGTAACTACTGTACAATCAGTTTTCCCAGAATACTGGATAAATGTGTTTTAAAGAGTGACTTGGAAAAAAAAATTGAAATCTGTAACAATTATTTGTAAAATATTTATGTTAATAATCAACTCCTTCAATAAATAGCCACCTATTAAAGTTTAAAATGAAATTTAACTATGGTGTTTGCATTTCATGACACCGTGGAAATGATTCTTTCCTCAGAAATTGAAGGTACAAGGTAGATGTTGATTTTTAATTTGGAATAAAATTCTGTTTAAAATGTGCTCTAAATCGCCAAGGATTTCATTATTGCCACTTTTTTTAGACTACAGGGTTAAGTTCATTTAAAAAATCTGTGCTGTCTGCAGGTCTTGAAAGGTTTTAGTGAAAACATATGTTTTGCTTCAATGTTTTGACATAAAGATAGTAGCAAGTTAATTAATTACAACTTTCATATTTTTTGTGAGAAACTTGATCTGTTAAATTAAAAACCTAAGACCTTTATCATGTCAATCACAAGATGATATCTGCACAGAAACAATCTAATTTATTAGTCACACTGACTATTAAAGTTGGTTTCTGGTACAGTGTATTTAAATGTCTCTACTATTTGCAATAGGTGTGATATAAAATAAAGGGCACATGTAGGTCAGCCGGGTAAGATCATGCAATTAAATTTAATCTGGATCAGTCTCTAAGCTTATCTGGTTCCAGAGTTACCTTGGTTTTGGGGTCTTGGCTTTCCAAAGAACAGTCTTACTGGTGAAATTTGGGGCAAAGAAGGCTGTCAGTACCTCAGCCTTTTCCACACGCTGTCACCAGTGCCCCTGGTCACTCAACAGCAGGCCCACATTTTCCCTACTTATCATCCTCTTGTTCCTATACTTACAGAAGTACTTTATGAAGCCTTTGTGCACTCAACACTCCTCATCAGATTCATCCCCAACATGAATGTTTAACTTGGCTCTAGTAGGCTTGCTTTAATCAAACAAGTAATATTTTTGAGTTACTGGCACAGGAGTTCTCTAAAGCTTTATGAAAAATACATAAAGCAAAATAATGTAATATTGGGCAATGAAATTCCCTACCAGTTTCTAGTCAGTCTTCAATTGATCAAAAAACCATCCCTGCAATCATCCTATGTTTTTGTTGTAGAAGGTGCTGAAATGGCAACAACTTCAGGATGTGGTCCATATTGTGTAATTTCAGTACTTGCAATTTATGAAAATGGCAACTTTGTTGTTATGTTTACAGATGTAACTACAGCTCCTGAAAATGAGCACCTTGTTGTTATGAGGCATATGTCAAGAGACTAATTACCAGCTAAATCCAAACACAAATTTATATGAAAGAACAATGTATAGTCACAGGCAATGTTCTGTAGAAAACAACAACATTCAGTATTTACATGTGGTCAATTTGTAATACACTTAGTTTGAGGAAACAGGAATCATGTAGGAAGCTAGTGGTGGATGCTGAACATGATCCTGATGTCCAAAAACCTTTGGCTGAAGAAACCCAGAACCTCTTTGTGTATTCTCTTGAATACTGCTGCTGGTATCATTTCACATGTAGCATCTTAGCTTGTATTACAGCTTTTGCTTGCATGTTACACACTGAAATGGGCGATAGGGCTTGTGGTCATTTTTTGATTGTATTTAATGAGCATTTTATGTTAAACTAATTATCTTTTTTTACTCTCTCTTCTGAAGTGGCCTTGAAATTCAATTTTATGCAAATGCTGAAGTTTGTTGATTCCACTGACCTCTGCATCACTCTAAGTATGATTAATATATCAGAAATGGTCTCCTAATCTTTTCTCTGCTGATGGCACAGAATTTGCAGTTTTTTAAATGTCCATAGTCTTTTATTATTTTTTTTTTCTTTTGCATATTCTCTAATTTTCCAATTAGTATATTAGCTGATGCAACTCTATTAATTTTGTATGGGCAAGACAAGGTACCATTACAGTTTCCCAGCATATTAGGAATCCAATTCTGCCAAATCCTGGAGAACTAGAAGAGATACCTTTTCAAAGAAAGGACCAGTGCTATATTTTAACTAATATTTAATAATACAGCATGTTCTAAATACAAAATAAGCATCATCACTCTAACATCTAGAAATCACATATGTTTTGTCAATTTTCTTTTAAAATTAAGTTCTAGAAGTTCTTCTCTGCAATCTCTTTTGTTTGAATACAGATGGATTTGGGATCTGGTCTCAGAAAGTGAACCATGAAGCCTCTACTTTGCCTGAAGCAGCTTAGTAAAACTCTAATTATTAATTGCTCTAGGCAAGTAGTTTCCATAAATTTATTTATTTATTTATTTATTTATTTATTTATTTATTTATTTATCAGGGAAAAAATAAAAATATATTTACCATTTCAATTTTCCACAACTGTGGCATCTGTAACAAAAGAAATGAAAAAAAAAAATCTGATTGGGAAGTTGATTTAAGATATATTATTTGTCTTTCTAACAATCTGAAAAATGTGTTATGTTCATGCTGAAAGTAAATAAGTAAAAAGTTATTTGATTTATATGTAAGAAGTTAAAAAATACAATTTTGTCTTCCTTATGAGTACATGTTATTTAATGTGGAGAAGAGGGATGTGAATTTTGGCAGTTGTAGACCTAATCTGCTATAAATACAAATCCATAAAACTTCCTCTAAATTCAGTGAGGTTTTTGCAGTTAGCAATTAAATTCTAAGATGTTTGGATTTTACTTCTTTTTATTTATTTATTATTCTTTTGAATTTTTACTTCTTTCAATTCATGAGGTTCTCTGTTGCAATTGTGAGGTTGCAATGGTTGTACGGTAAACTGCTTCCCAACATTTATAGTGTAGCTGGATGCAGCCTGAGACGTGTCCTTTTTATCTGTGAAAGTTTGTGTATATGAGGAGAAAAGATAAAACAAATTAGCAAAACGCTAAAACTTTCTAAGAAATACACTGAAGTTGCAGAGTGTTGTTGCTGTGAGTCAGGCCATCTCAAAATGCACTACAGACCTCAAATAAATTGCTCATCTGTGACGATACTTACAGTACAGACTTTGTACATCAGGACTATCACAGGACAAATGTCCTGTCTATAACTGTATCCTTTATTCTTCTTTATATAGTACTCAAATCACCCTTTCCTTCAAAAGGTTAGCAAAAGTGGATGGGAATCTCATTTAAGGTATTTTCATTTGAGTTAGAAATCCTAGTTGCTCTTTTGGAGATTAATCAGTGCTTTGAGGAAAAAAATTTACTTCCTTAAATAGATACCTAAAATAGGTCAGATGAATCATACACTCTGTGTGTCTATTTCCCTTTGTTGTCTATAAATCCTCAGATGATTAGTGTAGTTAAAAAGGAAATGTATCCATTCAGCATATCCATATTGGCATAACAAATGCTTCTCTAAGTAACATCTGATCTACATAGGGATCTGCCAAAGGGAACTTTTCCTAAACCAAGGCAGCAAAGACCCTTCCCTGCTTCGGAGAGGAAACAGCTCCAATAGTTATTCCATGCTCCCACTGCTACCTTTTAGTTCTGAATTGATAATGTAAAACTGATTGATAATGTAAATGAGCTTCAGTCATGGGGAAACTAAGTTGTCTCTTATAGAATTGTAGAAAACTTCTCTAAAAAAACTTGTCAGATGCCATCTTAGTCTACTTCTATCCTTTTGAAGACTTAATATGCCTGTAACATTCCTGATGGATATGTATGTATTCTGCTTCAGAAATTACCCTATTGTGTCCATTCATGTGAGAACTTTGCAGTTTTCCCAATGACCTCATTGCCCCTTGTTGCTTTATTATCCTTATCAATAGAAATATGTTGGTCTTGCTACACTTCAAGCTCTTTGCTTTTGGCTGTAATCTGAAAGAATAGGACCTGAAAAACAGTTTATCTTCTTCCTCCCTGAAACTACTTTCATGTGTGTTTGAAAATTCCTCTCAGTTTATTTCCTCAAGTTTTGTTCCACTACTTTCTATCTTTTCTTTTAGGCAATGTTTCTCCTATAGTCATACTGAACACTGCAGCTCAGAACTCTCCTTTACCTAGGATGACAAATACAGAAACGATTTGCATCTCAGGTAAACAATCAGGTGAAATTTATCCTCTGTTCTTAAAGCAGTTGCTTGTCTAAGACAGAAGGGGGAAAAGAAGTTGTGTAAAAGTTCCAAGTATATATTCTGCCAGCCATGGGTAAATTTAAACAGTTTGTAGAAAAATGTGCTGCTCCTACAAAAAAATCAAAGATCATCTTGATTAAACCTTTGACTTGTTGCCATTTTCAGTCTCCACTGGGAATTACTGTTTATAAACACAATTAACTGAAAATAAATTTACAAACTCTTTGATTTTACTTGGATGCTGACAGTGTTAAAAAGTGAGAATTTCCAAAGATAGATGGTAATCTCTTCTTTTATCTTTTATTTTTCAGGGGGTCCTTTTTGTTTCGGTTTTATTTCTTTTTTTAGTGTTGCATCGTCCCCAGCTGGGATGGTTGACCCTGGCTGGATGCCAGGTGCTCACCAAAGCTGCTCTGTCATTGCCCTCCTCACAGGTCAGTGGGGAGAAAATGCATTGAAAGGCTCATGCTTTAAGACAAGAACAGAGATCACTCACTGATTACTGTCATAGGCTAAACAGACTTAACTTGGGAAAATTAGTTTCATTTATCATAAATCAAATCAGATTAGGATAATGAGATGTAAAAACTAAATCTTAAAACATCTTGCCTTCACTCCTCCCTCCCTT
Organism: Pseudopodoces humilis; assembly: GCF_049639895.1. NCBI lineage: Eukaryota > Metazoa > Chordata > Aves > Passeriformes > Paridae > Pseudopodoces > Pseudopodoces humilis. The sequence goes on along the minus strand of NC_142201.1, from coordinate 57,328,652 downwards.
CTTCCTGGGCTCATCTTTACTCCTGATTTGGAGGATTGTGCTGGCTCACTCATCCAGTGAGGTGAAAGGTAGCATACAGAGACTGGAAATGGAAATCAAATTTATATTTTGTTCCAAATTTATGCTTAATTTTTTATATAATGGTTGTATTGTGATTTCAGTATGCTGCTGTGTCACTTTGTTAAACCAAAACCCTATGTAGTTTCAAATATCTTCAAAGTAAATTTGGTATTCAAATATTAAACTCTTGTCATGTGGAATATCTGTGTGATGAGTTGACCTTGGCTGACTGATGAGTGCCTACAAAGCTGCTGTCACACTCCTTCTCCTGAGCAGTACAAGGGGAGAAAATGAGATAAAAATCTTTTGAGTCAAGATAAAGGCAAAAAAGGAAAAAAAATTAAAAACAAAACAAAACAAAACAAAAAAAAACCCAAAACCAAACAACAAAACCAAGGGTCACATGGAGAAACAAAGAAAACAATTCTCTACTTCCATCAGTAGGTGATATCCAGCTGCTTCCTGAGAAGAAAGGCCTCAAGTGGCCTAAGAGCGGCTTTGGAAGATAGATTTCTTAATATTTAATGTCTTACACACATGCACACTCTTTTCTTGTAGATTTAATTGCTGAGCCTGATGTTGTATGGCATGGACTCTCCCTTTGGTTGGTTTCTATCTGTTGTCCTGGCTGTATCCTTCCCATCTTACCTCTTGCCCTTCATCAGCCTACTGACCTTTGGGAAGGTTTGGGAAAGGGTGGAGAGGCAGCACCAGCACAGTGCCAGCACTGCTCAGCAGCAGCCAAAACTCTGGTGTCTTTGGGATTCTGTTCTAACTACCACCACAAAGCACTGCACTGGATGGGCTGCTCGGAGGAAAATTAACTCCGTCCCAGCCAGACCTAGCACAAGCTAAAAGAACCGGGTCAGAGAGTAATAGACCATGACACATTCAGACTGGAGAATTAGGAGATATTTTGTATTGCCACATTACTAATGAGATTTAATTATGTCTAATGGACAGGATTTAATCATGATGTTAGTCAACATCAAATGTCTCTAAATCCGCAGCAGCGGTTTCTCACTAAGCCAGGCATTGATTTGACTTAGGGATTAGTTCTCAGTCGTTCTCTTATAATTTATCTTGTTTTGGTTTAATTGTCAGATTATAACAGATCAGGAGGTAGAAGTTGTATGTGAAGGAGACTTCTCAGTCTGTGTTAAGAGTGATATAAGTATTTAGAAAAATAATGGCCTTGTGAGACAGAAGGTGCCAGGCAGAATTTATTGGAAATAAGCCCTGGATCAAATCAGTTAGAGAAAATGACAAATAAAAGATTTGCAGCAGAAAAGGGTAGGAAGACATCTGTGAGCATTAGAAACATGTAATTGATAATATGCTGTGTATTACAAGGTTTGAAAGAAGTGTTCTGCTTACATCAGAATCACCTGCCACCTTTTCTGCAGGAGAAAACTTGGCTGATAAATAAGAAAAAATGTGATGAGGAAAAAAAGGTGGGCAAGTAAAGAGGGAAGATGTGTACAAGAGATTAATTACTGAAAATAATAAAGAATATGCTAATAAAATAAAATGCAAAGCACTGATATTGACTAAAGGCAGTGAGATAATTAAAAAAAAAACCAACAAATATTGAACAGAGAAAAATAAAAGAAAGTCAAGAAGTGGTAAAGTGACAACATAAATATATCATTAAAAGATCTAAATATCTAGGATAAAAAGAAGGGAAAAAAAGAAACAAGCCCAAAACCAGAAAAAAAAAACAACTAAAAATAAACAATCAAACAAACAAACCCAAAAAACAAAACAAAACAAAAAAACCACCAAAAAACACAAATAAAAAAAAAAACAGGAAAAAACAACCAGTGAAAGAAGAAAAACTAGGAACAACTATGGATGTGATGATGCTGAATAACAGACTTAAAGATCTTGAGAGATGCTTCTATTTTATGATGCAATTGACTCAAAAGAATTGTATTCTTTTTTCATGTTGCAATATTTATATTGATTCTCCCAAGCTAATGAGGTATTTCGACTGGATACTAGAATGTTAAACAAGAGGACATGTTTCTCTCAGATGTCAAGAACAAAATATGGAACATCATTACTCCCTTAAGTTCAGGATGCCTTTTAGTGTAAGAAAAGCAAAAGTTGAAAAAGCCCTTGACCACTTTTCTTATCAATAACATAGTTTCCTTCCTTTTTTATACTGCAGATCTAACCCAAAACTTAAAAAAAAAATCCACTAAAAATATAATCATAAATAATATTCAAGTTATTTATTACATGTTATTTCAAAATCTTCCAGTAGCTGCTGAACATTGGTAAAAATATTCTCAAATCCAAAACTTTCACAGACATTAGCATGAGTGAATATTTGTTTTAAAAATCTTACCAGAGTGCATAAATTATTTACTATTCATTATTCACTATTCAACATTCGTTATTCATTATTCATTCATATACTACAATGAGCTGCTCCATTGTAAGAATGCAAATGGATAGATGCTATAGCTTAGATAGTTGGAGTCTGTCAATTAGATAGATGTAATATCATGGTGATGTAGATGACTAATCACACATTATGAATACTGAACAGCAGTCAAAATTAACATTTTGGAAATAGCCCATAGACCAAACTTGGCCAAACTACTTGTCCAATACTTACAAATTACTAGGCATCAGAATTGGCTTCTGAATGATTCATGGACAGAAAGCAAGGCTAAAGGCTGATTTCTAAGCCTTTAAAAATCAATGGAAAGATCCCCACTGGCTTCAAACAATGTTTGAATAAGTTCTCCAAATGTGCAATTTATATTATTTACAACAGGAATTCCAACCACACACACACTGCCTCATCATACATGGTTAATAAGAATTTTGTGCTTTAGGGGAAAGGATAAAAGATGTAGTCATATTTCCTCCCAAAGATATCATTTAGCAAAACTCTGACATGGCAGCATTTTCCTTATACCTTTCCTGTCCACTTATGCTAAAAAATAAAAGAAGTCTGTGCTACCATGGAGAAAAAAAAATGTGTTTCCTTTTTAAAATCAAAGAGAAGGCAAACTATTTTTGCCTATGTAAACTGAAAAAAAAGAATGTGACATTTAAAAGAGCATCTAACACCTGTGCACTCATCCTGATCTGTGGGACTGACAATGGCTAGTTTAGTCTTGGTGCAATTTATATAGCTGAGCAGTGAAAGTAGTTCACTGGTTTTGATCTTTTCATACTCAGACAAACATGTCAATTACAGTTTGTTTTCTTGAAGCCAAAACTGTGGTGCTTTGCATTGTTTAGTGCAGTAAACACTGAAAGAATCTGATGTTTGTTTTGAAAAGCTTATGATCTAATTGATCTTCACATGAGAAAAATGAAAAGGTCTTGCACTGAAGCTTATGGAACTCTTACACTGATTAGAGTCCAATTCAAGATCTATGATGAAAGCTTTTCTTTTGATCTCTACACTAAAAAGATTATTCAGAAGCAGAGTGATATCTAAGAGACTAAGTGTTTTTGCTAAACTGTGTCAACAACTTTTCTTTAAAGCTTAGAGAATATGCAGTAGTGGATAGGATTCATCCTCAAGCGCCAGTAACAGCTCTGAATATTTTGTACATTGTCTATTTGAAGCACAGAGCAGCAGAAAACACTAGTTAATAGCAACAGCCAAAATATTTAAAACAAATTTTGAGAGCTTCAGTATCTGAGAATCTTTTGATGATCTCCCAGGTTTTTTTTTAAAAGATAGCCATGCAGTACTTCATACACTTAACATAAACCATAGTATTAGCAAGAAACATTTTTTTTCCTCCACTCCTGCTTCTATCTTTTTCAAAACTTGGTGATTCATGAAGCAGTTTGTGAATTTCATTAAGATAATCATTCATTGTTTATGAACTGCCCTCATTAAATAAAAATAACCTATTTTTGAAGAAATTAACTTAATTTATGAGGCTTATTATTTTCTACTGAAATCAAAGAAGTAACTACTGGAAAGCAAGCTCCTGCAGTGAATTTCAAAGCTTTTGTTCAGATTTCCTTTACAAGTTTATCACATCTTTAAGGCTTATTAGAACTGGTTTCTAAGATACTCTTTATATACAATTTTCCATCATGTGAGAATCAGGAGCAACCATCAATGGAAATGCAATGCAATACCATTTTTATTTTTCTAATATTTGCAGGAACTTCAGAGCACAGCTTTGCAAATATTTTTGATTTATCTGAATCTGAAAAAAAACCCCAACCAAACAAAAATCCCTGCCCCCAAAAAAACCCTCAAAGTAAAACAAAGCAAAAAAACCAAACAAAACCAAAAAAACCAAAAGCAACCAGAACAAAAAAAAAACACAAACAGAAAAAGAATTAAAAAGATAAAAAGAGAAAAAGAAGAAAAAGAAAAAGAAAAAGAAAAGGAAAAAGAAAAAGAAAAAGAAAAAGAAAAAGAAAAAGAAAAAGAAAAAGAAAAAGAAAAAGAAAAAGAAAAAGAAAAAGAAAAAGAAAAAGAAAAAGAAAAAGAAAAAGAAAAAAAACCAGTTTGGGTCAGCCAACCAAAAGACAGGCAGGTGTGAGATCAGTGAAAGAAAAACATTATTTTGGTCAGTTCACAAAACAGTTTTGGGACTTCTTAACTGTCCCAAATATTCACTGATTTTTACATGTCAGTTTGCTGACACAGCTGCACCAATAACATGAAATAAATAGAATACAGCCAAGTTCCTCTGTGGCCTTTAGCAATATGTTTATTTTAGGTGGACCCTTAATTCATAAGGCTAGAGCAGACACTGTTTTCTGGTGTAAAACAACCCTTGGGAAAAACGTAAATTTCCTTGGACTGAAAAGATGAGAGGATGCATTAGTAAAAACTGTGGCAGCCGTAGGTTGTGGACTGCAGTGTTGTGAAGAGTGAGGCTCTATTCGCAGGCTAGAATATGGCAGACAGATCTTGGAGTCTATGTAAGGCTTCAAAGGAAGAAAAAGCTGCTTGCATGGGAATAGAAAAGGAAAGGAATGCATTTCATTTCAGGACAAGCCCTTTCAGAAGAATAAAATACTCCAGTTGCCTCATTGGACCACTTTTAATCATTAATCCAAGAAAGATTTTTGAAGCAAAGCATAAAACTAATGATACCAGAAAATCTCAGCAAATTCATCTGGCTTTTTTTTTTTTTTTACATAAACAATCTGAAATTCTCCCTCAAGTTATAAAGAATGATAAAACTGCAGTCAAAGATTTATTTTATGAGATGATGTAAAAGAAACCCTCATTTGGAAACTTTGGGGTGAAAAAGCTATTGTTCTTGAGACTGTGATGTCCTTTTTCTTTTAAAACTGATAGGTATTTAAAAGCATTGAATCATGGTTTTATTAATTTTATTTTTTTGCTTGTTCTTTTAAGAATATAAGAGTTTAATTTATGACCTTACTACATGGGAGACAGGAACTGAGACAGTAGGAAGAACCTTACAAACCAGCAAGCTACCTGGAATTCATCCTGAAATATTAATTATACATCTGGCAGTACAAAAAGTCTGATTCATAGCCCATTGAAATAAATTAATTATGTATCTGGCAGACTCCAAAATCCACTGAAGCCAAAGGAAGTCTTAGGAGTCTTTGACTCCACTGGGCTCTGGATCAAACTGCAGGAGGACGAGCAGAATTAGGCAGAGAGGAGCAGATCCCCAGTGCTGCTGCGAGAAGAGCCAGCTCAGATGAAGGCGATGAAAGCAGCAGGTGGCAGTGTGTAAACACCCCCGGGGCCTCAGAAACACTGGAGGGAAGGGGAGGGGATGTACCTCCCACGGCATTTGTAAGTGACCTATCTATTTTCACTCTCTGTAAATCTCTCTGAGAGGTGGCTAAGGGTTTTGAAACAGATAGCTTCCCGGTGAAAGGATAAAGGTACAAAATCTCGGCTCGGTTGCTGGGTATGATCACACCTAGGTTTCAGCAGCCGTGTACCTCTCATCAGAGCTCTGCCCAAGGCTCCTGGACAGTAAACAGGCAGCCCAGCTTAATTTGAACCATGACAGCTAAAAGCTAAATGTCTTCCCCATTGCAGGAAGGTATGGACAGAATAATGAGAAGATCACACCAGGCTGGGGAAGGTCTTTTTGCAGAAATCTCTTGACATCATCTATCCATCATAATTGTCATTAAGACACAGGTTTTGAAGACAAAAAATAAAATCTGCTGGGTACTCCTGGGGAATGGAAATTAGAATTAGAAATGTTTTCAGATAGAAGAAAACAATAAAAAATTAAAATAAGCACAAAAGCCACCAAACTTTTTCTGCGCTTTCTTGCTTGTGCACTGCTTGCCCACACTGAATAATGAGCAGAGTCCTTCGGTTTTTTGACTTTTGAAAGTCAAGGCAAGTCAATTTTTTAATTTTTAACTAAAGCATGGTATAATGCCTTTTCAGTATTCAGCCTCTGAGATGTTTGCAGAACAAGGGATGGTAAGAAACCCTAAAACATACATGTGGAAATACATGAGAGCAAAACAAAATTAACTACCAAAGCAGAGTATCTCTGATCTCACAGTGTACTGGTATTCACTGAGAAAGAATTATTTTTCTTCATAATAGCTTGTATGGAGCTAGCTTTTGGATTTGTGATGACATCGTGCCCAATTAAGGGAAGCAGGAGGATGTTAGGAGTGATGATATTCATCTTCAGAAACTGACATTAGATGTGACAAAGCCCTGCTTTCCTGGAGATGTCTGAACCTCTGCCTGCCCTTTAATTTCATTGAAGAAATAGCATATTTCAATATGATAGTTATTACAATATTATACACACAGCAATGTGAAATAAAAGGAAAACAAGCAAACAAAAAGAACATAGCAGTTGTAAGGTTCATCACAACTATGAAAATAGGAAGCCTCCAGCAAAATTTGTAATAGTGAAACAGTAAAAATATGGATGGAGATCTACCATGACCTTTACAAGACTTTGAGATCACTAACAGGAAAAGCCCACTGTAAATACTATTTGGTGCATTTTAGTGTATTCTGTATTTCTGAAAATGGATAATTTATGTTTTTTCTTCAGAAAAATAAAAACCTAAGTCTGCTGTATTATTGATTATAGTTTGTTGGGGGGGTTGTTGTTGGGTTGTTTTGTTCTTTGTTTTTGGTTTTTTTTTAATTGGGGTGGTGGTGCAAATTAATCTTATATGATTAAATGCTAAATTTCATTATTTGAAGTATTATAAATGTGCAAAAGAAAACTTTCTATGTTGAATAAAGATTTCATTAGAAACTGGCAAAAATAATAGAAAAACATGTTGGGAGAAAAGAAAAAAGTGGTGATATTGTGGGGTTTTAAAAATAAATAAGTTCAATGTTTAGACTATTTTCCCTCCAGAATGTATAGAAATGGTACATAGAAATCTATTATCATGAAATCTTTGGTTTGAGAATGCTAATTGTTTATAAATATATACATATGCATTGTCATTCTTATTGTCTGGACTCAAATACTATAAAAGAGACTCAAATTTTCAAGACTATATTTTGAGCACTTTCAAGTACTACTTATATAGCAGGAGTTTGTGATAGAATCTTACTTTCATTAATATTATTTATCACTGATGTAATACATATAAATAAATAAAACTGGATTACATCAGAATTTAACTATTTAAAAAATAATGCTACTTATCTGCACTCAAAGACTATAACTGTTCTGTTTCCACGAGGATGAAATTAAACATGAATTAAGGAAAGGCTAAGATAGCCTTCAGAAGGCTCTTAGATAAATCAACAACAACCATAAAGGTCTTCAATTCTGTTTTAGATATATCCCCAAAGAAAATTCTTGAAATTTTCTGTATAAAATCAATGTGTAATATAGGGATAAGAGGCACTGGACACTCCATCTATGAAATGGCTTTTCTTTATACACCTGTATAATTATTTTTTATATTTTCTGAAAAGATCATGATCTTGCTCTGCTCAGTAATACTTCCTCTGATGTAGGATGATTTCTATGTATTTTAAATAAAAATATATTTTTAAAAATCAGTGTGCAAAACCATGGGTTATGACTTCTCTTGGAAATATAGTAAAGTTTAAAATCCAAAGATTTTATGCTAAAATGCTGGGGTCTAATTATCCATATGTTTTCTCACCTAGTTTTTAAACTTATTTTATGACTATTGCTTCGTTGTTCATTATGCATATTATGAATTAACACAGAAAAAAATAGAAATAGCTGAATACCAAGAGAAATATGAAATCTATTAAATAGCTAACTTAGAAACATGAATCTGTGGAATATTGAAAAGTTACGAGATCTAATTTAGCTGATGCCAAAACCAGTATTAAAACAGTATTGGTTTCCATCACTTCCAGGTATTGGTTCACTCTGAGGATTGTAAATATATATGTAAATGCTTGCTAATGATTTTAAATAAAGCTAAAATCAAAGAAGAAATCACGGGAATAACTTACACTAACCAAACAAGAAATTATAACAAATAACACCATGTCAATGCTCCAGTGCTGTAATGATTTTAAATTAGAAAAGCAACATTTACAGAACAGGTTGCTCATTTAACATTTTTAGGATCTGTCAATAAGATCACTTTTGGCATGAAACAGACTATTTATTTTGATTAAAGGAAAATCTCTCAATGAAAATACTCAAGCAAATACCAGGAGGAATTCTTGACTTGTTCAGTGCCTGGAGCATTCCTGCATATCACAAGGGTTTGAGAAAGGAGCAAACAGTGCTTGAGGGTCTGAAAAAATGTCAATGTGGTATGTAGATAGGCTGTTGAGGTTACTGAAGAATATTGTTTCAACAAAGGATGGAAAGCTAGAGATCTGATTAACTCCTTGGCTTCACTGTTTGTGGCTATTCACTAAGTGCCACTTGATGGGTGGTATGAGTGCTTTGTCTTACTGAAATAATTTTTTCAAAGCATCATTCATGCTGAGTAAAGCAGACATCACATAATGTTTAACACAAAGTAGGTGTTTATGAGGGCCTTGAATTGTGAGATTTTTTGGTTGTTGTTGTCATTGGGGGTGAGCTTTTGTTTGTTTGTTTGGTTAGGGTTTTTTTTTTGTTTTTCTCTTGTTAAAAACAGTCATGTCTATGAAGGCTTCCATGCACAAGTCAGCTTATTCCATTCTGGTGTGTGTTTTGTGTCTTTGGAGACACTTGCAGGCAAGAGAAATATAATTCATGCCAACAGTATAATGAACACAGCAATACAGGCCGTCAGGTACTTCTCCACTAAAAATATGTTACGTTTGCTATTCTCATTAACTTTGGCTGCTACAAAGTCTCCAAACTGACCTTGCAGGGACGTAAGGTGCCATCTGGATGAGGAGCAAATCTCTTTAGGGACAATGTGGGCATAAAGTACTATGTTTAATTACTTTTATTCTAGATGTAAAAAAAAACACAAACCCGCTATATGATCTTATGAAAAAATAAATGGCATCAAGGAAGATAGTATAAAATCATATTACTTAGGATCACATTAAAAGGATCCTAATCGTATATAATTGTAAAGGTCATGTGCTTTTTTTGTTTTTTTTTTTTTTTCTTTTTTAGAAAATCACCAATACCAATTTAGAAGATATGCCAATACCAAGGTATTCTTTCTGGATAAAGGGTTTTTTTCTGATTTAGAAATTTATTTTTTGTTTTTTTTTTTTTAATCTTTCAGCTGAAAGCCGAGGACTTCAGTTTTGAAGTGTGAAAATAAAAAAAAAAAGTAATTAATTCAGTGTAATAGAGATATGATATAATATATATCACAGCTACAACCTGAATAGAAAATAACCATTAAAGATAACCAGATCACAGACCCAAGTCTGAAACAAATGAGAGATTTTATGGAAGAACAGAAGGGAAGCAGGAAATCCTTGTCATACTGCAAGTATGTGACTTAAAATTTCTTATCTTTTGGAACATTTGAAATATTTGAGTTTAATGTAACTATTTCTATTCATATTATTTAAAGGATAGACTGATTAACTCTAACATAGGTAGTAACTTCTGTTTTAAACAACTTGAAATCTTATTTACTTCAACCAGCTTAGAACAATGCTTGCATGCTGACTGCCCTGCAAAAGGAATAAGCTCATCTGCAGATCAAGTTGAATATTATCATTATTTCTATGAGGTCTTGAGAGCTCATTTTTGGGTCTTGGGCACACAAGCATCCAATAAATGCTCATTTGCCACTGTAAAGCAATTATCCTTGATTGCATAGAATTTGTTCCGGTCAGCAAGATCTTTTAAACAATTAGCAAGAAAGTGTTCAGAAAGTAATTCCCAAGAGTGAAGAAGATTGTATCGGTATTGTTTTCCAAAGAGAAAGACACAAAGAAGAAGGCATATAATGTTAGAGAGACCATCCCTAGTTACCTAGATTTTCAAGAGATGGGCCAAGATGTGAGTTTACTCCACCACAGTGTAAATCACCAAAACGGTTTGAGATCTGATGATAGCTACAATCTGACATGCTGAAAATATTAACTGTGTTTTTATTTTCCTGTTCCACCAATGTACTTATGAATCAAAATGCAACTACCATGTATCTCCTGTGGACTATTAAATTTTGTTTACCTACATTTTTTGCAGAAAATTTCTGTTTGTATTTGTGAAAGAATCTGTTTTGAGTGTATTTGATTATCAAGTTCTGGAAATAAAAGCATCTGATTTATCTGACCCATCACACATGAGACAATTCAAATTACAACACTTTCCAATAATTCAAAGTGTAAACAACATCAAGATCAACAATGTGCTTAGTAAATCTAAATAAAATTTAGATAATGTCTAAATATAATGGCAACATGCAGTTCAGTGTTATAAATAAAGTATGTACGTAATATGTGTATACTGACAACTTACACATTGTTATACAACAAACAGAAGTATACAGTTCTGAATATTTTTCCATTGTAAGGATATTAAAAGAATAAATTCTTTAAATATTTAAACACTAATTTGTTGTCCATGGATCATTCATATCTATGCAATATCACATAATACAAAGCAGTCCAGATCATACACTGGCTATAGGTCCCACATGCCAATATTCCTAACAATCACATGTTAAGAGCTCCCATATAATTAATGTGTTTCTGGCTTTCCATAGAAGAATCCTATGCACTGTCTTGTAGCTATTTTTATACTCCCAAATGGCTGCAGCTTTTGATTTTCCTCTGTTACTTCAATTTTCTAGTTCTCTTGTTTTGTTTGGAAATATCTGCACCAGTAGAAAAATACCCATTTTCAGGAAAGGAATTCATACATAATACTTGTTTCCACTATGCAGATATCTGTCTAACCCATCTGCTCTTTCCTATTACTACTTCAATATTTGTCTTATTATTCCCACCTCAACTTCTTCCCTCACAGCTCACAATTTTTTATAGTCCAAAATAGACCTTATTGCAGTTCTGTCACTTATTGTCAAAAGGATTATGCAAATGCATCTCTGGCCCTATATGAAGCTTCACTTTTCTTCAAAGCAATATGACAGATGTGCTTATGGCTGGCAGCCATACCCTTAAGCCAAAGCAGTGATTGTTCCTGCCTGAACTGATTGTCCTTTTACCTGTATTGTGTTTTCACAGGTTTTTAAAAGCAACTTGGAACTAGGTCTTAAGCAGGAGGGCAAATGAGCACCAGCAGCAGATGAAGATGATTCATCCATGGATTTGGGCCTGTGAGAAGACAAGAATTGGAGTCAGGGAACAGGTGGTTAGAGAAGCTGATGATAAAATAAAGAAATATTATAGAAGAAAAATATGTTAATTTACCTTCAATTAAACAATGTATTCATTCTACTTCCACTTATCTACTGCTAGTGCTGTATTATTGTTCTGTTATTTTCCTTTCCAGACTGTTATATTTACATGTTTATATACCATTTTACATTATACAAATATAAAGTGCCTTAGGGAAATTAAGGTTATAAATATAGTAAATTTATTTAATACAAAAAAAATAAAAAAATGGTAGCAGTGACGTATCATAATTGTTATATTTAATTTGAGCTACCTTGACATTTTTCTATTTCTCTTTGAGTTTTACCAATATTCAATATTGTGCATTTATGTACTTTGGTCTTTCACCACTGATAACTTAAGACACTTTCTTCTAGGATCCATTACCAAGTTCTGCACAGAGATTTATGAATGACATGAGACTATCTTGCATCTGTGTTATGATCAGCTAAAATCTGTCTGTGTCACTCCTATTTCCTACCCTCCTTAGTCAGCTGTAAGTCTTCCCTCAGTTAGTAGATAGTTTTGCATTTCTTGTCTGGCCTTCAGAAGACTTGGCACTGAACTGCATCTCCGTCCACGCACCAACACCCTAGTGTGAGGAGTCCCTAAGTGAGTGAATCCTAGGATTTATCATTGAACTACTGGGTTTAGATTAAATATTTTTATAACTCAGGTAGAAAGAAGCTATGTTTAAACACACACTGCAGCTCCACTCATGATCTCTTCATTTTCAAGTCTATTTATAATTTTCCTGTATGAAGTAATTCTGACTAGCCAGAACTAATAGTATCAAATCTCTATAATCTAAGTGTCAATACTATTGCTTTTCTCTTTTTTTTCAGCAGTGCAGGTAAGTCCAGAGAAGATTTATTTGTGCAGGCAATAGAAGATTAATCTATCTCCTGCATTGGATCTACATGTGGATGCAAGACCCACTGAAGGAAAAAAAAAATCAAGTCAGAAAGACAAGAAAGAGTACTTTCTCTTCAAAAAGCATTCTAGGGACAAAGATATTTAAAATAGACAAGAAGAATTAGAGAAAGGACTTTTTTTTTTTTTTTTTTTTTAATAAGTAACAGGAATGGAACTCAGCTCATAACTGAGAATGATTTTTTTCTAAAAAAATTAATTTAACTTCACATACCACATTTATGGAACAGCCAAACACAGATTTCCTAAGAAACCTCAGTCAGAAAATTCCTCTAAGTTATAAATATCCTAATTTACCTTCTGAAAATCCAGCTACTAAGAAACCACTTCTTGTCTTTCTGAAAATCCAGCTGAAGATCTTACTTGCTCCAGTTTGCATCTACATATTTCACTGAAGAGTGCAAAATCCTTTTCTTTAGCTCATATAATACACTACATTTTTACCTAGACAGTAGCCTCTGCTGGTGAATATTATCAGTCCTGAGCTCCTTACCACATTTCACTCTGGTGGACTGCACCCTTTGAGCCACCTTTCAGCTCATAAGCTTCTTCTCTTCACATCCTTTTCAGTGTGTTAGCTTCTTGACACAACTGTGTAAATTTTAAAGCAGTTTTTTTTGTGGACATATTTAGAATGTTATCGGAATTCATGCACAAAGTAATCAAATCAAAGTGATTTTAATACAGAAAAAAAGGAAACACTTTCTATCTGACATCAGATCTGTGATATCTTCAACTATCTTAATGAAAGAGTAAAATGTGATTTATCTCTAGACACTCTGTTAATAACTGTGATATAAAAGTGTTTGTACATTAAAAATAATTATAATAAAATAAATAAATTATCTTTTATTTTTATTAATAATAAATTAATAATAAATTAATTTTTAGTTTTATTATGGTTGTCGGGGAAATTAAAGAAAGAGAGAGGCAGTTTGGTTTTCAAAGTTGGCCTGTAAAGATTTTTTGTTTGGTGTCCTCTTGGCTGTGTTGTTTTTTTGTTTTATTTTCCTTTGTTTAGTTATTTATTTTCAAGAGAATTTCAAAAATTAGGTTAAAGAATCATATGTCAGTATTTCTTGTCATGTAAGAGGGGATATAAGCCTCAAGGTAAGTAATCTCAATTAGTTTTCCAGTCTTTCTTTATGAACACTGAAATGAAAGGTGACTCAGGAGGGCAAATTGTCCTAAATATTTTGTCCTGAATATTTATTATCAGGAGAAGCTGATAGCAACCCAGATTTCCACTGAAAGTCATAGTCCTGCGCTTTTAGCATCCAGTCCTTTCACCAGCCTTTTCTTCTGTCTCTCCTGCATTTTGGATATAACCCTGACTGACTTGGTGATCAAACGGCACACTTGTATTTCTCATTGCCACCCTTGTCCTTACACAGGAATATGCACCTGTAAGAGCTTGGAAATAAGAGAAAGGCTTCAATAAGTGCTTCGTCATTGTGTCTGCTTATCATAATGAGTCCTGAACACCTGAACACTATGCATGTGAATCGCCCGCCTTGAGGCCCTTAAAAAGGAAGGAGAAACTGATGCAGAATGTGGAGGAGGGCGAGGAGCAGAATCCCTGACCTTTGCCTTTTCCCCAGCACCATCGCCTGCTGCGAGACACCCTGAGGGCTCCTGGAGCCGACACCGGCCGCTTGGGGCGAAGCCTCGGCTCCCGCAGGCCGGGCCGGAGTCCCGAGCGAGCCGCGGAGCCGCAGCCGCTCCGGCACCGCCCGGGAGCCCCGCCCGGCTCCGAGGTTCGGCCGCAGCCATCGGGCACCGCGCCTGCATCCCGGGGGATGCGCTGCTGCATCCCGGCCAAACTGCTCCCGGGATCCCAGAGGGCAGGTACGAAGCTTCAAACAGCAGAAAACAAAAAAAAAAAAAACCAAAAAAAAGAGGCAAAACCAGCTCCGCTCCCCCCACCCCGTCTCAGCAGCAACAAAGGTAGCCCAGTGTGGTGCTGACCTGTCCTGTGCTTTTTAAAGTAACCTTGGCTTTCTCTAACTTTTCTCTATTTTTCTCTTTCTTTGCCTCTCTTAGTATTAAATAAAAATATAACTTCTTTTTTTGGCATCAACACTTAATCTCGTTTGGGTTTTATCTCATTTTTTTGGGAATTTTTTGAACCTTCAAAATTCTTTCCGTTTTATTCACAGACTTAGTTTTCTTCATTCCTCTGTGATTAAACACGTTCATTACAGGACCACTAATAGGAAAGCAGCAGAAAACATGTCAGAGGCCAGAAGGAGAGTGAAAAAAAAAAAAAATCACTGTCAGAAACTGCCTGATCTTAAATAAACTCAATTAAATAAAATCGATTAATCAAGCAACTATGCCATAAAATTTTAAACCAGACTGACTGAGGGCTTCTGCCAAAAAGAGAGAAATCTTCCCCTTATGTCTGGCTCCAGAATCAATTCTCACTGCTCCGGGGAAGAAGCTCATCTTAAAGCAAACCCAGCAGAATAGCGATTAGTTTTCAAGCAACTCAGTTAAACTGGTACCTTAATCCTTATGCTTGCACAAGAAAGAGGAATGCACAGGGAAATGTGGAAGAGACAGAAGAATCTGTTTCACAAGCAGTCTTGTTATTAAGTTCAACTCAAGCAATAGTGAAAGAGCCTGAAGTGTCTCTGCTGGAGTCAAATAATATTCCAGAAAAGAGCCCCATTAACTCTCTCCAGAAGAGAAAAATTTTATACCTTCATTAGATTAAAAACATAACTATGTTAAATATGCAAAGTGTGGTGAGATGAATTTCAGCGTTAAGCCATTCCCAAATTCAGTGACACAGGAAAAAGCTACCCAAGGTTCAAATCTTCCTCTAGTTCTTCATATTAACAACTGAAGATCGAAATGGGATTATTAACACTCTTAAGTTAATATGGACAGAGGTTCTGACAAGACTGCATCCTCTGAGATTGATCTTTTTGTTTTCTTTTTATTTTTGAAGAGGGTATAAGTTGCAAGCTTCTTAGAGGGGGTAGTATGGATACTGCAATATTCCCAGTGGAATTTACTGGTTTCTTTGCATAAATAAGGTGACCCAGCTGCAATGAGCAACTTGAAATAATGTGGCTTAATCAATTATAAAGATACAGTCTGATGACCTTGCACTTCCTTCTCCGTCTTCCAGGAATGTATTAAATTTGCTCTTATATATGTAGTTTAATATCAACATGAGTATTTTTTTTCCTTTTTCAATATTTTGTTGTATAGTTTCTACAGAAAATTACAGATGTCATGTTTCCTCAAACCAAATATACT
Organism: Pseudopodoces humilis; assembly: GCF_049639895.1. NCBI lineage: Eukaryota > Metazoa > Chordata > Aves > Passeriformes > Paridae > Pseudopodoces > Pseudopodoces humilis. Next base: position 57,312,661 of record NC_142201.1, on the reverse strand, counting down.
TTATTTTATTTTATTTTATTTTATTTTATTTTATTTTATTTTATTTTATTTTATTTTATTTTATTTTATTTTATTTTATTTTATTTTATTATCATTTAAAACCAAAATATAAATCCTCACAGATGATGTGAAATCAATTAGTGATATCAGAAAATCATTCAGACTTGGGAGTTATAAAAAAATATGATGTTGAGGAATAGTATATTTTTTATGACTTGGGCTCCAAGAGAACAATATGAAAGCTTTTTACTTGAAAGACTTGAGTTTCGTTCAAGTTGGAACTGGTCTGAAACTCCATTTTTCATTCTGTATATGGAGCTACAGTATGCTCATTGTATTGTGAAAAAAGTAAACTACACAGATGCAGCAGCAAGGGATAGATCTTCATCCATGTTATGGTATATTATAAGAGCTTTTTCTTCATGTGTTGAATACTCTTCCATTGACTGCATTTAAACTGGCATGGAAAATGAAACAATTAGTAGGATTCATGATAATGCTTGCAATTTTTTAAAACTATCATAAATTAATATTTTTAATATACTGTATTTATAACTTTGACAAAAAGTTGAAAAAGCTAATAATAATTTTTTAATTTCAGGTTTTCATCAGAACTATTTTTTTTAAGTTTTGAGCATGTGGTGGCAGTAAAGCCTCCACCCAGACACTTGCTCTTTCTCCCAAAGGGATGAGGGAGAAAATCAGAAGGGGAAAAACAAAAGAACTTGTGGGTCAAGATAAAGATCAAGTGATACTGTGAAAGACATAAATAAATTTAGTATAAATTGTTTAAATTTCTCATTGATAAAACAGACCTTGTGGATTTTGGAACACAGAATCATGGGTATGTATTTCATATATATTACTTATAATATTTCTTGATTGGTGGAGGATGATCAGACATTCTGGGCAGGCTGCCCAGAGGAGTGGTGCACTCACCATCCCTGCAAGGGTTCAAAAAGCATGTGGGTATGGCACTTGAAGGGATGTTTTGATGGTGAACATGGTGGGATAACACAGTTCTAGGGTAGCAGTTGGACTCAATGGTCTTAGAAGTTTCTTCCAACCTCAATGGTTCTGTAAATGGTACAAAAGGATTTCCTCACCACCACAAGATCAATGCCCAGCCAGTCTTCAATCAGCAGATACTTTAGAAAATTTCCCCCCAGTTTTATTGCTGACCATGATGTTGTATGGTATAGAATATCCCTTTGGTTTGTTGGGATCAGCTGACCCAGCTGGGTTCACCCCCATCCCCTCACTCATCCCCAGACTACTCTCTGGGGCAGCAGAGTGAAAAAGAAAGGCCTTGAAGTTGTGCAAGCAGTGTTTGTCAGCAGCTAAAACATTAGTTTTTATGTTAGCTGAATCCCATTTTATGTCAGATGCATAACACTTCATGCATAATGCTTCAAAAACAACAAAAGGGCAAGTCAGGGAAAAGTCTGCTGCTGCAGCTGGGCCTTGAATTGGAAAATCTTGTTCCTGTGCATTTCAGCCCCTGGCTCAACCAGAAGCACTTCATCCCATCACTATGAAGAAGATCCTTCAGTGCTGTCACCACAAATAACTTCAGTTTCACTAGCACTGGTGACGATCTCGATTCCTATATATATTGTTACTTTGAAATTCTTTCAATATCACTGGTTACAGATTAAATGACAAAAAAAAAAAAAAATGGAAAAGGAAAAGTGACCCTTTTGGAAGCGTAGATTTTCAAACCTCTGCCTTGGACAACTGGATCTATGGTTAGGAATGAGAAGACCAATGCTTCTAGTCCCTGTGACTGGCAACAGCATTCTGCTTCCTCTGAAATCTCAGAAATCATATATTTTCTAATAATCTGAGCAACTTCCTCATCTCAGTTGGTACTTGAATACCTCATAGTAAAAAAATGGCAATACTTATTACAATGATGATTAACCGTTATTATGGCTGAGGAAGTGTAATTAGCCTAGTTTGGTCTCTATTTCCTTAAATTAACAACTGTTTGCTATGAGTCTTTATCTACACTTCATCAGCTTCTGTGTTGAGGTAATTATGTCTTTTAGCAAAAAGCTGTCTTTACATTGGTAAATCCTGAAGCTGAATAGGATGCATCAAGATGATCTGCACTAGTGAGGAAAAGGAGCAGATACACAGGGGGAAGGCAAATGCAATTGATTCAGAAAAATAGACTAACAAACTTACCTCATTCAATTTTGTATATCATACATGACACGCTGGCCCTCCTTGTCATAGGATCAATGTGTAGTGCAACATTAGTGTGTGAGGCTCCTTAGATTGCTAGATTTCTTAGGGACTGCCTTGTGTTGTGACAATAGGAAGTCATAACAATTTGAGATTCAGAAGTAAGACTTCAGCACTGTAAGAGGCCCAGCCATCTTTCCATCTGCTCTTTTGTTTTGGACTTACCTTGTGCCAAATATAAGCCTGATCAGAAAAAATCTCTCTGTGCTTAGAATTGGATTAAAGATTTATTGCTTAATTTTTTTTTTTTTTTTACTCTCAGTGAGAGTTCAGTATGGGTGGGGAGGGAGCGAAGAAGAAAATAATGAGAAGATGCAGGCAGTGACAGGAGAGAAAAAGAAATTAAAAGAAAGATAATTGTAACAAATATTTTAATTTCTTTTATAATGAAAAGTGAGGAATATTTTATTCTTTGTGGATTTTTTAACCCTGTGGGATATCACAACGGTTGGTATATCTTTCACTGTTACATTGGTCACATCAAAATGCATATATTGTTTTTTGGTAAAAGTTTATACTTCTCTTGCATCAAAATGAAGAGATTCCCATTGTATTTTCCTCTTCTTATCCCAGAATGAGACTGCATTAAACTAGTTCCTTTTGATTTTCTGAAGTGAATTTTGAACTTTTGTTTCAAATTACATTCTGATTTCACAAAATCATTATTAGCAACATTTGAATTTTCCTTCTTCAGCATTTCTACTAAACTTGCAGAATTATTGGTGATTTGAACCAGGGAAAAATATTCACTTTCACTAGGTAATTGGAATAATTTCAGAGACACATCTCAGCAAAGTCAATTGTTCATCTGGGACCAGACTTTGATACGTACACTTATTTTGAAGTTCCACTTTATTTTACAAGGAGTCCAGTAGAAATGAATGGACATGATTTTGATACAATTTTCTTTGTGTGCAGAATAATAAATTATTCTGTCACTTTCATATGCCTGGTTCCCAGAATAAGATAGTTCAGTGTTTCATGGAAATCTGCTTCAATGAAAATCAGATACGTCATTTTTCTGTCCTGCTCTTCACTGATCTGAAAAGCAACTAGTTGCTGTCCTCTCAGTGCTTATCCTTTATGCATATAAATCTGCTGTTATGGTCTAAACCAGCCTTCATTTTTCTAGATCAAACAAATTGAGTTTCTTTAATCTTTTTTTAAAAGCAGATAAAATTTTCCTATTTTGCCACAGCATCTAAGTGTCTTATGAGCTTTTGAAGTTTCTCTAATTGTTTCAAGTTTTTATTTAAAAAAGGTTTGAAAACAAGAAAAATGTGACTTTTTAAACGTTTACCTTCCATATATGTTAGAGGTGCAATTCAAAGCACCTTTTTTTTTTATCATATAAGAAAGAAAAATAATTTCTTAGGGCAATAGATACTCTTTAAGAAAGAATCCTGAGGAGATTACAGAAAATTTCCAGGTCAGGTTTATTAAGGAGAGAAGAAATATTCAGATTACTTTTTTTAACAGCCGTTTTCTTAATACACTTCAAAATGAGATTTGTTAATCTCATGTTTTTATTCAGCCTCAAATTGATCCTTTAATATCTCTGTTTTAGACTTATACAAATGTTTTCTTTTTAATGTGACACTTCTACTTTTATATTGAATTTACTCTTACCAGTTTTAGGCTATTTCTGTAATAGATCATGATCATTCTAAATTCTAATGCCATTCTTTATATATTTTATAATCCAGCCAGGATTGGTGACAACCTACATATTTAAGTGGGTTTTCCTGTTTCACCATAAAATACATTAACAAAAATTATAAACAGTGTTTTTTCTAAGACAGGTTCATTAGATACTTAGTGTAGTGCCATGCTGGGTAAACGTACTCTATTAGCTTTTAGTAAATTCTGTTCAAAATCAGAACAGGTGTATCTGTGAAATAATCAGTGCTGAAGAGGGTGCATTCCTGAGAATGCCTTTGAACAGTATTGCATGAGCTTAGTTCTCTGTAAAAAAGCACTGCATTGTGAAGGTAAGCCCTGAGAGACCTAATTTGAAAAATTTTTTCAGTTTGAAAAAACTGTTTTTTATGAAGATTTTTTTTTATTTCTTTGTGCATTTTTTTTTTCAACAGAACAATCATCCCCTTTACAATCATGACATGTAGAACACATAAGATTGTGTCAACAGCTTTTACCAGATAAAGATTCCTGTGGATTTCTAACAACTGTATCCCATGCTTCTCACTTCTCAAAAAAAAAAAATTGAGATAGTTCTACATAGTCTGAGGTTGATAAACCTGTAATTTCTGATTCTTATTTCACTTTTGTGTTCTCTGTACTTGCACAATGTTTGTTTAATCAATAGCTAGCAGAATATTTCTGTATGTTGCTTCTCTGTTCATTTGTACAGATTTTTATAGCTTCCTCTTTTCCCCTTTACTGGAATTTGGTTTAATTGAGGGCTATCATTCCTTAGGACTCTCACACTTAAATCAAACCTCCTCACTTCTCAAAAATAATAAGTAGCAGTTGAGAGATAAGAATGAGAAGTTCTGTAATTCTCTAATATAAATTTCTTCAAGCCCAGCAGTCTTAAATATTTTTAGTATTAGCTAAATACTCTTTAAACTGCTTGCTCTCTGAGTGAAGACTCCAGTTTCTGTCTGTATCTACATGTTGTTAATTTTAGCTGTGTGGAGCCTCCAGCCACAATCAACCTTTTTGATGAAGTCTGAGAGGAAAAAAGTCTGGGAGAAGAAATATTTTAGCCTCCTATATATTATATGTTATATCTGCTCTAAGTCAATCAGTGCTAGGCTTAGGATGCTGCAGAAAGAATTGACTTTGAGGCACTAGCTCAGCACTGACCAAGTAAGGAAATACCTAATCTACTCTTAAAGTTGAAAACTAAATTTGCCTGAGTTCAATGAGAGTCTTTACAGCGACTTCAGAAAACTTTAGAACAACAGTTTAGAAACATGTACAGGACCAATCTTTAAGTATAAAATGTATATCAAAATTCCAGCTTCCAATCTGCTTTCAATTATTGCTGACTGCAAAATTTTCCATGGCCAAGTTTAAAGAACCTCACAATGAAGCTTTCTTTACCACCTCCTTTCCTCTGTACATATATCTACTTCCAACCTGAGACAAAGAACCACAAGAAATTGCAAAAACAGGAATAGCAACTGAACTTGCAGTCTCAAGACTGCTCCAGAATGTCAGGCTGCTTCTGAATGAAAGCCAGACAAGCAAGACAGTTGCTTCATGATGACAACATGATGGCAGACATCCCAATTCTGATAAATAAGGATGTAGCAAAAATATTGTTGAAAGTGTCTTTTCCTGATCCCATCATCAGTGCTCTCACTGAAGTAACAACAGCATGACTCTGAATTGGGTTGTGGAAGGATGGACAAGTGTATATGTGTGGATGTTAAGGTAAGGAATATTGACCAGACAGTTTTCCCCACCTTTTCCAAAGCATTCTTTACACTTGTGATGGGTTGATGCTAGCCAAACGCTGCTGCACCCATGAGAAATCATTTATTCATTTTCCCTACAGAGACTGTGAGGCTGACTCTTTTTTTCTCTCTTCACCAAAAATCAATTAATGCAAAACCAGCTCACTAAAAAGAATCATCCTGAATGCAAGTTCCAGAGCCACAGTCTGGTTACTTATCCATAGTCTGTTTAGTATGGTCTTCTGATGGCTAATTGGGCTTTGGATCTGCTTCGACAAACAGAAGAATTTAATTTATATAAAGTAAGTATTGTACATATAAGAAATGACTGCATATATATGAAGTAGCAAGAAAACTCTTTTCTGTCTTGGTGGGAGAAAGTATTCCCCTAATTTTGAAAGAAATTCGATACAGAAATTCAGGAACACAGAGCTTTACATGTGAAATCAGAAAATCCTGTGCACAGGTAGCAAAAATATTCATTGAGGAGACTGAAGTATTAGTAAGTCATATATTGCCACAGAGCATTCCCATGTACTGAGCTCAGCCTTCTGTATGGTTAACTGCTAGAAAGATCTGTGATAAGCTTTTGACCCAAGTAAATGTGTAATCTCCTAAACAATTTCTGTGCATGCTTCATGTGTTGGCACAAAGAGCATTTCTAACAAGCACTTTAGATTTGACCACTATTTTTGGAAGATCAAAGAAAGCAATAATAAGGATGAAGATTTTCCTTTGGTGAATGGTATTAGTGTCAAGAATGTTTATGGGCATTGTCTCTTTCAAAAATATAGGTGTGGTCCTACAGCTCCTTTAAGGAAGGCACAAAACTGATTCCAACATCACCTCTCAAAACTTTGTCCTAGTTCAACTAAATTCACTTATTTGTTCTCTCTAATGTTATTGTCTTATATAGAAACCTAATCTTGGTGGCTCTACTACTGCTAACTTTGTAATCTAACTAACTAACTAACCTGTTAATTTCAGACTGGAACAAAAAAAAGGACATCAAGCATATCTGTCTTTTCAGTGCAAATGATTGATAACAACCCTCTTTCCCTGAATAGCTGAACCCTCACTCTTCATACACAGTAGTAATTAAAAAAACAACAAACCTGCATTTTCTGGTCAGTAGACTTTTAGGCTGCAACAGACTAAAATTGATTTATAGTGAACAAGGATACAGGAAAATGTATGTCTGTGAACGTAGGAATTATGAATCTTTGGGTAAATACTAGTAACAGGCTTTTGAAAAAACAAAGAAAAAGAAAACAAGCCACAAACCACAAAATCAGAAGAAAATAAGCATCATAATTCTCAGGTTTCATAAAGCAAATATTAGGGTGCATTGCATGGAATGGGGAAAAACCAAAATAACAACAAAAATTCGCTCTCAGCAAAACTGTGAAGCACTCCTTGGAAGAGGTTAATCCCAAATTCTTGTCAGGTTTCTTTTCCCTTCATTTTGTTTCTCCTTACAGTTATTTTCAACATAACCTTTTGTCTGCAGTTTTTACTGTAGCTTCATAGCTGAAAAAAACACAAGAACTTCCTTTATAATTTTTACAGCACATAATATTTAACAGACAACTGCTATGCCAAGCACACAATATTGTGGGAAGTTTTTATCCTTATATATTCTGTTGTGGAAACTGATGAAGTAAGGACACATTCAGAAAATTAGGTGAGTAATAGTTGCTCCCTGTAATATTTTATTTTATATAGTAATGGAAGGTTATCTTTAGAGATGGAACCAAATACCTATCTTTATGTCTTTGGTAGGAAGTACCAATATTGCCTACATGGAGTGAGAGATAATACTTCTGGCAATTTTGCTATCACACAGCCTTACAAACAGCAAGGTAGAAAGAGAAACTAATGTGAGAGCCAGTAGTTTGGAAATGCATTATAGGTGAAGATAAAATGGGTCTTTGTATGAAATTCAAATACAGTTTTCATGCCTGGGGAAAGTGCTGCTGAAGAAATCCAAACTCTCGTTTGGGCCTGTTTTATATGACACATTGCCAAAGATGTCCATATAAAAGAATAAATAAAAGAATATATCTCGCTCTAGCTTTTGATGATGCAAATCATAATCTAACAAACCACAGTTTACTCTCTAACCACACAACAGATTGATGAAAACCAACAAATAACAGAATGTGCTCCAGCACACTGATGGTCTGTCATGAAAAGGAATGGTTGGAAAACAAGTATTGTTGAGATCAGCTTCTCAGATGTTCAGTTCTAATGGGTCTGTGAGGCAAGCTTACAGGAAGAACTACAAGTCTCAGGGAGCACTGACAGAATTCCTGCAAGGGGACAATGTCTTGCATGGGAAAACAGGGTGAAACTGCCCCAGTCCCTGACTGTAACAGGAAAAAAGATGGTGGAGATAAGGAAAGCAAAAGTAAGAAAACCTAAAGGTAGCAATTGAAAAAGTGAACACCTATGAAATGAAATGCAATAAAATCATCTAATAAATGTCAGACTCTGCAGACCAGATGCCAGAAATAGAACATAACTCAATAACTGTTATATATATTTTAACAGAGATGGCTTCATGCCACAAGAATCAATTCAGTGGTGTGCAGGTACAGGATTTTGCTTTACCTCATAAGTGTACCTTTAGACAGGATACCCTTATTGGCATATTAAAAATAAATAACCAATATAATTAAAAAGTATCTCTCTTGAAAAGAACCAATTTACATCAGTAAATCCTTAGAAGAATAAAATCAGAGTTCTGCATCTGTCTTGGGGTTAGTATTCTGAGTCATACAGAGCAACACCATATAAGGGTTAATGCCAGCTTTTAGTTGAAGCTTAAATATTCTAGTCAGATTATTTAATATGGTTTCACTGAGTTACTCTCCTTGTTTTGACTGGGACAGAATTAATTTTCTTCTGAGTACCTGGTAAAATGCTGTGGTTTAGATTTAGTATGAGAATAATGCTGATAACAAACTGACTTTTAAGTTGTTGCTAAGAAGTACTTAGTCTGCGTCAAGGACTGCTGAGGTTTCCATGCTTTGCCAGTCAGCAGGAGAACATGAAACTGGGTGGGAGCAGGGTCAGGAGAGCTGAACTGGCCAAAGGGATATTACATTCCATAGAATATCATGTTTAGTGTATCAGCTGGGTTGAGTTGGCAGTGAGGAGTCACTCAGCTCGGGGAATGGTTGGCTTGGTCAACAGTTGGTGAGAAACTTGCATTGCTTATCTACTGGGTTTCATTTCTGCTCTCCATTTTTCTTTACAATTATTATTAGTAGTAATGTTATATTTTACTTTGTTTCAATTATGAAACTGGTCTTATCTCAGCCCAGAAGATTTACTTTTTTCCTGATTCTTCCCATGCCACTGGAGGGGGAGTGTAGAGGAGTGAGTACTGTGTGGTACTTAAGTTGCTATCTGCAGCAAGGTATTGCCACAACTGTTATACATAGATAAAGGAAGTTGTTTCAAATCTAGAAACTGTGTTTAAGACCCTAGTCTTTTAACAATGTCTGTGCAGATATGCTTCTCTGTGAACACGTATTCCTAATGACTACTGGATGGTTATTAAGGTGGTTTTTTTTTATTAAATATGCATGCAGATCTCATTTCAGAACAGTGATATTTGCATACAAAAATGTTATATACATAAAATATTTTAAAATATTTTAAAAATCATTTCTCTTTTCTATTCTTAGGGGAAACAAAGACAATAACAGTAAGAAAATGGTAGATAACATTGATTTAGAATAAGTGATAGAGTACATACTGCAAGTAAAAGTTATCTGCATGTAACCCCAATAGGAAGATGTCTGGGTATGGAGCCCCAACTTCCTTCAACCCTTCTCAGCTGGAAATGTACTGCATAGATGAGACAATATGAGAAAGCTGACTGTTTTGGCTGTTCCCATCCTGTAGTTAAATAGAAAGCTTGATGCACTGCTTTGTGTCTATAACCCTACAAACATCATGAATTAATAGCAAATAAGGAAGGAATTTAACACATTTGCCTAGAAAATGCATTAAGGCAAGAACTTCATGAAAGTAAACAGACATATTAGGACTGCAACACCTCCTGTTTTCTATTCCCAGTGTGCAGACACATCACACCTGTTTAGCAAAAATTAATGTCTGATTTTTGGAACTGATGGAGTGCTTTACTTTCAAAAGGAATGGAAAGATATAGAATGATGATTTGGGCTAGAAGGTTCATTTTGTCAAGACTGCTTGGTTAGTTCAACAAATTTGATTGCAGGACTGCTTAAAGATTTATTATGAATAAGTGTCAAACCCTAACCTCAAATATCTCTACCAAGACCAATTACAATTTACCCTCTGCAACTCAGGCTTTTCCTAGACTATTAGCATAGCTCTAAGATATATTCCTAATAGTTAATCCAAAATTTTCTTCTGCCATTGAAGCCCATAATTCCTCTTTCTCTTCTGACTGTCTAAGGGGAGCAATTGGTCCCTGTCCTGCTTAAACTATAGCTTTTTGGATTCAAGGAAAATAATATGTCATTTCATTCTTTTTGTCTATAGAATGAACATGTCCAGTTCACTTAGCCTTTTTCAAATGCTTTCTTTTTTTTCAAGCCTCTTAACCTTTTATAATTTCTTTGTATCTCTTCTAAATTTCCTCCTATTACATAATTTATAATTATATTAATTTTAATTATTAGTCCGGTTAATTAATTAATAATTAATCAATTATAATGATAGTCAAGTCATTCTTGACTAGCATGGATTACAGCATAACCATTTCAATTATATGATACTTCTTTTTGAGAGGACTCAAAAAGGGTGGTGAAAAAATGATGCTAGCTCTCTAAATTCTGCCTTTTAGAGATACATGAAAAAGACAATATTCAAGTGCATTAGGTTGACATGCCTAGGTATTGGAAATGGGGGGCTGCAGGAGTGGTTTTCATAAAAAGAGGTCAGGACTGCTCTGGGCTGGACACAGGTAGTTCCAGGAGCAGGAGGTGCTCCTGTTCTGTCTGAGCAGAGATTCCCTGCATCCCATTTTAGTGCCACAGTTGAGAAATTGAAAGGAATATGAGGAAGCAGCAGCAAAAAGAAAGTTCTATGTGCTGACTGTGATCTCCCACTGCTTCATCTCCCTGCAGCATTTGGGGTAAGGAGTCTGAGACAAAGGAGTGAAGTTGAACCTTGGAAAGAAAAGAAGGAAATATATTCTTTTATTGTTTGACTTACTGTTTCCAACTACAAAAATCAGTAATTTTTGTTTAACTTCACAATAAATTAATTTTCCTCAAGTTTCTTCTTCTCACAATGACAAATATGCTGTTTCCCTGTCTATCCTGACACATGGCCATCCTTTCAACTGTTCTTCTTATTTTTCCTCTGCATACCTCTGGGGGAGTGAAGGAACAGATGGATCAGGTAGGCATTAAGCTTTTTGCCAAGCTTGACCCAGCACTTCATGGAAGGTATTACAGATATTTTTTATTAAATTATGTGTATCTCATCTCTGTTTTTGATGTTTGAATTCTTTCAAATGAAAAATGATTACATTTAGACCCAGAAAAATATTCATAATGCTCGTATGCACACACACCCCACAAAAAAATTGCTTGAGTGACAGCTCATAAACGCATCTTATTTATTTAAAAAATAAAAGAAAAATAAACAAAAACAAACCACTGAATAAGATTCATCATGCTACATAGTAAGAAAAAAAAATACCACCATATTGTGAATAAAACTCATATTTTGACAGCTACTTGAATCTGTCAGTAAAACTAAAGAAGAAATTGCCTGTATCTACATCACTATTGACTTTGGATCAGAGGCATACTTCTACAGTAAATCTGATCATATCAATTTCCTGCACTTAGGTTCTCATTATAGGAGGATGCAGTTTTAGTATATTCAGATAAAAATAAACTCAAAACTGTAGTACTTGGGGACAAGGTTTAGGGATGAACACAGTGTGCTTGGGTTCATGGTTGGACTCGATGATCGTAGAGGTCTTCACCAAATTTAAATGAGTCTATGATTCTATGAACTGTGTTCCAGGAAGTCAGTGTCCACCCACTCCGGGCTGAAGTTCAGCCCAAGGGACCAAACAAGTACTAGTTTGAAGTAAAGCATTCAAACCACATATGGGTGGGTGGGTTCTCAGCATCCTTTTTTTTTGCCCAAGACATCTGCTGTTCTTATGCTTTGCTACTTGTTGATATCCCTATAACTCTTACTAAAATAATATTTTGGTTCTTCTCCTCCTTTAATAGTTCAGTCCAAAGGAAGGCAAAGGACTTTATTTGTAAGACATACTGAAGAACCTTCAAAGAAAATATCCAGAATGGAGAGCAATATTATGTCCTCAGAATAGAAATGAGTAAATCATTGGCTATGATTTCTTCTTATTATATGCCGTCTGTATTGCTGACTCTGTAAATACAGTTCTCTCCCATCTAATAGGGAGAAATGAATGGTGGTTTTGACAAAACAGTGATATTTGGTTTTGTGTTGCTTCATTTTGTCAGGAAATGTTACCTGCTAGGCTGCTTGGAGTTGATCCTCCAAGTAGGTCTGGAGTTGATCTGACACCAAAGATGGTATCTGTGTAGACTGCTATCATTACCTCTTCTGTTATTTGTAGAAGTGAAACTGATCACATAAGAGACTCTAGAAATTACCTACAATATGCATCAGGAAGCTTCACTCACACATTTTTACTTTAGTGAATTAAATATGTGGTACCATGCATATTTTGCTAGCACCTTTGCTTATTTTACTCAATTCAGTTGTTAAGAGCCTTTTAGACACTGGCATGCACATTGTATTGTTGCTCAAATTCCACCTGAATTTTATCACATCACACATACTGACTAACAACACATGAAATTCTGTCTGTCAGAGTTGAAAGAAAAAAATTATTTGTCTATATGGTAGATTTAATTTTGATAAAGTAACAAAATTTGCTTCTGTTTTATTCTGATCAGGATTTCAGAAAGAGTCAGAAAGGGCTGAGAGGACTTCCCCAGGAGTAGGGAATGTCATGGTTTTTCTTTTGGCCTGTGTAATATTTCCACTTAGGGGAATATTAACATGTTTGATCCTTTGTACAACATTTTTCTTTGTCAGCATCTTGCTTTGAAACTTCTGTCCTTATCCACAAAAAAAAATGACACTTGGCATATGACTATGGTAGCTTGGGGATTGGATAGATTCATCTTCTGTTTCTCATTCAGTAACAGGTTCATACTGAATCATCCACATGCCTGAAGATAATAGTGAAGTGGAAAAATTCTTTTTGACATTGTAGCTCCTTTGTAAAATTTGATACCTGATACTCACTGATCCATGTTTTTCCTATTTTGATATCCAAGATTTAAGTGTTATTTTAATTCCATGTGACCACTAATGCTAAATACAGAGGGTCATTGAACAAATACTACTTTCTTTTCCCCACAGATTTATATAAGCTGAAAAGAACCAAGGAAATGGCCTGTTAGTAATATTGCCATAGATATTAATGACAAATTATTGGAAAAATTATAATAATAACACCTGCATATAAATGTGTTTATATACAGATACACATCTTCTTTTAATAAACCATTACTATACTGTATACCAAGTGATTAAAATTTGTTGAGATTTCTGGGAACCCACACAAGAGAAAAATCATGGAGGATCATCCACTGAAGGATTTCCAATGTACCATCAAATAATGCTATTAGTGGCCTTGAAAATTAAAGAAAAAATGCTCCTTTTACACAGATGACCACTTTTTGATGAGTTAGTTTGAATACAACCAAAGATGAAGTAATGCATAGGCATAAAATATTTTATGATATATTTTGTGTAGGCATCATGTATTTTTTTATCGTGCACAGAACTTTCTATCGAATTATGAAAACTGCCCATAACTGACTATGTGGTTTTCACTACACTCTGTATATGAGTCCAAACCCAAGACAATTAGTTTCAGTGATTATACTTCAGAATTAGGTAACTTAATGAGAATGGGTAACTTAGCATCTTGATATATTCTCCTGTACTGTTTTTTATGTAAGCATTATTATCAGGAATACTGGTTTCAGGGAGGGGATTTGGGGAGTGGAAATCTCCTCATCTTAAATCATCTTCTATTCAGAGGTTCAAAGCTTTTAGAGAAACCTAAGAACTATAACTTCTGCAATGGGAATAATGCAAAGAGATTAATATCTTTAAAAAAAAAAACCAAAAACCACTATACAAGGTTTAGAGAAGCAGTTTGTGTTTAGAAGATAAGTATTTTTATGCATTATACATAGCTTGAGAAAAGGTAGAAAGCAAGGGAATCTGAAACTTCAGAATAACAGATACATTCTAACAAAATAGATAATTTTCAGTGTGGGTTCACAGTGATGAATAATGGTTGTTAGCTATTTTAATATAACTTTGTAAAAAAATGTTACTTCAAGGATAACTAGTGTGTTTCATATTAGTCTTCATCTCCAGTGTAAACAAAGACTATAAAAATTGACTTAATTGTTTTATTCTAGTTTTGGTTTTATTATAATTATTAAGTAATTGTTAATGTACTTTTGAAAATTCCTTCTGATACTGTTTCTCTGGTATAATTTGATTTTATGGAGATCTAATGACATAAAATATATGTTGCTGGATAACTACCCCTGTCTTCTTTACAGGGAAAGCTTTGGAGCCAGCTGAAGGTTTGCAAATCTGCCCATATCTACTTGAAATTCCATTGATAACAATTAATCAAATACTGGAAAAGCCATATAAAAACTACAGTATATTTTTCCAGTGTTTAGAACTCTTTAATTTAATGAACATCATCAGAAGAGGCATAGCATTGTCAAGGATTTTATATGATAATTAAGACAGAGTGAAAAGAGAAATGATAAGGTTAAAAAATGAGATACCTAACCATCTATGCAATTGTTGTAAGATTTTAAAAATTCTACCTTCTTTCTATCATTATAACTCTCTTTACAGATAATAGAATATTCACAGCAGATATTTTCTGAGATTATCATATCTGTAATATGTTTAAAAACAAAACAAATCTTAGAACAGAGCTTGTCAATCAAGAGACACCATACTTTCTCCTAGAAAGCAATCACAATTATAAATCATTACTAATGCTGATATATAGAACAGAGTTAGAAGAATCAGACTTTATGATCTGTACATATGATGAATATCTAATCAATGTACTGCCCACAGGACACTTGATATACCAGAGAGAATACAAAGTAATGTAACTTCTGGAAGAAATTTTACTTAAACATAATAAGAATTATTGTTAAGGGAAATCTTTGACACTGCCTCTATAAGACCCTCATGACAAGCTTCTGCTGGATGAAGAGACAGTGATGTGGGTTGAAAACTGGCTGAATGGTCAGGCTCAGGGCATGGTGACCACTGGCAGGAAGTCAAATTTGAGGCCTAGGTAGCAGTAGAGGGCTCCAGTACTATTAACATCTTCATTGATGAACAGGATAATGGGTTAGCGTACTCTCATTGTGTTTTCATGTAACCTGAAACCCAGCAGTGTGGTTGATTTACCAGGTAGTTGTGCCGCCATTCAGATGAAAGTGTGGACATGATTTTCTGAACCTGAGAGAGTTTCAGGCTCTCAGGGGCTGATCTGTTCCCAATGGAAAGTCTTTTGACAACTTTTCTCTCTCAAAGTCTGTTGTAAAAATCAAGGTTTTGTTTTCCCAAAACAAAGACACATGTTCTGAGAGTCTGTCTCTCTTGTCCCACCAATGGGATCAGGGAGGTGTTGTTCCTTCTACCAATCAGGATAACCTTCTTGTATACATAAGTATTGGAGCACCTTATAAAAAGGGTTGAAAACCCCCGAAATAAAGGCTTTTGCTTCATGAAGAACCTCTGGCTGCTGTTCTGTGATTTGAACCCTCGCTCTATACTTCGTGTCCTCTAGCGACACTGAAAGATTGGAGAAATATTCCAAGAGGGATTGTATGCTGTTCTAAAAAGGGAAACATCAAGTCCCTCATCTAGGGAAGAGCAGCTTTACACAATTGTACAGTCTTGGGTCTGACCAGCAGGAAAGTAATTTTGCAGAAAAGGACCTAGATACAGACAACAAGGTGACCATGGCCCAGCAATGCACCCTTGCAAAGGAGACCACCAACAATCTAGATTGCATTAGAAAGCAAATGCCTGGCAGATCAGGTAAGTGATCCTTCCCTTCTTCTGAGCACTGGTGAGACACAGCTGGAGTGCTGGGTTGAATGCTGGGGTCAACAACACAAAAGAAAACCATGTGTGCAGTGGAGCAAGTCCAGCAAAGAGACACAGAGGTAAATAAGGTATTTGTCAACAATGCAAGGCTGAGATATATGGCACCGTTTGGTATGAAGATGAGAAGGCTCAGGGGATCTTATCAACAAGGATAAATACCCAAAGGGGACACTTAAGATCTTCTTACAGCTCACACTCAGTGATAGGATGACAGGCAATGGGCAAAAACTGATATTAAAATTTAAATATTTTAAAATATTAAAAATATTTCTTTAAAAAGAAAAAAAATACTCTGAGTGTCCAACAGTGAAATGGCTGGAGAACCTGTGAAGTCTTGAGCCATGAAAAAAATGAAAATCTGACTGGAGATAGTCTTAAGGAATATGCTCTGCCTAGCCTTTCTTTGAACAGAGCTTGGAGTAGACAACTTGCAGAGGCATTTTCCAACCTGTGTACCTTTTCTGTCCAGCATTCCTATCATCTGGGCTGAATTTTATATATGTCACATTGGAAAAACCAATTAAATATTTTGTGTTCTTAATTAAAAAGAAATCTGTTTTGTGTATCTGATTGTCCATACTGAAAGAGGCTTAGATGTAATGGATGGAAATCAACTTCAGTGTGAGACAACAGTCTTTTCAGTGTAAGCAGGAGAACCTGCATGCCTGGTTACTTTAACAGGAATGTATGGTAAAAGAGGAGAAGTTATTCTTTGCTTAGTGGTATGAACCACATTTAGAGTACTTCATGCTTTTGGGTCAGATGATTTGAAGATGGATATGGAGAAGAAATAAGGAATGCTGTCAAAATGATGAAGACGCACTTTATGTTCTTTGAAGAGAGATCAAAAGTGGCAAAAATTTTGTCTCATGATGAGAAGAGTAAGGGGTAACCTAAATATTTTTCTCAACTGTTTTAATGCCATCTGACAAAGACGATGGAGACATTTCTTGGTAGTACCAGGTGAAATGCTGGAGAGATTTCATCTTAAATATTTTATGAAAACTTGGGACATCAAAAATGTGAGAAGGAGTGCAAGATTCTGACAGAAGAATTGACATATAAGTATTTGTGCCTGAATATTACAGTATATGCAAGTAATTTAAGCTAAAATGTTCAGATTTGGTATTTAGAGAACTGCGAGTTCATTCCCTACAGTTTGTAGCATCATAAACACAGGCAGTACACATTCATGGAAAGAAGACAATAGAATTGAGATGAAACTACAGAAAAAACTTGCATCAAGAACCAACATATCCATTTCTACTTTTGATGCCCTGAAAATCTTGCTCCCAGAGATTATACAAGAAACTCCAAGAAAAATATATATTTTCATAAATTTTAGAATGGATGTCTGCCAAGAGAAAAATCCAGAAAGGATTTTTGAACAATGGAGGGATGCTTCAGTTTACAGTTTGGAGATTTTTTTTGACATGAAGACACAGACCACATGAATTTCATGGAGAGCAATTACATGGGATGACAGGGAACTGAAATTTGGACAACTTCTAAGATACATCAAACAGTTATTGAACAAAGTTCTTGGGAGTTTATAATAAATTAAATAGTAAACTGTGTGAACATGAAATTACTATAAGGATTGTTCTGTACGCATCCATGTGGATGTCTCCTCTGCTTACTGAAGACTCTTGACTGCAGCAAACTGATCCTGCTGTGGGCAAAATAAAAATGCTGTTTCTTTGTTCTTCACTGTTACTACTACAGCCAATCTGATACGTGGCAGTAGGTCACCAGTCAAAGCCTGTATTACCATGATCAATGAAGATAACACCTGACACCACTGACCAAGCTTCCTGAGATCACTATGCAGTCCATACAATTCTGAACTGAAGGAGATGTTTCATACTGTAACCTCAGCTGTCTTATAATGAGATAAATTACACAAAACAACTAGTAAAGAGACCAAATGTTGCTCCTGGAGAGAAGACTATTCATTTCAAACCTGGACTATGAATGAACACTCACTCTAGCATTAATATTATTAACTACTTCTGCATGGAGTTTTTGCACATGATAAAAAGCTCTCATTTAGATCCTGAATTACCTCAAGTTGTCCTTGCATAGTTTCAATGTCTCCCACTAGGACATGTATATCAAAACAACTTCATCATGGATTGCTAGATCATGTGGACTTTGGTTGGACCAGGATTATTCAGTTTTTTCAAATAACACTACATGGTCTTTTCATAGTGATGCTTAGAAAATGTGTTGTATTTTGCCAGAAGGCGTATAAATGAAGAATATTTTTTCAAAAACTTTGTAATATTAAATTAACTGTGACTGTGCATTGCTAGGTGAGCAATTAACATAAGAATTACCACCCACGGTATCAAGCATCATTTCATCCTAAGAGTCACCTAACATTTATCAGTGTATCCATTTTGAAGTACAATAATCCTTATGCTGTTAAGGTGATACTCTGTCTCGTGTTTACAATACATAAATGGATTCCTGAAGTAACAATCTAGTACAATTCAGAGATGAGTAGGAGAGATCTCTGTTTAAGTGCATACATTTATTGAGTTTTAATCACTACTTGGGCTAGCTCATTGCAAGGAAGAGTTCATCGCCTGCTTGGAAGAGTTCAAAGAGTGAATATTGGTTTCACCTATATTTGAACTCCAAGAATGA
This sequence comes from Pseudopodoces humilis, assembly GCF_049639895.1. Classification (NCBI taxonomy): domain Eukaryota; kingdom Metazoa; phylum Chordata; class Aves; order Passeriformes; family Paridae; genus Pseudopodoces; species Pseudopodoces humilis. Next base: position 57,294,083 of record NC_142201.1, on the reverse strand, counting down.
TATAGGAAGTAACACAAATATTGTAGGGCTACAAATAAAGCGAGTAAAAAGAAATGTGAAAGAAAGAAGGAAGTAGAAAAGAGGTAGGGGTAGAGAAATATATTCACAGAGAGAGATTAGATGGATGGATGGATGGATGGATGGATGGATGGATGGATGGATGGATGGCTGGATGGCTGGATAGATGGATAGATAGATAGATAGATAGATAGATAGATAGATAGATAGATAGATAGATAGATAGATAGATAGATAGATAGATAGATAGATATCACTACTCTGTAGATCTCCATGGCATTCTGTTGATCCTCTCTATCTGGTCTTCTTTGAGGTGAAGGTACCCTGCAAAACATAGAGTTCAAAGGATTTATATACACTTGGGCCAGGTGGGAATGCTCAGGTACATCCCCTGGAGGAGGGGTAAATTGGGCACCAACAAAGAACTACCAAAACAACTGCCTCTACCTACATTGTCCAATAATTTTTTAACTGTGAGTTTTCTTCCCAGAAGTTTCTGGATGCTTAGGCCAATCTGAATGAGATTTGGATGGACAGTAACTTTCTGCAAGAAAGGAGAACAGTTGAACATTAAAAACAAATATTGTTTGAAGTCCAGAGTAAAGGACAGGTGAATCTACATAAAGTGCTAAAGTTTGAAACATGAATTATCTACAGACTATAGCATCAGTACCATGGAAATTGGGAATGACTATAACAGTTTCACTAGAGCTCATAATTTGTACAAGACTGGAAGCTGACAGAATTAATGTGATCAATATTATGATGACCACGAGTATTTCCATACTGCAATACTTCCAGGTAAATATTTCTTGATAATCTGACAGAGTTCAGACCTGTAACATTATAACACCATATTATATGCTCATTTATGGTCAGCTTGATACAACTATATCCAATTCACATTTTGAGTAACATTTTGGAGTCATTTCATGTAATAGTAGTAATAACATTTCTGTAATACCTAGAGGCCAATATTTTAGAAGTGCATTTTCCTAATAATCATAGTGTTTGTAAAAACAAGCTCTTACTTAAAATAGTTCATAATCCAAAACAAATAAATGGAGGAAACAAACAATGGGCTGAGGAGATTTATCTAATGCCATGCAGTTTGTAAGATGATGAAAAAGAGTTGCTCAGACATGAAAATGATATTATTATTCTTTTTATTTCATGAATGGTAATGAATGAAAGAGAAGTCACTATTCAGAAGGTTGTTTTTGGGTTTTTTCCTGATGGCCATGTCTCATTGTGGTTACATTTCAGATTTTAGAGATCCTGATAAGCCCTGGGCTAAGGCATTGTCAGCATAAGATGCTGGGAGCCATTAGGTAATTTGGGTTTCATGTCTGCTCAGGTTTGCCTGGGCTTCTATTTCTTTCATTTAGTACAAACAGTCTTGGTTTATTATACATAATTATGTAGAAGGTGATGACTGAGGTTAATGTGATAACAACTTTCTGTAAAATCCAAAGGAAAAGAAAGAGAGGAAGAGGATAGAAGAAAAAAAAGGCTATTATTTCCTTTTTTTTATTCTTTCCAGGATAAAAATATTAGCCATATATTAAGAATTATTATAACAGTATCAGCCATCGTCATAAAAAGGAGAAACAGCTAAAAATTAGCACACTAAAAAGACTATAATGTTCAAAGAAATCACACAGTTTTGGCATACACCTTTAGTTACTCATAGTCAGTGTACAGGGAAAATGAATGAACTATGGGATCAAAACCTGTTGTAGTTAATTAATTGTGGGCATATTTAACATGTTCATTAGAGCAAGGAGTTTATTTGGCAAATTATAACTTAGTCTATTATTTAAGCCTATGCAATTCAGACATTTGCGAAATTTGATGGCATAAGGTGCTGACATAAGAATGTGTTATATCTGTAGAGAAAATTTTAGAAATTATGTGTTTTTGAATGGTATTTAACTCTGTCCTTTTTAACTTTGAGAAGAACATGCAGCAGACACAGAAAGATTCAGAGATGCAGCTCCCAATTTTCTCAAAAAAAACAAAGAAAAAAGAATAATTAACTGCAATGTTTGCAAATACTATTGTATGCACATCATAGTTTATTGACAAAATTTAAGCAAGCATCCAAGTTATATGATTTTTTGCTTACAATAACAGAACAGTAACCAAAAAAAAAAAAAAAAAAAAGCTAAAAACCCGTCCTAGTAGATTTTTTCTCTTTCAATGTGGCTTTCTAAGACTGCTCTGGAAATCATTGCTAAGTTCCTTACAGAGAGTCCTCAGTCTCCTTACCCATACTTTCCCTTTTTACTTAAAACATATTTCACCTTACATAACTACAGAAATTATTTATATTTCAGTTAACTTACAGGAACTGATAAGCCTCTCATTTACCTTTCAAATCTCCTGGATAATTGGTATCCCCAGATGCTTGCTTCTGGTTTTCCTGCAGTGACTCCTATGGAAGAGGTCAGCAGCTCTCTTGATGTATGTGTTTTTAAATACTTTTTTCTGACTCATAGTAATGAGTAAGACTAATTTAAGACAGATTGGACTACATTTTTTTGCTTTACTTAGAAAAAATAGATTATCTCTTTTCTGTCTAGGAAGCTATATATATCTATATCTATATCTATATCTATATCTATATCTATATCTATATCTATATATCTATATCTATATCTATATCTATATCTATATATATATCTCTGATTCCATAAAGCCTTGAACATGGGAGTTGCACATAACCTACACCATTCAATAATATGTTTTCATGTATAAAAACCACTGGGTAAAATTTAAAAAAACCAAGAAATAACATGCTTTTCTATGTGGGGAAAGCTTAGGTATGCATCAAAAAGTCTTCACAGACACGTATGGAGAATGAAAAAGTCTATTGTCTTTCCCTGCAGTAATTTTACTTATATCTCTGGGACAGAAGTCTCTATAATTATGCTTATGAGCTATTATTAGAGCTGTAGCATGAAATTGTGAAAGAGCTTCCAAAATTATTAACACTATAATTGTAGTTGTATGTATTTGAATTTTAAGTATGCTTATTGGTCTAAATAATTTATTAGAGCCAGACTGGAACATTTAATTGTAGTAAATGGAGGCAGTCTTTGTCATGTTTGCAAAAAAGTCCCTTAACCCAAGCAGACATCAGCCATTTCCACAGCTGCTGGACAAAAACTTTTCTATGCCATCAATTCTTATGCCTGTAGGAGCTGATCACTGGTTGGCAATGCTCACCCCTCAGCCCCAAAAAGCTGAGGCAAAGCTGTCACCAAAACTGAGAACAATAATAACAGCTTCAGATCTGAAAACAATCACAGATCCTTCTTTTGGACTAAAATTCAAACTTCATGTATTAAAAACCAAGTTCCAAAACAGTGGTAGAGTGATTGTGATATTTTCACCAATATTTTTTTCTTTATTTGTATGAAGCATTTCAATATCAAAAAGAAAAGGATGCATTGGGATTCCTGTGTAAGGCAGATACATTAATATACAAAAGTGTGAATATCATATAAACATTGATTTGTAAGTGCTGGGGTTTCTTTAGTGATAGATATCTTGCATCAATTTAGGTTAAAGTATAAAGCATAAGGCTTTTTATCATTGATACTTGTGCTTGACTGAGATAATATATCAGCATACCAGAGCTTGTCAAACATAAAAAGAATTTAAAAACTAATTTTGAAAAGATGGAAAAAAACCCACAAACCATAAATAAAAAGGGAAGTGCAATAAATGTTAGCTGAGGATTTTATTTTTCCTTTGCCTACTATCGTGAGTAAACAGCCTTTCATTTTTTACTTTTTTTACTCTAGAAGTCCAGACTTTTTTCATATTTATCACTGTTGGAAGAGACAGGACATTGCAGGAAGAAAGAAAAAATCCCAAGCCACAGAATGACACTAACAGAGAATTACAGAATGGGTAAGGCTGGAAGGGAAACTGAAAGGGTCATCTGGCACAACCTCTCTGGTCAAGAAGGGTCATCTTACAGCACATGGAACAGAATTGCATCCAGACAGTTCTTGAGTATCTCTAGTGAGGGAGACTCCACAACCTCTCTGGGAAATCTGCTCCTGTGCTTGGTCACTAAGTTCTTCCTCATATTTAGATGGAACTTGTACATGATTTCACTTGTTGCCTCTTGTCCTTTTGCTTGGTACCACCAAGCAGGGCCTGGCTGTACTCTTGACACTCACTTTTAAAATCTTTACAGAAATTGATGCTCTTCAGCCAGTTCTCAATCCACTCACTGTCCACTCATCCAGTTCACACTTACTGAGTTTGCCTATGAGGACATTGTGAGACACAGACCCAAAGAAAAACAAAAAAAGACAAAGAGCAATGTAGTATTATAACTAACTAGTAAGCAACAATGTAATTATCATTCTGAGTTCACTGAGCTTGTATATGCCTTGCTTTACTCTGAAAGGGAACATCTACTGAGAGCAATGCAGTTACTTGTGGAAGTTAACTCCTACCAAAAATGTATTTCATTAAAGTGTTAATTTCTTCTTACTGATGAACTAGACTACATGCCATCATAATTAAGTATTTTAAAACCTGATTTCCATGACTGCAATCATGGAAAGGTGGACAGGAGTGTAAGAAGGCAGGAAAGAAAGAGGGCAAGATGGGAAGGATCAAGTGAGGCTGGTCACAAAGGAAGAAAAATCCTTCAGGAAAATAAATGCAAGCAACTAAATGCCAGTAAAGCTGTTTAGCTACACCTTTTCATTTTTATCTTAGTAAAATGAAATGATGCCAGCTCAAATAGGTATTTTATGGATGGACATAAAAGCACTAAGTGACATTCAACCCTTGGTGTCCTAATGTAAATCTCAGCCTAAACTCCTAACCATGACAGTATTCCCTGTATATTGAAAAAAAAACAAATCAACAATAAAAGCCACCCCAAAAATGGAAGAACAACAAACCCATCAGCCCTCTCCCAACAAAACCAAACCAAACCCAAAAACTTCACGGAGTTTGAGCTCAGAAATTCTTTATCAGTGTCAAAGTGAAGAGTTAGTGTTTCTAAGGAGAGCTTGAATAAAACTCGACAAGGGACTGATTAGTTATCAGATAGAGTCAAGATAGTCCATACTCATTCCACCTTACTTTAAGTGCTTTAATGAGTTGTTTAAGAATTTCTATCTCTTCCTTTAGATTGTCCCAAAAGAGGACAAAAATTCCCCCACCAAAAATTCCAATTAGAAATTGCTTAACTCTCATACCCCTCTCTCATATTCCTGTCTCTATTTTCTGACTGCAGGGCAAGCCTGACTAGATACACTGAAAGGAAAAAAATGGACTGTGTAGAAAATTTTGTCTTGTGATCAAGGGATATACAGCACATCTTGTACCATGTTGCTGAGAGGCAGCAGCATTCTTTCTTAGAAGAAAACAGAGCCACCGGTAACAAATCCAGGAAGTCAAATTAACAAATTAATAATGTTTAATTCAACAATTTTTCCCCTAGCTCTCTGTCATTGACCAATATAGTTAAACTGCACTTCAATACAATGTATACTCTGAGGGACAGCTCCTCAGACTGAGGTAAGTTACTGTTGCAGAAAAATATTAGTTGTACTCATGGGGCTAAACAAGAAATGAAGGGAGAACATATACCTAAAGACATCAAGGGAACTTTACTCAGAAGCAAAGAACACTATCTATCTAAAGAAGAATCCTAAAAAAATTGTGCAGAGAAGTGGAATATATGGTGGATGGAGTAATAAAACACTCATGAAATTATCCTTAAAGTCACTTACCCTTATTATTTCTGATTTTAACTTGAAGTTCTATGAGTAACAGCTAAGCACTTTTCACTGTTTAATTTTTCCCCTCTGTTGGCTTTAATTAAGGTTGTCCTTGTAGCAGACTCTTCAGCTTGACAAATTTCAAAACAGACCTTTTAAACAAGTGAACTTTTCTTGTAAGAGAACAGATTTTCCTGATATTATATATTTCATATCATGGTCAAGAATAATAATATTTATCTCTTAGCAATATGTTTGCATACAAGTTAATTCAGGAAAACTGAAATGTTGTGGAGAAAATAACTGAGAAGAAATAGAAACAAAAGGTGTAGGTATTTACTTGGTACTTATTATGATGCTAATCTCCTAATTGGCTCTGAAAATATCTGAGAATCTGTATTAGTTTTGACTAATGTTATGTTAATTCAAGAAGAATGGGGATAATATCTTTGTGCTAAGGCAGAATTTGAAAACTAAGGGGAAAACACTAGCTTGTCCATGATACAGAATGTCAGTAATGCAATTAATAAGTCAGTTTTCAGAACCAAGAATGTCACAGTGTTATTAGGCATCCCTTATCACAACATTCAAAATGACACACTAAGTTACAAACACAAGGCAATTTTACCTATCACATAGCATTTCTTGTTATCTTAAGAACCTTAATACATTCTGACAGTCTGTCATCAAGCAATCCACTTTTAAGATAGCTTTTCTGGCTTAAGCTTTCACAACAGTGGAGTCCTATACAAGCAACAAAAACCACAATTCTTCCTCTTAGTATATTCTAGTGGTTACTATTATGAAAAGTGATAACACTTTTTCACTTTGTTAAAACTTAACTTGTCTGATTAGACCATAACATACTGTTTATATGTTGAAAAAACTATTTTAAAATAATTGGCTTCATCACTCCTTCCTTTACATTGTGTTCACATCATAGAAAATCGAGGAGATGTGTGTCAAAAACTTAGCTTTCACATATTCTTCACTGTGCTTAAAAATTAATTTAATTAAGAGCTAACTAGAGTGAGTTTGGCATGCTTTTATTTGTCTGTTTTACACACTACCCTTCAAAAGCATTCTGTTTCTGTCTTCTGCCTGTGTGTGAACTACAGTTTAAGCAATCTGTCTGCATTTAACTGCAGATTAAGCGACCTATATTTTTCTTCCTACTTGTGGGCTAGGTGTCAAAATTCCCAGAACAGGTTCATTCAAGACAGTAAAGGAAATCTCCACACCTACCCATCTCGCTGCAGGTACAGACATGGAGTCAGCTAATTACATCAGGCCTTGAATAGGCAAGAAGTGCCATTTCAGGTAATTTATGGTGTCTGGGTCTCTCCTCAGGGACTTGCAGGTATGACAGAAGATCTATAGAAGACTTGTGTGTGGTTGATGGAAATCAGATGGGAATTTCTGTATCATGTACACCAGCAAGCCTACCCAATGTGCACAACTTGAGTGTTGTATGTGGCACATTCATTTCACCTGGATTGTGTCTTCTTTGAGCATGACAGCAGAAATTTAGGGAAGTTAATATGTAGGTAGCTGCCTGCACCTTCAAAGTGAAGCTTTTTGCAGTCAGTTGTACTTTACACGAAATTTAAATTTTTAAATTTTGTACTGAAGCTATATTTTATATGAATAATTATATTAAAGTTAAATGTTCCACATCTTTGTTACCTCATTTTAGTTCTTGAAGGTTTACCTTCTTCTTTCCTAGTGATGTCCTTTCCTCCCTCATTTTTTTTTTCCTAATTCTTAATTTTTCCATAATTTTTCTTGGCTACAAATCTTCATATTATTTCTTGTAGAGATTCATATAGTTATTTTTTGTATTTTTTTTTTTAATTATGGAAACATTTATCTTGAAGAACAATTCCACTACTGCTGCCCTTGATTTACTCCTTACTTATTTTCTAATTTTTTTTTTTTTATTTGTATCCAAACATCCCAATGTACTTTAGGAACCATATACACTGTTACTATATCTGCACATTTAAACATTAATTAGTTTAACATGATAAGAAAAAGAATAAATTTCATCCTTAAAAGAATTGCTTAGCAGCTCCAGTCAGCCTCTACTTCTTAGTCATGCCGTGTGTTTCTGTCTTAAAATAACTGCTTTTGGTTGTTAGTTTTTTTTCTTGTCCATAAGCTAAAGGAAATTAAATTACATGGCAAGCCTTATGTAGTGGATAATAATACACTGAATTAGATTTTCAAGAACATATGAAGAGTTTTTGAATCTGTGAATCAGCTATAGCTTTTCATAACAACATTTGCTCTGAGGCAAAGCTACCAAGATGAAATCTGGATTTTGTGGAAGTTTCTTTCTGGATTTAATCTTAGGAACTCAGGTCTGATTCTGTTTGGGGTTTTATTTTCTTTTTTAAATTGTTTTTTTATTTTTTTTAGGTGGAACAGAAATCCAGTTTTGGCTTCAAGGTAGAAGAAAACAGATGTGGACAATGTTGAAAGAGGCATCCAGACATGAACATCAGTGCAAAGGAGACTATCTGCAAAAATGTGCAAGTAAGTGCTGCCCTTCATCAGAAAATACTCCTATTTCCATATAAAAACCTCCAGAGCTTATGAGTATTTGTAAGACTATCTACTCTTCACTCAAGCATTTATTTTTTAATATTGATTTAATTTTTAGGCATTCATCTACAGGCAATAAAATTGACCAACATACAGTAAATAACTGTATGTCATTTAGCTCAACCATTTAACACAGAAAAATTTGGAAAAGTACAGCTGCAGTATCAGCTGTCAATACAAAATCACAAAAGTATTAATTTTATTCACAATATCAAGCACCTTTGATAGCTTTGTGTAAAGAAAACAGTATGTTATACCAAATACAAATTTTTTTCTTCAATACGCATATTATTTATGATCAGTATCAAGCAATTACGGACTTATATACATTGGGAGTGACATCTAGCCCATCTGGGAGGCCACCTAGCCCACCTCTGCACTCAAAGTAAGCCACCTTCAACACTGGGGTCTGTAGCAGCAAAAGGGTACAAATCACACAGCAAGAGGTTATATGAATTTTGTAAAGAAAAACCGAAAAACTTCTTTGTGATAACAAATTACTTTGAATTTGTTTTTAATACTTTTGAATTACATTGAATTTAGTCCAAAAGGCTGACCATGACACAAACAGCACACACACCTATAAAGCTTAGGTTATAATACTGATTAGCAGGATTTTTATATTTTACTATAGGAATTTTAAAGATGTGTAAGAATTAAGTATATATATCTTACCATACAGAACTGGAAATGGTAAGTCCATGTCAACTTATATTCTAAGATTCTGCAAGCTTATTTCAAAGAAAAATAATGATCATGTTAAATATAATGATTTTATGGAAATTAAGATAAATTTTTTGATGCCATGATGATTTTCCCTATTTTCCCACCTTCACAGAAAAAAACAAACAAGCAAACAAATTCAGAGGGTATTCTGGGGTTTTTTGTTTGCTTGTTTTTAAGAGTTTAGAAATTAACTTTAAGTATCACTCTACATTTCCTCCTATCCACAAAAATAAGAAAGCAGAAAAATTCATGGCCTGCTACAAGAAACACAGGAAAAAATAAATTTATTTAGGTATATTTTTATTTTAGGCATATATTGTATCCATCTATGCATATTTGTCTGATATCATAACAGTATCAATAAAGTTCATCTTTGGAAACAGTATAATCCTTGGAAAAATAATGGCAAATCTTACATCCTTGGATATAAAGAATCTTGTAGGTTCAGAGTGAGATGAATGGGGCAATTCATACATCTCAGAGGCTTTATTCTTGTTTTCTACTTCCCTCAGGCAAAAGACAGTTCATTGGTTTACAGAGTCTTCATGTGTTTGAGGTTATAGCTCTTGAAACCATAGAGGACAGAAATACTATATATATATATACATACACTTAGGATCATGGAAAACAACTTTTAGGATGTGCTTAATTTCAGCATAATGGGAAACACACATCTCTATTTACACCAGAATATACAGGCATGCTTCCAGGGTATGTAAACTTAGAAATTGCTTTATAATTCTTCCAAAGAGTATAGAGACATGACAAAAAAACACTGAGTTATGCTCAGCACCCAATTTTCATAATGTTTTATTATTGTAAATCTATTTCAGCCTCTTCCAACTCATCTATTTCCTTTAATAACTTTTCTTTGATGTAAATGTTTATGTTTTTAAGATCTTAAAATAAGAAAAAGGAATAATCAAATTGTGTAGAGGAAATATTGCTGAAAAATTGAAAATGCCAGGAAAAAAATCATTTTGTTTTTGCAAAAATCATTTTGTTTTTAAGGACTGAGGTACAGACACTGTCATTCTGTGAGCATCTTCAACATAACAGCCTGCGACTTGAAGGTAATATGCAATGAGTGTGATGCAGAGGTTGTTATGGTTTCAGGGGCTTCTGTGACTTTTACTGACTGTAAAATCCTACAACCAAATATGTTAGACCTGATCCTGGAGGTATAATTCAGAGAATTACATAGCTTCCTTATATAGTACAAATATGCATATACATGTACCTTCATATTAAAAACATATTTCATATGTTCATTTCATTCATATGCATATCATAAAACCCATTAAAAACTAATATTGCTGCCTATATGCTTCCAAAAATTCAGAATAGCTGTGCCAACATTAAAATAAAATAAAAAATTCATTAATACCCACATATATGCAGTGTTATGCAGTGGCCACAGGGTTTGGAAATTTACCTAACTATTCCTATAATAAATGTTTTTGCTGAACAAAAGAAAAATATTTAAAATTCTGTTTTAAAGTAATATTTCCAAAGTTAGAGACAGCACACATGATACTGATATTCAGTGGGAATTGGGTGCCTAACTGCCCTTCAGGCTTTTGAGTCTCCCTTATTTTTTCTTACGGATGTTCTAAGCAAATCAAAGTCATTGGAAAGTTTCTTCTTTGGTTCAGGGGTGTTTAGATCAGGCCATAAAGGCCTAAATTTTTCCCACTGGCGACAAGAATAAAATGTATTGACTTATGGCTTCAGGACAAGTTCCTAAAATGCCTTCCTTCTCATAATATGCACCATTTCCTTTTTAAGCATTCATTTCCCAGAAAAGACTCACAGTTCGTATTTGTAGAGTCTAATAAACTAGATTAAATAAACTAGATTCATCATCAATATTACCACAGAGTTCTGGATAATTTAACATTCTGGTAGTTCTTCCTCCAATTTACTAAGTACATTATTATAGTGCACAAAATACTCTTCTCCACCCACCATTCCTCACCATACGTGTTTGCTATACGCTCATAGCATTCTTTATAGCTTTCTTTCTCCAAAATATCTTTCATTACATCCTGCAGGTAAAGTAAGAACAAAACCCAAAACATAAAATTAACAAAATATACCATTAAAATCCATCTTTAACACTAGGAAGTAATTGAGTCCTTTAAAACAAAATGGGGTCCCTTTGACTCTTCAGTATTAACTATGCTCCTGAAATAACAAAAAAAAAAAAGATTGTGTTTGAAATTGTTGCTATTCTGGACCCTTCCCTCTCTTTGACTTACTGTTTTGTATCAAATTTCTTGATTATCTTATTATTCAGGTAAGAAAATGCAAAGTTACAGATGAATAAAAATTATTTTCTTCATGTGATGGCATTACAAGGCTTTATTACAGTAATAAAACTGAGTAAGAAACTGAATGAAAATGATACCAAAAATATAATTCTGAATTCTTGTTTAAATGTGTTTTTTGTAAGTATGTGCTACTTTTTTGGTACAGGGCAACAATAGCAACATTTTGTTTCTTGCTACTAGGTCTACATTTATGAACCAAAACTGTACTTTTCAGGGCATTCGGCAGTTTACAAAATGCTTTATGATAATCTAAAAATATATTAGCAAATAACATAAAAACAATGAGAAGTAGTTAAAAAGGAATTATTATTATTATTATTATTATTAAAAAGTTATTAGATAATGGGTAATCAGAGGACAAATATTAGATGTCTCATGTCTGAGTTACATGTAATATTCTTTTTATATAACTGTCAGCCAGTTGCAAAGAATCAATGTATTAGCTATCATTGCTTGAAGACTTTAACTCTCATCAACTTCAGAAACAGCCCTTTCCTTCCATTCAGTTTTATGTACTCTTTCGAATTACTCAAAAGAGATCTTGGAGAAGGATATTACAAGAATTACCTTGATTTGTTTATACTGTTACCATTTGGAGAGTTAAATAATAGCAATAATCTGCAGAACCTGGACATGTCAGAAATATGCTCCTTTCTCAGACCTCTCCTGAGAAGCAGATGTCAGTCACATCAAATCTGTGATTTGGTCCTGAATTCAACAGCTGTCCTCAGACCAATGAGATATGGGATTTTTGCCTGCTTCTATCATTTGTTACACATTTTAAATTGCAAAATTACAGAATATATAAGGTCACAAGGGATCTCATGACTTCATATACTCCAATTATTTTCTCCAAACAAACTACTGATGGCTAAATTCCATCTTGCCTTTACAATGAAAGCATAGTTAACAGTTTAAAGTCACTATTACCGTATAGTTCCTTAGAAATGGGGTATTTCTATCAGTTTGGGGCACCTTGGTACAAGATATTGACAAACTGGAGCAAGCCACTGGAGATCCATGAGACTGTGCAGTAGCTGGACTGGATGTGGCACTTAGTACCCTGGTCGAGTTGACAAGGTGGTTATCTGTCAAAGGTTTGACACGATGATCTCAGAAATATTTTCCAAATGAATTGATTCTGTGATTACAGAGTATCACAAGGACAGGCTGAGTGCACAGGCTTTGTTTAGTTTAGAGAAAAGATTGCTAAGGGGTCAACTCTGCATCGTCTTTCACTATTGAATGTGTGTTTAGAAGACCCAACCCAGTTTTTCTGTGTGGCACAGCAAAATGATGAAAATAATGAATGCAAGTTACATCAAGGAAAAATTCCTCTTGCTATTAAGAAAATGGCTACAATAATAAAAAGCAAACAAGGTGGTCAGACACTGGGCCAACTTATCTCCAGAGATTCCAAAATTCCTTCTCAGAGATTTTCAGAGCTCTGCTGGATGATGCCTGGAGTTGAAAATAGAAGTTTTCCTTGACTTTATCATGTGGCTTATGGTTGCTTCCAAATTAAGTTGTTCTATCTTTTCACAATTTAATATGTGTGAAAAATGATGAGGCGGGAAATGTAACCATATCAAAATATTCACAGATTCCAGAGATAGAGGGCACAAATTTTCCATCCTACAGGGCTGATGACAGAGGTAGCATTCAGGAGCAATTTAGATCTGGTAGAAGATCGCAACGATACACAGACTCTCTGAGTGTTTCTCTGTAACCATTGCCCAGGATGACTGTGGCCAGTTTTATGGCCAGTCCCAATAGCCTGCCCTGAACACAATAAAAACATTTATCAATAATCTTGTTATTTATTTATGTTCTAGATAATGTCTGGTTTTCTTTGTTTTCTCAATTACTCTGAGTACAGTCAGAAGTTTTGAAGGAGTAAAAGTGACTGAGAAAATAGTAATCACAATAAATTATTTGTAGAACGTATATATTTCTATACATGGAAATATTTACAAGTGATCATTCACCAATAAGGTATGGTTTGTTTTTTTTTCTTTTTCCCTTCTACCTTTCTGGCTTTGCCTTCATTGTCTTTTTGTTGCATTTTTCCATGCAGTGGTTCTTCATTAGAGAAAACACTGTTCCTTTTAATTTTTTAAGAGCAAATCATAAGTCTGTTAGCACTTGTTGATGGAGCCATATGGGTTTCCATATGGCATTTCTTTTGATGACTGTGCCATATTCAATATCTTACTCATGCGAATGTCTGTGAAATCAAGTGTTTTATCTTTAATTTCTTGCACTGATGAGTAGATGATAACTGGGTATATTTGCACATTTCTGCTTTATCTGTCTATTGGATTGGAGGATGGAACTTTCAAACATTTTTTAATTGGGTAGTTAACAGGTCTGAGAGAAGATGAAACAATATGAAATGTCTTCTGTCATGTGTACTATGAAAATCTTCTCCTTAATATTGATCATTTTATTGCCATTAATAAACAAGTGTAAATTTGTCTTAAAAAACTTTAAAAACTAAATTGGAAAAAGATGGATACCATGTGAAAAGAACACTAAGGGACATTTCAGATTTCTGAGAGTGTCTACATGACTCAGAAATGTCACAACATGAGAAAGGTATTCATTTAGAATGCTATAAGCAGAACGAATGAGTCTTTTTTTGGTGAAATAAACATGATTTCCAACAAGGCATTAATAGAAAAATGCAGTCTGAAATACTTTTGAAGATGTAAACCTCATAATGTCAAGCATTGCAGTTCAGCAAAAACTCATTACTTATTTCATATAAGTAGATGCAGTTACGATTTCATATCATGACATTCATCTAACAAACTAAGGAAACAAAGAAAACTTGTCATTTTATATGGATAGGTAAAATTAAACGTAAAATAAAATAAATATGCGCATGCAAATTAGATCTAGAAGTGTTGTCTTTTATTTTTAATGCCTACACCTTGAGCTTAGTTTTTTTTTCTCATGAAATAGTTTTGATTCCATTTTAAAAAGCATTCAGGTGTATAAGGTACACTTTTCTTTTAAAGTTCATTTAAGAAGTATGATTCCTGCTATGGAATGATTCTAGGTATCTACATTTGCTTGCTAGGAAAAACAAGTATCATTTTGCAAAGTAAAAACTAATTATATTAGCAGTAGTAGGGTATCCAAATTTAAGGTTATTATTTTAAAAATCTTATTCTATCAGAATGGAAAAGAAGAAAAATATTTTCATCATTAATATTTTTCTGAGATTCTATAATAATTTAACCATATCCAAGGAAAATGAAAGAGTTAAGAATGACTCATACCTGGCCTTTTGCCTTTTCATTCTGAAGATGTGCAAACTGTGCAGTTCTAGTAGCAGGCAGAATCTGTTTATCAGCCATCTTCTCTTCTGAGGAGGAAACAGCGTCTTTGAGGGAGATTAGTATTACGATTTGATTCAGATCACAGAAGTTATGATATATTTTTGATTTAATCTTGCTTTCAGTGTCTGAATAGAAAAAAGAAATAAGTCCAATTATAGAAATACATTAATATCTCGAAAATATATTTAGAATGATTACTTAAAATTTAATTTATCAGGGGCTACTAGGAAGAAAGGAAGGTAATACTTTGTCCAATGGAAAAAGAAGAAATAAATGGAAAATAAATGAGAGAGAAATGAAGTAATATTAAAATAGAAGTTTGGGAGAATTCAGTTTGGAAATATTGGGAAAGCTTCATGTACCTGCACACTTTGTAAAGCTAACTTTTTCATACATGAAGATTATTTACTGTGTGTGTACATATCTGATAAAGTTTTGTTTATCAGGTTCACTTTTGTACCCAGTGCATCATTTTTTTGCCCAGTACTGCATTGATCCAGACAGCAATACTGAATACATATTTATGATGAGAGAAGGGTAATGGCCTTCAAAAACCCTCATTTTGTTTTAATCTTTACTTAATTCCATAGCACGCATAATATACAATTTTATTGTACGTGTGTGGTTTTGGTTTTGGTTTGTTTCTTCTTGTTTCGTTTTCTCTTTGTGTTTGTACAAAAACAGGAAAAAACTCAACTGTATGTTTTCTCAAACAGTTATATATGTAAATATAATCCCACTAATACATAAAACTTCATAGTTTTCTATCAAAAGCAATAACTTTTTGTCAAAAATTAACAGCTACATAAAAAGACATTAATGGAAGCTATAGTTTCCATCTGTTATCGTGAAGTTCTTCCTACTAAATAAAAGCAAAACCACCCATATATATCTCAATCATTTTACAGGCAAAGCTAGAAAGCTTTACTCAGGTTTACTCAAGACTTTTGATTTTCACATTGTCTTTCCTTTATCTGATTCTGCTCTTCACATAATTTACCAAAATGGATTCAATAAAGTTCTAGCCCAAGTAAATGCTTGTGTACTGGTTTATATAGAAGCTCATACATACTGAAAAATGCATTCACAAAAAAGGGTATGTCTAATGACTGTAATGATGAAAAAAGCTGAAAATCAGTCATGTTTTTTTATGAAAAAAAAAATTACACATATCTCCCTCTGCAGTACTAACCTAAGCAGTAGATAATTACTACAGGCATTCTCTACACTGTAGTTATATGACCACACAATTTAGGAGAGATTATAATCTTTTAAAATTCTCAGTAATAAGTTAAAAAGATATAATTCTGATATAACTGCTAGTGAAAGGGAAAGAAGAGAGAAAAAATAAAACAGCCAAGAAATCAAAACCCCACCAAACCATATTGCTTAATCCATACAGCTAAGCAAGCTTTTCATGTGGTGTTATGTCTTACTAGAATAAATATATCAAGCTGCAAACTTATCTAAAAATATTTAAAATATAGGGCACTCAAATGAAGCAAAAAATTGCATACCTTGTAACATTTATGTGTACTGAGTAATAATTGGTCTCTATTTCTTTCATAGTGGATTCTATTTAGCCTTTGTGAGAAGGGAAAGACCACGAAAGATGCGTATTTTGTGCTCATACAAAATGTATTCTTTAAAGGATAAAAGATACACTGGACCTCTTATTTTCTTTTTCACACTGACTCTAATGATTTGCAATTACTTAACCAGTGACAGTGTTCACTTATCCAAGACCTGTAGTCAGTTCTGTTTAAAAAAAGAAAAGAGGAAAAAAACCCAAACAAAACACCGAAATAAACACCAAAACTGTAAGGTATAGGAATAAGATCAGGTCCAAATACTGAATTTTCTTTTGTTTAGTTCTCTAATAAAAAATTACCCTGTATTTCTTTTAGTTAGGAGAAAGGAGGGAAAATGGAGGTGGGTAAAGTTCATGAGTATGAGACAGAAAGAGGTCAGCTGGCACTATAAATTTACAAGCCTTTATCCAGCATTTATTGGGAAAAGGGCTGTCCTTACTGCAGTGCTTGCAGCCTAAAATGCACTCCATCATTTCCCTCTGAAATATTCAATAAGTCCAGGTGTGTGATGGCCTTCGGCTCTAAATCAGGCTCTGCACTTCTAACATGACCTTCCCCTAGGCACCTCAGCGTCTCTTGCCTTCTTACGCACAAACTGAATCAGGGTGCTTTAGACTTGTCTTCCTTAGCTACTTTACCTATTTTAAATGATATAGGACATCAAAGATTTTTCAGTCTCTGATTTACCCATTCCCCAGCCTGGACTGTAATGGTAATGATGTGTTTATTCTCTAGATCTGAGGAATGAAAGGAATAAAATACAATAGAAGAATAAGTATTTAGCATTCCAGACATGGCAGCTGAATAAGTAACATACAAACTTCAGAAAATTCTTTTGCTGCATTTATAATCTCATTCAAGGTACAAAATTAACTCTGATAAAATAAAAGTGGGATGCTATTATTTCCACAAACTTCTTGACTGTTTTCATTATTTAATTGTCTTTTTTTGTTATACTGAAATATTTTTTAAATTCATGATGGGTACAGTCCTAGAGAAAGTAATGAGAAAGAAAATACACAGGTTTTACAGGCTGCTGCATCTTTAGGGTCCAAGAACTTTTAAAAACTAACATTAAAAGAATTAAAATGAGTGATTAATGCCCACATTTAGTTGATTACAAGAACTCAGTTGAAGCCAAGAACCATGGAATGGTGACTAGAATTTAAAATTTGTATTTTTCTATGGGAAGTAATTTTCACAAACACACTATATGTTAGAAACCCTCACTGCATCTATAAATACTCCCAACTTGCAGGATGAAAGCAGGTATAGAAAATAAATATTCTTGAGATTATGACAATGCATTACTAGATTCATATGATGTTCTCCACCTGAGTTTGCAGGAAACATTCTGTGGGAAACACTGGTCCCTATGACTTTCATCTGGATTGACATTCTATACTTCAATTTGATGCTTGAAGTTATTTAAAGTTTTATGTAGTAAATGTTAACCAGAAGATTTTCTCACAGAAGCACAGATATCTCACTGAAATTTCAATGGCTTTTGTCATTCCAGATTCAGGATAAAAGAGTTAATTAAAAGCACAACATTAGCTTTTCAAAATCAACTCATTTTGTTTCAAAATTCAGTATATGAGGACATCTGGACTCAACTAAATAACTAAGCAAAGTCCAGTTTTCATGGTTCTACACAGAAATAAAAATTAAGTATCTTTTTTCTTCCTGATTGATTTTAATTACAACCTATTGTGGGAGGGGGAAAAAAAGGCTTCTTAGTCACTTAAAGTGGAATCACATTTCTTTTGTAAACACTTTTACTCACCAGAGTGCAAAATGACAAATCTCCTTTACACTCTGGTGGGTGGATTCTTAATCATGAGATCAAAATCTCAAAAAAAACCCAAAACAAAAAACCTAAAAAAAGCCCCAAAGTGCATGTATTCTACATAGTACAAGTTGGAATAAATAATTCCTTCAGAAGAGAGAATTTGAGCTTTCTCTCCTCCTACCCTTCAGAAAAAACATTCTCAGCTGACTGATTATTCAATCTTTCTCTTTTGTCAGAAATGGGAAAGTTAATGATAAAATTTAGGACAAAAGGAGCAGGAAAATCTTTTGTTGACTAGTCTAATGTCTTCTTTATCACAAGACACTTCAAAAAGTCTTTGCTTTACCTGATGGCAAAGCAAGAACATTTATATAATTTTACAGATATTGTTTTGTAGAAAAATGTCCAAAATAGTGAGGCAGCAGCAGAATTAGCAGCAGCAACTGAGGCAAGCCCAGGGTTGAGGGTTGGGTCTGGCTGTCCAGGGGGTTCCCAAGCAGCTGCCCCTCTTGGGGCCCAGGTAACAGAGACAAGAGACTGCCTGAACTACTCCAGCCCTTTGATTACTGCCCACTGCTTGCTGTCTAGGTTGACAGAGACAAGGTTGATGAGAGAAGTTGCAGGACAATCTAAAAGATGGGTTAAAGGGACAAGACGCAGGTAATGAATTCCCTCACTCCTTCAGTTGCAGGGAAAACGCTGAAAGAAACAGAAGAACCCACCTGATAAACATGGAGCTGAAAGATGGGTGCCACGGATGAAATTTTGGCTATTTTGACCATGGGACGGCTTACACATAACAAGGCATGATGGAGACAGATGAGTTTCACTGTCTAAAAGGGGAAGAAGAGTTTAGACCATGAGTCAGATGGGCTGGTTGAGAGGGCTTTAAATTCGGTTTGAAGAGGGAAGGGGGCAAGGCCAGGCTCAGCAGAGATAAGCTTAGTGGTGGCATGCCAGATCTGTGGGTGAAATCTACAGCCCGGCTGAAGTGCACTGATGCCAATGCATATGGTATGGACAACAAAGGAGGAGCTGGAGACCACAGTGCAGAAGGAAAGTTGTAATGTAGTCACCCTCACAGAAATGTGGTGGACTGCGGGCAGAGTGGCAGAAAACAACCTGGGGGTGCTGGTTGACAACCATCTTGTGCCCAGGGGGCTAAGAAGACCAATGGCATCTTGTACTGTATTAAGAGTGGTGTGGCCAGCAGGAACAGAGCTGTGATTTTCCAGCTGCACTTGGCACCGGTGAGGCTGCACCTAAGTCCTGTGCTCAGTTCTGGGCCCCTCACTGCAGCAAAGGCATTGAGAAGCTGTAGCATGTTCAAAGAAGGGAAACAAAGCTGATGAAGAGTCTAGAGAGTAAGTCCTTTGAAGAGCATCCAAGGAAGCTTTGCTTGTTTAGCCTGGAGAAAAGGAGGCTCAGGGGAGAGCTTTTTGCACTTTGAAAGGAGGTTGTAGCCAGATGGTGGTCACCCTCTTCTCCCCTGCAACCAGTGGCAGGATGAGAGGACATAGCCTCAAGCTGTGCCAAGGGAGGTTCAGGTAGGACATCAGGAGAAATTTCTTCACAGAAAGGCTGGTTAAATATTAGAATGAACTGCCCAGGGAGGTAGTGGAGTCACCATCCCTGGAGTTGCTCAAGAAACTACTGGATGTGGAAATTAGTTTACTGGTCTAATTGATAAAGTGGTGATCATTCAAAGGCTGGACTTGATCTCAGAGGTAGTTTCCAACCTAAATGATTTTGTGTGAACAACATTTATTGCCACTCTGTTAATTGCTGCATAAATCTGTAGAGGTAGTGCAATACAAAGTTAGCTCCTTGTGCCTCCAAATACTGCTTGTTCTATCTGGTTTATGTTTTTTTAGTGTACTCCCTATATTTCTCAGAGCAGATCAGAACAAAGGTTTATAAGTCTTACCCTAGTTTTGGATTATGATGTCTTATTCCTTCTGAAACAGATTCCTGCCATTTGAGTCCTGGTTTGTAAACTATAATAATGAATTTATTGGATATTAGACAGTTCAAATTATACACATAGTCACACATGTAATATAAGGTGTTGGAAAGATGAGGTAATTTTTTTCATAACCTCATTTATGGCAAATGCTATGACCAAATACTAAAAGATTGCTGCATATAAGATTTGTGTACATTACAAACATTAAACAACTATTTAGTTGTGCTTTCCCTATACTAAGATTACTATTCAAATTCATATATGATAAACACACAATGACGGATTTGTTAAAGACAAGTGATGTGTTTAAGCCTGAGAAGCTGCATTTTTATTTAAAAATAAATTAAAACAATAAATTTAATGCATGCACAGATGAGCCCAGTCTTTGCACATAATAATCATTTGCTATTTAATTTTCCTGGGTTGGATTGCTTCATATCTTGATCTGATGAACCATTTCAGCTATCTTTTCTACCCCCATATGCTTGACATTTTGTTCATTAGGATTGGCTTTCCTGATCCTCACAATACAAGATAAACTGTTATATTAAGAGGAAATGATGGTGTCGCCTCTCCATAATTGAATCTGGAAGATGTATCTGCTGTTCTTTAGAATGACATATTCGGGAAGCCAAATAATCAACCTCAAGGGAACAGTGTTTTGTGCCTGAGAGATTCAAGTAGCCTAATACTTCACCAGTGGTTTTTGTAGAAAATGTGAAGCTTTTGTCAAAAGAAGCTGGCTCACCTGATAAATAATCATGTCATATAGAAATATATGTTTTTGCTTAAAAAGCATTAAAATAAGGTTTAAGGTACTAATTCAGAGAGAATGGGATATAGAATGGTCTATTCATCACTCTCTGTTGTCTTGAAAAGGCTGTGTTTCAGGACTGAACTTCAAGTGCTTTTTTGACCTGCTTGATTTTTCTCTTTGAAGAGCAAAGACCATAAAAAGAAACTGATACCTGAAATTGGTGTTTAGAAAATAATTTCTTACGTAAAAAATACAATGGTATTTATTTTTCTTTTTCCTTTCCTTTCCTTTCCTTTCCTTTCCTTTCCTTTCCTTTCCTTTCCTTTCCTTTCCTTTCCTTTCCTTTCCTTTCCTTTCCTTTCCTTTCCTTTCCTTTCCTTTCCTTTCCTTTCCTTTCCTTTCCTTTCCTTTCCTTTCCTTTCCTTTCCTTTCCTTTCCGCACCTTTCCTTTCCGCACCTTTCCTTTCCGCACCTTTCCTTTCCTTTCCTTTCCTTTCCTTTCCTTTCCGCACCTTTCCTTTCCTTTCCTTTCCGCACCTTTCCTTTCCTTTCCTTTCCTTTCCTTTCCTTTCCTTTCCTTTCCTTTCCTTTCCTTTCCTTTCCTTTCCTTTCCTTTCCTTTCCTTTCCTTTCCTTTCCTTTCCTTTCCTTTCCTTTCCTTTCCTTTCCTTTCCTTTCCTTTCCTTTCCTTTCCTTTCCTTTCCTTTCCTTTCCTTTCCTTTCCTTTCCTTTCCTTTCCTTTCCTTTCCTTTCCGCACCTTTCCTTTCCGCACCTTTCCTTTCCTTTCCTTTCCTTTCCTTTCCTTTCCTTTCCTTTCCTTTCCTTTCCTTTCCTTTCCTTTCCTTTCCTTTCCTTTCCTTTCCTTTCCTTTCCTTTCCTTTCCTTTCCTTTCCTTTCCTTTCCTTTCCTTTCCTTTCCTTTCCGCACCTTTCCTTTCCTTTCCTTTCCGCACCTTTCCTTTCCGCACCTTTCCTTTCCGCACCTTTCCTTTCCGCACCTTTCCGCACCTTTCCGCACCTTTCCGCACCTTTCCTTTCCTTTCCGCACCTTTCCTTTCCGCACCTTTCCGCACCTTTCCGCACCTTTCCGCACCTTTCCTTTCCTTTCCTTTCCTTTCCTTTCCTTTCCTTTCCTTTCCTTTCCTTTCCTTTCCTTTCCTTTCCTTTCCTTTCCTTTCCTTTCCTTTCCTTTCCTTTCCTTTCCTTTCCTTTCCTTTCCTTTCCTTTCCTTTCCTTTCCTTTCCTTTCCTTTCCTTTCCTTTCCTTTCCTTTCCTTTCCTTTCCTTTCCTTTCCGCACCTTTCCTTTCCGCACCTTTCCTTTCCGCACCTTTCCTTTCCGCACCTTTCCTTTCCGCACCTTTCCTTTCCTTTCCTTTCCGCACCTTTCCTTTCCTTTCCTTTCCGCACCTTTCCTTTCCTTTCCTTTCCTTTCCTTTCCTTTCCTTTCCTTTCCTTTCCTTTCCTTTCCTTTCCTTTCCTTTCCTTTCCTTTCCTTTCCTTTCCTTTCCTTTCCTTTCCTTTCCTTTCCTTTCCTTTCCTTTCCTTTCCTTTCCTTTCCTTTCCTTTCCTTTCCTTTCCTTTCCTTTCCTTTCCTTTCCTTTCCTTTCCTTTCCTTTCCTTTCCTTTCCTTTCCTTTCCTTTCCTTTCCTTTCCTTTCCTTTCCTTTCCTTTCCTTTCCTTTCCTTTCCTTTCCTTTCCGCACCTTTCCTTTCCTTTCCGCACCTTTCCGCACCTTTCCTTTCCTTTCCGCACCTTTCCGCACCTTTCCTTTCCTTTCCGCACCTTTCCGCACCTTTCCGCACCTTTCCTTTCCTTTCCGCACCTTTCCTTTCCGCACCTTTCCTTTCCTTTCCTTTCCTTTCCGCACCTTTCCGCACCTTTCCGCACCTTTCCTTTCCTTTCCTTTCCTTTCCTTTCCTTTCCTTTCCTTTCCTTTCCTTTCCTTTCCTTTCCTTTCCTTTCCTTTCCTTTCCTTTCCTTTCCTTTCCTTTCCTTTCCTTTCCGCACCTTTCCTTTCCTTTCCTTTCCTTTCCTTTCCTTTCCTTTCCTTTCCTTTCCTTTCCTTTCCTTTCCTTTCCTTTCCTTTCCTTTCCTTTCCTTTCCTTTCCTTTCCTTTCCTTTCCTTTCCTTTCCTTTCCTTTCCTTTCCTTTCCTTTCCTTTCCTTTCCTTTCCTTTCCTTTCCTTTCCTTTCCTTTCCTTTCCTTTCCTTTCCTTTCCTTTCCTTTCCTTTGCTTTCCTTTCCTTTCCTTTCCTTTCCTTTCCTTTCCTTTCCTTTCCTTTCCTTTCCGCACCTTTCCTTTCCTTTCCTTTCCTTTCCTTTCCTTTCCTTTCCTTTCCTTTCCTTTCCTTTCCTTTCCTTTCCTTTCCTTTCCTTTCCTTTCCTTTCCTTTCCTTTCCTTTCCTTTCCTTTCCTTTCCTTTCCTTTCCTTTCCTTTCCTTTCCTTTCCTTTCCTTTCCTTTCCTTTCCTTTCCTTTCCTTTCCTTTCCTTTCCTTTCCTTTCCTTTCCTTTCCTTTCCTTCCTTTCCTTTCCTTTCCTTTTCCTTTCCTTTCCTTTCCTTTCCTTTCCTTTCCGCACCTTTCCTTTCCTTTCCTTTCCTTTCCTTTCCTTTCCTTTCCTTTCCTTTCCTTTCCTTTCCTTTCCTTTCCTTTCCTTTCCTTTCCTTTCCTTTCCTTTCCTTTCCTTTCCTTTCCTTTCCTTTCCTTTCCTTTCCTTTCCTTTCCTTTCCTTTCCTTTCCTTTCCTTTCCTTTCCTTTCCTTTCCTTTCCTTTCCTTTCCTTTCCTTTCCTTTCCTTTCCTTTCCTTTCCTTTCCTTTCCTTTCCTTTCCCTTTCCTTTCCTTTCCTTTCCTTTCCTTTCCTTTCCTTTCCTTTCCTTTCCTTTCCTTTCCTTTCCTTTCCTTTCCTTTCCGCACCTTTCCTTACCTTTCCTTTCCTTTCCTTTCCTTTCCTTTCCTTTCCTTTCCTTTCCTTTCCTTTCCTTTCCTTTCCTTTCCTTTCCTTTCCTTTCCTTTCCTTTCCTTTCCTTTCCTTTCCTTTCCTTTCCTTTCCTTTTTCCGCACCTTTCCTTTTTCCGCACCTTTCCTTTCCGCACCTTTCCTTTCTTTTTTTTCTTTTCTGTTTTCTTTTCTTTTCTTCTCATTTTTTTTCCCCAAATGTAGATAAAACATACATATATTTGAGCATGCATTTTTTTTATAAGAAAAGACCAAGGCCATCCAGAAAGGATTATATCCATCCAAAATTCTCCAGCCTTGAAAGAGTCTGATAATGTTGCCAATTACAGTAACTGGTAAGAAATGTATAACACAGTCTTCATAAACTTAGAGAGAGCAATTATAACTTCTCTTAATTTTTATGTCAATACATGCAAAAACTCTAATAGTTTGGTTTTTTTAAAATCACTTGTTATGTAAAAATATTAAATTTTTAACTATTATATTCTGAAATTCTTTTCCTTTCTTTGTAGTAAATTTAAAACCGCCAAAGCCTTAACAATTTATAATATTTCATGCTTCTTAAAGCATCTTTCCATCAGAATTTCAGTTTCAATATTACCAGTATAAACAAAGGAAATATGTGTGATTTGATACTGAAATGTTTTATGGTAAAGCATGAAAAAAATTCTTAATAATCTGTTTATAGATTAAAACATGAAGAGATTATTCTGAGATCATATTGCTTCATTATTTTAAATGGAGATTTTTGGCAAGAATGAAAACCTTTTAACTGTCTTATCTCTGGATGACAATCAGAGTTAGAAATAAGCAATCTTTGAGTAAGGTTTCAAACTTTACTAGTTGTTCTTTTTGATATTGATATGTAATATTGATACCTTCTTTATTTGATGTTGCAATGGACATCCAATTTCATTTTTCTCACCCTACTTCCCTTTCTCATAACAACAAACAGGATAGTGTACTAAATAAGTACAGTGCTCAATCAAAACATTATAAAAATGTATCTATGAACTCTTTGGAAGGTATAATTTTTGTTTTATATCCAGAATCTCTGCTACATTTCATATGCAGTCTCTTACTCTCTCCCTCTTTTTCACTACAGTGTTTTCCACATAGTCTTTTTTTTTTTTTTTTGCTATTTATTTTATCTCTTTTTGTCATAAAGGTCTTATTGTCTTATTGTAATTATCTTCTTTTCTTTTTAAAAGTTCTTGGTTTTCTCATCTTCAAAGGGATGGTTGTTCTTCAGAAACTTCCTGGCAAAGAAATAGAAGTGGGATAAAAATTCCCAAATTAAATAACTGTTCTTTTGAGCTGAAAACAAAGGAATCCAGTCTTGCAAGGTTCTAGTCACAGACCCACAGATGAAGTCTATTCAAAGGAAGGAGTGAGCATCTGACATGTTATGAGACAGAAGTCTATGGTACACAACTAATTTTGCCAGTGATTTCATACATTTTAGAAGCTTCTCCTTTCCAGGTTATTTTACAATAATCAGCTAATGATCAAAGGAGTGAGAAAATCCATTATGACATCACAGTTGCAGAATCACAAAAAGGTTGAGGATGGAAGTCTGAAAAGTCTTCTGGTTAAACCCCCTTTCTCAGTGATGAACACATGCAGCCAGTTTTTCAGGACCATGCTTTGCAATACCTCCACTGATGTACATTCTGCAATCTCCATAGCAAGCTGTCACTCTCACAGTGAAAAGGCGTTTCCTGATGTTCATATACAACTGCCTATGTTTCAGTTTTTTTCCTATTGCACCTGGTTCTGTGGATGGGTACCACAGAAGAGTCTGGCTGTCTCCTTTAGATCCTCTCTTAACGTATTTATGCCTGATAGTTCTCTTCTCCAGGCTGAACAGTTCCAAATGTCTCAGCCTTTTCTCATAGGAGACATGCTTCTGTGCCTCTGTCATCTTTGTCACACTTTGTTGGACTATTCAGTATCTGCGTATTTCTCTCATTCTGAGGAGCCCAGAACTGGATAGAGAACTCAAAGAGTGGCCTCATCAGTTCTGTGAAAAGGGAAGGATCACAGGAAAGCAACTCCTGGCAATACTTTGTCAAAGGCACCCAGGATACCATTGTACTTCTCTGCAGCGAGGGCACCTTGATGGCACCTGTTCAATCAGATGCCCTTTCAATCAGACAGGGCTTTTTTTTACAAAGTTGCTTTTCACCTGTGCTTATATATTCATGCTTGGGGATGCTCCTCCCATCTACAGGATTTTAAATTTCTTGCTGAATTCCATGAGATTTCTGTCATCTGGGTTCTCTAGCTTGTTGAGGTCCCTCTGGATGGAAGCATGAATCTTTGGTATATCAGCCTCCTTTCCCAGTTTTGTGTCAACAGAAAACTTGCTAAAGTTTCCTCTGCCCCATCATCTGTATCAATTAATATATAAAAAAATTGATATGTAAAACAGTACTGGACCCAGTACTGATCCCTGGACTACACTGCTAGTCACTGGCCTCCAATTCAAACTAGAATTTGAGCCATTGATTGCCTGCCTCTGGGCCCTGCCATTCAGCTCATTTCTAACTCACCCCACTGCTCATCTAGCCTAGACTCCAACAGCTTGTCTGTGGGGATTTTATGTGAGACAGTGTCCTAAGCCTTAATGAAGCCCAGATAGACAATGTCCATCACTCTCTCCTCATACACCAATCTATTCATTTCATCATATGGGTTTGTCAAGGTAGTCAAACATGATTTACCCCTTGCTGAACTCTACCTAATTTTCCTATGCCTATGTGTCTGGAAGAGTTTTCCAGAATTAGGCCTGCATCACCTTTCCAGATTTATAGCAGGACTATTTTGAAGAAAAAGCTAATTCTGCCATATTGAATGACTACCAGTTAAAAGCCTCCTAATTTTGTCTCTGACTCCAACAGTGGTATATTGACTTAAGAAATTATAATGCACTCTATATCAGCTACCATGTCCATGACATGTAGCACTAACCCTGGCAAATACATAGGGCTTCACTGATGACTCAATTTGCAACAAAAGTGAAAAAAGTCTTTCAAGCAACATAAGCATTTCAGTACCATTCTGTTGATAGCAAATTGCTTAAAATGCAGCAGATTTTTAATTCACCACTTGATTCTAACTTGGATAGCTTTATGTTCAATAAATAGTTCTGGCTCAAAATATGCAAAGGTCATTTTAAATCAAATAATAAGTTTTGAATATTTGTGAATTTAAACAGAGTAGCATTAAAACATTTTTCATACCATACTTTTAACTAATGAACTTTAAAACATCAAAATGGAAGCATTTATCTTTCCCATAATACCTAAACCTGGAGGCAATGAATCATCTGAAAGGAGGAATGCTCTGCAGAGCTCTCTTCCTACAAAATTTAAATGTTATTTCTAGCAGAATTATTTTAAGGCACAATTTGTAAGTTCCATTGCATATTTTACACTTTTAGTGTGTTTTATGCATAAAGAATTTAAAGACCAGTGAAATATGTTGCCCATACCAGGTTTCATCATCAGCTTTGTTATTCTCACAGTCTTTTCATGTAAGAGGGAGACAGAACATGATCATAAAAGAAGAAGATATTGTTCATGACAATAAAGTGCAAAAAGTTAAAAAGATTCACTCTTTCCATATACACTTCTTTCTTTTTTTCCAAATGTGTTTTATATGTGGAGAAAGGAGGTGTGAAGGAAATAGCTTCACCCACTTTTACATTAGATCATAAAAGAGCCTGGAATAATAGTGAAATAAATTGCTTTGGCATGCGTATTAAAAAGCTAGTCCTATGATTGTGAATGTGGTCTCTTATAAAGAGTAATTTTCTGTTTTGCCATAAAAAGTATGATAGTTCATTAATATCCATTCACATCTTTACTCTTCTCATGCAGTATTTTTGAATAAGCATGTTAAAGAGGATAGATACACTAAATAAGCACTTTTTGAAGGGAACTTCATATGATATTTGTTTCAAGTGTTCCAGGTACCTTTTTTTCTGAAAATTATTGACTATTGTTTGTAACAAGGTATCACAGGATATCTGCTGGTACACTGATTTGTTGCATTGATCTTTAATCTTAAATTCTTATGAATGTCATGCAAAGCTGAAAGATGTGATGTACTAAGCTTTTTTACTTTCTATGAAATACAAACTCTCTGTGTACACTGTCTCTCTTCACAGATTAGAATCCCAGTTTTCACATGTTTTTAGTCTCACACAAACAAATTTGATGATATTTCTGTTTTAAATGGAATTTTTAGCATCTTTTTTAGAACTTTTTTAAACTTTAAAACAAAAATATAACTAAAACAAACAAAAAACAAACAAATAAAAATCCCAAAGAAACCCTGTTGTATTGTTAATTTTGCCCCCCATCATGTTATATTAATGGTTTCTTCTCCTCTCCCCTCTGTTTTGTAGCCCAAGCTATAACCTCCTATCCCAGTTGTCAATCCACACTTGTACCTGCCTCTTGTTCTTGAATGTTCCCTGTTCCTCCCCGCTGGGCTCTGTCTGTCACTCAGCTAGTCTTCTCAGCTTCTAGAAGGTTCAGGGAGGGTCGTTGAGTGATAGAACAGAGACAGAGGAAGTCCCTCCCTGAACCTCATTGGTTCTCCCCAATGTCCCTCTGATCCCTTCACGCTCCCCCCCTTGTTTCCCATTGGTTTGTGATCTGTCCCCTCCACTGGTTCCTTCCCCAAATTTGAGTTGCTCTCATCCCTGTTTTGGGGTCTCTCCTGGACCTGCACCCCTGAGGTCAGAGGTCCCTGTGGGGACTCAATAAACCCTGGACTTCGCCCTTCACGAGAGCCTGACTCCTGCCTCCTCCATTGTCACTGCGATCTTTTCCATCAAGCCGCTCCTCTGATTCCCAGGATTCGGAGGGGTGTCCCGCTGCAGGTCAACGGTGTCGAGCTAGCCCGAGTGGGTGGAGGGATAGCTCCAAAAGGGACACTGTGACAAACCCCGCCCAAAAAACCTGAACCAAAACAAAATCAGCCAACCAAGAAAACCAATCAAATCAAAGACCATATACCATAAAATATTTATTCTAAATCAGTAGATATGAAATAAAGTAATTATTATGATAGAATAATAAGTAGTACATGATATGCCAATGAAGTAAAAGTAAGAAAACCAAAATACTGCTAACTTGTTAAATATATGTGTAGAGCCTATTGGAAATATATCACTTTAACACTGAAACCTGCTGTGATGAGTTGACATTTTCTGGCTGCCTGATATCTACTCAGCCACTCTCTCACTACTCTTCCTTAAGTGGACAGGAGAACAAAATAAAATTAAAATGCTTGTGCAACAAAACAAAGACAGGGAAATTCCTTGCCACTTACTGTCATGGCCAAAAGAGATTCAGATTAAAGAAAAATTATTTAATTTATCATCAATTAAAGTGCATTTGGATAGTGACAAAAAAACTCCAACCAAACAAAAGAAAACAAAGAAAAAATAAAACATTTTCCACTCATTTTCTAGGTTTGGTTTCACAATGGCAACACTTATTTAAGAGATCACTCCAGGCAGCATAAGAATTACTTTAGAAATAAAACATTGTGTCTCTGTTCTAGTTATATATGGTTTATTTATTTAGTATTTAGTATATATATTTTCTTCTCTAAGTTATAGTTTTATGCAGCATGTATTTGCTTTTCTAAAACATTGTTTCTTTACTTAACAGATCATAAATATTATCATTGCAGGAAATTTAGTTTGAATCCTTATTTCAATAGCTGGAATTCTGGGAAGAATATAGGAAGGCTACCCAGCTGTGTAGGGATGGGGTAAGGAAGACCAAGATGCAGCTTGTAACTTTTCTCTAAAAATTTATTTTTCTTTTATTTTTTTTTATTTCTCTGATTTTGCTGCACTTCTTCTGTATTTTTCTTTCTCCTCCTGGATTTCTCAGTCTCCTCTGAGCTGAGCTGCTTTGGGATCTTCCCTCATGGGGAGTCCCACTTATCTCAGTTCTCTAGGTTTGAAGAAAACTCCCGAGCTCATTAGAATCTTGTTTCCTGTGTTTATTAGGAGGTCACTACAAAACTTGGCAGGTCTCTCCAGAGTAGCTGCACAAGGTTAATTCACTGCAATCTGGCTTATTTTCTTCTGATGGTACAGAATGGCCTTGTGGCTCACTTTGGCTTTGAAAGCACAAAATGGCCCCGAATTACTCAGTTCTTTTATCTTTATACTTATTCTTATCCAATTAACAATAGACACATACATTATTTTTCTTAATGACCCAATGACCCATCACCTGTGCGCTGCACTGCAGCATTTTCTAACCAATCACTTACTATTACCCAAAAACCTCTAGAAGAACATGAAGAAGAAGGAAAAGAAACAACATTCTAAATCCTCCATCTTGTCTTCTGCTTTCTAAACTAACTTAAACTTTAAACTAACTTTTTCACCCAGTGACTTAAGAAAACTCTCTAACCTACACACTCACACTTTTAGCTTTTCTATCTAACTTTAACAGTTTCATGTATCACCATGAAAACATGCTCATGAGTTTCATGTTATATGAAATTCAGTGTTTTTCTGGATCTTAGAACAAAATATCAGAAACAAGGGCACACACTCTCTGTCTCAGACTCCAACACAGCTGGCAAGGGACACAAAGAATAAAAAGAAGTGCTTCTAATGGTATTTCATCCAGAAAAGGCAGGTCAGAGAAAGTGTGCCCCCATCAATGAGCAAGGCTGACAAACTGATATGAATAGACAAGGAAAAACTGAGATACTCAAAAATTATTTTGGTCTGTCTTCACTGCCAACCTTTCTTCCTCCATCTCTTGAGTGGATGGACTACAGAGACTGCAAGAGCAAAGTCCCTAACTACATAAGAGAAGATCAGATTTGTGACCTCCTGAGGAACCTGAACATACAAAAGTATACATAACCAGCCAAGACACGTTCCAGAGTCCTGAGTGAATTGGCTTATGTAGTTGCCAAGCCACTATCCATGATAATTGAAAAATCATGGAAGCCAGATGAAGTCCCTGGTGAAAGGGAAATATTGCACACATTTTTAGAAATGGGTAGAAAGTACGAGAACTGAGTAGTTGGCCTCATACTGTACTATGCTATACTCCTCATCCTCACCCTCTCCTCTCCTCACCCTCTCCTCTCCTCACCCTCTCCTCTCCTCACCCTCTCCTCTCCTCACCCTCTCCTCTCCTCACCCTCTCCTCTCCTCACCCTCTCCTCTCCTCACCCTCTCCTCTCCTCACCCTCTCCTCTCCCTCTCCTCTCCTCTCCCTCTCCTCTCCTCTCCTCTCCTCTCCTCTCCTCTCCTCTCCTCTCCTCTCCTCTCCTCTCCTCTCCTCTCCTCTCCTCTCCTCTCCTCTCCTCTCCTCTCCTCTCCTCTCCTCTCCTCTCCTCTCCTCTCCTCTCCTCTCCTCTCCTCTCCTCTCCTCTCCTCGAGTCTCCTCTCCTCGAGTCTCCTCTCCTCGAGTCTCCTCTCCTCGAGTCTCCTCGAGTCTCCTCGAGTCTCCTCTCCTCTCCGTCCACTTGGCGCTTTTTCATCCTGGGTTTTTCACCGGTGGAGGTCCTAGAGTTGTTCTTTTGGGGGTACAACTTTTATACAGTGCACATTTCAGGTATCCACAGGGCATAAATGATGTTCCCATAATTTAGGGTGATATGTGTATGTGCAGTAATTTTCTTTCCTATTTTGCTACAGTGAGAATTTTTGTCCAGATGCATTAACGAGGATGTGCTAACCAGACTTTACTTACATCATGGCTGTAATTAGCACTTTCCCGTTGTAATTCCTGCCTTCTGAGCTTATCTCAAGTTCCCACTGCAGTGGTTTATTTTACAAGTTCTCTCTGTGGCTTTGACAGTGTTTTGAAACAGGTATCTGTGCTCTTTTAGCCTGATCTCTCATTTGTCATGTGATGGAACTAAACCAATCTGCTTCATAGCCTTCCTCAGCACTGAAGTCAGACTGACACACCTGCAGCTGCCTAGATCCTCCTTGCAGCCCTTCTTGCAGAATCCACCATGACAAAGAGCTGCCAAATACAATTGTCAGTAGCAAGTGTAGTTCTCTGCTGGAGTAATAACAACTAGTACTCCCCTTTTTGTAGTAGGGAATGACTCATTCCTCATCTATTTCCTAAGTGCCTACTCCAAAGCAGGAACTACTAGGGAAAAACTCTATATCCTAGTTAACAACTTGGGCTTATAATACATATCCAGATGGAGTGGAAAAGAGCATGTAAGAGTCTTTATTCTTCCACTTGGGGTCTGAGAAAAACAAGATCCCCACATTATATATTTTGAGAAAGAAATTGCTTTGTTTATTTCTGGTGTAATAAACTCTCAAAATCTTTTAATCTGGCTGCATCCTTAGCTTTGATCTTCATGAAGTAATCTTTTAAATTTAATTTTCTATCTTTATTTAAACATTCTTGTAGTGTACAGATCATTTTAGCTTCTAAAAAGTTCATTTGTGTTTTAAAAATCCATGCTAGTTCTTGGCATCTCTGTAGCGAGATCATGCTGTGAAATCTTAATTCTTATGGTATTATGAAAAACTCATTTTTCACTTAAAAAAAAGTCTCACTTAGTTTCTTTCTAAATGTTTTTTGCTTTAATCACTGAAAGATCTCCAAGCAGATTATATCAAATCATATCAAATACTGTTCTCACTAAGAAAGGAAAAGAATGACTAAAATGCTGCACTATTTATTTATATTATCTTCTATGGAAAAACATTTAACACCTTCAAAACAGAATTAAAGGAAAGAACAGTAGTATTAGAAAAATATGTACACTAAATCTATATTATACAAAGTTGAATAATATAAACTTGGTTTTTGATGCATTTTAAAGAGTGTTCTGCCAGGCTTTCAGCTGAAGAAACTGTGTTGAATCTGGGTGCTTTTCAATGCACCAGATATTACAAACAGTATGCAGCACAAAAAGAAATTGAAAAAAACAGTAGTGTTCAACACTCAAGAAAACATTTTATCAATCAAATCTGTAGATTGACTTCTTATCAGAAACATACATATCATTCTACATGATCCTAAACTTAGATTGTGCGAAATACTATCTTTCAATGAAAAATACAATTCAAACACATTAAAAGATCAGTCAGCAAATATTTTGGTCAATAGAGAAGTTAGGAAAGGAAATGATGCATGAATCTCCCCCAGCTACAAATGAGTTCCCCAGAAAAATTTTTCTAATCAGTTACATTATGATAAGAAGTGATCTAAATTCACAGGGTCTAAAATCACAATCTAAAGTCAAAAACAAGTCAGGCATGCTAATGTTGGATTCTTCACTAAATAAACATTTTAAAGCCCATGAAAGGCTTAAATTTTACTTCCTAAGTCATGCTTTAGGAAGCAATAAGCAATTTTTCATTAGTTGTATTGTATTGTACCTGCAGTGTAACGTTTTTGTCATAAGAGTGAGAAATAAATAAAAGATAAAGTTGTAACATTAGCATTCAGTCAAGAAAAAATAAAGGGCAGTATCTGAAAAAGCTGTCTTCTTACTGATGAAAAATCTGAAAGGAATATTTGCCATTTTTATTAGTCAGACTCTATGGAGATTTAATTTATTATTTTTATCCTGAGGAGACCACACAAGCTTGATCAGGGACTAACATGTCCTTGCCATAAGAATAGCGTAATTAATTCCAAGGAAGATAGCACTTATCAAAAATTTTACAGTTGAACAAAATGAATAAAACAACTAAAAATAGGCAAGAAAAGAAAAAGTAAAAAGAACAAGATGAACAGCATATCTTGCCCTGGTAAGAATCATAAAGTATATTAGACTATGAAGTCAGTTTCACTGATATTGAAACTGGAAATTTGAATTGGGATTAATCTCAATTGATAGCACCACTAGAAGAGACATTGAAGCTGGTAAGGGATCTAAAAAACTAGCAAAACTCTGCTAATAAAGGTCTTACTCATAATCAACAGAACAAGAGGGGTCATCAGCTTTGAGGATTGAGTCATGCCATCTCTTAATTTCTTTTTCCTGCCTTTTTTATTTCTCATAAACCACATAAAGAATCTGTGTGATTAGTTTTCTTTTTAAGGTTTTAACTTTTAAATAGCTATTGATAAAGGCAATGAATCTTATCCTTTCTATTTGTTGATTAATTTTTCTCTAACTGGCTAATTTAATGATTCTCTGGCTGCATTAGATCTGTTTTAACAGAATTTGAAAACCATAGAAGAAATTGATCTCTGGGGGTCAACAGGATCCAGTTTGACTGTAATCCAAATTTTGTTCTGTTTTGATATCATAGTACCAATATCGTATTTAATTTGCTTCCTATTTTATCTTGTATTTTTAGATTTTAATAAGGGGGGTTTGTTATTTGTTATTTGTATTGAGTGCAGGTATCTAGGTGTTCGTAGCAGAGGGCTGCAGAGGTGGCCTCTGTGAGAGATGGCTGGAGCTGTCCCATGCTGGACACAGACTGCTCCAGGAAGCTCCAGCAAACCCATTGCAGGGCACAGCTGAGCCCCGCAACCCCAAGCCAAGGTGGGGGCACCTCAGGATGAACACTTTTGAGAAAGGGAAAACACTCTAAGTCAGTGAGAAGTGAGGGGAAATGTGTGAGAAAAAGCCCTGTGGACAGCAATGTCAGACAAGAAGGAGGTCAAAGTGCTCCAAACACCAGAGCAGACATTCCTCTGCAGCCTCTAGAGGGGACCAAAGTAGAGCAGTTGTTCCCCTGGAGAGAATGGAGTATCCCATTCTGGAGCAGGTGGGCATTTTATGAAGGACTGCTGCCTGTGGGCAGGACCCATACTGGAGCAAGCTAAACATACCAAGAGGAAGGAGCAGCAGACTGCTGCTGACCCCAATCCCTATTCCTCATGCTGCCAGTGCTGTCCACAGGGAAGGAGGCAGAGGAGCTGGGAAAGATGTAGAGAAGCTAGGCCTGGAAAAGGGCTAGGGGAAAGGTATTGTTTTACTTCTGTCTTTGTTTCTCACGGTCTTACAGGTTTAATTGGCAATAAATTTTCACCAAGTCAGTTTTTGTGATGCTACATCCATGTGATGATGTGCCCATGTGGAAGGCAATCTCCATCTGTTTAAGTAAACCCATGAGTTCTTAATCTTTTCTTTCCTGTTCAGTCAAGGATGTGGAGTAAGAACACCTGGGTAAGCATCAGGAATGCAGTTGAGGTTAATCCAACCAAGTACTAAAAAGACTCGGAAAATAGGGACTCCCATTTATTTTCTCAGTTTACTTTTCTTTCTTGCTTTTTTTTTTTTTTTTTTCTTGAGGATCTAACCTAAAAAAAAGCAAGATAGATAAATTAAATTGAGTAATTTTTACATTAATCTGTTTGCTAACATAGAAAAATAAAAAAGAAATTACTTAGAAATGTATATGTAGTGTGAACTTTCAAAGCTTCTCTTAAGGCACTGAGTCTAAATTAATTTAGTTGTAACCTTGGACAACCTTTGATTTTTACAGCAAGTTTTCTCAACAGTTCACTCCTTGAAGCTATACTGTTATTTAAGTATGTTTGCAATGTTCTTTGAAATAAGCAACTTTTATAGAACCTACTAGACAGAATGAAACACAATACTGTGATGTTACATGGATATACTTTATTACAACCCACCCCTCAAAGTACAGAATCAGTATTGTATTCTCTGAGAAATACTTCAAGGTAATGTAAAGTTCAAACTAGGTTGTAACTTACAGGCTGGCAAGTTCATAAGTTTGCTGCTGCAAATGCCATACTGTTTAACCATGATATATCCTTAACATAGTTATTTTCCTCCAAACATCCAAGGATTTTCTAGATTTGTTTTTTATTTGTTCTGTGCTATTTAGGAGAATTAAGAGAAGAAAAGGCATAAAGTATAAATTTACCTGGCTGCATTCCTAATCTCTGCATTTGCAAAAAAGAAGTGAATCAGAAAAATCATGTATATCATCAGTGCATATAAAATCTAAATATCAGCTGCCTCAGTATTCTTCACAACATTTGGACTAACTAAATGTGATATCAAGAATTCAGCATGTGTGCAATTTAATTTAATAAGGGCCATACTGACTTAGATCTAAACTGTTGTTCTGAGAAATCTTAAAAAATACTTCCTCAGAAGTATACAATGACTAACTTCAGCATCATGTAAGCTCCTTGTTTGCAGTTACAGTGTACAAATTTGGAAAAAATACATATTAAGAAGGGCAGTTGTTTTTATTTAGATTCAAAAATAGCTAAATTTTATGGATTGATCCAAGTGTTTTAAAATGTAAAATTTCCCTTAGAACTAAGTACAATGCAGAGATAACAAAAATGTAAATTCAGTAATTTAAAGGTCAAACCCATTATATGGCAGCAATCTGAATGTCAAATCTACCTTTTCTCAAGTTTTTCCTATCTTCCTCCTAATTGTTTTTGTCCAGTCTCTCACTGTGGCCTTTTTGTTTATTACAATATGACATCTCCATGGTTTGTTACTTTTCCATCTTCTATCACTTTATTTACAGTAGTAGAAAGACAATAAGACTTCTCTTTTTCAGTTTATTATTCTTCCCCTCATTTTTTCCCTGTTTCTTGCAGGAATGAGAAGTACTGTCTAAACAGAATACAGTAAAGTATTTCTTTGCCTTTCCTGGAGTCATGCAAGGTATTTTTCATTTTTAGTCTCTGTTCTCATTAGTACGTATATTAAGTAGCTCATGTCCTCATTTGCTCTTTTACTTGTTTTGTACTTTTCCTTATTTTTTCAGTATACTTTCCCATAGCTTAAGATTTTTTATTTTTCTTCATTTTTCTTAATCAAGAAAAGAAAAATTCCAAGGTCTGCAGGTGAGACAGACTGACAGACTAACTTGCACCAGTACAGACTAAGCATGGATGTTGTTGCATTGTAAGTCCGATGTGAGTCAGCAATGCATCATTTTGGTGGTAAAATGCAGAGGTATATTAGGAAAAAGATTATATTACAGATCAAGCAAATGTCTGAACATCAGGAAAGGCCTTTCTCACTGTGAGGCGACTGAAAACAGCTGTTTGTGGAGCTTCCTTCCGTGCAGTTATTAGAAAGCCATCTGAACATGGTCCTGGGCACACACCCAGGAGCCTAGGTGGCTTTTCTTATATGGGAGGTTAAACTAGGTGACCCTCCAGAAATCCCTTCAATAGTTTTGTGTTTCTATAGTCTTAGTCTCAAAACCAAGACAGTAAGAACTTTTATAATTTTTAGTGTGTAAAGCAGTGTAAATTGGGGAAATAAAAACCCCACATTATTTGTAGTTGTTTCTATTTATAGCAAGATATATTGGACTGGTTGAAGCTGAATGGGTTGGAGATATATTGCTAGTGAGACTGCCAGATTGAAAAGTTTGGAATGTGAATGATGTTATGATCACCAAGGAATGTAGGTGTATTAGAAAGAATGCACTGAACTGTCTAATTGTGATTTTGTACCTGAAGCAACTAAGATTTCATTATCAGTGTGAGTGTTACAAATACCTTTTCTCTATTTCTGTATTTCTCAGATCTACTTTCAGTCAGTTATTCTTCGTTCAAGAGATCATTTCCTCCCAGGCCAAGAAAGGGTTGGGTAATGACATACATGTCTTTCTTTCAAATGCACATTTCTTTTTGAATGGAAATATTGAATGCAGTCCAAGCCAACACACACACTGATTTCAAACTAATATCTGTAGAGTGTGGATAGTCAAGAGCTGAGAAAACTGTGGGAAAACAAAGTTCAAAGCAATATTAAAGATTTGCTTGAATTTATGTTGGAACTGATATGTATACCATGGTATATGACATGAACCTGGGCTGAAACACCTCCAAGGTGTCTTGCTGAAGACATTGACTGAACCTGCAAGTGCACTTTCTTTTGGAAACCAGCCAGTGAGAGCCATTGGGAGAAAACCTTTGGAAAGGAAGTATTGTACCCTGCGTGGATGATGACAGAACCAAAACCATAAGGCACAGAAGAAATTAACACACTTTCCCACAGTATGAACACAAATCATGGCCAAGAAGAAAAACAAATAAAAATAAAATTATATTAATAGTTTCATTTTAACTTGACACACTTCTTAAATGAGCTAGCAATTACAATATCAAATATTGCTGAGGGATCCACAAACATAAAACCTGATGAGTGCCCTCTGTGTATTGACAGTATGACTCATCTCTCAATATCCTTAATCCTTTTTCTCTGAACTCTGATCATGCTGAAGTATTAGCTTCAGTAGTAAAAGTATGTTAACTCTTAACTTTACATATAGTTAAGCAGTTTTTAAACTAAGTGTTACTTAGCTTTCTCAGGATCTTCACTGATAGCTGAATTGTGTTGTGTTAAAACCATGAAGAGAATGGAATGAGACTTTTAGTGTCTTGGAAGGTGGTGCAACTTCTCTATATATGTCTCACCTCAGTGAAAATAATATTTATTGAGATTTTAAAAAAGTTATGGAGGTTTTTGTTTGTTTGTTTGTTTTTAAGAAAGATAATTTGTATTTATCATATGGTTGCTGCTAACTTAGTATACCTTAAAGCATGATAAGATCTCAATGTTTAAGTCTTTTTCATCTTTCTACTTGCTTTTGTAAAATGGAGGATGCCTACTGAATCATAAAGCAAAACAATCACATTTCCATCCTATCCACTCTTCCTCATATAAGCTCTCTTCCATTCCTTTGTGTTCTCAGAAAGGATGAGAAAGATGAGTAAAGGAGTTCAGACAAATAGTTAAATCTGCCACTGAATAAAATTTTAAAAAAAAATCTTGCGTCAAAATTGTCATGTGTTCCAACATGTTGCATAAACATCTCTTCAAACTTGCTATATTTTTGTTTTGTTTTTTAGTTGTTTAGTTGTTGCTTTTTTATTCCAATTTATTCTAATTGGTCAGAGCCACTGAAAATTGCCTATGACTACCATTATTTTCTTGGCAAGACAGGTGTTCTTGCACAGTGTGCAGCAGAGCAAGAGATGCAATTCCAAGGTGAATTTCAAGTGACTAATTCCAAGATATAAAAGGCAAAGCAGGAATTGCATCAAATGAAATGGCGACAAAAAGTTTTATTTGCAGGTTAAAGTGGAAACATAATAGAATACAGAGCAGCCAAATGTACATAGTGAATTCACAGAGAAATGTATTACTTTATGAGCAAATTATAGGCATTTATATTCTCAGCAAGTAATGGTGTTAATTGATATGAATTAACAAGAAATTTAAGTAGGTGCCATGGAAATTTTTTTTATTTCACATCTCTATTCCTGTTCTTGTCATATATTCTGTAAACTGCAAAGATGTCCTTTCATGTAGCAGTTCAGACTGTAAAAAAGGTTCAGAATCCTGTTTTGCAAGTGATTATCAAATATTTGTCAAAAATCTACTGATATGTGTTTTCTGAATTAAGTGACACACATAGAATTGATGACATTCTGCATTTTTTCAAGGTAGTGTATTTTAATAAAGATTATAAATTGATTTTTTTTTTAATATTGTCTCCTTAATGTTTGTTGAACTCCTCAGTGGCAAATTCCTCATCCCTTTCTATCAGTGTATCATAAAGCTTTCTTAGCTGTTCATTGACAGTTGCCAACTGTCCCTTGGTTTGTTTCTCCATTCTACTAGGAAAAAACCCAAACAAAAACTTTGTGTCACATGCTAAACTAGGGATAGCATTAAAAGGGTGGGAGGATACATTTCAAAAGGGCATGAATATGCAACAAACATGTATGAAATCATACATTCAGAAGCACAAAGTTCTGTTAAAATCTATACGTCCGTCATGCTCTCATGCTCTTTAGACATTTAAAACACTAAAATAGCTCTAAAATATTACTTAAAAAAGGGATAGTACTTTGAATACTCCTTTCATAGAGAAAAATAAGGGTTTGAAAGTAAAATACAAAGGCACAAGGTCACCTGTAGAAATTTTACTTCTTCATATGTCATCTTGCAGCCTAGCTTTTTGGGACAAGTTCTGCAAGCCATATTGACAAAAATCTGTTTCTGAATATCCTGGCCAGGAGCTGTTGTCATAAGCATTTCCAAATTACTGTATCTACAAAGCACTGAATTAATTTGGCATAATATATTTCTGGCATGTGACTTCATAAAATGTAGCATAATGTCAGGAAACCTACCAGCCTGAATTTCAGTGTTTGCAGAGGTGACAGTCTCATGGGAATGTGTTCAGCTCTCAATGCATGCAATTTGCCTTGAAAGTAAATTTCTGGCACTTACTAATGTAGCTTGTTCTCTATCCCTCTTTTTCAGTAGCCAAACCTGATAAGATGGAATTTATCTCCTTTTTTCTTTTAAATTTAGATCACAATTCCCTCTCAACTTAATAAGAAAGGAGAAATAAAGAATTTCCCATCAAAACACTCAAAACCCACATAAAAGATCTGGAAAAGAATATGAAATAGCTGCAGTACAATAACAGCTGGATTTCAAATAACAAAAGAATATATGCATATATGCCTCTGTGTATATATGTTTATGTTTCATATACAGACATTTGTGTTCATGAAAATGTGTTGTTTTTCCTCTTTATGGACTTGCTGAAGTACTTAAGGCATAAAAATATTTATGAAACAAATGATGGCAGATGATGATTAAAGAAAGAATCTAGTTTGTTTCAGAGCATATAGTGCTAAGAATTGCCCTTTCAAGATGGTGATCTCAACAACATCAAGCCTGTAATTTGAAAACCAATTTTACAACTGATGAGCTACTTCAGACAATGACTCTGTTACCACTGTACAGAATCAATGGTTTATTGAACAAAAGTACTAAATTTCACAGTAGTTCTTCTGTAAAACTTTGTACTAAAAACATTATTCCTGAGATAGATATGCATATAGATGTTCAACTCAAGAAAATGAATTCTTTCTCCAAATGGATTACCTAAGTTAAGAACAAACTTTAATAAAATATTTTTTAACTATGATTTAATCTGATTTTTATTCATTATATAAGATGATAAAAGAAAATTTCTTTTGAAGAAACTTACTCATTTTGAGTACTTCCAGTAAATAACATTATCAAAGCAAATTGTTTTATCATCCCAATTTGAAATGTCAAATATTGCATTTTGAGGAAGGAAAAATGCATCATTTAATAGTATTGTTTCATATTTTTTTACATAGTAGGAAAAGTCTAATATTCTATACATTGTATTTTCTACCATATTCTAATATTTAAGGGTAAAATGTAAATAATTCATGTTTTAAGATTAGACAAATGTTGAAGTAATGACATTTTTATAAAGAATGGTTATTTCATTTTTCTACTAACTAAATTGCATACTTGCCTTCTTCTAAACTATAGTAATGCCAACACTTGAAAAGCATCAAGGTGAATCATATTTTGTTTCATAATTTGTATCATGCTAAACAATGAGGTTCATAAAGTCACTGATTTTTTTAAAATTTATTTTCATTTTTATTTTTTTTTTTGCTATTGCTTTTATAATTGTGAGGAATGGGGAGTATCCACACATGACAAAATGATGACCTTTGCAAGAATAGAATAAGGGAGAAGAGACAGCAGCTCAACACTTTTACACAAGTAAACAATTTGATACCACTGCATAGCATGTTTTAGTCTAGGTTGGTAACAGTCTTGCTAAGTCCACTTCCTATTCATTGCCAAGGTTTTCATGTGTCTCAACAATTTTTTTTTTGTTACACGTTATATTAAACTGTCTCAGAGGGCGTGTACAGACATTTCAGTGAACAACAGATGAAAACAAAAGCTAATGAGAGAGTAATAAAGGCTGCCTTAATTTTTCACAGCAAAGGTAAGTGTTGACGCCTGGATCCCATACAGCACACTACTTATTTCCTGCGATGGGACAGGG
Source organism: Pseudopodoces humilis (assembly GCF_049639895.1). NCBI lineage: Eukaryota > Metazoa > Chordata > Aves > Passeriformes > Paridae > Pseudopodoces > Pseudopodoces humilis. The sequence goes on along the minus strand of NC_142201.1, from coordinate 57,252,368 downwards.
GTAGTTTGCCTGCAATTCATTGGAGAACAAGAACAAAAGAAGCCCATATCTAAGAAGTACTGTAAGGAAAATGATATGAAATTTAAAGTATTTATAGACTGTGGGATTGTCAGGGCCAAAGAACAACAGCTGTCTTAAAGAAAGTACTTGATTATTTTAGCTGTATGAAAGCAGAAAATCTATCTTACAATTGTTACAAATGTAGAATGTGTAATGATTGTGTAAAGTGTGGACTCATGTGAAATGTGTAAATCCGAATAAGAGTCAGGTCATATATTTTTCACAATATCCAAGATTTCCGTGAGTTGAATTACAGTTCTTCAGAGTTATTAGAATTGCCCTGGGAATTAGTGCTTGTTTCTAATAAGTGCAACATCCAAAAGTTACAATATATCCCACTGGATATATTATATGTTACATATATGTATTGCTGGATTAGAAATTTTAGCATCTTTTAAAAATTGTAAAAATCTACTTTCTAAATTCATCAAGACAAGGCATGCTTTGTCAAGCTTGTAATGTTAAAGAAACTCTGAAGGGGGCTTCCTACAGGGGGACTCTGCCATATTGTTTTTGTCCTGACAGACACATGGAGCTAAGTTGAGGTTGTGGAAACATTTTTGAGGATGAAACACCTTTTTTGTATAGTTTGTTATCAATGTTGCTGTTGTTACTGTGCATTTCTTACCCCACTGTTTTTAAGTTTCAGTAAATTGCTATCTCAACCCATAGCCTCTGCTTTTGTCCCTCTGATGAAGGAAAGGGTGGGAGTGGCCTCTTTGTAGTTTAATTGCCAGCTGGTGTTAAAACCACCACAATATGTTCCTGCTAAAGGACTCAGGCATTTAAAAAGAAAAAAAAAGATAAAAAGTAGAGTGTCTGTTCCTTCTAAATTAAAAACTTTTGTCAGAGTTATGAACAGGCAGGGAGAGAAAAAAAAAAGAATGATACATTTGATGAAAAGGTATATTGGAGTCAGGATGAACCATCCAACCTTAGACCTACTTTAAAATTATACTGATTCACTGAATATATATGCTACCCATTATTTATTATTTAAAAACAAGGTTAGAGACTCAATCATATACAGAATAATATATATAAGTTAAAAGCCTTTCCAAAGGCTATTTTCTCAGGTAATACATGTAGGCACATTGTCATTGTCACTAAGAAGACATTGAAATATGAGACATTTTCATTTTTAACTGTGGGTGTCGAAAGGAAGGATCCTTTCCAGTGTATGTAGCAAGCAAAAAGCCAGTTGGGTCCTAAGGAGGCTGAAGAGGAGGAAGGAGTGGATGATAGAATGGACCAAATTGCTGGCTGTTCATGTGAGTAGACCAGGGAAGAGGGAAATTGTTTATAGCTGGGAAAAAGTGAAAAGCTCAGGTTTTCAAATGCTAAGTCTTGACAATTAAAAGGGCAATCCAGATAATGTATCAGGAAATAGGGTATGAAAATAAAATCAAGGCTGAAGAAAGAGATTTGTGAGTCATCATGGTAGATGACATATCACTTCATATGGTGATAAGGCAGAGATAACTAAATATGAATCTCTGAAGGACAAAATCTTCATAAAAGAGAGATAAGTGGAAACAGCCAAAGGATATTTTGAAGAAGAAGCTGGAAAGGGTGGGGGGAAATCCACAAGAAAATAGGAAAGCAGAAGCTAATTAAGGTTTTCACTGCTTTGCTAGGATTATTTTGTTGGCTAGTATATTTGAATGAAATCTGGTTTTAACAGCCTGGAATTCACAGGTTCACCAAGTTAATGAGTATAATATTGACATAAATCTGGACAAGAAAAACTATTGTCAGGGAAGGTTGAGTTGGCAAGATGGGAATGGGCTGCTATTTCTGTCTAAAGATAATAAGTTTGTAAAATCTTGTTTTTGTTGTTTTTTTTTTTTTTGTTGGTTTTTTTTAACATATGTAGCTTGTGACTCATTGATATCTCCTTTTTATGCTGCCATGTGCTGACCACTGCTACATGGATTCACTTTTGTTATGTGCTCTGCCAGATATTAAGTGGTTGCTCCTATTTTATGCACTTGCTGCGGTTTGAAAATGAATTGATAGCATGTAAATTAACTAGACTTGGCTGACGAAGCACATTCAGTCACAGATAGATTTGATGTGTACATGACCTCTCTGCTTCACATCACTCATGGTGAAGATATAGTTGGCTGAAATTCCCACAGTGCCTGGCAATTGGATGTTGCTGTCACCGTGGCAATCACTTTATCATTAACTGGCTAGTTGTAGGGAGCCATTTAAACATAAACAGTTTAACCAGGCCCAGCCCTCTGCCAAAATACTGCTGTGGCCTGTCTCACACTGCATGGCATATCTGCCAAGGCCAGGGCTCTGTTCTGGTATGGTATCAATAGTTTGTCTTCATGTCTCTCTCCTATTTGGCTTTGTTATATCATGCCCATTTACAGTACCCATTGTCTATGACTGCTGTTTTATCCCTGAATAACAAAAATACAGCCTTACCTGAGGTGCTACTACAACATAAAAACAAGTAACAGTGTAGTGACTGCAGGATGCAGAGGAGGGCTAAAAAGATCAAAGGGCTAGAACACCTTTCCTGTGAAGTTAGGCTGAGAGAGTTGCGGTTGTTCAGCCTAAAGAAGAGAGGGCTCCAGGGAGATATGATTGTGGCCTTTCAGTACTTGAAGAGGGCCTATAAGAAACATGGGGACAAATTTTAGCAGGAATGCTGTGACAGGAGAAGGGTAATGGTTTGAATTTAAAGGATATCTATTTTAATTAGATATAAGGAATATTTTTTTTTTTTACACTGAGACTGGTATAACACCAGCACATGTTTCCCAAAGAGGTGGTGGATGCCCCATCCCTGGAAACTTCAAGATCAGGTAGGATACAGCTCTGAGCAACCTAATCCAGGTAAAGCTGTCCCTGCTCATTGCAGGAGAGGGGGTTGCTTGATGGCCTTTAAAGGTCCTATATAACCCAAACTAGACTATGATTTTCAAGGAGAGTTCTCTTCAATGCTGGAGTTCATGGAAGCTTCTAATTTTACAGTATAATTCAGTGTATTCTACTCTGTCATCAGCATTTTTCCATTTATGGATTGCCCAAAACATAAAGTCAAACATCATGTGCCAGAAAAACGGCACATGAGGAAATGTTTCTTCCTATTAATACAAGAATACTAGATTCTTCTCATTAAATTTTATTAGACTTTTACCAAGGATACTGGTTTACCATTAATCACTGGCCAAAGTTTAAACAGCATCAAACAAAACTTGCATTTAAAGAATATTTCTTATGGCTTTGGACATTTTCAAATCTGACAAAAAATAGAGGAGCATGCACCTTAAAATGCAGACAGAGCTTCAGGAAGCAAGGAAGAAAATAGTCAAGGTATAGCTCTTGATAAAGATAGCTTGGTCTTTTGATATGACTGGGATCAATTCTCATAAAGACCAAACTGACTTTTCAATTCCTGGAAGAGCCTTGAGGGGCTCAGATTTACATCCTGCTAGTAAGGAGATACTAAAAACTGAGTTGTCAGTGTTTATTGTTTGTCCTCCAATTCACCTACAAAGAGTTCTGAAAAAAAGGGAAATTTAGAGTCCCATAAAACATTACAGGGATATCACCTTTAAATATTGAAGTTCGATATGTAAAAGCCCAAGTTTCAGTATAATTAAAATACTAGAGAAACTTCTATACTTGATGATATAATGCATCCCTTTGTGGTTCTTCTTTTCTATCAACTGTACAGAAACATGGATATTTTCATTCCTCACTTAGATATAATGGGATGAAACTGAACTGTAAGGGTCTTATTTTTGAATGTGATAGGTTAATTTTATTTATTTTTAAATCCACTTTAGATTTTAAAGGAGAGTTTAGAGAGGTAGTAATGGTTTTGCATATGCCTATATATTCTTTAAGCAAAAAGATACACTTTTCCTGTTAAAGATTTATAATGGGACACATATTTCTACCTTCTCTCCTTACAGTGTTTAAGCTCTGATCTTAAGAATTCTTAGCAGTCCCTTTGTTTTAATTATTGTTCTAATTCTATTTCTACTTAAATCAGCATGGGAATTTAGGCTAGCAATGAGTGTGCTTCGAAAACTCACTAACTGAAGTCACACCTAAATTTAATACCCTGTAAGAAAACTATTGTTAAGAGAGCTTATGAAGAAAAAAAAAAAAAGAAAAACCTTATAAAAATAACTGCTGAGGAGACTTGTAAAGATCATGCTGAGTGGTAGGTCAAAAAACCCAACCCATTGACAACTGCTGGTGTTAGGAAATTCACTTATCCTGGTAGGCAGCTACTTCTCTTCACTTACCCCTTCTGACACTGTTCTTTTATGTCATCTGGACATATTCAGTAAGGTGATATGAGGGGAAGACTTTTCCTGTGCTTATCTGGATGCAGTGGAGGGACTTGTTACTGCTTAATAGGCTACTTGCACTCAGCATCATCTAAAGCGAAGTGCGGGTGAGAAGGGAGTCATACTACCCCAGCTAAATTCTGTTTAGAATACTTGACTTCACTGGTAAGCCACTGCAAATTCCTGATATCCAGCTGAATCCAGGTGAGAATCCATGTAAAGAATCAATAGCCTAATAGCCAGCAACACGTGTTCAAATACTGACAAAACTTTCCCATTGTAAGTTTTTAGAGATAAAGAAAGAAGAGTACTCTAAGCTCTGGATACATCTGACTTCTTACCTTTTACCTTTTTACTTCTTGCTTTTTATTTATTTTACTTTTTACTTTTTACTTAGGGAGGGTAAAAATGAGCATATATATTCATGCAAGCATAATTGATATAAAACTTAGTAGGAAGACTTATCCAAGGTTAAGATGGAGACATCATGTATTCATGTCTCTCCTTTGAATTCAGTGGAGATAGTGAGATTAACTATGTAATATGCTAAAGAACTGAGGCCTAATATAGTTATATAATTTAATAGCTCATAATCATTGACCTGAATGTGCTGTCAGTAAGCCCATATTTTCATGTTCCTACCGATTTTGTCCAAGTTCTCACAGGAGAATGTGCCTATGTAGCTGCACGACTTTTATGTGTACTGGAACACAACCTGGTAAGTGACTGGGTTTGCTTGCAGCTGTGGCAGTACTTAAAAGGTTTATAAAATCCCTGGACAAACAAGGGGAAAAAAAAAAAAGAAAAAAAAAGAGAAGAGAAAGAAAAAAAAAAGCTTTTCTAAATAGGGAGATAGATATTATGGAAGTGAGATTTGGAGGTAAATTTTGCAGCTACAGAGATGGAAGTGTGTCCTTTATTTTGTGATATGTATATTCAGCAGTACAGGACATAGAAGTTGTATGTGTCCTTCTCACACTATTTTAAAACTGTATTATCAGTCCAACTGTATTCAACAATTACAGTGTTAACTGAGCTCAAAGTGAACAAGCTCATCTACTGTTTCATTAAAGAATTAACTTTTCCAATTAAAGTTTAGCTTTATTTAGTTCATTTATGTAGACATAGTCCTAAAGCAAATAGAAGAATAATTTTATCACCATTAGAGGCTTCTGAAGCATGATCACGATGAGCTTATACAATGTCAGGGTTACTGAAATAAAACTATCATAAGAAAATTAACGTGACAGACTTAGGGAAAAAATATCAGCAGTATTTGTATAATGAGATACAATAGTCAAGCTACAAGTTTAGTCACTATAATGTTGATCTTACAACAATCTTTGTCTACGAAAGCCAAATGCATATATATATAAATTGAATTTTGTTACAGAGCACATACCTTGTGTGACTTTGTGAAAAACACAGGTCTGAGCTATTCTGCATTTATGCTGCTGATAATTAAACAGTAAATATGGATAAACTTTTGTGACTTATAATTTCCATAAAATCTTCACCTTTCCCAATTAAAGAGGAAATGACAGTGGTGTTAAATGTAGATCTCTAAGTAATAAGCCACAAAATGCAAACTGTGGGTCACAATTATTGCTTTAGGGTTATGTAAAAGCTTTCAAGGCTCTAAGCTATACCAAATAAAGGGTTTACTCAGTGAAAGGTGCTTTATCTTATTTATTTATCTTTGGCATCTACAAGAGCAGGAAATTTAGCAGACAGTGATGTATTTTGGAGAATCCAGGTGGGAACAGTGATGCTGAGCAGTTACAGTAGAAATGTTCTTTTGTGCAATCCTTAGCTATCTATCTTTATATCACCCCATCACAATAACATCTGAGTGCCACAGAACACTTAGCTGTATAATGCCCTTTTGAGGTGTTCAATAGTCTCATTTTCAAGTTGGATGGAAACAAGAGACAGAAAAATAATATTTTTTTGTCTTATTTTACTTAGGCAAAATATGACATATTGGTTATACTGAATTTTTATCTCCTATGACTTCATTTTGTGACAACTAGAAGTTCATCATTCATTATACTGTTATTTATAATTAAATATAGAGCAAAGCTTAAATGAGGTAACTGAAAGTGAGGCTGTTTTTTCAGTCCGTAGAAAGGTTAAATAAAATACTCTTGCAGCAGGCTGAACAGCTATAACTTTGGATCTGCTATAGATCTGTGAAAAGTGGCTCTCAACTTCATTAATCTGGGTCACAGCCAAATCCTTTCTTTAGTTGCTCAATGTCTAACTTAGAAATAGAAATTACAGCTGAATCAGAAGTGATGGAGCTTGGAAAAATGTCCCATCTCTCTTGGTTTTTTGTTTTGTTTTCTTTTTCCCTTCTGAAAAACTTTGAAAATTCTTTCTTATTCTGAAAAATATCTTTGTTTTTGCTAACACATTCATATTTCTTTCAGACTCCCTCTCTGCTTCCATTTTTCATCCAGGTTTTCTGCATTTCAATACAAAAAAATCTTCAGCTTTTCTGACACCATTTTTGAAGTTTCAATAAAATCTGAACGTTTGAAAAGGTTTTTCCAGGATGGTAGTTCTTCCAGCTCCAGATCATGAAATTAAAATTCACCTTTGTTTTGACAGTTTATCAGGGTTTAACATGATACCTCAGCCAGCAGCTAAGAATACTGGCACTCCTTTTTTTTGCCCTGCATAGGTCTGCTCCAGGAGCTCCATGTCTCTCTTCTACTGAGGAGCCAAGAACTGGATGCAGAACCCCAACCGTGGCTTTACATGGGCAGATTAGAGGCATGGGGTCACCTTCCTCAACCTGCTGACAGTGCTCTTCTTAATGCACCACGGAAGAGCTTTGTCCTTCATGGCCCCAGGGCACAATGCTGGTTCATAAACAGATTGTTGTGCACCGGGAGCACCAGTCCTTCATCGCAGAGCTGTTTTACAAGGGGTTGTGCTGAGTCTGTGTCTACCCAGTCTGTGCTGAGAAACAAAGCACTAATACAAAACAAAACACTAAACCAAAACAAAACACTAAATCTGAACAAAGTAATAAAAGGAGGATTATTTTCATTCTGAACATCTAAAATTTAGGTATCTAAATCTAAACTATTGCCCTAGACTTCATATATCATACTGAATAAACAGTAAGCGCATCAGCCACATCAGCAGAGCTTGTATCCCCTTACTTTTGATTTCAAGAGTCTATGAGTTGTACCTGGAGAATACCAACTTTGCTTTAGTGAAAACAGATGATTTTTGGAAAATAAACTCAGTGTTTGTAATCATACATTTAGGTGACTAAGACAAAAGGTTGTATGCCAGCCTAAAGATGAAGTTCACTCTGAGAATGGGTCAGTGTCCTAGGATGAGTAGTTTTTGTGCATATTATTAATTCCTGCTGTGAACCTCTTTTCTTCTCTAAATCTTTCCTCAATAAACCAAGACTAAAGCCAAACAAACGAACAAACAGACCAGCAAAAACTAAACCAAAAACAAAATTACAGAAACCTAATAAGTGATTAACACTGACAAACAAGTGAGAAATACTGTGTATTGTGCAATGTCACACAATGAAAATTCCACCAATGTTGTCAAGGTTCAATTACTAAGTCCCACATTCACTTAATAAGGTTTAGAAATTTGGCTGATTCTCCTTAAATCTTAATATTTGTACCCCATTTTTCTCTTGTAATTTTCTATATGTATGATTGAAGCTCCTTGTTTTGCAGTCCTGTTACCACAAAGTCAAAAGAGAGAAAAAAAATATTCAGATGTTATTCAGATCAGCTAAAATGTTTTTATTGTTTATGTGTTTATTATAATTTTCTAGATGAGCCTTTTTCTCTTTCTACTGACTACAGAAAAAGAGTTAAGGAAACTGCAGTCTGAGCTTATAGTGAGTCACATGTCCTTTATCATAGGTGTATAGAATTTAGATTTTAGATCTGAGATAATCAATCCAGAGTCTTTCTCTACCCACTGTAGCTCTGTGTGTCCCAACTTTAATGGAATTAATTTAATACTAAAAAAGGAAATCTAAAATGGTTGTGACAAATCAGTCTCTTAACATGCCTTTTTCTTCTCACTGAATATGAAGTCCTATAGTGACTAACCTAAAATACTGTTCATATAGAAAATTGCATTAAATTAATTGACCTTCTATTCTGTGACTAAACCCATATAATACAAATTGTCATATTTCACCTGGCTGGAATGGAGTTAACTTTCCCCTCTTTACCATGTAGTCGTGTGCTTTGCAATTGTACCCAGAAAGATGTTGATGACACTCCAGTGTTTTGGCTAATGCTGAGCAGATCTGGCAGAGCATCAAGGCTCTCTCCAGCCTAGGACTGTTGGACTGAGAAAAAGACAGGGCACCCAATCCAAACTGACCAAAGAGATGATGGATGACAAAATGCTCAGCAACAAAGACAAGGAAAAGAGCGGAACAGGGAGGCATTTGTTACTACAACACTTGTCTTCTGAACTAACTTCTATGTGTACTGAGGTCCTGGTCTCAGGAGGTGGCTGAACGTGCCTGCTGCAGGGAAGTAGAGATTTTTTTTTTCCCTTTGCTTCCATGTGAAGGTTTTGCTTTTCTTTATTAAACTGTCTTTATCTCAACCCATGAGTTTTTCTTCTTATTTTGGAGAAAATTTCCTCCAAGGAAGAGGGGTGACAGAGAAGCTTGGTAGGTAACTAGTGGACAACCAAGGTCAACACCTTACAATTGCCACACAAAATATTTTTCCAGCTCCCTTTAAAATGAATTTAAATATCTTCACTTCCTTCAATAATTGTCAAGTCTGGCGTCAAAGTATTTAAATATTATTCATTGTGGTGCTTGTTCACTGCTGACTGCAGATGCAGTTGCACCTGCATTTGATGTGCAGAAGCATAGTGTGCTTGTGCTTTGCCTAATAGCTAACACACTCTTAGGCAGTTAGCTTGACCATGGAACTGCAATTGAGGAAGGTTATTATAATGTATTGCCATTATTCTCTGATAGCCACTGTAAACCACATTATAAAAGTCACAGATTACTGAAACATTTATCATCAGCATTTTTAGATAAAGGGGAAAAGTGATGTATTCACTGTTTATGTGGTAAGAGACTGAAAAGATATAGCAAAAGTATTATTATTAGTGATAAAGACAGCAACAGGTGAATTTTTTGTTAGGAAGTTGAAGTTGCACAGGTGGGAATATACAGTATAGAAATTTGTTTTCCAGTAACATTTTAGTCAGTTTATCTTATTTTTAGATATATCAGAAACAGAAGGCTGAGCTATAGCTATGCAAACTACTATTATAAAAGAATGAACTAAAGTGTAGATAGAATGCTTTCACCAAAGTTTGAATTAAAATCAGTGAAAATATTTTTTAGATGTGAAATAGGATGTTCCTTCCTTCCTTGTTAAAATCTCTTGGTTTTGCATTGTTTTGTGCTGCATACTTTAGCGTGGAACACAAGTAAAATGAAAACACTGCCAAGAGATATTAAAAAGTACAAAAGAATATTTCTGGCTTTCCTACACATACAGAAACACTTCAGATAATTTGAATAAGTTTCAGATAAGCAACCATATTTTTGGGTGCTCATTAGAGCTTGGTGAATAATTTATAACAAATAATTTACTTGATGAATTTTAACTCTCTTCAGCTCACAAATTGTCCATGAACAGATTGTGATTTTCCTAAATTAGCTCATTATTCACAATCATCCAGTGAATAATTCTAGTGACTAATTCTCTGTAGCTAGTTTGTGGCCAGTTGCTGTAAGCAGTTAACTTTCAAGCTGTTTTGGTCTGACATAGAAAAATTCTGCTTAACCAAAAAGTTTGAAACCAAAGCATCAGGAATTATAATAAAAAAATAACAATAGCAATAATACTAAAATCTTACAAGGTACATGCACTTTCCCCTCTAAGATTCAGTTCTGTGTACATCACTGTAATATTTAAGAGGTGTTCAGAAAAATAGAATGAATTTTCTTATACATCCAAAGGGAGACCAATTCTCATATATTCAAAAGATATTCAGAAGATTCTGAAAATTTTCAGTCCTTGGCTGCCTTTAATTCAGTATTTTCCCATTCAGTAGAAGTGGGCTACATCAGAGATAATCATCATGACATTGAAAGCAAAGGGATTATACTGGCAGTAGCAGATTTTTTTATTTTTTTTTTTTTTACATTTTTAAGGATGGAGCAATTTTTCAAATTCAAATAATAAATTCTATAAAAGTTGTTGAGTTTTACTTGTCTGTCATAATCTTGATCTTATATTTTATCATATAAAGCCAAAGTTAATGAATAATTAATTTTAAATTTTGAAAAAAAATTAGGTCACGTTATAAATCACTTATTTTGGTTCTAAAAGAGGAGAGGGAAGATGTATGCTTTTTACTTACTTAGGGTTTTGTATTTTCTTTATATTCTCAATTCTCAGTAAAAATGTTTGAATTAAGCCTTTTCATTTTATGAGTATTTATGACTATTATTATTCTAATATTTACTTAAGTTGATGGCAAAACCTATTTTTTTCCATTATATTCTTTGTTCTTAATTCCATTATTCCTTTATATCTCTTTATTTTGAATACTTTGTCAAAATGTTGTCACGTATCAGTATTTTCTTACTGAGGAGAAATGATGAAAAACTAAGATATGTTTTTAAATGAATCAGCATTTCTCTTTATTTGCAATGCATGTTTGAAGTTCAGTTCAAAATCTCTAAACACAGGCACAATCAAGCAAGAGAAAGTAGTTCCACAGCAAGAGAACTCTAAGCATATAACTGACCAAAATCTCTCTTTCTTAGCTTCTTGCAGAAACATTGATTTTTTTTTTGATTCTTCCATACTGCATTTTGTATTCAGTTTTGTCTCCAAGACACAAAGAAAAATGATCATTTTTCAGATACTAGAACCTTAACTTGCTGTGTGCTTACTCTGGAGAAATGGCAGAGGTCAGAAGATTGGGGTTATATTCAAGTTTGTCTCTGTTCTCTGGATCTCAAATTGGCTTAGATGTTGCATTACATGGAAAAGTTTGATAAATAAAAGCTTCTTAAATAATTTAGTTATTTGGAAATTACTGCAAACTGTAGCAAATTCCACAATCTAATCAGATTTTTCCAAGGTTTGATTCATGCAATCAACTGGGATTTATTTGACTAAGAGTTGCAAGATCCTCTGGTTATAAGCGGTACTTAAGAGCTTGAAAACAGACTCTCCAACCGTTGCAATATTTAACATAGAATCACCTAAGTATGCCAAACTTCATATATAAAAAGGTATGTATTAATTTGCATATATTTATTTTCACATCCAAAAAGTTCATGTTGTACATTAGTTCATAGTCCATATCCACCATATTTGGAAAACTCAGGCAGTGGTGCAACTTGAGCTGTCATTTCCTATTACCTCCAAGTGCTTACTTTGTTTTCCTTGAAGAACCTCTAGGAAGTTTTCAGTACCTAATATTACTTCTAGTAAAAGGTATATTTTAGCATATGTTACCAACTGGAAATTTTCATTAAGCTTTTGCACAAAGCTTTCATGAAGTTCCTTTATCCAAAAAAAGAGTTTGTTTGTTTTATTTTTTTTTCAGAAAAGCATCAGCAATCTTAGAAAAACCAGAATAACTAATTAAATAAATAAGATCAGTCATTCATAAAGCCTAAAATAATAATAAGATTTTCCAGAAATCATGTCAAGCTAATTTTCTTGAAATAAATTATCTGAATTTTTTGTTTCATGTTGAATATTTGTATTTCATTATTATTAGTTTTCTTGTCTATATTTCTGTGAGACATGTCCCTTAGGTTTCTAAGCTGAAAATAAAGTCTAAAGTCTTATTTTTTGTGAGAGTTCTGGTGCAGGATCCTGAATTACAATGATGCAAACTATGAAGGCCCAGATTTCTGTAGAGGTTATATTCAAAACTGTGTTCCCTAAATAACAGAAACTTCACTTAGCTGTGAATAAGTATATGGTGAAGATCCTAAACCTTCATTGACACTGCCTGAAGGAAAGGGAGTTAGAAAGTGTATTAAGGTAGGGGGGAAAAAAAGAAAAGATACAAGCCAATAGAGTCTTGATGAGAGCAACACATATATCCACTTGGAAATCTGAGCCTATGGACTCCCTCTTTAAAACTTATTTTAAATATTTCTTTACCCTGGGAAAGGGCATTTATTTTTAAAACATTCACTGAAGGGATGACAGGAAGTCAACGAGTTTTTAAGTAGTATACTTAAATAAGAATTTACCTTCCCTGAAGTCAACAAACATTTCAAATAATGAATGAGTGCATATTCCACTCTTGTCTTATTGTAAAAGGGACAAAATAAGAACATGAAGAAAAATTAGTTGTCAGGTTAGTTCCCAGGGCATGGAAATCAATGATTTGTTTTGTGCTTTTGCCTTGAATCTTTTCACAGAAGCACTTGCTTTCTCCCTATGAGTTGGAATTAGATGGTATTATTAACATATCAACAGGAAAGCTGTAATTTAAAAAACTTATAATACTTGGAAATTAGTTTATTTGGGGGAGCTTTTGAATGTCAAGCACATTTGAGACAGTTTGCTCGTTTTAGGTTGTAGAATTTCAAAACATGCAAAGCTGGGAATAGACATAAGTTTGGGGGCTTTGTTTGTTGGTTTAGGGGTTTGAGATTTTTTTGCAAAATGCACAATAGATCTTTTTTATTTTTTATTTTTTTTATTAAATTATTCTGCCTAACAGTATTCAGCATACCTCAGAAACTCTGGAAAGTAAAAAACTTACGTGGTCCTTACCTTTCCTATGGAGGATACGCACATGGGCCTGTTTATGCAAGGTCAAGAGGTACTCCTGTGAACAATTCCTCCTATGTATCTTCTTGAGGGCACAATAGCAGCACTATGGAACAATATACAGGTGAAGTACCATGGCAGAGCAAATATGAGACCAAGCAGTTTACTTACCCCATGTTGAGCTCTGATGAGAAAATTTGGTCATGTGGTCATTTTAATTAATTTCTACAGAAATGCTTATAGAGAGGCTAAGTTACTGAGTAAGGAATAATAAAATGTCCATCTAAAATGGTAGTATTTATTTCATGATGTACTAAGTATGTAGAGAACCAAAAGAATCTCATCAATTTCACTTTATGTGTCTGTGTAGAAGTATTTGACTTTGCATTCTTTTTTTATTTTATAAATCAACTTTCTCTTGCATAAAGAAACAGTTAATTTGCTTTCAGCAAGGTATTTTAGAGACATGAATGCAAATAAAGAAAATCTTCATGAAATATTGAGATATTTAAGTTGATTATATTTTTCACTGTTTGAAGCTGATTGAAGTTGTTTGAAGGAATCAATAATTCTATGATTTATCTCCATTCTTTCTTTCAATTTTCCTCTTTTACCACAAAGTAAATGATAATAAATGATACACAGAACTTATTAACTCAGTTATCAGTAGACATAATTTCTACTTTTGAAATGCTTAAAATTTCTAAAGTATTGTAAAATCAAAAAGCTGTGAATAAAAAAATAAAGCCCCCACAAAAATAAAAAAAAACAACCCACACTAGTATATGCAGATTATTTAATTGCATTTCACTGAATGAGTGAAAGAAATAAGAGGAAATTAATAAAATAAAGGCTTGGTGATTTGTTATTTTCTTTTGTCACCAACATGCCAGATTTGCAAGTAGCTTAAACAGTTCCAAATGAAGTTAAGTGGTAATTCTATTTTGCTGAACTAATCATTTCAGGTCAAGAAACATGTGGAGGTTTGCTTATTACTTTAGATTATGGTGCTAAAACTAATGACAACAAACTTTCAGACTGAAATTTTTTTAGCAAGGACAAAAAGCCGGAACTCTTAATAATTTCTTTTTTTTTAAAGATGAGAGGAAACAAGAAAAAACACTTCATTGTGCCTGAATAAAACATTTCAGAAGGGAATATGTTGATAACATCTACATTATTATTCTTAATATTCTTAATATTAGATATACTTCATGTAACCCCTTCTCTTTCTATGATAATGCATCTTAATTCTGCATAACCTCCTTTTCTACCACACTTTTACTTTTTATCTCGTTCTTCTCCAGTGGGTAGTAATTTTTACTAATGACCATCAGTTTCTGAGTAAGAGCATAATTCATTTTGCATAGGACACTGAAGAACTATCAAACTGCAATGATTTTCAGTCACTGCAGACCTGGGCCAGATTCAAGCCTAGCGACTCAGTGATGAAAACCCCTGAATACTATTAACAATTCCCTGAACTGTTCAGTGCCCATTAAATAAATGCACAATATATTTGTCATTTGGGCTCCTATCTTCTCATTCTCATTCTCCATGAAAAAAGCTGTTGGTCTAAAAATAAAAATGCCTTTGCATCCATCAGGTAATTTTTTATTTTTGGCAGCAATGTTACCTTAATATGTCCAAAGTTATGGCCATTTAACTTTTCCACTGAAAATGAGTGGTTGGAGGATTCCTATATTCACTATTTTGTTCTAAATTCTAAGTGGTTTCTAGGTATGATATTCCTTTCATAAGAAAAAGTATTAAAAAAATAAAAGAAAAACTCTAACAAAACCCCTATTTTTTAGATTATCCAGTAAGAATGATAGCAATAACTATCCAAAATAATTAGTCTCACGTTATCTGATTTTTCTTTTCATAGAATTATAAAGTATCCTGAGATGGAAAGAACCCACAAAGATCATTATGACCAAGGAGTTCTTGAGGGTCAGCATCCTTTTGTGAGCTCTGTAAATCAAAAATGTATCTTAGCTGTTTTATGTAACAATGGCACTGAAGTTGTTACCAGCCAGATGCATTGTTTGGAAAAAAAAAAAAAGTTAAAATAAATTAAAATCTAAATTATTTAGGCTGTTGTTTAATGACCATATAACTATAAAATAATTATCTAGTTATTTTTCCATATAAAGCGAAAGTCTTATTACAGAACCCAAAATCAAGTTATAAGGTAATTGCTTTTGAACTACTTGGTAACTTCAGGTATAATTGCTAAGTAATTTGCAAAATATATAATTACCATGGGCCATATGTTCCTATGTCTTGCATTCCTCACAATGTAGAAGCATGCCACAAAAGTGACTCAGAGGGTAAAAATACATCAGCAGTATTAATATTAAAGTAGCATGGAGAGAAATCTTAAGCACAACCCACAGTACTTTCACTGACAAGCAACAGAAGTCATTGCTACTGGGGAGGTGGGAGGAGCTAGCTAGGAAGTATTTTGTACCATATGTCTGCTTCACAACCCACTGAAGAAGTGTCAGAAGAACATTGCAAGTTAATATTGCCTGAGACAGTGATAACTTACAATACACTGACAACACAGATTGCAGATGGCCAAATTACCACTACAAACACCTTCTGGCACCTGACAGCTCACCAGATGCTGGTGGGTGTCATTTGCTACTTAATCATGTACCTGAGGAGAGATTATGGAGATCCTATCCAGAATCCTGTGGTATCCATGTTGGTAAACAATCAATGGTCCCGATGTAGGAATTCATCACAGTGCCAGTGTAAATAGTGTAATGTATGTGTGTGGATACCCTGATGAATTTCCTCTACTGCCTTACACAGCAAATGCCAAGTGTGCCTTAACTGGTTGCTTTGCATTGGTAATCTTATTAGTAATAAGGTTAGAGAAAGGTCAAATAGCATATATATATATATATATTTAAAGTTGTAGAACAGAATAGCAAAAGCTTCTTCCACATTGGTTTCTGGAAATATCCCTATAAGATGAAGCATTCTATTCCTTCTATCCAGAAGCAGTCGTAGTGTATTTGCATGTGGCCATGTAATTGGAGACGTTTGTCAGCTTTAGATTTTTAATGTACACAAATTCTGACTACTGAATATTCTTCTAAAAACCTGAGAGTGAGAATAGTATTCAAAGTATCCTGGGAATTATCTGTGCTTCTTTTTCCTTTTCCATTTTAATACTTTATCCAATCTTCTAAAAATTGTTTTAATCCTGTGTCCCAGATGTGAGCCTGTTCAAGATTTTGTCTGCCTTTAGCCATAACATAAATTTTTTAAAAAAAGGTTCTGCAGACTTCATAGAAACCAAATCACATAGCAACAGATTACCAAGGTTTTCATGAGCCTTAATGCTTTCAATATGTACTCTCTACTGACTTTATTTTATAGGTATTTACACAGACTATTTTAATACGTCTTAAAAACTTTCAAAATTATTATTCGTCTTGCAGGGCAATAATGCATAATGAACTCTCAAGAATTTAGTAATGTACATTTTTGTCCATCACAGATTCTGTTTCCTTCTCCTACTTGGTTTCCTAAGTGGCTACTGACTATATTATTTTCATTTACCTAACATTGAACAGAACAAGAGAAAGCTGGGATTCTGGAATTGATGCTTTTACTTGCTGCCAGACAAGAAATTAGGAACAAAACTTGTAACAAATCATGTATAGAATATATGACTTATATTTATTTTATTATAGTATTAATATAGATCCCAGTAAGCCTGAAAGATGGAAAAAAAAAAAAAACCAGGACGAAGTCTCAAGTGATAGTCAAATGCAAAAAGGAAAGTTGGTGTTGTGGTGGACATGACAGAACCTCTGACTGGACATCAGATATTGATTTACTTAGCAAGTGGGAACCTATATAGAATAAAAGATGAGGGTATGGGAGTGGAAATAAAAATGGAAGAAGTGACTCATCTAGTAAGAGCAAGAAACTACACTGAAGCTGAGAAAAGAGCACAAGGACACAGACTCCATTGCAATTGCACACAAGATTTAAATAACTTTGTTTATTTGTAGTTTTCATATTTAAATTCTTAACAAATTTAGTACAACATGTACTTTTATGTATTAAAATCATACACCTAGCGACTGCTGACCCAGTGTCCCTGAATTTGCTCTTTAATTTGCTCTACTATTTTTAACTGAAATCATGATATATTCTCATTTTGAAAATGTATTCACCCAGCTATTTTAAGCTACCAATAGCTGAATGTACTAGTGAGGTGAATGGTGAGTGGATTGAAAGTGTTGCCTCAGTCAGCTGGTGTTTATTAGGTGACAGGTTGTCTGCCAGACAGTCAGGGATGGCCCAGTTGGCCACTGGTGAGCTTTTACACAATTGACTTCCCAGGTTACTGGTAGTGCTTGAATGATGTATATCAAAAGTTAGCCCAAATCTTCTGTCAGGGTAACTAAGTTCTGTAAGAATATTATGTTTAGGCATAGAGAAGGCCACACAACATAAAGGTGATTAAAATTATCACATAAAATTCAGTGAAATAACCTAAAGTAATAAGCAGGAGAAAAAAAAAATTAAGAGGAAAATATATTTAGTCATGGATCTGCACCTTAAATATTTCATGCTCTTTCTGTCAGCTCATTTTTAGTTCATCTAGAACTAAAACCTGTACAAAATGCAGTACAGAACATTTGTGTTCTGTGTGGAATGTGGGACAGATTAAATTTGAAGAAAAAACTGATATTACAATTGGTCATCTTCTGAAGAAGGTAAATGAAGAGAGTAGAGATTATCTAATCAAGAATGGCACCGAGAAGATCAATTTGAAATAACCATTCTGAATTTCTGATAACTACAGAACTAGGAATACTGTGTAGAGTTTTTAGTCAGAATGCTTAGAAACACTTTCTGCAAAACCCTGCAATTTAATTATTACATTTACTTTCTAAAGAAATAGAAAATATTCTTGAGTTCAGTAGAGAGATAAAAAAAATAGCTGAGAGATCATTCTATAGATTACACACTAACATCCAGATGAAACTTTGGTCTTGTGAAGTTCCTACATCACTGATGGCAAAAAGTAAAGAGAGGGAAACTGTAATTTGATACTTGCCCTGCTCCTTTCACCCTTTCTCTAACCACCTGTTCCAAGCTGCTGCTGGATTTGTTATACTTGGCTAGGAGGGCCTTCAGCCTCATCCAGTACAGCTGTTCTTACATTCTTTTGTATTTATATACATGGTTGCTGTTGAATAATGAGTAACAAGGGGACAAATAAATGGTAGAACTCAGCAGATGTCCATATTTAAACTGATTGCTCATGAACTGTTAGCAGAATTATAGTTTCTAAGGCCTTTAAGATTATTTTATGGAGTTAGGAAACCAAAACTAGTTTCTCACAAAATCTCTATTGATATTATTAACCTGTAAATGATGATGATGATGATGATGATGATGATGATGATGATGATGATGATGATGATGATGTGTAAAGATGTCTTCTCCCACAACATGATACATTTCATAATTGTTTTTTAATAGTTGACCATATAATAGTGTATCAAAAAAGATACTAGGTTTTTTATTATTATGTGGCCTAACCTAATGTAGATAGTGCACTTTTATAGACTACATTTGTTTGAACCTGATTTAGAGTAAGAGTGGGTTAGGCTGTTGCAGTGCATTTGTCTGAACAAGGTAGAGAACCTTCACAGAGTCACAGAACAGCTGAAGCTGGAAAGGACCTCTGAAGGTCACCTGGTCCAACTCTCCTATTCAAGCAGGGCCACCTAGAGCCACGACCATGTTCAGACAGATTTTCAATATCTCCAAGCGGGAAGACTCCTATGTCTCTGCAAAAGCTGCACCAGCCCTTGTCTCTGTCAGAGTAAAAGGTGTTTTCTGGTGTTCTGTGTTTCAATTTGGGCCCATTGCCTCTGGTTCTGTCACAGGGCACCACTAAACAGATTCTGACTGTCATGTTTTCATCCTTCATTCAGGTATTTATAAATATTAATAATATCACCAAGAGAATTTACTTCTCTAGCCTGGTAAGTCCCAGCTCCCTGAGTTTTCTTATATGTGAGCTATCCTTATATCCTTCATTGTACTCTCACCAGAATGTCCATGTCTCCTCTGTACTGAGAACTCCAAGATCGGACATGGGACCCCAAATGTGGTCCCACCAGTGCTGAATAAATAGGAGAGATCATCTCCCTACATCTGCTAGCAACACTTTGACTAATGCAGCCTGTGATGAAGTTCTTCTCAGCAATGCATATTGCTGGCTCATGTTTAACATGGTGTCCACCAAGACATACAGGTTATTTTCTATCAAGTGATTTTCCATCTGGTCAGCCCCCCAGAGTGCACTGATGCATTGAGTTTTTCCTCCCCAAGAGCAAGACTTTGTTTTTCCACTTGCTGAGCTTCATGAGTCTCCTTTCAGCCCATTTCTTCATACTGTTGAGGTTCCTCTGTATGGCTGCCTCTGTATGGCAGTTTACATGCCCAAGGGTATAAATCACTCCTCACAGTTTTGTTCCATCAGCAAACCTGCTGAGGTTTACTCTGCTTCATCATCTACATCAATAAAGATGTAACACAGGACTGGACCCGATACTGATATCCCTTGGGCAAACCACTAGTCACTTGCCTCCAACTAGATTCCCTACCACTGATTGCCACCCTTTTGGCCTGGACACTCAGTTCTACACCACCTCACTGTCTTCTTATCCAGCACAAAAGCAGCCAGCTTGACTATGGAAGTCTCGTGGGAATTAGTGTCAAAGGCTTCCGTGAAATTCAGGTAGACAATATCCACTGCTCTCCCCTCGTATTTTCAGCCAGTCAAACCTTGTTTGCAGGTTACAGGACCAGTTGCAGAAACAAACAATTTGTAGTGGAACTGAAAAGACAGGTGGCTCTGATTTCCTTTTTCTGGCTCTTTCTTCAAACCTATAAGCATTTAGTGGTTGGGTCTTATGGACTTTTTATTGTGCCAGATTATCCAGCTTTAGAGGGCAGAGTTTAAAAGCTCTAGTTTCTCTGATGGACAAAACTGACAGATTTCACAGCTCTGCAGTAAACCTTGTGAGTCTTTTGCTGCTCTGTTCACCTGACAGCGTATGCTGCATTCCTTCACAGCAGAAGGGATTTGAGTGCTACTACATTCTCTCTAACTCCCTCTGTGAAAACCAGTAAAAACAGTGAGCATTAAACCCATCATTTTTTATTCACTTAACAACCTTGGAATTGCAATATTAAAATTATCATTATGCCTACTGCCATTTCTTGACTACTAAATTTTATTTCTTTCTTCTGTCTTCCTTTCTGTATCTTCAACTATATTTTTTCTGACTGTTTTTTTGGTTTTTTGCATTTAACAAAATTAAATAAACAACCAAACAAGCAAACAAATATGTAAATAAATAAATGTACATATTAGAGAAAAATATAGTAATCACAATATTGTTTATGTTGGAAGTGACCTAATGAATTCATCTAGTCTGACTCTCCCTGTTCAAAGCAGAGTCCTTCTAGAGCAGGTTGTTTGAGACCATGTCAAGTTAAGTTTTTTACTTTCTCCAAGGGTGGAAATTTTGTACCCTATTTAGAATATTTGAGCACCCTCACAAAAGGAAAAAAAAAAAAAGGCTTTTTTATGTTCAGATGGAATTTTGTGTATTTTAATTGGTGTCCATTGCCTGTATCCTGTCAATAAGCACTACTGAGAAATGTCTGGTTCACTTTTCCTCATTTCTTTCCTTCAGGTATACATATAACATTGATGAGACCTCCCTGAACCTTCTCCAGGCTGAAAAATTCTGTCTCCCTCGGCCTTTCCTTTACTGTAATCTTTACTGAAATTTATTCTGATCACTAAATCACTTTTTCTGGAGCATTACTTGATCTGTTACATCTATATCTTTCTTGTAGTGGGAGCCCAGAACTGAACACAATTCTGCAGGTGCAGTCTCACTAGTACTGAACAGAGGGGAAGGATCACCGCACTCAAATTGCTGGCAACACTCCTAGTGCAGCCGAGGAGGGTGGTGGACTCCTCTGCTCTGAGGGTGCATTGCTGGCCTGTTGTCCACTAGAATCCTAAGATCCTTCTTGGCAAAGCTGCTTTTCAGATGGTTGCACTCCTGCATAAACTGGTGCATCAATTATTTCTTACTCAGATGCAGGATTCGGCATTTACCTTTGCTGACACCCACCCACCTTACTGAGCTTCCTATGGATGGTGGCATAACTATAACTTGTATAAACTACTCCACCTACTTTTTGTATTGTCTGCAAACTTGCTGAGACGTCATCCTTATCAAGTCATTAATAAAGATGTTGAAGAATATTAGAGCATGAGCAGACCTCTGAGCTAGACCGCTAGAAACTGCCTCCAACAGGACTTGGTGCCGTCAATCACATTCCTCTCGGACCAATCATTCAGCTCATCTTTAATCCATCTCACTGTCCACTTACCTAAACTTTGTCAGTTTCTCCATGATGATGCTATGTGAGACAGTGTCAGAAGTTTTTGAAGTCAAGGTGAATGATATCTGTTGCTCTGATCTTATCCCCCACCTGTCAGCTATTTCCCATCATTGTAGAAATTATCAAGTTGGTCCAGCATGATTTCGCCCTTGAAAATCCATGCTAATTATTCCTAGCTAGCTCCTTGGCCTTCATGTGTCTAGAAAATCTTTCCAGGATGAATTTTCTTCATCACCTTCTGAGTGACTAAGGTGATGCTGACTGGACTGTAGTTCCCCAAATCTTCCTTCAATCCTTCTTGAGTATAGGAGTGATATTTTTTTTCCCTTCTAGTCTTCATTTACTTTTCCCAGACACTATGACTATTCAAAGGTATTTAAGAGTAGCCTTGCAATGACATTAGCCAGCTTCCATCAGTCTCCATTGCCTTCTGTACATACGTTTTGTCTAAGTATTCTATGCCTTGGTCCTCTGCTGACCATAAATCTTCATATTCAATTTATCATAGTAACTGCATAGATAAATCTGTGTGACCATACAATATAATATTTACAACTCCTTTCTCGTTATCAATGCATATCCATCTTTTTGGTATTTCTTTCATAAAGGTAGAACTTCTGAATTCTTTCCATTATCATACACTATCACAAGATTATAAATATTCTGTATAGTTCTTCATTTTCTTTTATGGATGCCCATGACTAAATTAGCAACCTTAAAAGTTCAACAGCTATTTTAATATTATCTAAATGCAGTATAAAGAAGCTGAAGCAAAACATTTATGAAGCAGGAAACATTATACCTGGCATAGTGTCAGAAAATGTCAGAGGCTGGGAACAGCCTAGCGAAGAACAAGAGGAGAGCAAGAAACAACTGCTGCATTCAGAGTTAAAACCAAATCCAAAGGTTTACATACCATAGCCAAGAGCCTTTGAATACATCTGGTATGCAACATCTGACCTGCTACAATTATGGCCAAATAGCTATCCCAAAGAAATCAATCTTTCTTTATTAGTGTGAAGTGTGGCAGGTGTTTAATTCACTGCAGTTCTTTAATCATAGACCGTAAAATATTTTTTCCTAGTAATTGGTACTCAGTGTTTTCAGTTATGATCAAAGATCTGTTATCTGTATTACTTGCCTAATGGAGTTAGTACGTTACTTCTGTGGAAATTTGTGTCAAAAATTAGAAAATAATATTTTTGCCTCTTTCTGGCTCTGTTAGCCAACTAAATTAATATTTCTAATTACACCCCAATCCCTATCTCATGCTCAGTTGACACAGACTTCACTGAATTTTTGACTTCTTTGACAAAATGAGTGGTTTTCCCGTAAAAGGACTTTGATGATTAATAAATTTAGAGACTTTTAAAATAAATACATTAAAATTTTTCTAGGAACAAAAGCACAATCATAATATGATATAGTACAGTTGACCTTAAAAAAACCCTACCTGGCAAGATTTCACTGTCTCACATAAAAGCTCATGTTTATAGTATTGTGTAAAAAGAAATAAATTACCAATTACTTCTGAACTTTGTTTATTATATTTTTAGTCAAAGCTGCCTATTGCTATCCTGACTGCCCCACTGTCTACTAGACAGTTCAGTTCTATGCACATTCTTTTGAAAGTCAAAATCCATGAGGTGGATTCTGTAACGATGATAAATCAACTAGAAAACCTGTATTTTTTTTTTCAAACATAGTCTTTATTTCTTTTGAAAGTGAATGAGACAAAATAGCAATAGAACTTGATTTTGCATCCCACATTACATTTTCTCTGAAACAGCATCTTTCCAGTGTAAACTAAGCAAGTAGTCTCTTTAAGAGTAGAAGCTATATAAAATACTAAAAAAAAATAAAATTGAAATTTTACTGTGATATCTTCACCATTGGAAGGTTCAAGTTGAAGGCTCCCTCAGTATTTAACGAGTGCATTAAACCCTATGAAGCCTGAGATATTTTAGGAATTTGTCTCTGAATCTTAACTTGTCATTTTTCTGAGAAGACTCTCACTTGGGAGGGATTCATTTGGACTTGATTTATAAGGTGGTGTTATGAAAGAGGCTTGACAGAAAGATGAGTTGAGAAGCTAAGCCATTAGTCTCAAATTTCATCCTTGTCACTCCCTGCTCTAAAGAGCAGCTTTGCTTTCCAAAAGGTACTTTTTGCAGAATAATTCCATTTAGCTTTTCTTTAGTTTATAATTTCAAGCACAAGACAGTAACCTCTGAACAGATCTTTCTCAATGACCTGTATTTTCTGTCTCTTTCACACTTATCTATAGCTGAGTCTCATACACATGTTTTCTGATGCACCTTGGAAAACAGAGACTGCCAAACAACAAAAAAACCAAAAGATAGTGTCCCTGACAAAGCCTACCTCAACTGAAAGAATTCGGCTTGCTGCAACATAAGGGGAGTAAGTCTGTGAGCATTTGGAATCCATTCTTAACGCATATTAACAGCTAATCCTCAGTGAATGTTTACAGACCTCTTAATCTCTATAGAGGTGTTTTCCTTTCTTACTTTCTCACTGTAGGAGAGTTTTAAGAATTGAAAGACCAGAATGGACTAATAATTGTTTGACCTTATTTTCCCTTTAGCAGCTATATGCTCCATTGTTTACCTTTTGCATGTCATATTTGAGCTTAGTAAATTTCAGATGTTTTCAGATATTTAATGTAGTCAAAAAATGTGTGGCTTTAGTAGTCAAAGGTAGCTGTTTCAGTCATATTTATTTAGAGCTTGTGTAAAACTTCTTGATTTTTTAGAAATCACTATCATCAACATTCTTTTATTGACTCTTGTTTATGTGCCTAATGTCCTGTTGTGGAGGAAGTCATATCTTTAAAGGTAGGTACTATATAAACATATAAATCATTGTTAGAGATCAAAAAAATTAGATAAGACACTAGGTCATCAAATGAAAGGTCATAAATCTCTAGATTTTCTTTTCTAGAAAAGAAAAGATAAAACCATTCAGCAATATTAATTTTTTTTCATAGAAATTCCTCCATATAGTAAGCTGCCAGTATTATAAAAAGTATTTTAAAAAACTCATGTAAGCAGTAAAAAATAGGTATGAAATCCTATTTAGTTCAGGTCTTCTTCCATTCCATTTCTGATACATCAATCATAAAGTACAATCTTATCAGTAAGGTACCAATCAAGCATTTTTTTTGTTCTCTCTGGGGTGCAAATGGTGCTATTTTCGTCTACCATATACTCTTCTCCTGAAGTCTCTACTAATCTCTCTCCCATTTCTTTCTGACTCTTGGAAGGCAGTTTATGCACCAAAAGGCTCTCACATGAGGATGGACCACACTGAGCTGGCCTTACACTTGCTTTGTGCAAAAAGGTTGAAATTTGAAAGGCTTCCAGAAGCATCTAGCCTCAGGTGGTTCATTATGAGATTTGACAAGTTTCAATTCGTGTGTCCTTCAGGTACCTTAAGTGCTACTAACGTAACCTCTGATAGATCTGTTTTTTATACTGCAGAAGAAATGCTTTCTTCAAATACATTTCTTTTTACTTTTTTCTTTTCTTCCAAAGTCATATGCAGATGCTTATCCTTATGGCTTCTGACCCTATCAAGCTTTTCCAGACAGATATGCCAGGACAACAGGATTTTTTTAAAGGTTACTCCAAACTCAAAGGGGTCTCCCATCACTCAGCCAGGATACTTAAGGCTTATGAGATACTGAAGGACAGGCATCAGAAGCTTAAAGAAAACACAGAGCTTTGCTGCTTGGCACTCTTTGAGCAGTCCTGGGAACTTGACTATGGTAGGAACCAGTTGAGCTGCCTTTCAAACCTATTGCCAGCATGTCATAGGAGGCCTAGTGTCTGAGGTTTCTGCTTCCAGACACTCCAAGACATTTTCTCCCACTCTCAGTTAATATTGCTGGCAGACACAGCAAAGTGTGTGTTTAGTCACAGCTAGGGAATTGCTTATGAAGAATCCCAGCATCCCCCACAGGACTGACTGTGCAAACACATCCTAATGGGATGTCACAGTAAAGGCTGTGAAGATGTCCTGCTAATCTTAGCACCAGGATCAAGTGGGGCCAAGCAGCAGGACATCAAATTCAGAGACAGAACCCTACATCACTTAATTTTAATTTGCAACCTACTTCTCATCTCACATCTCATTATGAAATAGATGTCAAGAATTTAGGAAAAAAATACCATGATAACTTTAGGATATGATATCTCCCTGAGTCATAGAACTTGAGATCTATCAGAAAATGCACAGTGCTTCATTTACAGTCTCTTCCCATTCTGCATGCAGCTGATTAAATCCTACTCAAAATAGTACCTTTTTAACTCCATATTGCCATCTTGTAGCATTTGAGGAGGCACTAAACCCTAGTCCTTAAAATGACTCAACAGCCCAAGTAGTTCATGTGAAAAGTTGGTGTTCAGCAGATCCTGTACAGGAAAGCTGCTTGACAGGAGCGAGTGAGTTCTCTTTGTCCTGTTTGCCCTGTGCACAGGCAAAGACAATGTCAATGTTCACCTATCATGTGGGGTGTCCTTTACTTTCCTACAGATTAAATTTCTGCAGACTTCTGTATATTTTGTATTTTTAAATGTCTAAGTGCATTCTGAACTCTGCACTGTAGTTTCTGTGTCTTAGTTCCTCCTATGCAAACCGGTATAGGAATGCTTCTCTGTCTCTCAGAGGTATTTTGTGGATAAATACTGTGAAGATTTAGAGGTGTTAAGATGTGTTACTTTTGAAGGATTTGCTATCAACTCTCTTATTTTGACCTTGTGAAAGAGGCAGGATTGCCACACTGGTTTGGTAGTACAGAATAGTACTACTAATAGATTTTTGTCTTGTTTTCTAATTCCCTCTGAAAGGCTTCCACTTAGGGGATCTAAACAGCTTCTTCATGGTGCTAGTTTTCTTCTTAATATATTAACAAGATCAGAGCTTGGAGAATTAAAAAAAAAAAAAGGCACCACTCTTCATTCGAATTTTTAAATTAATTCACTTTGACTGATTTTGAATCCCTATGGTGTGTGCTTTCCACACATATTTTAGCAAATAGGTTAACAGGAAAACACATCCAGAAAAACAGGTAATTTTTAGGAATGGTTTTAGAATGTATAAGGAAAATGGATCACAAATTCACAGTTATTCAAACAGGAAGAAATTCTACATTTCCTATGAATATTATGCTTATCCAATAAAGGTACAGAATATGTATGATGTGAACCACTGAGATTATCTGTTAGATCTAGAGCACTTCATGAAAGGTGCTGTTGCATACTTCCCATGGAGTTCAGTACTTCAGGATTTTGGAAAATTGACAAAATATTTTGAGAGATATCAATGACTATCTCTGGAAAAAAAAGCATATATAATTTCTGATTCCTCTTGACTGACTATTAAGGTAGAGTCAATGGCACTTATATCTATTTTAAGATCTCTTTTCAATTCAGAGTCATAGACAATGACAACATATAAATGAGATTTGAGTAACGGCACACAAAGCTTAAGCTGGTTCCTGAATCCTGGAATTCAGGTGTTTATATGTTGAAAATGGGTAAATTATACATTTATAGCCCTTTGAGGTCTGCATGCAAAATTGTTTCTAGTTTATTCAAAATGCATGCTATTCAGTTTTTGCTTATTCCAAGTCTGTTTAGTAAACAAGAGTCACTTGTGAATGATATGTTCTAAAATCAAATTTAAGGGTAAACTTAATTATGATCACAGATGGTGAAGCATAATTGATGACAGTATGTCAATGTAAACTGGAACTAGCTGTGTCTAAAAACATATCATCACTATCAACAACATAGCATTATGAATATTTTAAATTACTACTTTATAAAAAGGATGAGCTGGTTAATTCTGGTTGTCTCCATACATGGCCTAGTATATGTCAACTATTTTTGTTTATATGAGCTTCTATTTAATTTGTTGCTACACATCCTGCTTTTTATTATTGCTGCAAAGAATCAACAGGGGAAATATTTTGATAGCAAAGGGAAAATACATAGACAACACTTTTCATGAAACAATAATTGGGGCACTGCCACTTGAATTTCATGGGAATTTAGTAAGAAAAACAGGGGAACATAACATTCTTTCTGCTTGATTTAACATCACCAATAGTGAAATTCTATGGTTTTATTACTTCATTTGTAGAAGCCACTTCCCATTTACATAAAACAGACTGAATCCAGCTGTAGAAGAGCATTGACACCTCCAAAGGAAAGACAGAAGATTTGTTTCTAATATGACCACAGTTCTTACAGAACTGAAATTGCATTTCAGTGGTCTGAACATTATGTATGATTACCAGGTTTACATATTTCAAAAAAAACCACAACTTTCCCTGTATTGTTCATTTATTATTAAGATCTGAAGCTTGGAAATATATATTACTGTTCAGTTTTGTTTAATTTACTTTGTTTTAAATATTAATATATTTAAATATTTATTATACATATTTATAAAATATATAATTTTCTATGGTGAGAGTATTTTAGTATTTGACTGAAGACTGCTAGAAGATGAGAGCACTGATTCTCAGATAGTCGTCTGTAGGACTAGGGGGGTGTGTGCATGGCCTAGGGTGCCCATCAAGGAACTTAAATGTCACCCTACCCTAATGCTCTAGAAATAGAATTAGAGTCTCAAATATACTTAATCTCAGATTATTTTTTTCTGCTTAGGAGATGCTTGAAAAAAAAAATTAGACATTTATGATATTTGTATAAAATCCATTCTATTGCCTTCAGAGAAATCAGAGAGGAAATAGAACTTGCTTATTGAAATTGATTTACTATTATTATTATTATTATTATTATTGTTGTTGTTGTTGTTGTTGTTGTTGTTGTTGTTGTTATTATTATTATTATATCCTTGCAAATGTGACATTACTTTTTCTTTTATAAATAATTGAAAAAAGCAGTGATTTCCTCTGTAAATAATCCATGCAAGGGAAGTCCATAAGAGTGGCATAGAGTGGAAAATACGAAACATAAAAGAAAAAAAAGACAAAGACAAGGTTATGCTCTTATCTTTGAAAATCTATCTATCTCCATCACTTCTCCCCAGGCTTTCTTATAATTGGACCTATTGTCAATACAAAAGATGTTTGTTAGTATTAAAGTGTCAGTGCTTTGGTGCTATGTAGCTCTGAACCAGCTGTTGATGTTCCCAGGTGGACAGTAAGGTACATGACAGGGAAATGTTGCCGAGGAGGTGTTGTCTGTAAGCTGCTATTACCCTTGCAAGGTGTTACAAACAACTGATTAACATAGTGGCATTCCTCCACCCCCACATTTCCATTTTCTGGGGCTTTATCTTCACTGACAATGGAACAGAAGATTTTTTGGGGATTGTCTGGCATACAGCAAGGCTTCAATAGTGGGCTTCTCCAAACAGAGAACACACAGTAGGATTTGCCTGGGGTAGTATGCATAAGTATGCTTAGAGAAAGAATGTTTTAATCTAAATAGACTTTATTATTTTTTATTATTATTAATGCAAGGTTTTCTTTACATTATGCTTCGTTCCTGACAGAGGAAAATTTAGATTTCATGAAGCAATTACAAGAAACACTCAGGCAGAAATAGGTTAACAGCAAAATGGAACAACTTTACAACACTGAATAACTAAATAATAAAACAGAAAATACAAGCAATGAATAATACTTGTGCCACTAGAATATAAGAACTCTGGGAAAATCATTGAGGAAAACATTTTATTACAAGAAGAAATTCAATAGGCTAGTGCAATTTTCTCTGAAGAAACCATGTCCAATGAATGCTATGCCCATTCAGGCATATCCCTGAGACTTCTGTGAGTGTAAGTTTATGCATCTTTGTTGAAATGGATTTTTTCTAGGGCTGCAGAATAGCAGCAGATCAAAGCATCTATTTCATATGTTCTACTGTGTTATGCTGTGACTATATCAATCGTGATTTAAAAAAAATCCATCATGAAATTTATGTTTAAAACTAACAGACACCACAACATTACAGGTCTAAGTCCATTTATTACCTTACATTAGACATTTAACAGATATAATTGTTTGATGCTAAGCTATGTCTGAAGTACAGCAACAAGATTTGTTCTAAAGTAAAGATTAAAGAATGTTTTCAAATGTCTATAGATGCATTGGATTTGAGTCAAGGTTTTGGTAGCAGGGGGAGCTGTAAGGTGTCTTCTATGAGAAGAGACCAGGAGCTGCCATCATGTGCAACAGAGATGACCAGTGCTGGCCAAAGCTGAGCTGGTGGCACTTTCATGATAACATATTTTTAAGAGTGAAAATTATGCATAGCAGCTGTGAGAGAGAGGATGCCATGGGGTGACTTTAACTTTAAGGTGGTTTTGGGAGCTAAGGAAGTTGAAGTTGCTGGTGACTGATGGGAGTCTTTTCTCCTGACCAATTATCGGTCATTTCTAAGAATTGACAGCAGTTTTAACCATTGAATGACTCGATCTTCTCGAGTGTGGCCCGGCTAGCTCAGTGATGAGGTTTCTCTTCACTCGAGTTTCGAGCCAGCATATGTTTGTGGGGTTCACTGATTTTCTTCAAGAATTCAAGTCTATAGAGCGAGTAAAGAAATCAGGGGGGGACTCTCTCTCTGGTTTGCATTCCACAGTTTATTTCTGTGAAGGGGAATCCAAAGGATGAGAGACAAAGGATTTGGGGTTTGGGGGGGTCTCTTTTAACAGGGTTTCTCGGAGGGAGGGAACATCAGAGAGAGAACCAATTATTTTTCTCAGTTAGTACATCTTACAAACTTTCTACAAATCAAGGTTACACACGCCAAGATAAAAAATAACAGACACTAACTTCTTCAAATGCCCACAAAGGTGTAGGAGTATTCTGTACAGAGGGGCAGAGGGGGAGAGAGGGGGGGCCTGGTTTCCTGGCAACCCAGGGGGGAAAGAAAGGGAAGGCAAGGTAAGCATGCCCTCTCAGCTTCCATAGCTCAGAGGCATTCTGGGACAGGAAAAAGTTACAAACTTCCGTGTAGGAAAGAAGAGTTCTCTTCTCCCAACCCCGTGCTTTCTTGGGCTAAAGAAACTTCAAGCAGCTGGAAATGCCAGCGGGGTCCTCTCTTTACTCTATCCGGCCTCTCGCCGTGGGGCTGAGGAGAGAAACTTCAGTAACCATGGGAACTTGACGCCAGGTAAACAGGAGAAAGAGAAGCTGGGGGTGGGGGGAGAATCACAACTAAAAGATGGGAAAAGATACATTTCAGGCTATCAATTACAACAATTGAAAAGTGAGATCAACTTGTGAACCCTACCTTAAGATGTAAAGTCAGAGCACTCTTGTTCTCTTTATTTCCTGGCTGTGAAAGGTAACAGAGCTCCGGCCTCCCGTTCCCTGCCCGGCCATGCGGCCCGGGCGGGGGCTGGGCTGGGCCCAGCGGCTCCCGGCCGGGAGATGGGGCCTGCGGGGCTTGCCCTGGTCTCTGGCCGGGCCAGGCCGGTCCCTGGCTCGGCTGCAGTTTTTGCTGTGACTGAATTCACCAGAGACTGCTGAGTAAAGACAGAAAAAGCTCTTGACCTGTGGCAGGCTGAGACAGTGACCACACTCTCCAGAGCAGCCATGAAGAATCTTCCATCGCAGACAACTCCAGCTCCTGCTCCGGCAGAGGTCACAGAACCATCTACAAAGCCTGGGCAAGATTTTAACTCTTTCATTACCCAGATGAGACTTGCAGATTAATCTTTTTATCCAGAGAGAGAAAAAGAGAGTAATCAACATGTAAAGAGACTTTATAAACTATCAGTGACAGTAAAGAAAATAATTAAGCTTCAGAAAAGGTAGAGAATAAGGAGATGCTTTATGAGCTGAAATACCTTTCTGTTGAAGCTATAGAAATGGACAATAAAGTCTTGAAAAAACTCCTTTAGTTCATGTCAGAGTATATAGGGAGGAATAGAGTGTTCAAAGTGTAAATTTTGAGTAAAAAGTAGAGTAATTGTGATGCAGTGAGGTGCTGGAACAAGGTGAAGCGAAAATTTAAAGCCTTGGGGGGCAATGAGAAAACTTTTCCAGTAGAGCTCACAAAGACAGATGAAGAAGACTTTTGCCTTTGAATAACTCATCCTTAAAATGACATCCCTAGACCCATGGCCCATAACACACCTCAGAGTGATGTGAAATGGGAGGAGTGAGCTCTGATGACAGCATTTCTGGGCAGCTGACATCAGGGCAATAGAAAACTATAACAGAAGTAGTTTTCTTGTGAGAAACTCCATAGATTAACAGAAAGAGACTTCTGTTTCTCTACAAAGACTGATGAAAAGACTCTAGCAAGAATTGGGACTGTTTTAAACACCAAAGTTCCAAAGTTTTTGTCTCTATGTTGCCATGTGAACAAAAGAATGGTGAGTAGTAGGGGATAGAAAGGGTTTTCTGGAAGTTTATTCTGGTGTTCTTATTCTTGTAGTTTTGTTAATAAACTTTCTTTATTCCTTTTATGTTTTATGCCTGTTTTTCTCTTGCTCTAATCCATATCTCACAGCAAGAAATAAGTAATTTTTTTTTTTTAGTTACTGGTTTAAAACCATGACAGAGGACTAAGAAAAATTGTGATGGAAACAACCATCAAGGAAGAGGAAGAAAGTTCTCCAGGCACCAGAGCAGAGGTTTCCCTGAAGCTGCAGCCTACAGAGAAGACCACAGTGAAGGAAATTGTTCCTCTGCAGGCAGTAGAGGACTGAGGTGAAGCAGTTATCCACATTGCAGCTTGTGAAAGATCCCACAGCAGAGCAGGTGGAGATGATCTCAAGAAAGCTGGAGCCTAAGGACAGCCCCAAGAGTGAGTTCCTGGCAGAAAGGAAAGCAGCCCATATGGGAGCAGGTTTTCTGTCAGGACTTGTGGCTCTGTAGGGGATCCATGCTCTAGTAGTCTGTTGCTGAAGGATTCTACCCATGGAAATGACATATGCTGGAGCAGATCATTAAGACCTACAGCCTGTGGAATGACTCCACATGCAAACAGTGAAAAAATGTGAAGGAGCAACAGAGATGAAGTGTGACATGATCACAACCCTTGTACTCCATCACACTTGTGTCATTCAAGGGGAGAGGGAAACAGAAGAGTCACGAAAAGCAAAAAATGAATAAAGAAAGGCTTGAGAACAAAGTTTAGGAGTGGAAAGAAGGTATTGTTAGTATTGTCCTTGTTTTCTCACTATCCTGCTGTATTTTTAATTGCAATAGATTAGAATAATCTTTCCCAAACCAAGATTGCTTTTCCCTTTATGGTATTTGATAAATGATCACCTGTTCTTTATCTCAGCCCACAAGCTTTTCATTTTATTTTTCCTATGGACCTTCTTATGAAGACAGGGTGAGACAGCTGGTATTCTTCAACAAGGAGAAGAGAAGGCTTTAAGGAGATATTCTAGAAGTCTTGCAGTATATAAAGGAGCCTATAAGAGATCTAGATCAGCCTTTTTGACAAGAGGCTATTCTGGTAGGACAAAGTCTAATGGCTAAAATCTGAAAGAGGGTAGATTTGAATTAGATATTAGAAAGAAATTCTTTATTTGTAAGGCACTGGAAGAGGTTTTCCAGAGAAGCCATGGATGACACATCTGTGGAAGTGTTCAAGGCCAGGTTGGATGGGGCTTTGAGCAACCTTGTCTCGTGGAAGGTTACACCCCAGTCTATAGTGGGTTTTTAAGGCCCCTTCCAGCACAAAAAATTCTATGATTGTCTCCATGTCCGTCTAAGCAGAGGGAGTTAGAGATTGGCTTGGTGATCTTGTAGCACCCAGCCTGGTTTAAGGCATAATGGATCATATTTTGACAAGAATATCTCTGATACAAAGTATATGATCAAATAGTCTACTGTGGTTTTTTTTCACTATCTCTGTAAATTCATGTCACTTTATATATTGGGATTGGCTGAGTTACCTCTGGAGCTTCTTAGAACTCTATTGACTTTACAAGGCACCTACAGTGATGTATTTTTCAATGATTAAAGTTGCAAAGAAAATTTGATTAGTCTTACAGTTTCTTTGTAGAAGTGGACAGAATCATTTTAATATTACTATTTTCTCTTAGGAGACTGCTGGACTGTTCTCTAAATGGCTGTCTTCTAGTGGGTGCTGTAGTGTTTTAATCTTTCAGATCTCTTTTTTTTTTTTGCATCATAGCCAAAGGCATTCTGATCAGAATGTCAAGAGATGGGAATTTGAGTACCAGCTTAGTGACAATCCAAACAGAAGTTTAGGGAAGAAAATTTCATACCTGTGTATGAGACATCACATCCATTTGTGATAAGGATTTGAAGTAAAAAGTCAAACTTATTTTATCTTCACAGCTGCCTCTGAATGTTAATTCACCAAGGTGGGCTCACCTTGGAGCTATCTTTACTATCTTTACATCCAACAAGTTGAGTGCTCTATACTTCGTGTGCTTCAGGCAAGGCACAAGAGACAATGCTGTCCACTGCAGCTAGAACAGGGTTAAGAGTTCCTGACACCAAATTGCAGCTCTCTTAAGGGCTAATTTGTGTCCTGCAACAATATGCTTTACATGTTGTTAATATGCTAGAAATCAATAGGAATCTTCTCTGAAAAGGCTGGCAACAATTTTTTTCTCTTCCTGAGAGCCACGTGAGGACCTATCACTTGCAATTTGCAAAGCATTCTGGAGCTAAAAATCAATACTTTAGAGTACAGTACTTTGACTTTTAGCATGTGTACTAAAACTAGTAGTATTTAATCCCTTTTTAATGAGTTCAGTAACAGAAATCTGGATTTTGCTGAGATCTCACCTATCCAATTTTGTAGACTCTGAGGTGAGTGTCAGAACACTGGCAGAAATTTTCATTACTAGATTCTTATACTTCGTTAAAAATCAGGTTACTCTAGGCAAAACTTTTGAGTAAATTTAAGCAAGTTAAAGATGAAAAGAATAAACATACAAAGATGTTATTTTGATTAATCGTTTGTGATACTGTGGGGAAAAAAAAAATTTTTGCAATGTGGGAATCTAAACAGGTAAATCTTAAAAAATTGTCAAAAATTTAATGAACTTTCTTAGTTTATGTTGCATGATTTAAAAAGATAAAGATTCTGAAGAGCTCATTTTTTGCCTGTGGTATCTGAGACAGCCAAATTTAATTTATAGCTGCAACTGACTTTGGCAATCCTGAAGCCATTATGTAATTGCTGTTATTTGATAAAGTGTCATTTCATGCTTTTCTGAGATAACAGGAGTAACTGGCAAAGGAAAAGGAGACAGAACAGTATTATCATATGTGTTGAATACATTCTGTACTGGAAGCAGAGACAGCAACACATAAAAGCACAGGAAGAAAGGTTTACTTTCCAATTCCATTTATTTAAATAGATTAATATATTAGAATGTTGTAACTGGAGCCTACCACCTAAATTCTAAGTTGATTATCAAATTTGGCAAATCCACAGAACATTTTGAAGGCCTTGAATGTATAGGCCTGGTCACTTGCTAGGATAACTTTGTTAGAAAATTTTGTGTTTATAAAATTAATTTATATCCTATACAAATCATTTAGAAATTTACTAAGGAAGTAATAGCATTGCCACCCAGCCAAGGGAGGGGATTGTCTCAGTCTGCTCTGCAATGGTGCAGCCTTGTGTGCAGTTTTTGTCACCACAAATAAGAAAGATATGAAGCTATTAGAAAATTCAAAGGAGGGCTACAAAAGTGGTGAAGCACTTTGAGAAGAAGCTGTATGAGGAGCGGCTGAAGTCACTTGGTCAGTTTAGCCTGGAGGAGACTGAAGGAAGACATCATTGCAGTTACAACGTCCTCATGAAGGGAAGAGGAGGGACAGGCACTGATCTCTGCTTTGTGGTGACAGTGACAGGACCCCAGGGAATGGCCTGAAGTTGTGTCAGGGGATATTTAAGCTGGATATTAAGAAAAAGTTCTCCACCCAGAGGGAGGTTGGGCACTGGAACAGGCTCCCCACAGAAGTGGTCACAGCCTGACAGAGCTCAAGAAACATTTGGACAATTTTAAAAATGCTCTCAGGTACATGGTGTGTCCCTTGTGTCCTCACCAGGACCAGGAGCTGGACTCAATGGTTTTTTTGGGTCCCTTCCAAATCGGCATATTCTGTGGTTCTGTGATTTTAGTTAAAGACTCCATTTGATTAAACTATATAATTTATTTTAAGCAAACTTCATCTATACAATCAAAGACAAATAAATTTGCACAATTTATCTTGTGTGACCTGCAGCCAACTGACTTGCATGAATCTAGAGTGAAATGGACAGTATTTTAACCAACAGCACTGTCCCATCTTTTCTGGCAGATGCATTCTATTTTTCTGGTTCATCTATTACTGTTCTATTCTGAGTTCATGACTGCCTTTTATGTTCAATACAAAAGCTAATTATTGTGCTAAGCAGCTTTTCTAAAGGCTTTGCTGTTGCATCTTTGATGCTTCATGAACAGAATGGCAAATTAAAACATAGATAAATGATCTAAAATTGAAAACAATTGTTCTACTTATCATTTAATAATAGACACAAGGCTTTTTTAGGAGAACATATATATACAAAGACATTTACAAGTCTTCTATTCTAGAACTCATGCATCACCTCCTCTCCAATTTTTTTTGCAGTAATAGCTATGTAATGAGTCTGTTTAGAATACATCTTACTAAATGGTTCTAATCTGTGTAGGTTCTCACTCCACACTCATCACCATAGTATCCGAGCAACTTCCAGTAGTGCATTAAGCAATGTGACTAACATCTGTCACATATTTTGGTCTCTCATCATTTCCCCAGGGGTAGATCTATGTGCAGTGAAGTGTTTTGTTTTGTATTTATTTATTTTTCAAGTGGTCCATGACTTGGGGTTTAATTAGTCCACAAAGTAAAGATTACTGTGAATCAGATTAAAATGTAAATAGGGAAATGCTTGTCCTGAATTGAGGTACTGAAATTAATATCCCAAATATTAAGGTATACCTCTCAATATTTTTTCATGTGCACGTACCCCATTTTTTTTTTTCTGCAGTGTCTTCTTAAGAAACTTTACAATATCTTTCCCGCAGAAGTGTGTGAAACCAAATATCTGACACTAAGCAAACCGCAATACACACCTGGAGCTTTTGTATTTCACATCTGAGAGCTGATCTTGACAGTTTATTTGTGTCTTGCCTAAAAATAACTTGCAATAAACTTAAGCAGCTACTTTGATTATACTGCAAAGGTAGGGACCCAAGTCAGAACCTCACTGACAGAGTGTTTTATGTTTCTTTCCATCCAGGACCACATATAAACTTAACTATTGGCTTTCTCATTTGAAGACAATAAACGTAAAGCAGATGCCTGCAAGTAAGCATGTGTTTAAGTACTCTCTTGTTTCCATGAATCAGAGCATAAAGACAGTAAAAGACCTATTTAGAGCCTTTATCCCATATCTCAGACCATGTGCAGTTCACATATGCTTCCCTCATGGCATATTTGATAGGATTTTTTTTCTCTTCCAGTTGTTTGAAGTGGTTCAAAGTAAGGTTCATTTGCTTCAAAGCACAATTGCATAGCTTAGCCAACCTTAGCTGACTGGCTACTCTGAGTTAATTATCTTGTTTTTTGGTCTCTTTTTAGTTTTCTTCAGTGACAAAGCAACATATTCTTGAAGCCATGCATTATTTTTCCATCTCAGGGTGCAGAGGGAAGTTTAAAGTGAGTAGACACTTTGACGCCTATATAAGAAGGTTAAGCACTTGGCGCTGTTCTATGTCACCAGGCATCAGGCAGGGCAGGAGTTACTTTCAGTGCTGTGTGCTTCCATGGTCTAATCAGGGTATCAGAGAATGTGAGTTAGAATTGCTCAGAACTGCCCTAAAGCCCACTAGGCAATCTGTTTATTGCTTTACTTTTGAGTGAAAAAAACATTATTTGGTATTTATGTTATATATATGTATTTAATTTGTTTAAAAAGAACACATAATTTATACCCTTCCTTTCCCCTGGCTAATCTGATACATCATTTGCAGATGGCTTTGTCACCACCATGTTCCCTCGTTTAGTATTCTGAAGTCAAATATGGTGCTACTAACAGGGAGGTTATGGGTTCAATCCCTGTATGGACCTTTCACTTTAGAGAAGGTCTTGATGATCCTTGTGGGTCCATTCCAACTCAGAGTACTCTGTGTGAAATATCTGATTCTCCTCCTAAGTGCTATTGAGCCTTTGCGCTTTCTAAACCATGGAAGGGCAGAACAAAGGGCAGAGATGGCTTTCAATGTATATGTTTGTTTGGAAAGACATTTGGTAAATTTTTCAACATGCATACAGCAAAATAAGACTGAAGAAAAGAGTATTTTGAATCTAATGATTATTTAAGATGTGCTCCATTGTACATACTAATAAAGCATCATTGTTTGTATTAATTTAAGTAAAATTTATGGTATCACTGATGATATTTATCAGCATGATATTGCTATGGAAATGTAGCTAATAAGAAAAATAATGAACTCCTGTGCAGTTTCAAATTGCTTAGTAGAAAAGATTTATTGCGAAATTTCAAATTTGTTTTCTAGCAAGATAATGAAAAATGTATAAAATATTTTTGTACTGATTTTTACTTTTAGACTCAAGTTATGTGTGTTGGAAAATCCGGACTTATTACTAGTTTATTTAGCAAGGTAAAAAATTAATTAATGTCATTAATCAAAATAAACCGTGTAAGTACTGATATCAAAGAAAGCCATCAAGAGCTGGAGCTGGGATACCTAAGAAATCTGGAGTGAATTAGACATGTTCAGGAAGGTGTCTGCTTCAGCTATCCTTACTACAGGATATTTCAAATGAAATCCAATTTGATCAAAGCTATCCAGAATGGCATTTTGACATAATGTGAAGTGCTTAAAAAAAGATGGAATTGGAATATTCCCTAAGAATTGAAGGATACTGTTAGCTTGACAGGATGAAGGTCTCTAAGAAGTGGACGAAAGCCCCAAGAGAGTGACAGAACTCTGCTGAACACAACAGATATACTATGTATACATGTGAAGGGAGGGACACAGAGAGGGAAAGAGTGCAAATCTTCAGAAACTCTTTGTGCAGTGCAAATTTGACATATAAAATCATCCCCATTTGTGTGTTAAGTATATTCTATGTACATATATATATATACGTGTATATATATATATACATATATATATATATGTACATGTGCACAAGTGCACATATATGTATATACATGCACATATGTACATATATGTGTACACATACACCAGGCTATATACTAAACTTGTTTGGCGATATCACCAAAAATCCCCTTTTGAAGGGGATGACTGATACCTCCTAAGGAAATTTTATTTTGTTCTTCCTCGTGACTGTCTTTTGGTATTATTTTAACAGTCATCAATTTAAATATTTTAGTACTTTTAATAAAGTATGTTTTATAATTTTTATAAAAGTACTACCTTTGAGATGATTATTCACAGAGTTATGGTTGGTGAAAACAGAAATAAATTATTTTCTGTTTCTTGATTATGCTTAATCAAGCTTTAAACTCAATTGTGTTCTGCAGTGTTTTCACTAAGGGTTGGTGTGGTGTAAGAAAAGTGGGTTTCTGGTGTTAAATTCAAAATTATTTTAATATTCTTGGTTTGCTATGTATGTCCTGCAATATTTATACTGCCACACAGTTCAAAACTAGTGTTATAACTTAATAGATGCAATGATGATGCACACACAACCTGAGGCTTTTCATCCAACCTTATCCAAATAGAGCAAATTAATATTAGAAAATATAAATATTTATATTTACTGCATACTTTTACATTAAAACTAATACATTTTGATTTATTTCAAAGTAGTTTATCAATATTTTGATTTTTCAACTTAATCACAGGAAAAGAGGTTTTGCTGCAATATTAGTCTCCTAGCAAATTTACTATGCTTTCTTGAGTGATTATAATTCCACTAGAAGGGATTGTAGGTCCTATACTTAGGTCCAATTGTATTACTTTCCATATACATCTGACTTCTTGAACGTTACAACAGAAATAAAGCTAGATTAATGAAGTTTAGGTTTACAGATCTAAAGCAATGTCATGTTTAGCAAAAAATTTACACAGAAGCTCAGAAAAATTCAGGCTTGATCAGGAAAACCAAAAAAAAACCTAAACCAACAAACCAACCAAAAAAACAAAACAAAACTACCCAAAAACAGCAACAACAAAAACACAAAAAAACACCCACCAAAACAAAAATAAAAAACAAACAAACAAAAACAAGAGCAAAAAAAACCCCACGAAAAAATATAAAAGAAAACACTGTTTCATTTTCAGCATATAATAGATTTATAGAATATTAGGTTGGAAGGTACCCTGAGGATCATCCGTTCGAACAACTGTTGGCAAAAGCACAGTGTAGAAAACATGGCCCACAGCCCTGTCCAGCTGAATCTGAAGTGTGCTCTGTTGGGGGAGTCCACCACTTCCTTGGGGAGAGTATTCCAATGACTTATTGTTCTCATTAGGAAAATGTTCCTCTTGTATCCAATCAGAATTTCTACAGGAGTAACTTGTACTCATTACCTCTCCTCTTTGCGCTGTGAAAAGGGAGTCCCAGCCTTATCTTTAGCCATCTTTTAAATATTGGAACATGATGATAAGGTCTTCTTCAAGTCTTTTCTCTAGGCTGAACAAACCCAGTTCTCCCTGCATTTCTTTCTGTCAGGTGTCTTAGTCCTTTTCATCATCTTTCTGGCTCTTCTTTGGACCATGTCTTTTTTTTTTTACAAGGTTAGTATCAGCATTAGCTGAGCAAATTTGAAGCTTCATTCTCATTATTTGACTTTAAAAGTTGAAAAAATGCTGTCTCATGAAGATTCAGCATCAGAAAATGTTCCTGGCAAACAATTTTCTACTAGTCTGTATGCTCTCAGTTTCCCTCTTTGGTACTGGTAGTATTACTAGGATATGCAAGGATGCCTTTCTTATCTAAGGTAATGTTCAGCACTCCACTTTAAAGAGATCTCTGATGCCTTTCTATTTATACAATAAATTTTCCTTCTATCTTTCACCTCAAAGGGTGAGGCTGACAAGAAATATTGTGTATGACTAAGTAATTTCATACCTCTAGGAGCTCATGACACATTCTCTATACAAAGCAACTGCAAAACTGTAGCAATTTTTTAAAAAAAGGGAAAAACCAACCTTCTTTCCTCAGAAAACAGATGTTTCCCTTATGAAAATACTTCATTATATTGCATGATACCCAGCAAACAGGAATTAAAACATTTGTTAAAGTTTATACATTACCGTGCTAAATCAAGCAGAGTTTCTTGACAACATTTTTGTATACATAAAAGGATCCAATAAGACAGAGATTGCAAGTAACTTATTTATTCTTTCCCAGAATGTGCAAGGTTAGGATAGTTTCCTTGAGATTCTGTCTGCTGTGGTCCTATCCTTTAATATTCCTGTAAAATAAGGAATAGATTGTGTTCGCTTCCTTGGTTTGGCTTACCAAGCAAAATAACAATATGGGAACAAGCATTGTCAAAACAACCCTAAACCTGAAAAATAAAATCCACCCTACAAAAAGGTGTAACAATAAGCACATTCTTCCTGCTAGGGATTTAAATGTGGGATTCAGCTTCTCTGAGGCAGACAGTCTTCCTATCCACCCATGGCATGACCAGATGCACGACTCGGTTAATTTCCACATGGCATACCTTGGAAGGCTTTGTCTTTTGAAGACTGTGCATTTTGTCGTTCTTCTTATATTGCCTTCCTATGTTCACTTGCAATCTTTCCTTTTCCTTTTACTGCTTTATTCTATGTCCCATCCTGTTTACCTGCTCTTGGTGTAAAACTTGGTGGAATGGTACTGACTC
The DNA here is from genome assembly GCF_049639895.1 of Pseudopodoces humilis. Lineage (NCBI taxonomy): Eukaryota > Metazoa > Chordata > Aves > Passeriformes > Paridae > Pseudopodoces > Pseudopodoces humilis. Next base: position 57,210,863 of record NC_142201.1, on the reverse strand, counting down.
TTAGTGACATGTAATATTTTGCATGACCCAAATGGAAAACCTTGGGTTTAGTAGTTGGTTAACGTTTTTTTTTTTTTTTCCCCCAGAATGAGAACTTTGCAGAGTTTTATACAGCTATTGAATGAACTAATTCTGCAACAAGTGTATGAAGAACAATTCATGTAGTACAACTCAATACAGTATTAGAACAAACCAGAATCAGAATTATCACTGGCAAAATTTACAAGCTGAGACACTGGCATATGTTATGACAAAACCAGATTTTCTGGAGTAAGATACATTGTGCCATAAGTTTGAAAAAGTCTTAACAAATTCTGAATCAGAGATATCTGTTTGATGCACTGTCTCAGTAGCTGGTATTCCGTAGCATTCATCAGTCTGCTTCTTCATAACAGATTAGTCTTTACTGCTGCAAGAACGATAATCTTCATCCCATTTACTTGTGTGAGTTTCTCCTGGGCATAGGTGCTTCTTTTCCTCTCTTTGCTATGTGCCAGGCTTCTGCATACGTACTCAAATGTTACCATGACACAGTGGAATTTGTTAGCTCACCCTGAAGAAAGAGTCTGTGTATTTTCTCTGTGAAACTACTTCCTGCATGCACGTGCATGGATATTTGTGGTTTGTTTGGGTTTGTTTGTTTATTTGTTTGTTTTGTGTATGTTTTTACTTCCCTATTGTCATGAGGATCTGTTAGTGGTCCCGCTGAATTATGGCAATGATCCAGTATAGGTGCTGAAGTTTACAAAGCCCAGGTGGCATGCTGACAGACGAATTGTGATGGCAGCTTGAGGGCTTGGTATACTAAACATGATGAGGGGGTGGGTGAGGAATAAGGGTCTCTGTGATTTCCACATCCTTCATCTGATCCCTTTAGATTTACAAGAGCAAAATTCATTAAGGAGATTAAGTGCAAGACCAAATGTCTGATGTGACAACAGAGGAAGGTTGATTTTTTTTTCCAAGCTCTGAGACCTCAATTTTAAATTGATTAGGTCATAGAAATGGCCTTATAGAACTTGTGAAATTTATTTAAAGCTCCAGCTTGGTCACAGGGCAGTCATTATTGACACATTCAGACAGCCTTCACAAGATCAGTCTGCACCTGCTAAAGTACCACTTGTCTGGTTAACACAAAAGTTTGAAGGGTGCCTGTTTAAATGGCCTATGTAGTATATGATAGATTATTATCTTTTTAATCTATTTGAAATAAGACTGTAGCACCTGATCCCACACAAGTCTTGAATCTTCTGAACCTCCTCAAGGCTGATTCCACAGAGTTTGATTCTAATTAGTGGATTAAACATAGAAAAACCAGCAGGGTTTTCAAAGTATTCTGCCACATGCACCTCAACTGAAACAGAGTCTGCAAGATTTCACAACTCTAGATGGATATATCATGTATGGGATAGATTCAGCATCTGCCTTGAAAATATTAGCAATGATGAGACCAATCCCTTATTTCTAGAAGGCAATCTGTAAGTCTGTGCTCTGTTTATACATGCTTAGAATATATTTAACATATGTTTGTTCATCTGACCTTTTCACAGGCTGGGTATTGGAATGTATCAAGTTTGATCCTGAGCATGATATGTCATATTTCCTCTTTCCTAATTGTACCCTGTATGGATCTTTAAAAATGTACTGTATCTTCGGAGCAGGTTAGTTTCCTGGAGATAAAACAACTCTTCATATCTGTTCTGAAAGAAGGAATTATATAGATGTGTTTCATCTGCCTGGGAAGCAGTATTATGTTAGGCTAGATATGCATGCCTTTTATGCAAGAATAATTGGAAATAAAACTCGTGTAAGGGCACTGAGCATTTCAGATGTGAAAGAAAAAAAATCACATCAAAAGAAATAAGAAACCAGTAGTCTGTGGAAAGCATGATGGCAATGAATAGTTTCCAAGGTTGTTGGTTCATCCTAGTTTTAATTTATTAGAGGCTAAGATTCATTTGACTCAGGTTTAATAGATTTCCAACCACAGGAGCACAGAGGAATCACCTTCTGAGGTGCTTACTGAGGTCATCAGTGAGGCCTTTGAAGAGGGTGTCTTAAATTACAAGCACTACCTGCAGCACTGAAATCAAAAGGGTGGTAGTGAATGTAGACACTGAGGTTCTTATCAAAGCCAAGAAAAAGATGAAAGAGAGGACCAAAGACATTAACCTGTGTGACAGGAGAGACTGTGACAATTGGGATGCTCAAGATTATATTGGCACATATATAATAAGCTATATTGCCACGTGAGAAGTAGTAAAGCAGATCAGCTTTACAAAGTGTGTGGCTTCAGTATCAAAGAAACAATGACCATTTGCTATTTCTTTAGTATTGCATTGAAGGAAGGGAAAACTTTCAGCGCAGTGTCAGTCTTATTTATGTTCTTATTCTTTTATCATTAACCTGCTCTTGGGAGCAGCCAGTGGGGTGCACTGCCTAGAACTTATTTCAGAACTAGGGTAGAGTCACTATGGAGGAAGAGAGTTTTGGCCCTCTTTTTTGGCAGTGTTTTTTGCCATCTGCTCTTTGTTTGGTGAAGTTATAGGTCCTCTACATTAGAACATCTGAAGTTATAATATAGTTTTTAGCAATTTCTATTAGTTTGCCTCGACTTGTGTAAGACCTCTGAACGTTTCAAGCATAATTTGAAATAAGAATAATTTGAAAAAAAGAATAGACAACTGGTAAAGATAGACTCAGATAATCTATTTAAGTTATGAAAGGGATTTTCCACCTCTGAGTACAGAGTACAAACTGGGTAACTGGCTTCTGGCACACTAATCAGTAGTCTGAGTAGTGAAAATATATGCCAATGAGGTTCAAGCAGAGTAGTGCCTTCTCCCAGTGATATCATGCAGAGTGATATTTTCCTGTGCTTCACATGATGCTTAAAATTTGGATTGCAGACATATCTGTACCTGTGCAGCCATTTATCTGGTGAAAATATTAAACATATTAAACATTATTGTGGTTAATACTTATTTGGTATTTCTAAAATTTTCCTTAATACTTTTAGCAGTAAATATGCTACTCTGACTCCTTGGTAGACAATGTTCAGCTGTTAAGGGATTTCAGCTAAAGTATTTTATAATTAAAATTCATGAGTAGGGTTATAGTTCTTCTGTGTCTTATTCAGTTGACAAGACTGAAGGAAGCTAACTTATCTCCAGTAAAGAAACCTCACTATCTCAGAAAACTAGCACACCTCTTGTGCTGAAATGATAAACTTATTTGAATGTGATGGTATTTTAACATAATTGAAGTAATTCTGTTTCTTCAGTCACTTCATTCTTGTGTCTGAGTAATTTTATCAGGTTTCTGACTGTTGTAAATATATTCTTTTTACCCTGCATGGAAGAGGGAAGTGGGACAGAGGACAATGCTCTTTAGATACAGCCCAGGGCAACAAAAATACATGTATTCAATCACCAAAGAATCTGAATGAGTTGTTTTAGTATTAAAAGCATGTTGTACTGAGGCAATGAAACTAGTTTATTTGCTAATTCTCCATAGCTTCTGAAACAGAACACAAATTTAAAACCTATACTCTTCTGGAAATTAAAAAGTGTATAGTTTGCCATAAATTCCGAGTGTAGAACAGCCTCAAAAACAGTTAAAAATATGGATTTCTTTGCCTCCTACTTGCCTCTAGTCTACACAACTACAACTAGATATTTAGGCAAACCCAGCAGGACTTTGAGCCACATACAGAACATATATCCTATTTATATAGAGGCCATGTGGTCCTGAACAGCCATGAATCACACACCTTTGGAGTGCCGTATTCAGAATACCTCAAAGCTTCCCTCATTACACAGCATAGAGAGAAAATTGAGACTACTCTCCCTGAAAAAGCAGACACATTTTGGTTTTGGTTCTTTTATGATCAATTTTCCTAGAATAGTAATGGCACCACACAGCAGGAAAGAATATCATCAGCTGAAGATTCGAAAGCTTTAAATTTCTTTTGAAAAATTGGTAAGGAGAACTATGCCTGAGACATCCTTGCTCAATACTTACTAATAAACTGCTGTAGGGTTTACTTTGTATTTGCTATCTGTTAGGAGTCAGATTTTTTCACGCTGCAGAAAGGACCTGTTGATAACTATCGCCAGTCTTTTGTTCCACTATTTTCAAGTGGCAAATCTGCTGGTCGGTGAATTTAGAGTACTGAGCTAACAATAAAACACACCTCCATACATCACTCATTTGCTACTGAATTGTCACAGTTAAAGGATTTACGTGATTATATGAACAAAAGTAGGAATCTGAGCAATGTTCCTTTTAAAATGCCCCTTCTTTTGATTATTTTACTTTAATTTTTGACCATCGATTTGCAAAAAAGTGAAATTGCTATAGCTTTAGTTAAGTTGAAGTAAAACCACTAAGTGCTACTTATGAAAAACAGAAAAGATGTGGTCACCTCTGTTCAGAAATGCAAATCAAAAATTAAAACACATAGCTGTATGCCCAAACGAAGATTTATTTAACTTGCTGGGCTCACTTCTTAAAAGGTTCCTGCTCATGAACACACAATAAAGCAAAATAATATTTTCTAGACAAATTTCTTATTAAACTGATGACACTGACAACCATGTTAAGGATTAAAAAGTTCTTATAAAATTTTAGTTTCTAGAAAGGGGGATAGCTGCAAAGAATCTCATATACTAACTTATTGGCAGTGATTTAAACCTCAATCATTTAAAAGCTCAGGGATGAACTCTAGACCTCCAGCTACCCTGGCCCTGTTGTGTCTTTGAAATAGAGAATAGAGAATCTTGTGAATTATCATCCGCTATAACTTATAGATTAATTTAATCTCACACAACACAGTCATTAACACAAAGAATGGTGGTGATTATAATTAAACACTTTTAGCAGACAGTCACAAATGGTGTCTTCCAGGGCTCAGTTTGGAGGCTGGCACAGTTTAATATCTTTATCAATGACCTGGATGAGGGGATGGAGTGGACCCTCAATACTTTTGCAGATGACACCAATTTGTGTGGGAATGCTGATCTGCTGGAGGGAAGGAAGGTTCTACAGAGAGATCAGACAGGCTGGATCAATGCACCAAGGACAACAATAAACTAGTGTTGCTTAACCAGGAGAAAAGGAGGCTGAAGTGGGACCTTAGTGCTCTCTGCATAGCAACCTGAAAGGAGGTTGTAAAAAGTGCTACTGGGCTCTTCTGCTAAGTAAGAAGTAGTAGGACAAGAGGCAATGATCTCAAATTGCATGAGGGTAGTTTTAGTTTGGATATTAGGAAGCCCTATTTCACTGCAAGAATAGTCAAGCACTGGAGCAGGCTGCTCAGGGAAGTTGTTGACTTACTATCCTTGGAGGTTTTTAAAAGATGTGAAGACATGGGCATCCAGGACATGGTTTAGTAGTGGATTGCACTGTTAGATTAATAGTTGGATTTGATGACCTTAGAGGCATTTTCCAAATTCCATGATTCTATGTTTCTACAGTTTAATATTTCTGAATTTAGATGTATATATGTCTTGATGCATATACTGGCCATAGTAGAAGTTCAGAAACCTATCTCATATATAAATATGAATATGAAAGGGTCATGAACTAAATCCCACTCACAGAGACTTAACTTATATAGTCCTCAGCTATTTTGCAACTTCAAATTGTCTCAAGAAACAGAAAACATAGCTCAGAAATCAGGAAGCAAAATCACTTGAAATTTCATACTAAAGAACACTTTAACAATCAGTGTTTCTTTAGAAACCTGAGTCATTAATCTTTGCTTACCTTTTAAAACACATATACATGTCATGCCCCCTATGTAGCTGTCTTCACTAATATGTTTGCAGTGCTTTGTTGGCCAAAGCCTTCATTCAAATATGGCACTTCTACTTGAAAGGAAAAGACAGAATTGGGGCTACCACAGCCTTTTCTGTTATGTTTGTGCATACAGAATATGAAGGCAGGCTTCCTCTGTCTAAATGTCGACATCTCCTTCTGAATATCTATGCCAAAACTAATTTCCCCAAGCATTCTTAATATATTCCTTTATGCTCCTAGAGAGAGAGAAAGAACCAACTGTAGGGAACAATTAATCTCAGCTTAAAATAGAATGAACAAATTGCTACCTAAAAATGCCTCTTTCCTTCACTTGGAGGAACTATAAAGGGATTTTAGGGAGTGTATCTCAGATGCAGACTTCTACATTATAGACAACTCAAGTTAGGTGAGATGATTTTTACTCTAAATATCAATATAAATAGCTGTATCATCATTTACAGAATAGTTGTGCACAAGGAGCCAGTATACTTAAGTTTACACTTAAGTTTTATACTTAAGATACACTAAAGACCTGCTTAATGAAATTATAGCATTTAGATGAGGAAGTAATGGCAATTTCATATCAAAGCAACTTTCTAAATTAGTTTGATATAAAATAGTAAAAGTACAGTTTTGGTTCTAGCCCTGGATTTTTTTTTCCTTTCATAATCCACACTGTTTATAGCTCTCATGGAGAAGGATAAGGGTGGAATGTCAGTTCAGTGACTTTTCAGAATTTAATAGCCACTCAATACTAATCTGCAGCTAAGTATATACATATATCACATTCCAAGACAATACTTACCGCAGCGCAGAGACGTCATGTATAAATCCTTAATTATTAAAATGAAGGCTTTGAGAAGATGTTAGAGGTATAATCAAAGACAGAAGTGTAACTAATAATGTTGAAAGGACAAAATTATTGTTTTTTTAGAATTACTGAACACTTATGATTATCTGAATTCTTTCAAATATTTAAATTATTTCTGAACATCCTGTGTGTTAAACTTTTTCCTGTCCCCCATCAACCTTCTTCCTCTCTCTCTCTTTCCCTCCCTCTCTGTATTTTTTTTTTTTTTTTGTATAGAATTCACAGAGGATCAGAGAATCATAGAATGGTTTGGGGTGAAATGGACCCCATTTATTTCCAATTCCTCTGCCATGGGCAGGGAAGACCACTCACTTGACTATGTTGCTCAAAGCCCCATCCAGCCTGTCTTGAATACTCCCAGGAATGGGTCATTATCTTGGGTTTGCATGACAAGATTTTGGTAGTGGGGGGGGGTGCTACAGGGGTAGCTTCTGTGAGAACCTGCCAGAAGTTTTTCCCATAAATGTCAGAGCCAATGCAAGCCAGCTCCAAGACAGAACCACCACAGGCCAAGGCCAAGTCAATCACAGATTAGTAATGCCTGTGTGATGACATGTTTAAGGATGAAAAAAGTAATTAGGCAGAAGTAATTGTAGCAGAGAAGGGAAGAGTGAGAATATGTAAAAGAAAAAACTTTGTAAACACCAAGGTGAATGAAGAAGGAGAGAGAGAGGGAACATGCTCTGTTTTGAGTTGGAGTTGAGATTATCTGTGGTGCAGACAGTGGTGAGGCAGAAGGTGCCCATGCAGAACATGGAGGTCCATGCGAGACCAGAGATCCACTTTCAGACCATGTAGGAAGGCCAAAAGTGTAGCATGCTGTAGGAGGTGGATGTTCAGAAGAAAGCTGTGACCCCATGGGAACTCCATGCTAGAGAAGTTTCCCTACAGGACCTGCAGAGCCGTGGGGAGAGCAGTTGGAGCAGTTTTGCTGGTAGGACTTGTAACCCTGTGAGGGTCCCACATTGGGGCACCAATTCTTGAAGGATTTCATCCTGTAAAAAGGAGCCACACTGGAGTAGTTCATGAATGATTTTTTCCTGTGGGAAAAGCCCCACACTGGAGCAAGGGAAGGACAACTCAGCCTGAGGGGGAAGAAGCAGCAACAGAAAACCAAATGTGATGAACTGACCCTAAAGCCCATTGCCCATCTCCCTTAGGGTTTGAGAAGGTAAAGAGTTAGAATGATATTAAGCGCAGGAAGAAGAGAGAGGAGGTGTGAAGGAGATTTTTTTTTTTATTTCTCATTATTCTACTCTAATTTTGATTGCTAGTAAATTCAATTAACTACTTCAAGACAGGTCTGTTTTGCCTGTGACAGTTACTGGTAAATGATGTCTACCTGTCTTTCTCTCAACTCATGAGCTTTTTGTTATATTTTCTTTTCTCTGTCCAGTTAAGAATAGAAATGATGGTGCAACTTTAGTGGGCACTTAGCATCCAGCCAGAGTGAAACCACAAGCATCCACAATTTCTCTGGGTAACATGTTCCACTGCTGCATGATCCTCACAGGAAGGAACTTTTTCCTGACATAAACCTACCTTCTTTCAGTTTAAAGCTCTTTTACATTGTACTGTTACTACATACCCTTGTGAAAATTCTCTCTTCAGCTCTCTTGAAGCCCTCTTTAGGTACTGAAAGGCTGCTGTAAGGTCTCCCGACTCTTTCAGCCTGTCTTCTCAGGAGAGGTGCTCCAGCCCTCTGAGCATCTTTGTGATCTCCTCTGGACTCTGTCAGGTCTACATTCTTCTAATGTTGGAAAGCCCAGAGCAGGATGAAGCACTCCAGGTAGAGAGATCTCACAAGAGTGAAATACAGGTGTAGAATCACCTTGCTTGACCTTCTGGCCCCATTTCTTTTGATACAGCCCAGGACACAACTGTAAAGTTTTGATCATGTTAAAACTTTGTCTCACGTTCCTTAAACATATAGATTTGACTATTATCTATATTTAGTTGTGCAGAAATTTGATAGTCGGCCCATGTCTTCTAAGTACTAGCCATTCTAGAATGACATTAATTTATTATCAGAACTCTCAGTGAGTTTCCTATAACCACTATATCCTATATATATATATGATATAAATATAGTTACATCCTATAACTCTCTCCCCATGGTTTCTTGCACAACCACTGTTCTTGTCCTCAAGACAAAAAAGAAAACATGATACAGATGTCATGCAGTTTTATTGTTTGACATTACCCTTCTCTTTTGCTATCACACATTTTTTCTCATTTTCTTGTTTTAATCTTACTACAGCTTACTTTTCTTGCTTTTTAATTCTTTGTCCAAATTCTGCTTTCCTTATTCTGCTTGCAGTTGGGGCATTTTTCTTGGTTTGTTTTGTGTATTAATGTTGCTATGTATTATTTTGTTGTGATTTTCTTTCTGTGATCTCTACACATGACTTCAACTTTTAGATTACTTTGAGCATATAAACAGGAATTTAATAATTTCTTCAATGAGCAGAAGAAGTTAAAGTGAATTCTCCATCAAAGCAAGGATACCTATGTAGGTTATGTTAATATTTATGCAGGTATTATGTAGGCATTATGTTAATGATTATTACAAGCACATTCTTAATGCAGAACTCCCTGCATATGAGTTGATAGAGGGTTCTGTACCACTATAAACTGATGAGTTGTGTATTCCAAAGAAGTGTCTTTTGCTTATTTCACTAGTGCTGTTCTGAGCACAAGAAGACATGCTATAAATAAAGAAAGGCACAAAGCTATGAAGTGGATCTCATTTGAAAGACTACCATTCCTCAGAATCTGTGCATCAAAATACTGTAGAGCATTTTAGAGGAATACACTGACTCAGCTGCCAAAATGACATTTTTGTTGGTACTGCTCTAATCCACTGCCCTAGCCCACTGACCCATGATGTATCATGGTTTTTCTCAGATGTTCAGAAATCCTACAAAATGGCACAATGACATACTGAGTCCCAGTGGTACATGTCAGAGGTTTGTTAGGGAAGACTGCCTTCAGTACAGACAAACCCATTCATGGGGTTGTCTCTGCTCAGAGACCAGGTTGCGCATGGTGGATAGTGCAGAAAGATGGAACAACACAATGTATACCTCAGGGAGATCTGATTATTGGGTGGGATCCATCTGTAAATATCACTGTTTGCTGAATGTCACTGCCCTTGTCTGTATATATGTATGTATGTATGTATGTATGTATATATGTATATGCATATGTAAATGTGTATGTATGTATGTGTGTGTATATATATACATATATGGGTGTGTATATATATATATATATGCATAATGTATCTGTTTGTAGAGTTAGAGTATATATTAGTTTTGGTAGTGAGCTGATGATATGGGGAATGTTCTGGGGTGATATTATGATGCTTGTATCCCCAATTGTCTGTTCTGTTTATGCTGGATATTGAGTTTTGCACCTTTAAGACTGGCTCTGAGAACGAAATGGGGAGAAGAAGAAGCTCAGATTATGTTTTCAGAAGTGGCGCTCACTCCCCCACATCCTTCTCTGGCCTGTGCTGTCTGCAGCATGGACGGACAGCAAGAGAGAGCTCTCCTTCGCTTTTTAGTTAGTTTTTAGCCAGCTGAGGCAGAGAAGTTCCCCAGACTGTGGCTTTTCTTTTCCTTGGAACTGTTCAAACTGCTCTGGACTGAAATCCCAGACAAAGCCCAGGAGCTCAGGCCTGTGGCCCACGTGGGCCTGGCCCTCGGCACTTTCCAGCGCTGGAGGGACTGATCAGGGACTGAGCGAGCCGAGCTACGCCCCATGGCAAGGACTTTCTGAATGTGAATATGAATGAATATAAGATAATCATAACTGTTCAAAAAGATGAATTTGCCATCTCTTCAGAACAGTGAGAGGTTTTATTGTTTAATATTATGCATTTTTTTTGCTTGTGGATACTTTGCTTGTTAAAAAAACCATTTTTTTTCCACTTTTCTCCAAGGAAGTCTTTTCCTGAACCAGCTAGGGGAGAAGGCACTTGAATTTGCTTTCTAAAGGGACTCCATTCAGACTTTCCTCCCCAAATTTGCCCTAAAACAGGACAAATACAATTACTGCAAGTAACAAATAGCACATAGTCAGCAAGTAACACATGGAGAGACTGCTAAGAGTTTTACTTGTTCTTGAAGCAACAGATTCACTGTGCCTGTGACACAGAACCATATTGTATAGGCACAGCATATTGCACAGGTATAAAACATTTTCAGCTTAGTGTGTTTCCAGCAGATTTGTGATGACATGCATTGAATCAACAACTCCTCAAAAGCCCTATACACAGGTTGTGTATTTTGTTGCTACTATTGTTCTTAAAATGTAAGGAATTTTAGTAATCTGACAAAATTTATGTCAGTTAACAAGATTCCTGATGGTGATGGAGTTTAATTTTGAATCATTGTTATTATCTCTATCCCAAGGATGATTAATTTTGATGTCACTAAGCAACCCATAATCAAAAAAAGTGTGATCTTTATTTTGGTTGTGAAGTTCACAGCATTAAGTTGAACACATGAATGTTCACCTGAAGATACCTGGAATAAGAGACATAAGATGCAAATGTGAAAAGTGTAATAGTCAAAGCATGGTAAACATCCAGTGAACTTCTCCTCTTCTTAAGCTACATGCTTACATCTCAGATTTGCAGACAAGTGTTTCTATGAAAAAATAAAAAACATCCACTTTTATAAAAAAATTTAGCAATATTTGTTTAAAAACATGTCTTGCCTCCTCCACAATAACTGTCTGTTATCCAATTACATTTTAGGGTAAAATTAATAAACAGCCTGTGAATGGGAGTACTGATCTCTTCCCTCACCAAAAAGATAGCTCTGTTTTCCATTTTCAACTGTTGGGTTCCTTCTAATCAGTTGTCCTTCCTGCCCTGTGATTTTATTGCTTTCTTCTACAAGGTTTTTAAATTTAGTTATTTTACCTTATGCTATAGGGAGCAAACAAATATAACAGGTCACAGACCTTTTTAAATGTTTCCTTTTCAACTGTTCTGCTTTTCACAGAGTAATTAAAAGATCACAGGTTTAGAGAGAGAGAAAATAGATGTCACTCTATAATCTCATGGCATATGACTATAGTCCTGCTTCCAGATTAATTTTCAATGCTGATTAGTTTCAATGGAGATTAAGTGCTTTTGAAAATACTGTTGGGGACTCTAATATTTTAGGCATTTACCTACACGTTAAAATCTAACTTATGATCTCAGTTTCTATTAAACAATAGCTGGGATACTGATATTACAGATTTTTCAGAAGGGGCTACATGAAAGTGTAGTAGAGTACAGTTAGGTAAGTTAGCTATGAAATAAGGATAAATTGAAACCACAGTCATAGTGATAGAAATCTACAGTACCTCTATTGTATAATTATGCTTTTCTAAATTTACAGTGCTGCTTCTTTTTTTTTTTCTTTTATGCCTTCAGAAATAATTATTTTCTAAAAATACCACAAGTTTTATATTACAGCAATATCAGATGTATAAGAGACCAATAACAATTTTTTTTTTTTGCAGGGAAGATATTCAGCCCTACCTGCACAGCTACTTTTTACTGAAGTTAGATTTCTTATGGGAGCAACACATGTCAATATGACAGTAAGAATATTACTTGCATCTTTAAAATATTAAGGGAAGAATTAAAATGGCTTAAATTGATATCTTGGAGGAAAGAGATGATAAAACTATGCATGTTCATAATTTCTACCCCTCATTTCCTTTTTAAATGTTATATTTTAATGTCAACTTAATCTCTAATATAGAGGGAATTTCAGTGTAAAAGTACATGATTTTTCATAGCACCACAAATATCTTACAGTATGGATTAAATGCTCTTTCAAGCATCAAGGAAAATGTGTCATAGTGCATTGGCTGTGGAAAGAAATTTCTACTGTACAAGAGTGGACTGACAAGAAAAAAGTTATGGTAGGCAGAAAGAATCACAGCTGTCTTGAACATTCAAATTATCTCCTTAGCAGCAGAATGATTTTGATGGCACATCACTGTTGCTGTAGATACATTTTTCTTTCTTTTTCACTTTTTTTGTTTTTACTTTTTAATTGCTACCTGGAACTGGGGTTTAACTCTTCATTGACATGGAATCTGAATCAAGAAAGAAAGGAACAAGCTATAGCTGACAGAAATTGAGAGTCTACAGATCTGCACAGAAAAAGGAAGTGCATAAGAGTTGAACTGGACAAACCTTATTTTTTACCATTTTCATCATATTGAAGATAGAATGGAACCTGATTTAAACCACACTGTTCCACTTTTCCTCCAGTGAAAGTTCACCACACTTGAAGTTTGAATAATGGAGTGATGAATCAGACCTTTCAATGTTAGAAATAAAACAAGTGCAGAAGGCCGGTGACTTCTAAATTTATGTACAGCTATATACACTAAACTTGACAGTTATACCATACTGAACATGCAACAGTACACCTGTGAATTAAGAAAAAGTGTAAGCATACTGTCCTCAAAAATAACCAGAAGAATATAAGGAGGGGCAGACCTATGCATTAATGCAAAAAAAAATCTATAAGCATGGGGAAGATTAATTTCCTTCAGAATATTTTTTTTTCTTTTATAAAAGCTAAAGTGCTGTTATTGAAGCATGCTGAAATGAGGAACTGAGAAAGGCAAGTATATGACATGGCTTCAATCAGAGTTAGCACGGGAGTTTTACACAAATGGCCAAGCATATGTCTCTGATAAGTAGAAAAGCTATTAAACATAGTCTGATGTTTTAAAAGCTTGATTTAGGTCTCATTGAAACCAGTGGAAATGGAAAATTCAAATAAGCTGTAGTTCATGGAATTCAATAATTCATTTCAGTAGTGTTCACAGAGTTACCTACAACTTAAGGTGATAAAGTTATGGCTGTCAACACATCTTGACAGTTAAAAGGACCTGGTCTTTAGGAAGGTGCCTCAGTGAAATCATGGTGATATGACATAATTGGAACATCTGAGTGCCACCTGAATATTTCTGGCATCTCCCAGCTTCTTAGCAGGTGAGGTTTCATAATGTTTTTACTCCTGTAATGATCATCTGCTGTTCTCTTAATTTCCAGGACAGAGATCTTATAATATTTATCAGATGTAATGAATATATGTACTGGGAAGCTCAAGTATACCTTGTATAAAAATGTATATGACCTGGGAAATTCAAGTGTTCCATGCACTAAAATGTATATGGCAATCTCTAACAACGTGCTTTGACTTGCATTTATGCAGTTAGCATCTGTTTCCCCACTCTTTTCAAATCCAATTGTAGCATATTGATAGGATAGAGTTATTTTTTTAAAATACCCATAGTCTTCAGTTTTCTTGCCCAACATTTTTCAGAAACTGAGTCCCAGTTAAATAAAAAGTTGAAAGTAACATTTTGATGCACAGCTGACAAAAGGAAAATTACAGTGCCATCTTCATACACAGCAAAATATCTGAGTACCTTCTTTAAGAAGAAAAATTAGTTCAGCCTGAAAAACAGAATGCAATAACTTCTAAAATGTTTATATTAAATTTTTAAAAGAGAACAAATTTTATTATGTTCCTATCCTTTGGGGGATATGAATCCTGACCGTATCTGAAGGCTGGAATAGCCTGAAGATTGGATTTTTTCATACATTCAGTTCGAGGTTAGATGCCCAAAACAACATCCCCCTTGAAGCAAGTATGATAGAGCCTGAGTCATACATCCACCTAAGGTCTCTCAGTGGTGCAGTTTCTAAAAGAAATAGGTCAGGAGGGAAGCTGAGGGTGAGAACTGGTCCTAGTGATTTATGTTTCAGTCACTGTTGCTATGAAGAGTTTCAGTTGGAAAAGACAAGGTACTATTTTCTGGATGTGTCAGACCAATAATTACCATGTAATACTCCTTTCCCTAAGGTCTCTTCTCTAGAACAAAGGGCAGTGACTCATGTGAACGTTAATAATCGATATGGTTTATTCTATTCACAGCAATTTCAGTGGTTAATAAGGTTACTGTTATCGGTATTTCAGTACTGGGTTTGTCTGTGTAAGTAACATTTAGCTGCATGATTAAACAAGCCCTTTGTTTGTTTCCCTCTCTCCAGATGGGGACTTGGCTCAGTATGACCCAAAAACAATTAGGTAAGTGATGTTGCTCTGCTATTTACATCTGACCTTAGATGTCAGATATCCTGTTTGCCAACACTGAGCTCAGATAAGCCTATGCACATTGTGCGTGGACCCTGAACTCTCTCAACTACACTTCTGGTTTCCCCTATGGAATAACTAAAGTCCTGTTTTCCCTGTCAAATCATTTAGTTTTGCTGTCAGATGTGACTTTTGCATGCTTGTGAACAACTGCTTTGGAAGGCAATAAGGTTCTGCTCTGAGAACATGGGAGATTCACATGAAGGTTCTGGTTAATTGAACCAAAACCTCTAATTGAATCTGCAAGAGCTGGATTACTGACAACTAAAGTGAAGCCACCTGCCAGGTTTAATTCAGCAGTTTCTTATGAACCACTCACTTCATGTGTGCAGCTCTTACATCATCTGGATAAGAAACATTATTTGTGGAGGCAGGTAACCCTTGTGCAGCCTTGCATCTGCTTTGCCTTAAGTCTAGATTCCCTGTCATACTCTCTGATGGACTCAGGAAAGTGAAAGAAATTGTTTCAGTCAAGTTTTGTTCTTGAGAAAATATTGTCAACAAGAACCATAAACCAAGTGAAGGTTTTCAAACAATTGAAAAGTAAACAATTTAAATCTACAGTGACAAGTTCCAAAAGTGTAACTTTATACTCAACTTTGGAACCAGTCCCTTAGGAACAGCAGATATTAAAATTCTAGAAGTGCCTCAAAGCCTTTGACTTCTGTGAAAAACTTTAATCTATGAAAATCATACTATAGATCTTTCTTCCTTAAAATGTACTTTGATCTAACCTTTTAATTTGGTTTTCCTTGTAGTTATATCTTCATGCATGATGTATACCATTTTCTTGTCTTTTTTCCTTTGTTTTCCTTCATACTCTTTTTCTGTGAATCCTCATTCTGTCACCAACTAAAACGTAGTTCAATTATGGTATTGAGTAAAGTATGCTAGAAACCGCTATACTACAGTTTACTAATGTTCACATCCCTCTTTAATTATGTTGCTGTAACATCAAATTTAACAGCAACAAGACCCAATATCTATGATGAGTACGTTACTTATCTTTTTTTGAATGAATAACTGCATGATAAGGATAATGGCTATTATCTCAATAAGTGAAAATTTTCTTATACCAAGGCCGATGTTAAACAATATCTGATCTATCATAAAGATTTTTTTTCTACCACAGATTATAATGCTTCCATTTCTGTAAGAGAGAAGGAAGTCAAATTAAAAAGAGCTTTTTCAGTCATGTAAACAAAACAAAGAAAACTTCTTTTAATAATGCTGATTCCATCTGGTCTGTTGGGGTTTCTTTGAGAGAACAATCTTCACTGGCTTGTTGTTAACTTCTGATCCCAGAAGAAACAACTTCATCTTACTTCTTTCCTTAATCCACGGCAATTGAATTTCAGATAAGGAGACTATCTCCTCATGACCCATATTTAGCTAGGATAAATCTGTTTTATAAAGAACATGCAAGAAATCTTATTACAGTTCTTGGATTATGATCTTTTGCAGTGCCTTTTCATTTTCAAACTGAAAAAAAAAAATCGCTTTTCTATTCCAATCGTATGTAAATAATTTGTTGGATTTATTCCCCTTTTCCGAGTACATTTGTTCATTAAGCTTTAACACATTGTCTGAGTTATTCACCACAAAGCATTTACTTTCCCTCTGTTTAATCAAAAGTTGGAGGGTCCTAGGGTACCTGCTATTTATGTTGCTTTTTTCATCTCATTAACTTCCTTTTCTAATTTACACTGGTACTCAAGATATACTTTTTGTATTGCTACTGCAGCTAAGCAAATTATTCTACCCCTCATGACTGCTTTGGCAGCTTCCCACAAAACACCCAGGCTAGTTTCTTGGTTTTTATTGATATTAATTTATTCTGAAATAGTCTTCATCTGTTGCACAAATGCTGCAGCTTTAATTAGAGAGTTGTTAAATCTCCAAACTTCAGATCTCCTATAATTCAGTATACCATCCAGAGACATAGACACCAGAAAATTATCAGGCAAAGCTGGATTTGAAATACCAGATGGTTACACATTACAATGTATCCTCATAAATAAATAAGAAGAATCCCAATTTAAACATAGTTGTACTAAGGTATAAAATGTAGCCGATGGTCTGTTTCAGTGTTGCTGTTGGCATGAGGACAAAATCTCTGGGATATCTTTTGTTCATTTCACTTTTAAATTGTTATTTTCTTAACATAGGTCAAAGTTCACATCCCTTTGTCAAAATAAATAATAATTAAAATCTTCATCTATGACAGCCCCTGGAAACCTCTGTCATTAGGTAAAAGAAGGTCAAGAAATAAACTGAAATTTTCAGTTTTGTTGTATTACAAATCTGTTTTTTTCCCCAACAGGGTACAGACCCAAGCGTAACAGGGCTGTGATAATCTTTTGTGATATTACCTTTTTATTAATAAGCTCTTTGGCCAAAAGAAAAACAGATTCTGGTCCCAATACTATTGTTTAAATCATTAATGGTGTAAAAAGTAATGGGCTTTTTTTATTGTAGCTGATTTGACAAAAATAAGCAAGGTGACAATCAAATATAAGGGCAATGATCACATAGGTAAACTTTGTAATCAAAAACCTCAGACAATTTTTCTGCTGAATTTGGTTTACTATGCATGATATGTTTTATTCTTAATTTACAATTCCTCCGCAATTGCATACTATGCAATCTTAATACAGGCTCAAAGTGTGAACTTGAGAAAAACCCTAGATCACATAATCAAATCTATTACAAAAAATATAAATAAATAAAATACAGAAAGAAAAATTGAAATTAAGATTTTTGAAGTGTTCTGAAGCTAATGTTAAAGGATGGGAAACAATTGCAAGGAATACATTTTTACTTTCAAAATTGTTTTTAGAATGTAAATCCTATAGTATTATAAGAATAATTAGAATGCCACTTCAGATCTAGGATAATTAGAGAAATATACTTTTAGCTCAATAATAATAAAAACAGATATCTTTATAAACTACTGAATATTCATGTCACATGTTTTTGTTGTGTTTTTTCAAAAATGCTTTGTATTTAGGCATATGCTATTCTTTTTAAAAAACCTTGAGGCTTTCATGGGTTTTTTTCATCACTTCAATGCAGGAAGATCTCTCTGATTTTTTTATTCACAAGCCAGTTCATAACAGTGCATCCCTGAGGTGTGGTAAAATACAGTGTGAGCAAATACACTGAGAACAGATCACAGTGTGAACGGAACACCATAACATTCCAGTGGAGAACTGCTATTATGGGCCAACAAGAGTAAAGCCTGAACTTCAAGTTTTCATGAGTTTAATATCAGAAATCCAGATCTGCTATATACAGTTGGCAATATTTCACAATTTTTGTGGTAATCCTCTCACCTAATTTTGTTTTCCTAAAAGTTTCTCATGTAGCCTAAATTGTCAGTCTAGATGCTTTTAACATTAATAGAGGAAAAAAATGTACCTTCAGAAGATAATTCATCCTGAGACAGGACTCTCTCTTTTAATCTCTTAACTTTATGTTCAGTAGTGTGCAAGAAATTCAGACCCAAATTTAGCTGTTTGTTCAGAGTTACCTAAGATAATTCAAGATACTATTCAGTACCCTGTCAGGTAGCTGAGACACAAGACCCTTGTAAGACACCAAAGCCTCCCAGGATATCCCAAATGGCACTCGGGACCCATGTGAGAGCAGTTCAGTTGTATTCTTGAGTATTAATTCAGATGAGGTCTAAGGCTTTAATGGCTTAAATTGCATGTAATGAAGTCCACCCAAGAAGAAAACAAATAAGTTATATGTTTTAAAGAAAACATAGACTGTAAACTAAGTTAACTTGAATTTGAATGAAGTTGGTTGTCATATTTGTTTTCACAATGATATTCTATTTTATCAGTCCTCAGAAATTCAGGACCTGAACTTGCCATCCATCACATACAGGTTCATCAATCTATTGTGCATAACTATGACCTAGTCTATAAGTGTGTATTTGTAATCTTAAATGTCCTTATGAGTTGTGTGATAAATGTTCAAAACAGCAGTTTTAGGTACTTCTCACCTTTTCCTCTTTTCCATATAGATATGATTCTAAGACTACTAAATGTATCACTATGGGGTCTAACTTTTAAGATATAATTTGTCCTGGATATTCTTTTGCATGGAGATTCTCTGGTTCTTAATCTATCAATTTGATTACTATTCATTCCCTCTTATGTTATTGGTATTTCCAGTTTCAGAACTCCAGGAGTTAAGGATGACCTTAATCTGAAAAAAGTTTATTTCTTGAGAAGCTTTTCGTATTCTGGGGTGTACTCTTTTGTAAGGGAGTGAACCACTGACCAGAGAAGGCAAGCTTAAATTAGTGCATGTCCTCAGGGCAAACCTCCTGTTCCCAGCACTTGCCTGAAGCCAACACAGTTCTCCTGTTTTACTTAGTGGTGCAAACTAACCCAATTTCCATTCTCATGTATCTAAATATCATCTAAGCAAAAACACTTCCCCAAACTTAGCGTTTAAAACTTTGGCTAATATACATGGATCTACCACTGTGTGACCATAATGATTTTGGCTTGAATGCAACATAATTAGTTGATATTAACAAACATTGACAATGTTACTTTTTATGTTTTAACAGTAAACTATTAGCAGTTATTTAAATATACACAGATATACCTGGAAATAGAATTCTGAGAAATATGATTTTGCTGCTAGATCTCATTTGTTTCTTCAAAAGAGCTTCCAGTGACACAATATATTTTGGAGCATTTTCTTTTGTATGTAAAGGGGAAAAAGTGGAACTAATTATAAACCTGAAGGTTTAGGGAGTTTTTCTAAGTCTGATAAATCAACTAGTACCTTTCCATTGTCACATTACCTTTCATCATAGACTAGTTATTCAGGGTATTTGCATGTCTTTGAAAACACCTCAGTGAACATACAAGATGGTCAAAACATTTAAAGTACCAGCTGATGGTCAAGTAGAATACCTTAAAGCATCTAAGACAACCATGGTGCATAAAAGTGACTAAATAGAGCTTGATAAATAAATAGGTTCTATGAATCTGTTCAGCAAAAAACACAGGTGTCTTATTCCAGGGACAGGTGAGTAGCTCTCAGAATACACAACCTGTGTTGACTCATCTCCACTAGAAACTTAAGATGGCTGAACAGAACCCATAAGTAAAATAGGCACCTTCACTTTAAGAACTTCATTTAGATATCAGTAATCTTGAGTTAAATGCCATCCTTCCTGTCTCAAGAGGAAAGGTCTTAGGAGAAAAAATGTCAAAAGTTCCTCTATGGAAAGATTTAATTTCTGAAATTCTCTGTTATGTGAGCCTGATGATGGCACCAAGTAACATAAAATTTGAGAAACTAAATATTAAACTATTCAGAATTTTTTCTCACTCACTGAAAATCCATCACTCCCTAGCATTTAAAAAACTAAATAGTAATGTCTGTAGAGGAATCTTTAAGGACTTGTCATGTTTTAATTTTTTTTCATGTTATTAAATATAACAAAAATGCAAAGTCTCAAAAAAAATTGTATACTTGGGAATGACATAGGTCTAACAACATTTCTCTTTATTAATCTGAAGTGTGAAATGATAATATATTTATCGTGGTGTTTTTTAAGCTAGTTTTCATTTGCTAAAAGAGCAAGGATAAAAGTGGAGAGTACAGATGGAAGATGTGAGCAAACCCAAAACTATTCATTTTCTCTTTATCTAACTAATTTAACCAATATTTATTAACTCAAGAACTATTCTGTAAATATATTAGTCATGAACTACTTGGACAATTGACCAAATAGTCTCATCACAAGAAAAATATCAGAATTATACATGTAGACATAAAGTTGACACAGTCTCTGCTGAAGTCATAAAACTCCAGAACACAAGCCTTTCTTTTTTTTTTTTTTTTATTTTTTTTTTTTTTTTTTTTTTTTTACTTCCACAGATGTGAACAACAAGCAGCAATCCAAAAATCTCTTGGGAGGATAAAAGTATCCCACCCTCTCCTTGGAGTTCAGCACTGTCAGCCAAAGTTAGGTGTTTGAGAGGCAGTTCATATCTGGTATGTATTCCAGATTCATTTATGAGAAAGTGAATCTCTCTATGACCAACATATGCTAAACCACCTATTGTTCACAGGATAAACAGGAAACAGGATGTTTCTTTTCATACATCCCTTTATAAACTCAAATGAAAAAATGTACATCATACACAGAACAAGTACCACTAAAATAACACACAGAATCCTCACTGAACACTTTGGGTTGGAAGAAACCTTAAAGAACATCCAGTTTCAACCCCTCTGCCATGGGTCTTCCACTAGACCAAGTTGCTGAAAGACCCATTCAACCTGGCTTTGAACACTTCCAGGGATGGGGAATCTACACCTTCTCTCGGAAACCTGTAGTGGTGTCTCACCATTCTAAGAGTAAAATTGTTTTCCTGACATCTGATCTAAATGTACCATCTTTCAGTTTGTAGCCATTCCTCCTTGTCCTGTCACTATATGCCCTTGTGAAAAGTCCCCATCCAGCTCTCTTCAGATATTTGATGATCTTTCCAGAACCTTCTCTTCTCCAGGCTGAAAAACACCAGCTCTCTCAGCTTGTCTTCATAGAATAGGTGCTTCAATCGTCTGATCATCTTTGTGGCCTCCTTCAACCTCACTTCTTATGTTGGCTTTCTCGGCTGCAAGTTCACATTGTTGTGTCACGTTCAGTTTCTTGTTAACCAAAACAAGTCGTCCTCCTCTGGGCTGCTGTCAATCCATTCTCTGGCCAGCCTGTTCTTATGCTTGGGGTTGCCTTGACTCATGGGCAGGACCTTGCACTTGGCCTTGTTGAACTTTATGAGGTTAGCAGATTACAACATTGAACCTCCTCTCTTGAGTACATCAGCTGGTAAGTGACTCAAATTTAGATCAGGGCTGTTTGTGGTTTTTTGTTTGTTTTTTATTCTTTCAATGCCAATATATTAAGGGATTTTCCCTGAAACTACCAAACCTTTTATCACAGACAAATAATAAAGAAGTAACTTGACTGATTGAAAAGAACAGTCCGTATCTGATCTAATGACAGAAGGTTCAGTCTGCTCATATGCTCAACTGCACCCATAAATTATGCACTAATACCAAGCCACTTGAACGGCCACAGTGACTATCACAGCCTCCTTACTTGTCTTGCACCTCGTTTCCAGGAGCTTGAACATATGTTTTTATTCTGTACAGCATACTACCTCAACAATAAAGAGCACATATTTTCATCCAATTTTACTCTTCCAATTCTTGCCTATTTTTCCCAATACATCCTAATTCAACTCACACTATGCACTTCAACTCCAAATTATTTTGTCTTATCTATTATGTCTTATCTATTAAAAACACTGAAAATATTTATTAGGATTCTTCAACTTTGTTTCTGGTAGGAAA
Source organism: Pseudopodoces humilis (assembly GCF_049639895.1). NCBI lineage: Eukaryota > Metazoa > Chordata > Aves > Passeriformes > Paridae > Pseudopodoces > Pseudopodoces humilis. The sequence continues at coordinate 57,188,609 of NC_142201.1, read as the reverse complement.
AAGACAGTGACTTCACAGCTATTTCAATGATTATAGATATGCAAATTGTCTTTGTTTCCTAGTAATTAAAAGTTGAAGTCACAGGCCTCTATTTCAAAATTTATTATTATTTATTCAGAATTTCATGCCATCATTCCAACTATTTTTCTTCCAAATTCAGCTATTACCTCTCTCTGTCAGAGACAGTCTATTCTGAGACGTGGTCTTTGCAGTACTGTAAAAACCAGTAAAACTGTAGCAAACCATTGATTCAACAGCTTTCTTCCCTGCAACCCACTAAAATCTTCTTAAGGGTTTTATGCTGCTGAAAATCACTATAATACTCATCTGCCTTCCCTTATATTTTCTAGGAAAAAGGAATTTTTAATGACTTTTAGGTGTGATGAACATAAATCTGTTTCACCTTGACTTCTAAACTGTGAAGAGATAATCAGTTTGTGTTCAAGCTATCCATTGTCTTTCTCTTCATTCTAGGTTTGAAAGCAAAAATGTAGAAGTGCAATTAAATAAATTCAGATAAAGAAAAGAATCATGATAGTAATTCATCAGTTTTAAGAATAGCAAATGTAAATGTCTTGCATGTTATTTCACATGGTATGGAAAAGATCAAAGAAAGATATTCTGAGTATTGTCTCCTTTCCAGAGCAGTTCAAAAGCAAAGAGAAGCAACACAGCATGAGTTTGGCAAAGGTAAGATTACTCATGTGATTTTACTTATCAAAATGTCAAGCATAACCTAAAAACTTCCTGTCAGCCATCCCAAAATGTCATAAAAAGAGAAGTTTGCAAGGCAATGTGGAACCTTTTCCTTTAGACAGAGGTGTGATTTGAGTTCAAACCTGTGAGCAAAGAAACAGTGTTTTTACACAAACTTTGAGCCCAAATACCCTTTGTGGTATTACAAAGAATTCTAAGTCCACTGCAGCATTTCCTCCAGAGCCATATGAAAAGAATAATATATAGCTGAAAATGCTGTTACACAGATCACTTATTTTATGGGACAAAATGATCATAGGTCTAAGCAAGCAAAATTCCACTAATGTAACAACAATAACTGCATTTGCTTACCACACCAATTAATTTAACATTGTATGGACAAGTTCCTCAGATAAGTAAAAAAAATAAATGTTAAGTTTCATTACTTCATCCTTCTGTGATACATTCAGAAAAATGCAGTCCACAACATTGACTCTACTTGCAATGAATATACAAGGTACAGATCAAAGAAATTGTAATTTTTTTTTTTAAAAAAATCCTTGCTGCCATTATTTTCCCTGTTTCGAAATTGCTTACAAAAATAAATCATGATTCTTTGGCATTTATTTTATTTAATTATTTCTATAAATAATTCTTATTCTCTTGGTTTAGTATGATGACTTCATTTCTTGTATCATCAAGTCTGATGATGATACTGCGCCATTTTTCTTGAGCTCATTAGTCTTTCATGATATTGTTTCTATTACTTGACTGGTTAAATGAAACATTAGGAAAATAAAAATATTAAAGTGTGCTTATGTGTTGATAAGTGAACTAGACAAAGGTATTATTGACTATCAAGCTGATCTGCTTACCTTAAATATGTGGAAATTGCCATAAGCCATGCTAGACATCTTTGTTATCTTGTTTACACAGTGAAGAGAAATAGCAACATTATCGGGCAGTTCTTCTGACATGCCTTAAGGTCATGCAGTCATAGAATCCTAGAATTCTTTTGGTTGGAAAAGACTTTTAAGATCACCTAGCTCAACTACTAACCCAGCACTGCCAAATCCACCACTAAACTATGTCCCTAAGTGCCAGCCACATCTACATTTCTTTTAAATACCTCCAGTGACAGTGACTCAACCACTTCCCTGGGCACCCTGTTCCAGTGCTTGACAACTCTTTTGATGATGAAACCTAAACCTCCCCTGGTGTAACTTGAGGCAATTTCCTCTTGTCCTGTTGCTTCTCTGTTCTCCTGTTGGGAGAAGAGACTGACCGCCACCTCATTACAGCCTCCTTTTAGGCAGCTGTAAAGAGAGATAAGGTCTCCCTCTGAGCCTCCTTTTCTCATGGCTGAACAACTCCAACTCCCTCAGCCACTCCCCATATGATTTTTTCATCTCAGATGAACTGTCTTCTAGAAGTTCCCTCCACTGACTAATTGAATTTGCAATGCATATAAACACACCTGTTTAATCCCATTTGCACATCGAGCATCCTGTGCTCCAGTTGCTAGTCCAGAAAAGCACAGGTGTTTATAGGTTACACACCTTGTCTGCCAAAGCTATGAGAAAATAGCACTATGGCACCTGGGTCTCAGCTTGGTATGTTTAATTCTCTTGCAGGCGTCGAGTCCAAAGGTGAAGTTGATGATTTGGAAGGACATAACACATTTTATTGAAATACATATAACCTAAAGTGGTATAAAAAAATAAAGTCCAATTAAGCTCAAAATTTACTCAAATACTTATTTAACTAAAAGAATTCTGAAATAAAATATGAATATAGAAGTAGTCCAGTTTTTGATGAAATATGATGTTTGATGAGATTTATTGATAAGTAGCTGCATTCTGGTACGTAGTATGCGGTGTGAAGTTGATGAATGGACTACACTAGTCCATCATATCTTTGTCTTTTTGCTTCATTTCTGAAAATCATTAGTTCCTAGTCCCTGAAGATTAAAAGCTCAATTACAAATGTTTGTCTTACACTAAAGAATATGTACTTCATTACAATTTGTACAATATTCTAGACTGAGAATAGCACACAGTAATAAGTTAGGTTTGTATGGAATAAACACCATAGCTATTTTAAAGTTTATTATCTGCTTCACAGAACTTTGGAAATAATTCAAGGCATAAATTTTTCAGTTTAGAAAAGCAAGAACCTGTAATGACCACCAAGAATTTAATTTGAAAAAGAATGTAAATCTTAAGGAATGGTATTTTGGAAAATTATGTATTTTTTGTATTCCACATTTCTCTCTGAATGTAGGACATACTCATATGTCCTTTATTTCTCTGTGTTTAATGTATTCCCAGCTGTAGATTGTTACAATAAATTCTGTCTCCCTCAGGTGCTGCTGTACCACAAAGAAGTAAAAAAAAGACATTAGCTTCCTTCATTCTTCAGACAAGAGAATGAAACTGACCACTGGAAGTGTATTTAGAAGGTAGCCATCAGCTTACTTTCTCATTTTATGAACAGTATCTCACTGGATACCAAAGGTTTTAATGCTGCATGAAATATACAGGAAGAATTATCATCTAAACCAGTCTGAATTATATTTTTATTTCTGATTTTTCTAATTGCCTATTAACAATTTCAATTATACAGGAGTATTTGAGGGGAAGTCAACCCATGTGTTATTTAATTGCTGTCTTTATACTGATAAGCAGTGGAAGACTGTTGTTGGTTGTTATTTCCTTGACAACACTGGACTGAAGTCGTGATGGTGACTAGCTGACAGTGCAGCAGGGACATTTATAATCAGATGCATAAAGCCTTGAGGGATGGCTTGGGCACTCAAGCCCCTCCAATATTTACATTTGGCATTAAACTCTTCAAGTGAAGATAATGATTTTGGCTCATTGCCCTTTCCCAATATTTTGAAACAGTCATGCACCCATGGTCATAATAAAAGCAAAATTAACTCTGCTGCAAAGAGAGAGAAACAGTTGCTAGTTGAAAAAAGGTAATGTCACACTTAAAACAGTTATTTTGATGCTATATTTTAAGGAACATTTTTAAATTTTCAGATTCATCTTCTAGTCAGGGGATAGACATATAAATTAATGTGGTCTTTCTGATCTTCCAGTAACTCTTCTAGAAGTTGACAAAAGGCCTCCACTGAAAAAGAAAGTCAAGTTCCACAGTAAGGGTAATAGTAATCACAACTCCACATTGTGGTAGTTTCTAAATTAGTTACTAATGAATAAAAGTGCCATGACTTAGAGTAAAGCAGATTTAATTACCAAGGCTGTGGTATGGTATTTGAAAAATAATGAGAAACCAGCTGGTCATTGGGTATTTTCACCCAGACTCAATTTACAAGAAACATGGTACAGATAATCCACCACTTTATGAAAACTATTAAACAAACTGCTTATCTTAACTTGTACAAAGATATATTCACTAAATAAAGGATTAAGAAATATTCATCTAAAAGCAGAAATGTGTTTGACACCTACCCCAAATATTTTACAGGCTGAATTCGAGATGAAACTGTCACGGGACTAGTATTGCCAAAGTAATGATGTCCTCTGTAACAGAATTTTAATTAAACAGAATAATATGAGGAGAAGAATTGTTTAGCTTATAAGTGAGAAGCTGAGTTCCACTAACATTTTTTCCCTTCATATAGAGGGCTATCAGCTCCTTTTGTGTATCTGTAGTCTGGTGTACTGTAGAGACTGGAAAACAAGATAGAGTTCCAGGAAATGATGAATCATTAACCTTTCAAGTAAAATAAACAATTGTATACTTTTTATTCCTCTCTATAAATATATATCATTATGTCTTGAAAAACAGCCGGCAAAAATTTTATAGCTCAGATTTCTAGAATTATGGTCTTTGTGACAAAATGTATCTTCAAGTGTTTAAAAATAAATAAATGATTAAATAAAATTCTCAGAAAACAGAGTAGCTGAAGGATTACTGGACCAAACCTGAGGCAAAGACTAGCTTTTCTATAATTTACAAATAGTTATTGCAATAAAACTGTGACTGGTATAAAAAGTTCCATATGGTTGATTTATTTTTTGAAGGATGTATAATTTGGATGGTGTGTGAAACCTTAAAATTTAGGATATCAACTTCTAATTATTAAGTGTTAAAGCACAGTGTTAAAGACTCTATACAGCAGGGGAATTTGCATTTTCTTTTGAACCAGTGAGGGCAGGTCAGTATAAGTGATAAAATATTGAAACAGGTTTCAGATGTCATCTTATGAAGCAGCTCATTCATTCCTTAAAGCTCACATATAGAACTAATAATTGTTTCTTTTTCTGGTTTAATGAGACCTGAAAATAATACTGGATCTTATAAGTAACAAAGCCCTGTCAGACTTTTAAAGGCTTGAATTCTACCCACAAAGTTCACAGAACTGAACAAATAACCCCTCTGAAATTACACTGTAGCCTCGACACTAAATCCTAAGTCTACCAACACAAGTTTTGTAGGTTGAGCATTAAGATTGATTCCTCTATTCCCAGGACATTGCTATGCTGAAGTAAGAGGCAGAAGGAGATGGAACAGCTCATTTATAACTGAATACAAAGAGACCCTGACATAGAAAGAATTTCATCATCTAAGAGACAGAAACGTGTCTGTTCCAAGTCATCACCATAATATTGTTCTGTGATGGGTTTACCAGCTCTAGTTAAAAATAAGAAAACAACCCCCCAAACTTAACTACAGGACAGAATTTTATTTGAAAGATCAAATTAAATAAAATTTTAATTGAAATTTTTAAATTCAAGATCAATTGACAGCTGGTTTAAAGCCAATGTCTGATTTTCTACATTGTGTCAATAGAAACACAATTTAGTTTTGACCAAAGTCAAAGCAATAGGTTTCATTAGGATTTTTAGAAGGGTATTGCTGAACTATACAGAACTAAATATTGTCCTTTCTGATTGGATAGGAAACACCACGTTTAAAACAGAAGCAAAGCTGTCTTCACTACAGGCCTCTGGAGAGTACTTGGTTTGATCTTTGTTAAATATTTATCTTATGATGAAAAAATTCTAACTGTAGATATTTTATTTTTTATCTCCATTAACTAAAAAGAGAAGAAAGGTAGTGATGATAGCCACAGATTTCTAAGTCCCTGAAGTTTAGAGTTAAATGAGTTGAATCTTGTCCAAAATGCCCATTTTAGTTAGGACTCATTAGTGATTCACAGATACCCACAGTGTAGACATCTGTGTGCAGACTATCTGACTAGCTGTCTGCATAACACATTACCTACAGACTTGGGCACAAGGAAACTCCTTTCATATAGGCTACAAAATTTAATTTTGTACAGTTACTTGCTAGATACATAGAAGAAGGAACAAAGAAAAAGCATATTTTTATCATATTTCAAACTAAAATTAAGATTGTTTATGCAGGAGTCTTCTGGTACTGTTATCAGTGGCTACAATAAAACTTCATATTGTGGTAGCTTGCAGTGGGAAAAATCACTTCTGTCTGTTTGGCTTAATCTTTGAATTTGTGTGTGTTGTGTTTAAAAACATTTTGAACTGTAAAGATGCTAAAAGCCCTGACTGATGCAAAACTAAGATGAAGAATTTTGTGCCTGAAATTATTTTGTTACTTTTTTTGACATTAGTAGAAAATTCTAGACGTCGTGAATCATTTTGAAATATGGAGAAGACCAAGGAATTCAATTGCATCAGCTGACTTGCTGAAGTTTTGTTTTGCATATATAAAAGAAATTAACAAAAATTGAGCCAAAACAGGAACCAAGGTACTCAGAAAAGAAATATACACAATAATAGGCTTCATTCCTTCAGATTTCAATTCATTTTCACAGGGAAAGCAATGTCAAATATATTGGATGTGTCCTCTAGAACTGACTGTGCAACTGAACATTCCATTAATTTCATAAAATATCTGTTAAGACAAGTTATCACAGAAATTACGATTGAAAAAACTCCAGTGAGTTACTTCATTATATTTACAAATGGCCCTGTCATATAATAGCTCAGTTTGGCCTTGGTTTCTTTGGATGTAAGAAGAGACATCACAGTAAACCTTTGATTCACTCGACTTTTCAAAAACCCTCTACTGTATTTTATGACTTCATATTGCACACATTTTCTTATAAGCACTGTTTGTACAAGTCTGTATGACCCTCTACCATTTCAAATCCCTTCTGGGGATATTGTATATCCTAGCTCAAGTTTATGGGAAAACATACATATATCTATATCTCTATATATCTGCATGAATGTGTTTTTCTATGTTTGCATTCACTGACTTACTTCAGTCTGCCAGCCATAAAATAATGAACTTGGCCCTTGGTTCTCTAAGTGGAATATTGTCGTGGTTTTAAACCAGTAACTAAAAAATTACTTATTTCTTGCTGTGAGATATGGATTAGAATAAGAGCAAAACAGGCTTAAAATTTAAAAGGAATAAAGACAGTTTATTAACAAACTACAAGAATAAGAACACCAGAATAAACTTTCAAAAAACTCTTTTATCTTTCACTACTTGACCATTTCTTTGTACACATGATAACATAGAGACAAAAAACTTTAGAACTTTGGTGGTCAAAAACAGTCTCAATTCTTGCTAGAGTCTTTTATTCAGTCTTTGTAGAGAAACAGAAGTCTCTTTCTGCTAATTTATGGAGTTTTTAGAGTTCACTGCTCCCATTTCCACATCACTCTGAGGTGTGCATGGGTCACTGAGTCTAGGGATATCATTTTTAAGGATGAGTTATTCAAAGGCAGAAGCCTTCTTCATCTGTCTCTGTGAGCCTTCCTGGAAAAACAGCTTTTCTCTTGCCCCTTCCAAGGCTTCAAAATCTTCACTTTACTCATTTCCAGCAACTCACAGTATCACAACCACTCTTTCTCTCAAAGTCCACACTTTGAACACTCTATTCCTCCCATACTCTAGTCATGAATTAAAGGAGTCCTTTAAACTACTATTGCCCATCTTCATAGCTTTAACAGAAAGGTATTTCAGCTGTAGAGCATCTCCTTATTCCCTCTTTCTTATTTAAACTTAACTTTTCTTCACTGTTTTTGGTGGTTCTATGATGTCTTCTCTATGTTAATTGTTTCTCTGAGAAAAGGAGTAATCTGTATGTTTACCCAGGTAGTAAAAGAATTAAAAGCTTTAGGAAAGACGCAAGCGTTCATGGTGTCAGGTTTCAGTCTAGCAGCAGAAACTGAAAACTAAACCAGGCTGCTTTCCTTTCCTCCCCCCCGCTTCCCTCTCGTCCTCTGCGGCCTTCTTCGGCCGAGAGAGGGAGGGGGGTGGTGTGAAAGAGGCTACCACAAAGCCCTGTTACCTCCTCAGAAGCCGGAAACCAAAGAGGGCAAGAGAACTCTGTCTGTACTTCTTAAGGGGGTGTTTACAAGTTGAATTCACTTTTTAATGGTCAGGACTGCTGTCAATTCTTAGAAAAGCTTGATAATTGGTCAGGAGAAAGGACTCCCATCAGCCACCAGCAGCTTCAACTTCCTTAATTTTCCAAGCTGTCTTTTAAAGGTAAAGCTACCCCATGACAAATATCATGCTCTTCAAGGTTCAAAGCACTTCAGATCTTTGGATCAGTCTCTCCAGGACAAGTCTCCTCCCCTGTTCCTTTCTGCATGGTAAAAATTTTCTTAGATCTGTGCATTCCTTGCAAATTAGTTGAGGTGTTCAAGGTACCAAAGAAACACATCATTTCAAACTGTATCATTGCTGAGGTGGATAAAAGTGATGAAGTTTTACCTGGCATGAAACATACCCTCTGCAAGCTGAGATTAATTTAAACTCATCATGTACTTCTGCTTTCATTTTTATTTATGTTGTGAAAGGAACAGCTGATGAATACTTTCTGACATGTGGTTGTTTTTTTTTTTTTTAATTAGTACTGAAAAAGCTAAGTATTATGAGAAAAAATTATACACACTAGAAGCAGTCGATCAGCTGTCATTATATACAACTTGTATCCAGAATTCTGATTTTTGTTTAGTAGTTAATCAATATGGGAATTAGGCCTTGCATCCTTCCCAGATTGTAATGAATAGCAACGTTTTTTGAGGGCCAGTGACGAGCCTGGCTTTCCCTTGTCCAGCCTATGACCTTAGACAATTTATATACTACCATATTACTGAACATTTAAAATGAACAAACATAATAAATAAATACAAAAATAAAAGTGTTTGGAAGCAAACAAAGGAAAAAAATCAGCATTGTTTAGCTTACATTAACAAAATGGTATTTTTTTAAGGTTAATTTGATATTTTGACAGAAGGCTTAAGTTAAAACATAGACACATACTGTAGCTGTTAAAGTTCAAGCCAGGAGTATGCTCTGAAATAAATAAGGATATTGGAAATATCCCACCTTCTGTAGCATATTGCAGCAACAGCTGAAAGGTTCATCATGCTGATTTTAGACTGCTGAGGACAAGTGGCTGGAACAGGAAGCCAATGTCTCTCTTCTGTTTATGGCTCTCTTCAGTGTCTGGCAAAAGGGAAAGCAAAATCCTTCCAGAAAAGTTTGAAGGAAGTAGATTTCAGCTTCCATGAAATCTTTCTTGAGAGTGTTTAATTTCTACATAATACAGGCAAAAAAAATGTCTGATTCATTCACATTTTATGGATGTGATATACAACTCATATAAAATTTTTCTCATACTATATACTCATACTATACAACTCATTAAAATTTTTATTCTATATAAGCTAGGCCTAATAATAGCTAATAATAGCTTCTAGGATCATTAGTCATATCATGTTCAAGAGAAAGAAAACTGACCAAAACCAATGCCCAAAGCAATATACACCTGGAGGTAGAAGCCTTCCCTGTTTTTATTACTGTACAATTAACATGTCATCATTCAGCCCCCTTCTGGAATTTCTACCAAATACATTCTAAGTTCTTGTTCTCAAGAATACTTTTTATTAATTTATTTACATCTATTATTATTTTAAGAGAAACCAGGCTAGAAGACAAGCAGGATCATGCAGATCAACCAGGAAGACAGGGTTGTGTTACGGGTTATTTAAACAATGATATCAGTACTGAATATGTTTTAACTTGTATTAATACTTCTGAAAAAACCTAAAAAGGGTTTTCCAAATTTAGGATGCATGAATTTTTTATTTTTTTAATGTCATTTCTCTGCATCTTTGACCACAAAACAGAAAGATAAAAGTTCATAACTTCCTAAATCATTCTGTTGTCTGCATTTGCATTTGCCCTTGAATAATAACTTTAATTTATTCTTTCTTGGACAAAAATCATAATCACCATGAAGAATATTGTTACAGGATGTCTTAAGTGCTGGTGTGAAAAACTGTTTGCTTTAGATTAGTAGGAAGCCTTATTTATCACTAGCATGATAAAGATGAAAATAGATAACAAGTATCTAATAATGTGCTGTGAAAAATATTTTTATTACCATTGCTTTATGAAACTGGTTACCACTATCATCTGCTCTATGTTTAAATTTAAAACTTTTAATATATAATTCATAATTTATTTTTTTCTTTAACTTGTTTCAAAGTTTACTAGTAGCAGTATGTGAGAGAAATTCCCTGTTTTATATGTGGCCTTCTCAGGACTACAAATCACAAAGATATGCTCAGTGATAGCCAGTAACAAAATATGATAGTTGCTCATTGCAGCTACCTATAAAGTCAACTTGAGCAATACTGCCTGTCTGCCTCTTTTTTTCTTCTTTTTCTTTTTCTTTTTCCTTTTCTTTTTCTTTTTCTTTTTCTTTTTCTTTTTCTTTTTCTTTTTCTTTTTCTTTTTCTTTTTCTTTTTTCTTTTTCTTTTTCTTTTTCTTTTTCTTTTTCTTTTTCTTTTTCTTTTTCTTTTTCTTTTTCTTTTTCTTTTTCTTTTTCTTTTTCTTTTCTTTTTCTTTTTCTTTTTCTTTTTCTTCCTTTTTGTTGTCTTTTACCAGGCTGGAAGGTTTTTTTTTAGAAGAGGAAAAAAATGAGTCTCATAGTTCAGCAGTGAGATCTAAGGACTAAACATCTGCCTAAGCACATGAGAGAACACACACAGCTCTGTTTCAGTTGGCTCAATCGCCTACTGTGTCAGTGGCTTAAAGTTAAGGAAAAAAGGAAATGTACCGAAACAATGTACTGTTAGCCTACAAAGGGAAAGAGTTTCGTTCTCGCTGAAGTACTGAAAGGAGCAACCTGCAAAAAGTCATAAATACAGACTCAAACAGTTGCAGTAACTCCTGATCTCCAGTGAAGCAACACTTCTATTATCATAGCAGGATCATTGCACAAAACCCTGGGTTTACTTTTCTCTTATGTTTCTTAAGAACAGAAAATAATTTTCTTATCATTCCCATTATTCTATAGACTACAACCTTTGTTGGTATGGTAACTTTTATTTCTGAACACCAGCAAGCAGACCAGTTCTTCCAATTCAGGTGGTGTTGTCTCAGAAAGCAGGTGTAGGAAGATAGTAAGAATGTTATTTTAGCTATTAAAACAGCTTCTGGCTATAATATGAGAGGAACCAAGCAATAATGTCAGCCACATCAAAATATGGGAAAAGTGTTAACATTCCATCAGCTTGTTCCTTCACTTTCCTTTGAGCTATTAGCCATTTGTAAACATAAGTTCATTATCATATAAGACATTAAGTAACCCAAACAATCCAGTTATTCTCAGCCATACTGCACAAATTCTAGATGACCTATTTACTCATATGTCTCCTACTTTCCATGCTGTGGCAAATACTTGAAACTTTTTCTCCAGTAAGTTGTTATTCTATTGACTCTTTACCATCATGTTTTACTTCTGTGTTTGCAACTCTACCTGCAGCTGAAGTAGCAAAAATAGTAGTTTAGTTTTCAAACTCAAAATTATATATAAAATTATCCCCGTTATGTGTCATGGATTTAGGATACTTAAAAACTCATCACTATTTTTTTCAACATAGTTTTGTGCATAGGATATACTTGCTACTGCAACTCCATTGGATTAAAAATATGATTCAATAGTAATAAGACTACAGGTAGGGACTTGTAATGAGATTACAAGAAGAATTTAACTGAAGGATGAGCAAAGCCTGTGCCAACCATTTTCTCCTGAAATGAATGGCAGACGCTTCTGTATTTCCCTTGAACTGCAGAGTTGATGGTTGAGCTGGTAAACTGGCAATGCCTCTGAACCACCTGCTGAGCAGGAAATAAATTACTAAGAAAATGCCATTGCTTAAGAGAAATGTGTGTGTGTCCACCACTGGTCAGGGTGAATTCACAAATCATTTTCCTATGTGATCTATGAATGATGAAATCAAACCTTAGTAGTGTAGGAGGTAGAAGTTTTGTGTAATAGCCAAGCAATATTTATCCTCTTCTATTAAATACACATGTTGAGTTGAACTTCTTCTATTGCATAACTGTGTATTATCAGTCTTAAATCAGCCTTCCATTACACCCAGAAAGAAGGATACCTACACTAGAATATTCAGTATTCTGTGATTTTCCCTATTAGATTTCCTGAAACTAAGTAAAGGATGAATTTATGTCTTCAAGCTATAAAGGCTAAAACATTCATATGCCCCACCTTGTCTGCTCAAATTTAAGACATGTCTGTAGAAGGGACAGATGGTGGGAAAAGAGGAAGAATGCACATATGTGTATGCGATGCATGTACAGAAGGGAAAAAAAAGCACCATCCAGAGCTTTGAATTACCATCTGATCAGGTTTCAACTCTGAAATATGAACTTATTCATTAGGGTCATGACTGAGTTTCACCTGAAATCTAATCAAAACAAATTCCTTCATCCTAAGTAAACAGCAAGCTTGCATTATGGGTGCACATTATCAGCACATTTAGTAATTTTTAGCAGAAATCAGCAATTCTCTAAGAGTGGAAAATGGTACTATTTTCCCAGTTTCAAAGATAAATTCAATAAGTTAGAGTTGCTAAGTATAGAACACTTGGAAAAACAAAGTGACAGAAAACCACCAATTGTGAAAAAAATTCTGTTCCCACATTTATACTCTTAGAGTACTGCATATAAAAAGTTTTGGGTTTTTTTGTTTGTTTGTTTAGGGTTTTTTTGTTTGTTTGTCTGAGTTTTTGTTTAGGTTTTTTTGTTTTTGTTTTTGTGTGCTTGTGGGTTTTTTGCTTTTAGAGAGGCTTTTATTTGCTTGTTTGCTTGTTTTCTGGCTTAAAAGACAGCATATAAAAGTGGCAAGACTGAGAAATTGCAACTTGCCCAAATTTCCCAAAATACTTATCTGTGTCACATCATGGAAGACATGGGGAAAATCCCAACGAAATCATGAAGTCATCTGATAAAGAAACAGAAACAGTTGCAAGGAACACAGGTTATGAAAATCCAAAGTACCAAAATATAAGACTCTGTTGTATCAATAGTGACAACTGGAAAACAAGAACTACAACATGTATGCAAGGAAGGTAACTGGGACAGGAAGGATATAGTTTCCCACACCCCCTTGAAATCAGGAAGTGTACCGCTGTCAATGAAGCTTGCTGGGATGGCTTTCTCAGCTAGAGAAAGTAAAATTTTTTGGGGCCAAAGTGAAAACAAGCAGGAAAACTTGGCATGGCCTGTAAGGGCTTGGCTAAAAATATTTATGCACTGCAAAGGAGAAGGTAAAAGTGTGTTCCAATCAAACAATTAAAGAACACAAACCATATTTTCATTCAAATGCCTCATTACTCCTTTGTTACAATGGGAGCCTTTTCTCACCCAGAAAAGCAATCTCAAAACTACTAATTTTAGTACCAATTTAACCCTCACTTACATTTACTTGGAAAATTTCTTTTGAAGATTTGGAATTTTATGACAAAATATGCATTTTGAAAAAAAAAATAATCACAGCCATGTCTACATTTCTAGTACCTCTACTATTTTCTGTAGACATATAATTTATATATATCTATAATTATTTTTCATTTTCAGCTAGAGCTTTCTCTCCCCCAAAATAATGTACTTATATCTGCAGTTTCAATCTGCCAACAAACTGGATAATAAAATAAAGAGAATAAAAATAATGCTTAGCTCAATTGTCTATATTCTAGCAGTGTCCTTTGTAGAGGAAAGGGCAAATATGATGTGCATGATCTCACACAGATGTTTATATAAGAACACAGGAAAAATATTACTATCTGTTTTCTGTGTTGATGATGATGATGGTGATGATGATTATTAATAATAATAATATCTTTGAATCAGGGATGTGTAGTTAATTTCCTCTTCCCTTGCACCTGATTCTCTTTGTGTCTTTATTTCTTCAACATGAATCTGTAATATTCCTTTAAAATGACAATAACTACAAATACAGTCTGAACTATCTGTTCCTTAGGTCCATGATTGAACTTTTGCTTAATTTCCTGGTTACTGACAGGGCTGTGGCTCTATGTCCAGGGAGAAATCTAGGGAGATGGGGGAAAATACTGTTCATATTCTTCTGCAGAATTTGTGAGTTTTCGCCTCTGGCATTCAGGTTAGAATGTCCCTTCTGATTACAGTCTGCTGCAAGACTCCTGAGGATGTGACTGTACATTTCAAAAAGCAGAGAAAACGAATGTTACTTCAAATTATTTCTCCCCTTTCTGAGTTAAATATATACTAGAATAATGAAAAAATCTGAAATAAATACCTTTTCATTTTAACACTAAGATATGCTTAAGATATGCACTTGATATGCCTAAGTAGCACAGGGAATATAAAACATCATCAAAAACAAATAAACAACAGCCCTTACCTTCTACTATTATAGAAATGCTTTTTAAAACTTCTAAGAATGCAATTTCTTCATTTTTATTAGGAATTTTAAGCAATTTCTCTTTCAGTGGGTGCTTAGGCCTTAACGATCTGGAGTGATTTTTCTCTTAGCAATTCTCCTTAGTAAAATCTGTTTCTAATGTACTTTGCTGCTATTTCTCCTAGTATATGGCCCAGTATGCCGATGTCCTGGAATCTACATTCCAAAAAAGGGCTACATTCTAGTCTGTACTATTTAAAGTAATTTATTAGCCAACTGGAAGAGCTAGTCTTCATCTTTTCTATAGTGTTCATAGACAGAGAGAAAACCCAGTCTGACTTTAAAAAGCTTTTTCAGGTCACAGTGCAGCTTTCTTCATGCAATTAAATGAAATATAATCCAGTTCTGGAGAAATACATATTTCCTCCATGTAGTCCATCTCAAAATTGCTTTTTCCCTCATCATAAGAATCTTTTCAGTAGAGAGATTTAAAGAAAAATAACAGTTTTCATCGCTGGTCACTTTAAAAATAAACACATTATCAGCAGTGAATACAGATATAATAGATATCAAAAGGAAGAGAAAATTTAAGTATCACCTTATCTGCAATGAAATTTTCTGATTTTTTTTTTTAACCTTTTCCCATCCCAGTCTGAAGTGCCCATGGGTGATTAAACTGCTGTGACAGGTTAAACACTGGTTGGTCATGATATAAACTAGTAGAGAAATTTCCCACAAACTATATATTAAAAGAAAAAATAAAAACCTGTTTAATGTCACATCTCACTGACACATATCACTTTGCTCGGGGGAACTACAGAGGAGCACATAAAGAGGGCTTGGCTCATGCTGTCTTTAAAGCATAGCATAAAGCCCATTTTAACTTTCTTTGCATGATCCTTACATTATAGATTGTGGGGTGAGAAAGTGCAGATTTTAGTGGACAGCACAAACTCCTGTAACTTAATTTTGTGAGGTTGGGTTACCGTCCTATTTATTTATTTATTTATTTTTAATATGTAACTGCTTTAAAAGAGTATTTAGAATATTGTACAAAAATTATAGTATCCTGACTGATGCAATGTTTGTATTTAAATTGTGTTTTTTGCATAGAATATAAGCTGACTAAAATATTTTGCAAGTCTATTTCTTTATAGCTGTTTACTAATTCTTTTGCACAACCTCCTGCTCCCCCTTTGAGAGATAAGAATGAGCATATAGAGAAAATAGAAGAGACAAGCTTTCTGTTGTAAATTCTTACTCACTTGCCTTGGTACACTTGTACACTTTTTACACTTTTTATTATTTCGGTATTGTCATCTACAATATTACCAGTTTAGCCTGTTGGATTGAGATGTTTACATTAGTAAGGCTGAATTTTTCAATAATAATAAAACTGAAAGATTTTCTGGAATGTGTTTTGTGAAAAATCTTTTTGATAGTGTTTTAACTGCTGCTTTGGAAAACATTTTTCTAATAATGAAGCCTCAAACAGTTTTCCAATTATAAGCATTTGAATAAGGGATATTGAAAGTGGTGATTTTTGTTGAAATATATAACACACATATCTTTAGACTAGGAGATAGCATCATGATAAGGCATTTTATTTTGAAAAATAAATCATACGGGACTAATAGTTAATAAAGTAAAAAAATAAGTACAAATTAATTCTGCTTTCACTTAATTACATTTTATGTTATTTAAACACAGATCAGAATTAATTTTAACTTCACAGGCTGGTACAATTCCAGGTAATTTTTTTATTTTTTTAAAAAAGAAAATATATAGCAATTTACTAGTACATTAAAAAAAAATCTAGCTTAGATTTTACGGATGAATATCAAAGGTTTCTTTATGACAATGTGGTTGTACTTTCCTGCTTTATGTATTTGAATCCTGAAAATGTGAAAAAAAAACATAGACAGTTCTAAGAGTAATGAATCACATTCACCCAATAATTACATTTCTTTAACTAATGGGCATCACAGGATATTAGAAATTTATTTTTGTTCCGATTTCCAAACGTGATGCCAAATGTTCTTATAAGTATCATATGAACTGAGTATCAGCTCATGCTCCTTCTTGTTTGTGCTTTCTGGATTTGAGCACCCATCTATATATCTCACTATACATCTCACTATGTCTTACCACACAGATAAAGATTTTTATGCAGCTGAGGGAGTATCCTTAATTATTATAAACATGTGTCAAAATAATACTATATCTGTGAGGGCCCAGGTTCAGAAAAACTAAATAGTAGATGAATGCTTGGTCCTTTTAGTGCCTTACTCTGCCTGGACACTCGGGCTCTTAAAAAGCAGAAAGACTTCTGTTCATTGCTGAGTGCAATGGGAACTCAGCTACATAATAAAAAAATGGTCTCCATTATGAGGAATCTCATGTCTAAACAAAGGAGAGGGGAAAAAAATGCATAGCCAGAGAAAGAAATGAGGTATGCTTGTATGATCACAGGACCTGTGACAGTGCTACAAGTACAAGATACCCCCTTCCCAGTCTTTTTGCAGAATCACAAAATGAGTAAGGTTGGAAGGGACCACTGGAGGTCATTTAGTCCAAACTCCCCTGTTCCGGCAGCATCCCCTGGGGTATGTTACTCAGGATTGTGTCCAGAGAGGCTTTGAATATCTCCAGAGGAATTTCCACAACCTTTCTAGGCAACTCTACTGACTACAAAAGGCTCTTTACAGCCTGGTTTATAAAGCATTTTATGGGAAGGAGATGCCCTAAAAGGATAGAGAACTACCAGAAAAGAGTTTAATTGTAAAAGGCTGAGTTGTACCAAAGGAAAATAATTTTTGATGAAGTATAAACTATCATATTCTAGAAACAAAACAAACAAAATGAGTCATTCAAAGATTTGCTGTAGATGGTAAGAATTACAACAAATTTAGCTCCATATATTTTCTTAGGGCACAATAGTGTTTTAAATTAATAACATTTATATACTTAAGAACTAGTGAGTGGGAATATAAGAAAAATTTAAAATAGATAATTTTGTTCATGAGGTATGAAGAAAATAAGGAATTTTCTTCCTTAAACTTATGCAGAATATTGGGATGTATAATTTTAACATAATTTGCTTCATTATATCTCACATTTGTTCCTGCCCTGCTTAATAATATCTGTTTGTAATAGATCTGTTCGTACTCATCCTTTGTGAGGAGTCATGGCAAGACTGGCACCGAATGTCCTTTATTCTTTGTTCTGTGGAGCTGTTGTAACACAAGCTGGCTTTTTGCATCATTATTTTTTTACTTCGCAGCATGAAATAAATGGCACAAAGTAATGGGCTTAGACAGTGAATAGTAAATCTAAAAAAATAATAAATACTAGAGGAGTAAGACGATTTCTTTTCCAACAGAGTTGCTGTTATCAGACAACTGGAACTCCCACAAGTTGAGTTGGGTTTGTTGCCAACTCATCTTCACCACCTGAAGCAAGTATGTTTATCCTGTAATCCTCCTTCCAGGGTTTCAGCTGTGTGTGATCCAGATTCTGGTTTGGACACCGTACAGCTGTCTAACTCCAGCTTAGACTTCTGATAAGACAGAGATGAGAAAAAGCAAAAAGGAAGCATACAAGCTAGAACAGTGTAAAATAACAGAAGCAAAATCACAGATAAAGATGAGACAGTTTAGATAGTAACAGCAAATATTTATAACAATAGTAACTCAAAGATTTAAAATATAAAACTCTGGACTGAAAACTGTTACAATTGTAAGGGAGTCAGAAGAAAAACATCTCATCCACAAAATGGATCAATCTGTTTGAACCATTGTCTTCCTCACCAGAAGGACTGCAGTGTCTCATCAGAAGGATTAGAGGATGGGATCAACACTTAGCCTAATAGCTTGTTTGTCCTGCCTGTCTCACCTGTGTATCAGTTAGGAAATCAATGTTTTATACTCTTACCTGGTAAATGTACTCATCCTGGCATCTGTGTGGGTACAGTTGATTGAAAAGATGTGACAGAGGAAGAGAAGGTGACAGAAAGATAAAACTTTTGCTTTAGTTATTGTGATTCTTGATGGTGGCTTATGGTGGCTGATAAGGCTATAGATAGATACTTCCTCATATTTTAGAATGTTTCTTGATTTATGTGTTACAATTCATAATCTTAAACAAGCACTCTCAGTACTGTGATGTAATGTAGCTGTAGCCCTACCCAGTTTACTGTGAAAATGCAACTTTTGGTATTTTTCTAATATTAGTGGTTTGTGTGCACAGATTTTAGTATCCTTCTGTGTACCAGAAAAAAAAAATAAATCTAATTCTATTCTACCACTTTAACACCTGTATTAATGCCAGTGTGGTTTGGTAGCCTTTAAGGGATGAAATAGTGAACTCTGACATGCAGAAATAGGATGTGTTCTATAACATGAACTTTGGAATTTATTGGTTTATAAATTATATACATTCCACTAATGTGTTACAAGCACATATTTCAGCTGCATAAATACTTAAATCTGTACAGCTATATTAGTATTGTTTCATTATGAAACATTCCTTGATATGTTGCTCTTTTGTGGTTCATGTAAAATACTCTCTTCTTTCATGTCTTACTTCACTGAAGTAGGAATGAGTGTGATAAATTAGGAATAAATAAAATAGGAGAGTTGCACTAGATGAGGAAGAAAGACAACCTGGTCTGGTGTTACTGCAAGTCACTTACAGCAACTATCAGAATGCTGCTTTCTAGGGGGTAAGACCTGTCATTTTCCCAAGCAGTCATGGAAAATACAAAACTTGTTTTGTTGCACTGCTTTATTTTTACTCCTTGCAAACAAAAGATGCTGCTAAAATTCTCCATAGGCTACAGAAATCATGGCAGGATAAACATTCACTCTCATTAAAGAAGCAAAAACAGTTCATATCCCTCAGCTGGGGAAGCACATTATAAACCCAATTGAAGTATGGTTGATTTGACACCACTTGAAACTGAAATAAGACTGCAGTAGAACTGCCTGGTCAACAGAGAAATAATCCATAAGTGGGTTTTTTTAACTCTTTCTCCATTGTATTTTTATTTTGCCTAGTCAATTTTGTTAACATCTTTATAGTACATTAGGAAGTTCTGGAGATTTAGGGCCTGCAACTAAAACTCTGTCTACCTAAAATATATCAGTGACAAATAGCTGAAATTAGGAAAGAAAAGTAAAATGGACATTCAATTATAGACCAGAAATTATCCTCAGTATTTTATGTCATCAGCCATAGAACCAAAAATGTTTAACCCTGGATATCTTTACACTATAAACATCTTACAATGAAATCTATGCTACTAGACAGATCACTATGCAGTGAACACAGATTCTGTAGGCAGGTAGTGTTAGGATGTCACTGCAGCAAACCAGCTCCACATTTGCTTGACTTGATAGTGAAAAATGAGTAAAGCTCAAAGATCTAATATAATAAGTATTTAATTACTTTTCATGCTGTCTTGTATTTTTGGGTCCAGACTGACAGTGACATTTCTAGGAATTAGTTGAAGCTTACAGAAATAAATAAAATATATAAATGTTATTGTTTCAAAGGAAAATGTAGTCTTGTGTGTGAGATGAGTATTAGGGTAAAATTTCACCCATGACAGGGTGACTTTATTCTCTCTTTGGAAAAAAAATATTTTAAGACATCAAAGCAATCTCTGACACTGCTACTAATGTTTCACTGCTTATAAAGAATAATTTTATTTCCTTCTACTTTCTCTATTTTTCTGCCATGCTTCTCTTTATTCTGGCTTTGTGAATATGTAAGAGGAAAGTGAAATATGTTTTCTGACACTTCCTGCTCCACCTCTTCAACTCTTTCCTCATTATACTTATGCTATGTAAACACATTGGATGTCTTTATTTATACTTGCTAATCCCTTACTCTCTGTGATTTTTAAATACCTGCAAGTGATACATTAATTTAAGAGGCTAGAAGTATTTCTCTAGCCCATTATATTAAGATGAATTTTCAATGCATTTCTTCCTTTCTCAAAATGTCAAAAATTAGATAGTCACTAGGTTCACAGGAAAGCAAGCATCTCTTGCGTAATGCATAACTCTGTATGCCAGAACATCTAGTTAACTTTGGAAAGTGCATTTAGAGACTAGATGATTAATCTTTCAGCTTTTGATTGATGTGCCATATACAATGCATCCATGAAATGTGCTTCCCTAGTACAGTCTGTTATACCTGGTGTACTCTGACATTTCCTTCAAAAAGCTGGATGTTCATTTGAAAAGTATTGATGGAAGTAGAATTGCAGCCTTCAGGTTTAGTTTGATGATGGGTGAGACTCAGAAGGTTTGGAATTTCGGTTTGATTGAGATGGGCGTCTAAATGTTCACAGGCTTATCTGAAGCCTATTAGGACTACACAAGCCCCTTGAGTCTGAAAAATTGGGGCAGAAATCTGGAAAGAGGATTTCTTGTCAGATTTTTTTAGCAGTCTCAGTCTTAGAAGAAAATGCCATGAGAACAGCTTTTCACAATATTTTGGCACCTCTTTTTCCAGCCCCAGATATAACATGGCACTGAAAGAAGACAGAGAAGTATAACCCTTGCCTGAACTAAAAAAGAAAATACTTTAAGTTTTAGAAATGAGATAATTTTTTGCCAATCTCTGGGAATATTTTTTTTCCTCTTTTGAACTCATTATCCACTGTTTAACTAGGTTCTGGAGAGAAAAGATGGACAGCTGTTAGCCATTTCATTAAGTAAAAGGCATTAATTGTTTAGTCCTTTAGAAAAGCCATCTTTTAATATGATAAACAACTACAGATTTATCCTGCAGTTATTTCTTTAACAGAATGTGACATTGTCAGTGGGACAGACGTGTTTTTCTCAAACAGCTACAGCACCACAAACATTTACGCTAAAATGTCAAGAAGACGTTTCATTTTCAATATTTTTTAATGTTCCACTCCAATTGCTAAGTCAAAAACAGGAAACAATGAATATTTCACTCAACTCTTCTTCACCCTGATGTAGCTGCTTTTCAATCAAGTAAAAACAATTAAAAATAAAGACAATGTTTTGAATTTCAGAAGATTCTTACAGCATTATTAACTTTCATTAGGTTTTAGGGATGTAGGGATGTAGGCAAGTGTGCACTTGTCATCACATCGTATTATAAGAAGAAGGACTTAATTCAAAGGTCCACAAGTCACAGATTTACAGCAAGTGTCTTCCTGTGGTCTGTATGATTTCTTTATTTATCTGGACTATCTCATTTCTGCGCTGTAATGTCTCTTGTATGTTCCCAAATGCATCTCTGTAGCAATTATTATGAATATTAAAAGATAATGTAATAACATAGAAGTTAGAGAAAATAATAAATTGATATCAAAGTTGTACTTTGTTCATTAAGGACACAGAGATTAATTAGATAATGCTTTATATACGAAGAAAACTAATTTGACCTATAGCCTCCATTTCCTTAGAACCTTTAGAAAGGACACTTCTAGTTTAATCCAACAAACAGGGAAAGGCAAAGCGGGGGAAAAAAAAAGAAAAAAATCTGATCTGAAATATTCAGATAGACAAACCTACCATTTAGTATAGGAACTATTTTTTTATCTTAGCATCTAAGTAATGGCTTCAGCTATTACAATTTGACATGTAAATAGTATTGATTACACTGCCATGTGAGCGGATTAAAAAAAACCCCAACATTTTGCATTAGATCACTTATATTTAATTTTATGAACCATGTAATACTAATTGCTGTCAAATATTTAGGTTATTAATGAAGATTGCATTATGCTGTTTATCTAGAATATTGTGTGTTAAATTCACATCCATTGCATGATAGCAGATGTTATGTCCCTGTCTAGGAAAGAATATATGCAGCATGCTGTGACATCTGCATCTTAGAAGAGCTCATACTGACATTTGAAAAAAGGCAGATACATTCCTTTAGTAAATAAGGATCTACTTGTCTGTGAAATAAATCCTAATTTGTAGCAACAAAGGAACCCACTAAAAAGGATTTGCCTTACTTATATAAGTAAAGGAGCCCAGTGTTTCCAAACATACAAAACATTGTCAAAAGAGCTAATTTGTTTTCTTCAAAACCGGGGTTTTGAAGTTGTTTTCTTTCACTGAAATAAATTCTTCATCAACACGAGCGTGTCTATCGTATGTCGAAAATCTGTGGTTTAAGGCTTTTCCTTTTGACTGAGGAAGAGGTCTTGCCATGCTGTGTAATTACATAATGTATCAAAAGTACGGAGGTTGATTCCTATGTATATCCTATTCTTATCGATGTATGTAGTTATACATTTCTTCTTTCTTGTACTGAAGCAGAGAAGAAGCTATGTACATTCTCTGACTATTTAACTAAATGAACATAACCTTTCCTTGGTCATACTTCAGTGTGGACAGTAAGTAGTAAAAAAAGAAGAAAGAAGGTATTGAGGTACTTTATGTGAGACACTGAGAAGAAATTCAGATAATTCTTCAGGCAATCAGAAAATTCTTCATTATAATCCATCAGAAAATTGTTTATTATATTTTATGATCAGGAAATTAAAAATCCATGCTCATTTATTTTTTTCCTTTTTTATTCCCTTTTTTATGACTGATTTTAGAAATTAGAAATATACATGGAATAAAAACATGAGTATTGTAAAAAAGAAAGACACAAGTATGGCTACAGACTTACAAAGCACACAGATTCAATACTTATGGTAATTGTGTGGAAGCAGACATTTTTCTCACCAAGTGAAAATTATGACATTGATGGAAAGGTTGCATTTTTTAATAAAAAAAAAAAGAATACATGGTAAGTTTTATTAGTTAAAATAGGAATGGTCATTAATTGTTCCCTCAGGCAATATTAACCATTCCCTAAAAATCTTACAAATACTTCAGAAGTAATTTTCAGTGAGCAAAATTATCATAATCATAACATACCATTTAAAATTTGATTCATATTTTAAGAGGAATAGCTGAGCAATATATTGTCAAATTTTAATAAAAATTAATTAATTCTCAACAGAAAGTGTTGGAGGTAGAAGGAAAAGGAAGAAAAAAGTGCAGCTTTCACACTAATGTTCAGATATCTTGCACTTATTTTAGCAAGACTCAGAGATCCTCACAAAGACAGTTTTTGGAATAATTTCTCAAGAGAGAATGTAATGAGATCAGCCCAAAAGCTAATTGCCACATAAAAGAGAAGGGAGCAAAAAACCCAAGAAAAATATGTCCAGTGAAGTAATTGGATAAAAAAAAAAAATCAGCATCATTAGTTCTCAATTGTTTCCTCCTTAAACATGCTAATACAACTAAAGAATCCATCTAATTTGATTGCTGAGCAAAATTTAAGAACACTGGTAGTACCTTTCATGCACACACCTGAATTTTTTTTTCAGGAAGATCGGATAGGATTGAGCAAATAAGATGTTAGAAATGCAAACCCGTAGAAAACATAGAATACTTGCATATCATTTCCAGGATAAGTAAGGGGGAAAAAAAGTAAAGGTTTGGAGAAAACTGCTATTACTTTTACTCATGATTGCCTTAATGATATAGTATATGAGAAAAGAACACTATAATTGAAGATTATTGCAGCTTCTTTCTGTCTCTAAACTGTATTATTCTGAATTGTCTGATTTCAAACTATAATCTTCCTCATCTCAAAATTTTGGTTAACCAACTTTGATATTCCAAAAGACAATGGAAAAAAGAACTTATGTTCATCTTTTTTTTATTATTTTTTTATTTCATTCAGTGTGATTTTTCCCCCTTAATATTTAATTAGTATTTCCCTTTGTTCAGCTTGGGTTTATTCCATATTTCCTGTCTTTATACATTTCTGAGAAGATTCTGACTCTGTCTTCCCCAAAGAGGTAGATGAATACAGTAATTAATGACCATGTAGAGAAAGTAATTGTTAAAAAACATAAGATACAAACATTAGAATAAAGTAGCAAATACAGTCACCTGACGGTATAATGTGAATTACGATGGAATTGCTAATACTTTAGGAATAACAATATTAAAGGATTATGACTTTCAGTTGTTAAATCTAAATTGGATGAGACAAGAGGAGGGTAAGGGAAACATGTAATGCCTAAAATAAAATAATATGAAAATACAAGCCAGCATGAAGTTTGTGAAAAAGGGAGTGAGAATTCTCCAATTTCTAGGCCTCCATAATGTTTATAAAACTTTATAAATCATACCAGACATAATTGTCAGAAAAAGAAAAATTAGACAATGAGAAAGAAGTAATGCAAACTATCCTGGTTTTCATCCAGTCTTGAAAAAAAGATGCTTAAAATAGTTGTTGAATATGTTAAATTAGTCAATTGGTTTCCACTGACCAGAAATTATCTAACAGAAACCTATAGTCCTTTAGTCAATTTTCTCTTTGCCAATAGTCACATAGTGATGTGTTTCAAGAATCTCTTAATGGTGTATATGTGATGCTCAAATGGCAATATTAAGAATGTTCGAAAACAGTGCTACACATTTGATGACACAAAGCCCTTCATTTTAATCAAGACTTGAGTATTCTGAGCAATTTTAGAACAGAATATATTGCTGATAATTTTGAATCAAAGTATGTTGTGGATGAGAGTACTAGTGCAGATTATTACTATTATTATTATTATTATTATTATTACTAGCATTATTAAGCAATAAGTAATAATGAAAACAGTAATAAGATTTTTTATTAAATGTGTAAATTAAATTAGAAAGACATATTTTATTTTCTTCTATTATGTCCACATGCTCAAATAATATTTCCTAAACTTCCACTTCAGTCATAACTTGAGCATCATCCAAAGCTTGCAACATGCTGATACTACTCTTTCAACATCAAGTTATTTGAAAGTTTTAAAAGAAATTTCTTGCAGAAGTGGACAGAATGAAGAACCATCTTTTTCCAGGAAATTTGATCTGGAATAGGTGGAAGATAAACAGAAGGGTGGGCCCAGGAGACTGGTATTGATGGAATGAGGTAATCTAGGGCTACTAGTAATTTAGGGCACAGGAGATTCATCTTGCAGATTTGCTTTGCATCTACATTCCAGGCATAAAGCTGTGGAACAAAGGTAAGGGTGCAAACTGAGAAGACCGTTCAAAAGCAGTTCCCATTCAATGGGACTGATAAGTCCTTCAGGCTTCTGCATATGTATAGGGCTCTGTTACTTCTAGAAACTGGTTTGATTTTCACTGTCAGCAAAGAGGCAATACAGGTCTGCAGTTCTAAAATATTAACAAATGACTTGTAATGAAATCCCTTTCTCTCCCCCTTTGCATTACCCAACTAAGCAGTGCACAAACACACAATGAACACCTACACTAGATACATAAACCTAGATAATAATAGCAATATTTACAATGAGCAAGTTCATACAGTGAGACAACACTCTGCCTAATCCAAGTACATAATTCAAGATACTGAGGGCATAATTCAGTATTAGTGAGACTAATATTCTGTGTACAACCTTTATTATTTTGTTAATGGAATACAATTAGCTGAGCCTTTGGAACACAAAACTTGCTGGGTTCTTGGGGGGCATACCATCATTGACAGAAAATGAGATCTAGGGTCACCAAAACTGTATGAATTAAAAAAAGTATTTCACTGCAGACATCAACATGTGAGAACAATGACCTGACAATCAGCAGTATAGTAAAATCATCAAAAGTTAAGATACTAAAAAAAAAGAAGCCTTTATAAACATTTTATATATATTTATTTTATAGCACTTTTATTATGATTGGAAATATACAGGTGTAATAAGTTTTGACATTGTATTGCTACTGCTTAAGAATAGCTTTAGAAAACTTTGATTTTCTGGACTGATGTACAGAAGATTGAATTGTACCACATGTGTTAAAGATTACTCCCTGTGACAGAGTCAGAGTTAAAATCATCATGTGCATTGAATATACTCAAATGTCCATAAAAAGTCTTGCTAAATCTACAGTCCCATCCATTTTCACCAAAAAAAGAAGAGAGTTTATAGTCCCTGAAAGAAAGGGAAGGAAACAAATGTATTGTGAATTTCTGCAGGGAGAAAATTAGAAGGGTCTAAGCCCAAATAGAGCTTAAACTGTCTACTGCCATAAATGACAGCAAAAAAATTTCTATAGATACATCAGCAACACAAGGACAGTTTAGGAGAACCTCCATCCTTTATTGGATGGAGGGGGAAACAATAATGACAAAGAATGAGGAAAAGGTGCAAGTACTTAATGTCTTCCTTACAACAGTCTTTAATAACAAGACCAGTTTTCTCCAGGTATCCAGACCCCTGAGCTGGAAGATGAGAGAGAGCAGACTGAAGCCCCCATAATCCAAGGGGAAATGGTCAACAACCTGCTACAACACTTAGAAACAAATCCGTGGGACTGGATGGGATCCACCCAAGAGGACTTAGAGATGGTGGGAGTTCTAACCTTTTCAATCCTTTACCAACAGCTTTGGCTAACGAGGCAGGACCCAGATGACTGAAAGTTATTGTGATGCCCACTTACTAGAGGGGATCCAGGGAATGACTTTAGTCATTCAGTCATTCAGCCTGACCTTAGTCAGACAGGGAACAGTCAGTCTGGAAACAGGTTGAGTGCCGTCATACAGCATGTGCAGGAGAACCAGGGGATCAGGCCCAGCCAACATGGGTTTAGTAAAGCCAGGTCCTGCTTGACTGATCTTCTATGACAGCTTGCGCTGCTGGTGGGTGAGAGAAATACTGTCTTTATGGACTTTAAAAAATCTTTCATACCATTTCCCACAGCATTCTCCTAGAGAAAATGACTGCTTGTGGTTTGGATATGTGCACTCTTCATCAAGTAAAGAACTGGATAGATGTCCAGGTTCAGAGAGTGGTGGTGAATGGAATTAAATCCAGCTGGTAACCAGTCTCCAGGACTCAGTATTGGTGCCAGCCCTGTTCAATGTCTTTATCAACTATCTGGATGTGGGGATTGAATGCACTTGCAGCCAATTTGCAGAGGACACCAAATTGGACAGAAGTGCTCATTTGCTCGTGGGTAGGAAGGTCAGAGAGATCCTGACAGGGTTAATGGCCTGAGGTAATGGTATGAGGTTGAAAAAGTCACGTTCCTAGTCCTGCATTTGTGTCACAACAACTCCATGAGAGGCTACAAGATGAAAGCAGAGTGGCTGGCAAGAGACCTGGCAGAAAAGGACTTTACTCTTTATATTTAGAGAGATCTGAGGCTTTTGGTAGACAGACAACTGAGTATCATATGCCCAGGTAGCCAACAAGGCCAGTGGCATCCTGGTTGATATCAGAAATACTTTGGCCCACAGGACTAGGATAGTGATCATCACCCTGTACTGGTGAGGCCATACTTCAAATCCTGCATTAAGTGAGGGGCACCTCATTACAAGGAAGACATTGAGGCATTGAAAGTTGTCCAAATAAAGCCCACACAGCTGTTCCTGCAATATTAGTGGTTTGAAAGATTCATTTCAACTTTCAGTAAGGTTGTACAGACCATGTTCATGAAAATGGTTTAGAAACATAATTTTTTATCTGTCTCTAAACCTCAGTAAGCTTATTATGTTTGTGGACTTATTTAATTTTACCCTCATCTTACTAACAAACTCCATTTTTTTTTCATCTTGGCTTGTAGTGACTTTAAGTTGTCTTTACCACCCTACAGCTCAGTTAGTGTAATTTGCTACATTGCACCTGAATATGAAGAATTAATCAGAATTCAGAATGAATCTGTTCATATATAAAAGAAGATGGAAAAGACAGAAAAAGTAACAAAGGTAAAAAACCAACCAACCAAAAAAAAAAAAAAACCAAAACCAAAGAAATAAAAAAAAGACCACCAAAAAACACACACAAAATCACAAAATCAAAATCATCACCGACAAAAGAATACCTGCAAATAATAAAAAAATATATATTATTTCTAAGAGCACGTCTTTTCCCTTTACTAGAAATGGGTTTGCAACTTGAATGTATTTGCAATGCATGAAAATGGATGTAAAATAAAATTTCTATGCTCACATAGAAGATAATAGGATATATCTTTGAATTATGTAGTCTGTACATCACATATTTCATCCACCCAACATAACCAAATATTTTTTATAACATTTGTTTAAGGCATGTATGGGCATAGCATAGCACAATGTATTTAATTGTCATGATTCAATGGTATCTCATATAGTACACCTTTATATGCATTTTTATGTGTAAAAGTTGTATAGATTAATGCAAAGTTTTATGTTTACTTAAAGAATAATTCAAATTTTTCTCAGAGCCCTTAAGATTTTGGGCTGTGTATTCTTTCATACCTTGTATATATATTGTGTATGATTTGTAAGAAAATCCTGGGTCTTATATTGATTTTATTCAAGGATTATGGTTGATCCAACTTCAAAGTTGTTATCTTGGGTCTCCAAAATTTCTGAAATGTCATGCCAAGTTTTGGAAAAAAGTACATCATAGTGCCAGATCAGATACAGTCTCAGGCATACTACTCTGTAAGAAAACTGAATGCTAGCAGAGTGGTAATAATTTAACCAATTCTTAGAATAAACATATCTAAAAGTAATAATAACTTAAAACAGTTAAATAAAAAAACAATTTTTGTTTTTGCTTTGTTCAATTTTATCATTCCTGCCTTTTTCTTTTCTGCTGAAATAAAACCACTTCTAAGCTTGGATGGTTTATTTTCATGTTCAACAGATGGCTGATAAAAGCTTATGCAACTCAGACATCTCACCTAACCATTAATCTTCATTCCAGAGCAAGTGCTGAACATTAGTTGACACAATTCTCTGGGGACTATTTGAAAGAAAATCCCAGATACCTCCTCTCCTTTAACTTATAAAGTTAACTTTTACTTTATCCTACTGCAGCTTTGCTTTTTAGAACAAAGTAGGTAAGGAAGGACAATGAACCAATCTTTACATTTTTTTCTGAATTAATGAATTTCTTTCTCTACAAAAGATTGAACTTCACAATTCATGTTTCTGCAGCCTAAGCGCAAAGCTCACTAGCTAACAGGACACTAATAATGACCTTTTTATTCAATCTCTTGTTATGTATAATGTCTTAAAATATTGGTGTGCTTCATAGAAATCAGAAATCCATTTAGCATCATGGAATAGCAACTCACAGAAGACTGACAGATTTTGTACCAACCATGCAGGTATAAATCTGTAAGAAAAAGGCAACATAACAATGGCTACAGCAAAATACTTTTTTACTTGGATAATTCAGAAATTCAGTCTTGTTTTGAGATTCTTGAATGTTAGGGTAAGAGAAGTAGATCTTCAGAAGCTCAGCGTTTCAGTTCATAGCTAAAACAGGCTTCCAGCTTTCATCAAAAGGTCACACTCAGACCACAGAGGTACACAAGATTCACTTCTTGGTCTCATTTGTAGTGTTCTCAAGGAGTTATATGTTTACTAATTTTTATATAGGTCTCCCATTAGTTCCTCTTCAGATGTTTTGCCACAGTCTGCATGCATCATAGAAAAATGTATTCTTGATGTCCCTTAATAATAGAATCCATAGAAATAATATTGAAGAAATCAAACATTACTATTAAATTTGATCTGACGGAGGTCTAGAATGAAAGAATGCAGCCCCAAAATTATGTATTGCCAAGTTCATTATTTCTGCTTCTTTTTCTTGTCTGGAATAGTTTCTGTAGATATCCTTTCACTTTGGAGAGTGAAAAAAGACTGGAAAACTCTATTTGATAGTAGGTCTTCCAAGACTGGGAGAAGCCAATCTAATCTTTGGAGTAGCTGCATGTTTCTAATAATATCTTCTTATTTCTTATAAAAAAAAATAAAATAAAAAAAGATAAAAGTTAATAAAGGTCATATTTTCTTTCTTGAAAATATTTTTAAATATTAATGAAACATGAAGCTTGTTTAGTGCTACTTCTAGGCTTATCAACTCATGGAATCAGAGTCCAACAAGGAAAAAATACTTGCACAGTCTGTTGGCGGGTTGTGTTTTTTCTTATTTTATTGTTTTTGCCAGGCATATACATTACTGTAGACTCATTTCATCTTGCTGACATATGCAACAGTAAAGAAAATAAAATTAAATAGAATTGGCAGTTAACTTTATAAAACTTGAAAGGTGGCAGCTTGATGGTCTTCAGAAAGCATTTTTGTTAGCAAAACAAGTAGAACGACTGACTTGTGCCACTGTATAGTTTGGAAAATATAAAGTATTAACAAACTTAATACATAATTTGTAAAAAATACAAATATGTTATTAAACTTAAATATTAGTGCTTTATGTATAATGTTCATGAAAATTTCTCCATTAAAAGGCATGTATATGTCCATGGAGGTATGGTAATAAGAAAGAGGCAAAGTTTGTTTCTTATTAGATACTGCTCAGAAGACACTGTTGTTTTAGCAGACTCCTCTGATCCTCATTTCTTGATTTATGCTCCCATCCACGACTTGAATTAGTAGTGATGTGTATCTCACAGTCTGCAGGTTTAAATGCACTACACTTACAAAATAGCTGTATTATGAGAAATCAACTCTCAAAGATGAGTAAATTAATTGCCCCTATTTTGTTAATGTTTTAATATCTGATGTAGAACTTAACTCTAACATATTATGACTGCTTGTCTAAAAATCTTCTTGTATTTTTCTGCATTATAAAACTTAAGAAGAACACATTTGCTTTTAAACAGATTTTCTCTTCCTTTTTAAATGAAATATGAAAAAAATATTAGTGAATAGAATGAGTAAAGACTAATACTATGCATGTTGGTAACCTAATTATTTTTTGTTTAATTACGCAAATTTCTTGCAAACTTGTTCTTTCAAATTATCAAATTTCAAATTATCAAGAGACCCGAACTATCATTGCCTGAAGTGAGACCAGTGTTAGCCATTGCTGTAGAACTACAGAGGCATTTAACAGATCAGCCACTGTGTGGATAAGAATAAGTAGGTCCTATCTGTTTGTGAGACTGATGAGTAAAAAATGAATTAATCTACTTCTCTGAATGGCTGTCCTTTAGCAGACTCTAATTAGTGTACTTGGCCGGTTAAATAAGTGATGGGTGATTTTTTTCAGATTGTTTATTGGTATTCGTGAGAATCAAAAACAAGACTAGGGGATCAACTTTGTGCTGACTATTTTGTCCTGGGCAAATCTAGCATCTGAGCCTGAAGAGAGTAAGCAAAGAGTAAGTCTTTGCTGATTAATATCAAGGGTGTGACTGATTTTTTTATTTTATTATTTTTAACTTAAACTGTGGATCCTTACTTAAATTATCAGCTAAAAGCAGCAATGAAACTAAAATGTGCCTTTTATATGTGGGTGTATACACTTACATAAAAAAATTGCTGAAGAAAATTTTACAATACATAATATTTATTTATAACATATAATTTTATTTTTCTAGGTATGCACAGTAAATGCAAATCCTTCTGTTTCTTGCAATTACAACTAATCTGAAATCTGGAAGAAAGGTTGAGTTACAAGCAGGGGTTAATTACACATACTTAGTGGTATTAGACTATTTGTCAATTTACAGAACAGTAGAGCCATGAGCTATGATCAAGGTGTAGGTATTCAGTATTTACTGAAAAATGCAGACTCAGCATTTTCCAGGAAAATGTAAATATCTCTCAACACACAACATGCAGTCAATTTGCACCTGCTTTATATGAAGTATATCAAGTACATCAAGTGGGATGTTCTAGACAACTAGCATTATGTATATATATACATGTATGAAAATATATGTGTATATCACAGAACAAAGTTTTCTGCAGCAGGATAGTGTCCTTTTTTGCTCTTTTTAGCAGAACAAGCTTGTGACTTTGTTTTGAGTGATTATTGCCTAAAAAACAATATAAACAAAAGGTATAGCTTTTATGGCCAATATCTGGGGATACAGTCAATGCTAGTCAGTAAGTGCAAACCCCTAGTAAATATATAGAAAATGGAACTATTTTTTTTCCCAATCCATAGTAATAAATACTTTTGTAATTACTAGTGTTCATCTTCTAACAGAATTATACATAGCTTGTTGGGAGTATTTTCTGACCGAGTATAGCACATTTTGTCTCTCTTTTCCATAAAACACCTTATCTTTCATCCATTCTTAGTTGGGTAAAGTGCAATTCAGCCTTATAAAGAAACACAACCTAGTAAGTACCATACCAGGAATGTGCATCTAATAGAGTAGTTTTCTATTTTTCAAATTCTAACTCTCTTGGGCCTTAGCTGATAGATTCTATTCTATGTACTTTTTTACAATACTGTTAACATAGAATGAAAAGATTGATTGATTCATTCATTGATTGATTGATTGGCTGATTTATTGAAAAAAAAACTTTTATATAAATATTTCCTTTTTACAGATTTTCTCAAATCAAAAAATTTCCAAAAAGAAAAGAGTAGGAAAACAATGGAAAACTCATGTACCCATTTATTTAAGGAGCCTCCCTTTCCTGCTCACTTGTCTGCATATACATTTACTAATTCATCTAAATTGCATTGCTTTGGAAGACAAATTTTTTGGCCTACATTGCACTGTATAATTTCCTAATTCTCTTTCCTCTAGGGATGAACATAGTTGTCACAAAAGACACATGAACTTGAGCATACAGCACAGTCAACAAATCTGCTAAAAACTGAAGATTGATCACCTTAGACTGATATTCTATATTTTCTTGTCTTGAAATTTACTTGTGAAAAAAAATATTTTCCAATTTATATAATTTTTATATTTATTTATCTATATATATATTTTTTTTTTGAGTATTATTTTATAATATATAAACATGTTTAGAATGTGTGTCCAGAACGGGACTACAGTAATCTGTGTCACCAAATTCTAGATGGGACCAGCACTTCCAAATTAGTTTTTCCCCTGTGTTTATTACATTACATTAATAATGATCAATGTGATCAATGAATATTAGTTGATAAGGTATCATTGGTTAGACAGTGGTTGAAAATTGCCAGAAAAGATCTTGATGTTTATGGTGTGTTTTTCCCATAAAACTATCTCCCTAGCATTTCCATGACATATATCTCATACGATAGGCAATGCTGCAAAAACAATTTAATTGAAGGGCTGTAATGAGAACCAGGTATTTGTGATGAAGAATTCTCGGAGTCAGGATGTCTTGTGACTCACATTTCTGTGTAAATTGGGCTTTGGTAGTGGTTTAATTTTATTGATGTCTTTGTTTTCTCATTCTGACTTTTTAAAGTATGAGTGTAACTCACGGAATCACGGAAGGGGAAATGTTGGAAGGAGCCACAGTCGGCCATCTGATCCAGCCTCCCTGCTCAAGCAGGGTCTTCTTAAGCACATGGCACAGAATTGCATCCAGATAATTCTTGGTATGTCCAAGGAAGGACATTTCACAACCCCTCTGGGTAACCTGTTCCAGAACATGGTCAGCCCCACAGTAAAGAAGTTTCCCTCATGTTTAGGTGGAACTTTCCAGACATAAGTCTTTGTCTGTTTCCCTCTTATCCTATTGCTTGACACCATTGAGAAAAGCCTGGGTCTATCCTCTTGAAATCCTCCCTTCAGATACTCACAGACATTGATATGATCTCCTCTCAATCTTCCTTTCTTGATGCTAAACACGCCCAACTATGTCAGTTTATCCTCATAAAAGAGGTGTTCCCATCCTGTATCATCTTCGCAGTCCTCCAGGAGCTCCAGCCCAGAACTGGACAGAATACTCCAGATGCAGCCTCACCAGGGATGAAGAATGCAGCTTCTCTTCCTGTATGGAATGTGGTCCATGATGATTCCCCACAGCCTGCAACCCTAAGCACCTGCTGAGGGGATGGAAAGGAGGATGGAGCAGAGTGGAAAATCTGTGGCCAAGGCTCTGTTGAAAGCCTTGCAGGGAAGAGAACTCAATGGTAATTTGCAGCTGATAAACCCCATAGCAGCTGTCACTCAGGGGAGGTAGGAGAACGTGTCTTGCTCTCAAGGCAAAATTTCTCTCCTTGGATGAACTCGGTTTATTTTAACCTAATTGTAATACTAAAACACTAATGTAATACTCCATCCCCAAGTTACCCACCCCCAAGGTACAACCACCCCTCACTGAGGAAGTGTCTATATTTTATTGACTAAAACTTTAAGATCAAAGCAAGAGAATTTTTGCATCAATCAATAACAAAAGTATGTATGATTGGAGTCATTAAAACTTCCCATAAACATAAAGAAATGGTGTAAAAATGTGTTGAGAACGGGGAAAATTAGGGAAGACTCCATTGTAGCTGCCAGGATCAGTCAATAGGCTGAACCTGTCCTCTCATTCATAGGAATGATTAAGAACCACATTCTCTGTGTGGTTTTATTTCTGAATACTTTTACTGGGGATTAGAGTTTGTCTGTGCATTGCTTTGAATATGTTTCTGCAGCCAGATACCGTCACAAACAATCCTTGAATCTTAACTAGTCACAGTTTTGTATTAACAATGGGTGTTACTCTGTAAACTGTTGGTATGAGCCCTTCATGGGCACTGGCAGTCGCTGTCAGTGGGGAACATACTCAGAGTGGGAAGAACAGCTGAGTGATCTCCTCTTGATGTCATTCACTGAATAAGTCAGTCAAATCACCCTCCCACCCAGCAGGATTGCTCAGTGAAGGGTCCCCATAACAGGACACTGACAGACTGGTTGGACACGAGGGTCTTGGCTTTCCTGGGGCGCTGACAGACAAAGCAAATAGTAAAGGTCGAGGAAATATCCCCACAGTAAGGTCTGAGGAATCTCCCATCTTCCTGTGACAATCAGCAAACTAGAGTTTGAGTATCAGAGTTTTCATGCAATGTATGTGAAACTGTAAATAAATATATATGATTAATAAAATTGTGATAATAGTGTCAGGGCCCAAAGAAGATCCAAAGTCTCTACAATCTCTTTCCTATCCTCTAAAGGAATTTTCCTAATCTTCCCTTCAAAATGTTCTAAATTTTGAAAACCTTCCTGAATGCTACTCAAAATGAATTAA
Source organism: Pseudopodoces humilis (assembly GCF_049639895.1). Taxonomy (NCBI): domain Eukaryota; kingdom Metazoa; phylum Chordata; class Aves; order Passeriformes; family Paridae; genus Pseudopodoces; species Pseudopodoces humilis. Next base: position 57,153,186 of record NC_142201.1, on the reverse strand, counting down.
AACTGCTTACAAAATATTGTGCATTTAATCAGATTAAAAGTTAAAGATGTCTTTTTAACCTCTCATCTGATCCCATAGCAAAGCACAGAAATTGCTTCAGAACATATTCTTTCACAACTCTGAGGGTTCCCGTTTCAAAATTGCTGGCCTTTATCTTAGTTAATATTTTCAGTTTGCTTGTGGACAAACACTCTCAGCATAAACACCATCACAATTGCCAATCTTGATGACTGCCTCAGCAGGACAGCTAGAGAGTTAATGGACATGAAAGCTGAAGTGGTTCAAGTTGAAAAACACAGATCTATCCTGTTGGTGGAACACTTCTGTTTTTTCATACTGCTACAGATGGAATTTTTTATTAGGGTTACAGGCATTAGCTTCTTCCTTGGTTTTGTCTTAACCAGAGAAAATAAGCAATTGTAGAAACAGGAAATTAATTTTCTGGTTACTATTTTTCTGTGGTAAATGATATATTTCTAATGTAATTGCTAAACCCTAAAGTGCTTTTGAATGATAGCCTGTGGCATACAATATGATAGATTTGGATAATAAGATGCTGTGTTAAACTTCTTTTATATACCACAAATCTCACATAGTCAGAACTTAAAAAGTAGGTATAAAATGTTACATAAAATGAACAAGAACATTTTAGAAATAAGTAATTTGATGTAGCTTTTCATGTCACTGTAGGTCTGAACATAAGCCTTCTCTGTGCAACCCAGAAGCTTTAAGCAGAAAAGCTTGATGTGTGTGGGGGGCAGCTGAAGGCAAAACATATAGTGCCTGAGGCAATCAGAAGGATCTCTGAATCCTCTTGGATATTTTTGAAAATGCAGTAATTCAAAAGTGTGTTATGGAGACTTCTATGAAGTTAGCTCCAGTTAGAAGAGTAAAAAGTGGTGTTACCTTATGTCTGCATGATATTCAGAATTGTATTTGTTGCCCAATGGACACAAATTTTTCAAAGCAATCTCATGCCGCAGATGAAATATCTGGGAAAGAAAAATATTTATCATCTCAGTCTTATGTACTCAGTACTTCTACACCGGGGACACCTCAGAGCACATTGCTGACTAAGAAGGCCCTTAGCATTGCATTTCTTCTCCACTGAGTACTCAAAAAATTAGTCAAGTATGTAGTTCTCTAGTGCAACATAAGGCTGGTCACTGAAACTGCTTTTAGAAATGGATGGGATTCTGAATAATAGAGATTTTGTGCCTGCCTTCCTGCCTTCCTGCCTTCCTGCCTTCCTGCCTGAATTCCTGCCTGCCTGCCTGCCTGAATTCCTGCCTGCCTGCCTGCCTTCCTTCCTCCCTCCCTTCCTCCCTCCCAACCTGGTGGCTCCATGCCCTGGAGGAACCTGGTGCACCTGATGCTGCTTGTATGAATGAGCTGCTATTGAATTGAGAGAACATGGTTATGTTCATGGGAAATTACAAATTTGAATTTAAATTATTAGGTTGGTTTCTTAGTATTTTACTCATTTAGTACCTAAGCTAAATATATAATTATAAAGGGAGAGAGAGGTAAAGGGATAAAAAAACCCAGAAAGGAAATCAGAAAGAAAGCATGAGTGAAGGGAAAAGGGAAAGGAGGAAAAGCTCTTATATTACAAACCAGGTCCTGGTGTAATCAGCTGTGTTTTTAGAACAAAATCCCAATGTCTCCTAGAAATATCTCATCAAGGGTAAACAGTAGAAGGGAAGAACTCTGGATAAGAAGTAAGGTTTAAGTACTAGAAAACTAGAATCAAATTAAACCATTCAGTTTCCCCAAACAGAAAGAAGACATCAGTATATTTGTAAATAAGATTGTTATCAACATGGTAAATGGTTATTCAAAAGAGTTTTCAAAAGTCTGTGATGTTGCTCTGTTGGGAACGGCGAGAAGAACAACACAGACTCTCTTGGGCGTTGAACAGGAGAATTTCTCCCAGTTTATTACCTCAGGTCTTTTTTATAGACCGATACGTGAAAGTACAGAAAAGAAACTCTTATTGGTTAGTAAACTAACACATCACCATCATTGGTCAGTGGGGTTCACCACCCCTCGACCTTCTCTTGCAAGTAAACAAGGAACAGACAAACAGCACCTGCAAGGCTGTCCTCTATCTCTGAGGATTGTTTTAATTTCTCCTTATGAATTCCCAGGCCACTTTCCCAGGCAAGACTGAGAAAGTTATGTGGCCTGCAACTTCCACAGGCACTGTGCTCCCTGCATCAGAGTTAGCATCCATACTGCGAGACTTTATAGTGGTACAGGAATTTGTACATTCAGAGTATGTTGTACACAGTTTCTTTAATAGAATTGATGATTAAAATAAAAGGGTATCTTAAACTCACATATGTAAAACCCACACTTTTTGACATTTAGTACTTTTGGGATTTGTCTGAACATGTTAAAAACTTTGAAAGTATTTTAAATGTGGTGGTGGTGTGTCTTCCTCCTCTAAAAACTATAACATGTATGAATCTCCTCTACCTTTCAGCTAAAACCTAAAACAGAACTAAAAGTCTTGCAGCAGAAGAATGAACATAATTAAGGGGCTGAAGACATAGAATCATAGGATCATTGACTTATAGAATCAATTGTGTTGGGAAAGATCTCCAAGACCATCAATCCCAACCAATACCACCATCACTAAATATGTTCTGTCACAGCTCAAAGTCACATTACCAGAATACAGAAAACTTTTTCCAGCAAATTATAGTTTTGCCAGAAATGGACATAAATGAATATTGCATGTATACAAAATAGATTGATATGTTCAATTACACAGAAAGGTTTTCAGGTCCAAGAGTTTTTCTTAGATATTTAAGTAATACTAAGATTACCATTAAGCAGATAGAAAACCCCTAAGAATTGGTCCTGGTCTCTGATGTCAAGGATGTAAGTCCTCATTAGAGAGTAGTTTTAGAGCTTGTTTCTGCTAGTTTAAAAGTCTTTATGGACCTAATAATATTTGTCTGAAAATAAATTCTTAGAAGTTGAGCATTATTGACCAAGAGCTTCTGTAGTCTTTATAAAAAAAATAAATAATGATTTTAATGTATTTGTAATATGTGTGATTTCCTAAGGTTAGTTCTCTCTTGCTATACTCATTCATTTTTAATAAAGAGACAAAGACTGAGCTGTCATACTTACACAATCTATTCAAATTTGAATTACTAATAAGCTCTTTGGTCAAATGCAATCCTACAATTGCTCAGAGCAATTTACAAAAATCAAGTCCAACAAGAAGTAGCATGAAGTTTGGGAAAACACTTTGAAAAATATTTTATCACAACTGAAGTGACCATTTTTGTCAACTTTTTCAGTAATAAGGAATAAAAAAAAAAAGATTTTCCAAGAAAAATTTGAGCTTTCATACCAAGGCTTAAAGATTACAGTGTTGGTGTTTTATTTTTTCTTTCATGAAATGTCAGACTATCTAATTCTCCTTTTCCTATTCCAAGTTAGATCCAGATCTAATTGCAAGGAAGTTTTTTAGAAAGGATAAATTTTGAAAGTAAAGTTCAGCTTGCAGGACTTCAGGCCAAGTGAAACAATGAAGAGCTCGAAATATTCAAGTTCCAGAGTCTTATGGGGAAATGTCAAGAAACATTAATAACTGCTGTCAGTGTAACTGACTCTTTACCATAGTAAAATCTTTAAGTAGTGGCTCTTCCTAAGTATGTATTTGTAGAATGTTTACACAACAGATCCCTTTCATTATTGGTGTTTGAATAAATTTTTGTAATACAATAAACAAACAAATAACAACAAATGAGGAATGTGCAGGGAGCAAAACAAATCTAAAGTCCTGTGAAGCTATTTTTAATCCTGTGATAATCTAAAATTGCTTTTTAAGTAATGCCATAATATTCAGGAAATGTGCAAAAATCATTTAAAAGCTGATGGGATTCTCAAGGGCGAATTGTATGCAAGTATTCTGTTTGCTGTGGGAGAATCTATCAAAGACTATGCAAGCATATTTAAACTTGCAAGGTGAAAAATGACAGTATTCTGTGCAAATGAGCTTGCAGTCCTTAAATTCAGTTTTAACGGTTGGATGTAATTGAACTCTATTTTCTATATTTTAGTTGCACTGCTGATGATCCTCAATGGCCACTTCTGGCATAGATTAGGTTTCCTAATCTAAAAGAGGAGCATCTGAAATTAAGTCAGCAAAATCAAATGCTGTAATTTAGTTTTATCTCATTATTAAAGATATAACAAGGATTATATTACATGCTATTATTGCTTTATGTCATGTTATAGAACATTATGTTCCATCAGTCTATGGCTAATCTCCATCAGGAAACCACATAGTAATGGTAATGTACAGCTGGGTAAATGACTAGCTTTGGGAATTTCTTGAAGGCCAAAACTGTTTGAAGAAATTTTTTGACAGCTGTAAAAGTACAACAGAAATGTTCAAGTATGTATAACAGCAAACAATTTTCCTTGTTTTCCTTGTTTTGTTTTGTTTTGTTTTTTCAAAGGGCAACAGAAGAGAGATTCCACTGGCTCAAACCTTGGATTTGTTTTTATGCTAGAAAAATTATTTTATGGAGGCTTGGAATGCAAAACTGATGAAATGTTTTATCTGATTCCTCAGTTAATCAGTTTATCTGATTCCTCCTCTTACACTTTTTGAAATGCCCTCTTACTAACACCTTGACATGCCAGAATACTATTAAATCACTGAAGGAAACCATACATACTGGGCAAAAAGGAAATACAGAAGAAAAAGGAAAAGAAAAATTCAAGGTAAAATGAATAAAAATAAAGATGAGTTTGAGAGATTTGTGTGACTGAGACACTGAATCCTGCAAAGCAAGTGCAGTCATAGGATGATCTCTGACAAGGAAATATTTGATATGTAATATATGGCGTGTTATAAATTGTGTTTTTGTATAGGGAAAGAAAGTTAGGTATTACTTTGATGAGAGCTGTCCCTGTTAGAAATCAAACAGTGCATCTTTCAGCTGAAAAAATATAAACACTTCCACTGTCACTAATCCTGTGAGTAACTACACAGCTTGACATTCAAGTTTTAGGTTTGTAGTGATTAAATTCTCATTTGATAAGGACAACTTAATCTCAATAGTTTATAGAGTTACAGATTTTTTTTCTCCTTGGAGATATTCAAAATTAATATGAAGAAAACAAATTGCATAAGCTAATAACCTACCAGTTAATAATAAGCTACCAATCTGCAGACCTCTCAGGAGTGTGACTAGGAACTAGGAATAACAATTGCTGTAGACACCAGCCCGAGGGTCAGAGGGTCAGCATTTAATATAACTGAGCTTAGACAGGATCTGTTGTTTTAACCTTTCTCCTGTTGATGCTTACATAAAAGTTTGAAGACTTATTAGACAAGACACAGAAAAGGAAGGGATTAAAGGAATGCCCAGGCATACGTCAAATGGCATTGTTTGGGCATGCATAGTTTACCCTTTTATCTGGTATACTGGGCTCAATTTACTAACTAAAATTAGATAATTTGTGCTCCCTACAATACCTAAGTCTTCTTTATGTTGCTGGCAGCTCCAGGACACATACTTGAGGAGTGACAGTCAAAAGCCAGATGGGGTGCCACAGACTTAGACAGCTGAACCAAGCCTATATGTTGCAAGAAGAAATCTACAACTGACTACAACCTGGAAAAGAATTTCATCCTTACTACTCTTCCTTTTTATTACAGCTGTCAGTATATTACTGACGATAAACCCTAAGAAACACACGAACACTTAGAAAATTATCAAGAACTCAGGGACTCTAAAAAATGTTCACAAACCCTGATTTTTCTACTGATATAACTGAAACAGAGATTGCACTAAAAGTAAAATTATGTAAGAATTTTATTAAATTATATCATAAAAGATGTGGAAGAGAGGATCAGGAAGTCATTTTTAGCAAATAATTTCGAAAGATAACATAAAATGGTCTTAGGTCACAAGGGTCCCTAGTAGGTCATAATACCAACAAACTTGGTGTCCACAGAAAGATTAAAATTCAGATAGATTTTTGCTAGAGAAGGAAGAGCAACTGAGAAAAAGGTGAAGCAAACCACATGAATGAAGCTGTTCCGCAATCATCTCAGTGGCAGATCTGCCCCTGATCAAAACAGTCTGAAGCAGAAAAATAAACCTCCATCTTTATGGTACAAGATTGTGTCTGACTTGATGCATTGAGAAGGGGCATCCTGAAGGAGGCAGTGAACAGAATAAAATTCCTGTAACAAATCTTCCTATTTATTTGCTTGCTTTAATTCATGGAAAAGAGGATTAAGAATAAAATTACTAGATTTGTAATTAGTGTCAATTGAAACGCAACAGCTCTCAGGTTGCTAAAAAAAAAGAAAAGTGAATCCAACCAGCATAGCCAAAAAGAAATTGTTAGCATAGCTGTTTTTTTGGGTTTGTTTTTTTTTTTTAATTAATTTTTCTTTGTGAGAAAAGTTAGAACCAGCTGCATGAGGGGTGTCATTCAATGAGATGAACAAGTTCAGGTGCAAATATCTCTGTAATATGACAAAAGTTAGCTCACTTGGGGAAGTAGGAAGCCAGAAGCTTGGCTACCTATCAGTGCCTCCAGCAAAATTAGTGTCAAAGATGAATATAAAACTTATTAAAAAAGAAAAATTGCACTTCCCAGTTTATTTCAAGACAACTCAAAGACAAAATTTAATCAAAATTTCAGTGAAAAGACTAGAGAAAAATGCTTTGTGTTTTGTTTTCTTTTCTTTTCCTTTTTTATATTTAAGAAAACATTTTTTTTGTTTTCCTTACATCTAAGGAGACACTTTCTCGACTGTGGCTGTGTGAATATTCTTGAAAATAAAATTTTAAAAACAAAACACATTCTCAAAAATGCTGACTGTTGTGCATGGGGTTGGGGTTTTGTTTTGTTTCGAGGGGGCATTATTTTTTTCCTGAGATAAACAAGCTCTATACATTTGAAAAAATTAGTTTAATTTTGTAAAATACACATTTTTCAGGAGAAAAAGAATTTTACTCAGACATTTTCATGTACTTCTGGTCTGGAGTGCAGTTGTAGTTCACAAAACTACAGAAGAAATTATCTCTGTCAGCTCCTCAAATAAAAAAAAAAAAAAACAAAAACAAAAACCAACTTTTTTTTTGTTATTATTTCCCCAGTTACAACTCATATGTCCTAAATTAGATTTGGTAATAGTAAGACAAAAAAAAGACTGAAAAACAGTGCAAGTTACTTCTTACTTCATGTCTGCAGCAGAAAAGTAACAGCTTTTCATGCAGTAACAGTATAAGCATTAAAATAGCCTGATTCATCATCTTTAAAGTGACTAGCTGCAAAAAGTGACAAAGCAAATTATAAGTTTCATTATAAACATTATTATATGTTTCCTAAGATATTATTTAGATTTTACTATATGTTAAGAATTCTACTTTGTATATCTTGATGAATATGCACAAGTTATCATATTTTAGAAAGCCAGTATTAAATCTCATCATGATTAAAAGTTGTAAAATAGTACTGTTTTCCTAATACTACAGATACTCTGTTTATGACAATTTATTAATTTAAGGATTCATGTTAAGTCTTTTATTTTAAACCAAATGAAAAAATGTTTACTTAATGAAAGTTCACTGGGTCTTTAATCAAAATGCATTTTACTGTTAATAAGAAAATTATATGACTCATTATATGAAAATGAATGTGCATGCATAGCAAAAAATCTATAATAATTTCAAAAATATTCCAGCAATAAATGTATTTTGCCATTTTAAATACTAAAATACTTTTTAAAAGACCCACAAAACTAGCAGTAGTTTAAAAATTTGTCTTGATGTTTAGAAACCTTTCATGAGCAAAGGTAGCCAAATTATGTAGCTGTCTTGGGGTGTATAATTGGCAGTGCTGTGTGTAGTCTAGAAGCAAGATAATAGTTAATATGCCTAAACATCACAAAGTTAAGATCATGGGATCCTCTTGCTTGAACTAAAGGCCTAGGCTGATTAATTTACAAGATTTGTAGTCTGACTAAATTTGCAGCCCAGATGGTTGGTGGGCATAGGAACTCATTCCCTAGGGATGAGGGTCTCCAAGGAAAACTTAGACTCTGTGGAAAATTTAAATGTCACAATGTACAGATAGATATGCGCCTGTACATTTCTTCATGCCTGGGACAGGAATGCCAGGAACAGCCAGGGTTTTTGGTTACTAAAAGGTATGTTTTAATGCACATTTAATGCATTTAATGCCCATTTCAATAATATATGAATAACATATGAATCATATGTTAGGTCTTTTGATATAATGTATAGTCTAACACTTCATTCCTTCTTTTTTCCTCCTTATTCTACCCCTAGCTGTGAGACAGGACTTAAAACAGATAATAAGCGTGCAGGACTTAGTTCCTGTCAGCCCATTTCTCCAGGCTGTGGTCCCTCTGGATGGCAGCATGACTCTATGGTGTATCAGACACCCCTCCTTCCCACTGTGTCATCAGCAGACTTGCTAGAGGGTACAACCTACACCTTCATCCAGATCTTGGGGCAGTGTGTTTAATAAAATTTTTAAACATTTGGGCAAAGTTTATTATTTTATTTCCTGAAAAATAATTTCGTCTTAGATATTTGGGTTAAGATATAGAAAAGATCTTCAAAAAACAATAAAAAGAAAAAAAAAAGAAAAAAAAAAAAAAGAAATTAAAGTCAGGGAGAGTTTTGTTTGTTTATTTCACAATGTTACAAACTCACTATTATGCCAAAAGAAATGGACCCTATTGTTCTTGCCAGGTAGACATCATTGTAATGTAGTTGTAATGAAGTAATTCATGGGGTTCCATGATGACATGATGTATTCATTGTTCAGCTTTAGGATAGTGGATAACCTAGCCCTCAAAACAAAGATACAAAAGTAATTTCCTTCATAACTCAACCTATTTCTGCATATGTCTAGAGATCACAGCGTTGAAAACATCTGTAAAGAGGAAAAATAAAAAATAAATAGGATAAATAGAATCTCATTATTTAAGATGCCTTTTTGCTGTATTTTAGGTTGTTCATCATTATTATGGGAAATGAAGAGCTGGGAAGCACTGATGACAGTCAGAAGAAAGAAATAATGGAAAGTGAGACCTAGCTAAAAAGAATTTAAGGGGGAAGGAAAATTTTCCCTGCATTTAGAGAAAAGCAGGTTTGAAAAAGGTGATGAAATAGGTGAGAAGAAACAGAAAGTTATGGGAAGAGATGACATATTATCAGCAAGAGAGTTAAATAGGTATGTGATGGTTAGTTTCTGATCCCAAGACAAGATGGAAAAAGAGAACTTCAAAGACCTTTGCTCCCTGCAAGAGCAGCTAATGGAATTCTGGAAAGCTGTTCTTCAATCTCAAAACTAGATCTTTGATTTCATTTGATATGCCTTTTCCTAGAGGTCAAAACAACAAAATAGATTTGGTTCTTTGTGAGTAAATCTGGATAAATGAACACTTTTCATTATTTTAATACGGCAGGCTGGTCAAAAAATAACACTGGTATCTTCATTATGGTCATTCATTCTGTGCAAAGGTGAACTGAAACCAATTTATCAAAAAAATCAACCTTCTAACCTTTTTCAAACTGAATATTAAACAGTAGGACAAATTTAACACTCATCTCCTCTTCATATATAGCTCTAATAACTTTGCCATCTTCAATGAGATATGTAGATTGTAAATCAGATGTGATTCTGGCTTAATGGAGAAAGTCCTGTAATTCTTCAGAGAAAGTTCCAATCCTTCATGTAAGAAAGCTCTTTGCAAGCGGCTTCTGCAGTAGCTGTTTGTAGCAAGAATGGAATGAGGAGTGCAAGCTTTATGATCTGTAAGAGTTAAATTATTATATTCAAGTATTTTTTGTTTTATGTGCTCTGTTTTATAAAAAAAAAAAAAATCCCTTAGAATCTCCCACCAAGGAGAGAATCTCTCTTTGTCTTTCTAGATATTGCAGGAATGTGTAGGAATAATCACTCCTTCAGAAAGTCTGCAATCACAATCAAGCCAAACCAAACCAAACCAAACCAAAAACAAACCAACCAACCAAACAAACAAAAACCAAAAAACTGTCATAAAAGTAAGGCTTTTTGTATCTGATCTATTTTTATTCTTTCTTGAAATACAAACTATTTCCTGATATTATTTTCAGTATGAATACTTCATAGATGTAAAAAACCATCAGCTCTTAGATAATCCTAAAAGAAATCTTTTAAACTGCTGGAAATTTTACCATATTATCATCATGTCTTTCTGCTTTGAAGTACTATTTGTACTCCTTTCTTATCTCTGTGACATTCAGAGAATTCATGGATTATTTTCTATCACATAATGTCATTTTACTCCTTTCTATTGAGGTTTACAGCTATTTAAAAAATCTCTACTAATATTTAATTAAGATGACAAAGGTTAATTTAATTAGCATAAATACTTAAAGTTTGTGTATCAAAGGAGTATTATAAATACCACATTATAGTGTGAGCATTTACATTTAAATAAGATGGAAAAATTGAAATGTCCTGTATTTTTCTCAGGCTGGAATTTTGGCAGAACTGAGATCACAGGACCTCAAATAGAAATTTAGTCTCCCTGTCAGATGAAGGCATTAAAAAATTCTGAGGCCTTCCTTTGTTAAGTGTAAAGGTTCTTCAAGACCCCTAATGCTGAGTATCATTGCGTTTTCCTCCTCCTGAGGAACCTATTTCACTTTCATACTCAATTGCAATCTATATTTAGAGAGTTTCTTAGACATTGATTATATCTCCAGTACAGCCTAAATCGCTACTCTTACTCTAAGCAAATATGATTGCACTTAAACTCATTAAAAGTAGAGAAGTAAAGATGGCCACCTATTTTTTTTTATTTTTTTTTCATTATAAGCTCATTATTAAAGCATTCATCCCTCAGTCTGAAAAGTGCATGTCCGTAGAACATGATATCCACTGTGTCTCAGGATACAGAATAAAATATTTTCCTGCTGAAGATATGCATCTTCTGACAGGAATCCACTATCCACAAAGCCAAAAGAGAAAAGGTACCAGGTTAGGGCCATGAGACTAATAAGAAAATAAGGTTCTTCTGCCCTGATTGTTCATCTAGAATCATACTGATTCCTAAACAGTGCTCGTCCATTATGTGCTATGTCATATGTTGCTTGGTAGGAAAAATACCTTGCACATTTGAAGAGCAGCAGAAACCATCTAGCTTGTATAAATGCTTGTTTTATGAGCCAAAAATTCAACATTTCCTTTTTTAATATTTTTAGCTGCTTTCATGACACATTTTTTTAATTATTTAATACTATTTCTTTCTCATTTATTTGTTTGCAAATTATCTGTGCTCTAAATCATTTTAAAGGTTTGGCTACTATTGCTTTTCAATGACATGGTATCACATGTGTGGAAAGCCTCATGTATTAAGAACTCCAGAGGAGTGTGTGTGTGTGTGTGTATATCAATCTACTTAAAAATATATGTACAATGTTGGAGTAGTCACATTTGACCAGCATCCAGTCCCACAGTGGAGAGTCCTCCCGCCACAGCCCAGTAAACAGAAGGTAGCTCTGGCTTCATGTGCCCAGGCACAATCAGTAGAGAGGCTAAGCACACATTCCTGTGACTTTTTGGTGACATTAACTCTGAGACAATGGCCTGATCATTCTTCAGTATTTTCTTAAGAGCGAAGAGTCACTCTGTCCTTCACAGCTTAGGCTTCTTCATTGCTATGGCAATCATTGATCCTTACAATGTGTTTCTAGTTAATTTGACTACCTTTCAGTCAGATAACCATGTACACACACATACACACATATATATATGTATGCATGCACAATATGAGCATACATATAAATACAACCACTCTAAAACCTCTGTAGTGTCTTGGGTGATATCTTTTGATCTTTCTCCTCTGAAAGGATTCATCACAAGCATAAGAAGGTAAACTATAATGACCTGCAGAAGGAATAAATATGCAACCAAATACTTCTATTTGATTCTTTTCATCTTAACCTGCATTATGTGGCGCAGCAAGATTACTAGGAACGAGATTTCTAGAATAATTTATCAAGATTTATTACAATACATTTGTTTAATTATTTTAATATTTACCATTATTTTATACAAATAAATCCACAAAATCTTTCTTAACTATGAATTGAAAGGTGCCTACTCCTAAATTAAAGAAGGTGGTGAAATGGACAATGGAGATGAAATACTAAGCTCCCATTACAGTAGATTTTCCACTTTTTTTCCATCCTTCTTTTATTCTCACACAGGTAAATGTCCAAAGATATTTGCACAGTTTTTGCACACTCTGTAAGATATTTATGCACCCAACTCCAAAGTTCTAGGAAAAAAAATCTAAGTAGAGCAGCTAGAACAAAAATCAAATATGATGTTATAGTAAACTGTGAAATAAAAGGTACTATTTGTCCCCAGCTGTCATCTTGCCTTCTTTCCACATGTGGTGACTGCCCTCTGTTAAATTTATGGAAGCTCTGATTACATATGATGGTGTGGCACAACCAAACATGTTTAGTTACAGAAGTTTATTAGAGCATGTTCAATGGCTTACTGTGATTATATCTAAAGGTACAATTCTTGCCCAAAGTATTACTGAAAATATCTGAAGACATAAATCATCTTGCAGGTTTTGAAGGTCATCTTATATGATCCATGATCCCTAAAGATATTTATTTTTAGGTAATTTTTATTGCTTAGTTGTGTCCTTTTTCTCTGGCTTGCCTTTTTTTTTTTTTTTTTTTCTTAAACATGCTTGTCTCCATGGAAAACCAGATAATGATTAAGTCAGAATGTATACACTGTTAACACTGATTTAAAGATCAAACTTCCTTAATTTCATGGGAGCGAACACCTAATTTTACATCTGAAAATCTGAATCGATAAGGTGAATGTTTAGGTTACTTAGCTGTCTACAAATGTGATGTGTCTTCTTTTTTTTCCCTTTGTTTGAACTGAACTGTACAGTCGTGTAAAGATTGCAAAACATTACCATGTTTTATAGGTAGCTTTTGAAAGAATTTCTCTTCTGATGTGTGGACTAGAATAAAAAGGTATTAAATCCTCCTTAATGGGGACAAAATCTTAGTAGGCACCAACCTATGCAGTTTATTAGGATAAAATCAGTGGTATTTCATGATAATCTAATAATTTTTTTATGAAGCATTAGGAATTTCTGAGATTTACCAAAAGTTCACACTGGGATTAAATTCCAGTAAGAAGTTATTTTATATTAACTGCAATGTTATTTAAGTATTCAATAGCACACATGTACAAGCTAGGGGCATATTATGGGATTGGTCACAAGTGATACTAATTAGGTTGGGAGGCTGAAGATCATAAATCTTTTTACTGACTTATTTCAAAAGCCAGGTAGTAGAGACTGCTGCTGTATATGATTGTATCTCTACTGAAAAATGCAACACTATAGGAAAACTAGTAATAAATTGCCATTCTATTGTACTGATTATAGTAACAGAATGTGTATCCATGTACCTTAATACAATTAAGGTATTAGGGATCATTGTAAAAAATTTTCATGAGACTGGCAGGCCATGTGTTTTAAACTTGCAAGCGGAACTTTACTAAATTCATTCATTCACAGCACTCTTTATGACAATAATTAATTCTTATATGTCATTGATAACTATTAATATGAAGGTGAGATTATTAGACTTTAATATCTCAAATAACCTGTGAGTACAAAATGCTGCATAATTACTACTGATGTTCCTGGATGGTCCTGGGTCATCAATATCAGGTTGGTAGGATTTGAGAACTCAGAGCACACTTGCTTCTGATGCAGTTTACTCTGTGCTTTTGTCAGTCAATACCCTAAACTATTTAGAAGGATGTTCTGCCCACTCTCATCCCATTTTCTCATCTTGACTTTTGGCAATTCTTTAACACTTGTGAATGAACATTTTAACTTGTTAGCCCCTTTGTCCACAGACATCCTTCTTTGCCCCTTTAGCAGTCAAATTTCTCTCATTCTTCTGTAGAGTGCTTATATGTTTTATCTAATTCTGCCATCACAGCTATTACAAAACATGTATTTCCTGCTGTTAGTTATACTCATCTAGTACAATACATAGGTCCAAGATAAATTACTTATACACAAATTAACACATTTCAAATGTGTAAGTGCCATAGTATCTAGTCATGTTGCATGATTTTTTTCATCTCTCCAGCTTCCTTCTCAAGCTTCACCAGGGGTGTAACAATACCAATGTTATACCTACATCAAGTATATGTCACTGAAATGAGTATTTTAAATATTACTGGGTTTTCTTCTGATTTGGTTTGTACAATGAAGCAATCTAACAGGCATGAACAGGATTTTCTTCAGAGGAAACTAAACATGAAAATATATACTAGATGGACCCCTCATGTTAACTGTGTTTAGAAATGGTCATTCAGTGCCTCAGACCTGGCTAGCATCATAATGTGATAGAGGTTGGAGGTGACCTCTGGTCCATACACCTGCTCTAAGCAGGAACAACTGAGATCAGGTTGCTCAGTGCCTTGCTATGTGAGTATCTCCAAAGATGGAGGTTCCAATCTGTCCTGTTTACTGCAGGACTACTCTTGTTCTGAGAGGAAAAAAACATATTTAATTAATAGTCATAATTAAACCTGTTAAATTGTGTGCCTGCTGCCTCCTGACCTATCAGTTTTAATCTCTGTGAAGAATTTGTCTGTGTTTTCTATGTAGCTCATTGTTCTTTAAGCTCCTTTTTACCTTATTTTCTTTTTTCAAACCAGTAAAATTATGTTATTTGAAGAAAAATATTTATATATTGATTATTGTTGAACCACACAGCCCCAGTTGGTTAAATATTTTCTATTTAGTGTTTGGTTCTACTGAAAATAGACCAGAGTTATAGGAATGACTATCAAAAAAGAGGGAAATCTCTGACAGCCTCTTATGTTCAGCCTTCCTTCCTGTACCTCTAATTTTTAAAACAAGACTAAATTAATAAATGCAATATGATTAACACTACTTATTGAAGTTCATGAATAATAGATAAATGGAAAGATTTATCATTCATTTTGATAAGCAAAGAAATCTGATGCACAAACTACTGGCTTCTAAAATAAGGGCAATAAAGCCGAAGCCAGTTTTTTGTGACCACTCCTAGATAAACAGGTAAAGAATTAGTGTACAAGCAAAATCTTTCTCGTGTCCTGACGTGGGTAGCTATGTGCAGTACTGCCTAGAGTTCATTCATCAGCACAATTAAATATTTTTAATTTTAAAGTTAACCACAGGCTCTTTCAAGTCTGTGTGATAAATTTTTCATGCCTTAAAACTTCTGAATCACGAATAGATACATTTATATAAGACTGCCTAAGGAGCAGATTGTCACTTGTTAAGGTTCACAAGAGGTGATACTCCTCTCAGTTAAAAATTGTGGAATTTCAAGGTTTTATGGCTGGCTGGTTGTTTCCATATCCCCAAAATAGCTTTTAATACAGTAAATAAAAGCTTTTTCCCAACATACTGACTTTAGTTTCACTTGGGGAAGGAAATTAATAAGACTTAATTATGGTTTTAGATTGAAATACAGAAGTTAGTTTTCCTATAAAAAATATTCAGTTATCTAAACAATATTTTCTATTGTAAAGAATAAAATCTTCCTTAAGAAAAAACATCAAGAATGAAGAATGGACAGTGAATTGTATGACTAAATAATTAAAGGGATGAAAATATTACTATGCTTACAATGTAATTATATATTTTATTATTACTTTATAATATTAATATCATCAGTTTGTAACAGGCAGAAACACATGCAGTATCAGATGCACATCAGAAGCAGCATGACCTTTTGTCAATGCACAAAATCTTTGCAAGGAGTGGCATGACTATGTTTACCAACATGGCATTTTCTTGTGTCCCAGTCTTCCAACTGACCCCAATCTGATTTCATGCAGAAGAATGATTTCACTGCAATTGCTAGTGCCTTCAGCATCCCACTTACAGTAAATTGTTTACAAGGTCAGGACCTCACCACAGATGCTGAGAGATACCCTTGGCCATATTTTTAAAGTATATGAATGTACCACTGAAATCAAAAAGGAAAGAGAAATTAGCAAAAAGATATAAATCTTGAGCACAGACAAAGCCCACTAATTATCCTATAGGCTCAGCCCCCAGTTGTAGTTCTCTCACAATATATATATTCTAATTTTCAATAAATTAATTTAAATAAAGGGACGATTTTCTTCAATGGATGATAATTTTAAAAAATATTTTTGAGTTTTAATAAATTTGTCAGACTCGGTACTTGTCTGAGTTTCTGCTACATAATGAAGTCTTTTCTGTGACTGCAGCACACACAAGCAGAATTTTTAAATGAGAGACCTAATTTTGGCAGGTCTAGGTCTAAGTCCCCTGGTTCTCAAGAGTCTTCTTTATTTCAAGTTCTATTAGCAATGTACGAATGCTAACTCATGTCCGAGCATATCCCAGAAATCCCTCCTGAGATATTTAGCCATGTCACTTTGAAGAATACTGAAATGAGCAAGAACAGAGTTTTTTCTTTTTTTATTTCCTTTGATTCTTTTAAATTCGTTGCTCTGACATAACCTTTGAAATAGATATCACTGTGTGAGCAGACTGAATAAAAATAGGTGAGTTTTATGAAATATGAAAGCATTTATAATTATATTCAAATCCTGCTAAGAATGAAATCCCACTGATTTTAATGGGATCAGAATTGGGCCCCACATCTCATCTAGTTAAGCCTCGATATTGCAACAAAGAATGGTCATTGTTTTGAGACCAGTTTAATACTTGAAGTGGGGTCATGCATGCATACCATGATGAGCTACATTCTAAGCTCTGAATTTCTTTGCATTAAGTCAGGTAATTTATGGTATTTGAACAGCTTCTGCAGTTGAGATGAATCTTTTTAACATTTAAATGAACAGTAGGAGTAGAAATAGCAGGATACTGAAGAATGTACAGTAAACTGTTGAGCAAAGGATAGAAATAGGAGAATAAATGAATTTTGCAACCTGTTCCTTTAGTCTGAAGGATTTAAAAATAAAACCAAAGGAACATTTCCTATGTATTCACACTGCTCATAATCTCTGACTGAATTCCACTTCACATTTCTTCCACATTGTCCTGTGGATAAAATATTATCACTGGAGTTACACCAGAAAGAAGTGCTAGGAGACAAGATGGGGAAGCAGAATTTGATAAGGAAGCAGCAAAATTCTCTTGGTGTACTAGAGAAGTCACTTAGTAGGTTTGTATACAGAAAGGCCTTCTACCCCTGAGAAGAAAGATGTTGCTTCAGCATCTCAATTTTTGATTTCACAGGCATCGTTTGGAAGAAATGTACTATAGATAAACTTGATTTATTCCCTTGCATTCTCGTATTTGAGATTAAAACAGACTGGGCAGATGGGTATGGATCAAGAGTCTTCCAATTCAATCTCATCTAAACATGTCCCTTCATAAATTTAATATTCACCAAGGCAGGGTTAAAAATGCATAGATGTACACAGACACACACACATATTCCTGGAACTGACAGTCTAGAACATGAATAACAATGGTGCCATGGAACAATTGAGTCCTCCATTAGAAAGTGGGGAAATTATAAATGGGGAGATAGCTGTGAACATGGAAATGAGGGTGATGATGGGAATCAGTGCTCTTCACTTACAAAAACTGCTTCTTCTTCTATAAATACACATTAAAAACACTGTTTAGGATGCAGTTGCCTAAAAAAGAAAGAAAAATAAAAGTAAGGAGAAGAGTGCTTCTGGAGATTTTCAAAGGCAAATAGAGTATTTAATTATTCAAGGTAAATATTTTTTTTTTCTGATGCTGCCATCTAGGAGTTGTTGTGTCTGACTAAAAATAATTTTAAGCCACTTTTAGGATGGTATTTTATTTTTGTGGTCTAAAGTAAATGAGGTTTTAATATCCTTACTGATGATCTGGATGAGGGGATCAAGTCAAATTCATGGATTCATCAAGTTGGGTAAGAGTGTTGATCTGCTGGAGTATGGAAGGGCACTGCAAAGGGATCTGGACAGTCTAGCCCCATGGGCTGAGACCAGTGGTATGAGGTTTAACCAGACCAAGAGTCAGGTCCTGTATTTTGGCCACAACCACCCCACTCAGCACTGCAGGATGAGGAACAGTGGTTGGAAAGTGGCACAGTGGAAAAGGCCCTGGGGCTGCTGGTTGACAGTGGCTGAACATGAGCCAGAGTGTGCAGAGGTGGCCAAGGGGGCCAATGGCATTCTGGCCTGTGTCAGCAATAATGTGGCTAGCAGGAGCAGGGGAGTGATTCTTCTCCTGTATTTGGTACAGGTGAGGCTACCCCTTGAGTCTGGTGTCCAGTTCAGTTCAGGAAGGACACTGAGGGGCTGGAGTGGTCCAGAGAAGGGCAATGAAGCAGGTGGAGGGTCTGGAGCACAAGCCTTCCGAGGTGCAGCTGAGGGAGCAGGAGCTGTTTAGTCCAGAGAAAAGGAGGCTCAGGGGAAACCTTATCGCCCTCTACAACTACCTGAGAGGAGGTAAGTTACTTTACTGGATAAAGTAACTTACCCTATCAACAATAATATGGAACTTCCAAAAGAGCTTCTTCATGTCTTAATGGACATCTCAGGTCTTATCAACATCAAGATAGAGGATGTTAGAATGTGCATCCAAACATATTTCAATGGTTTTCCTATTCATTACATAGATTACATATTGGTTAGTACAGTTTTCACAGCAAATTAATAATAACAATTCAAAAGATTTTATTTTGGTTATTTTAATGTGTTATCAACAACAAAAACTTTGATGATGTATTTAAGTACAGTCTTCTAAAACAGTGAACACTAGAAACTGAGGGTGTTTTCTTTTAACTCAAATATTAATGGTCTATATTTTCTGAAGTAGAAAGTTGCACATTCTGTTTCCCATGATGAATTGGAGTTGTTCAAAAGATCACTGTGTGGGCTGCATATATGTTGCCATGGATCATTAAAGCAGTCTATCATGTGAATGTGTTTTTAAATGTTTTGCAGAACTTTATTTAACAATAGAAAATAACATACCTTGTGAATTTTATATGCGGTATTACACCACTAATGACGTATTTATAGAAAACCAGAACCAATGTACATAAAAGCTTGATTCACTATTTTTAAGGTTCTAGTTTTTAAATGCAGATATTTCTTAATGACTTTCTCTTAATAACCCTGAACTATTTACTTAGCTTCTTCCCAGTTTAATGTGTAAAAGTAGCATATATGCACTAGGATGTGAAAATACAAGAATTTTTCTACTAACCTTCACCTATTTTAACCAATATATGAAATTGCTATGCTAACTTGGTCTTAGTACTAGCTGTTGAATATAATTACTGAAGCAATAATAATTTTTCTGCTTACTTAATAGGAAGTAAGGCAAACTGATTGCTTTTTCCTTTGTTTCCTTCCCCATTCTCAATCCCAGCTTTCATTCAGATTTAATCTAAATTGTAAATATATATCCTCCCACATATTCCTTTCTTTTCATAAGTGCATATTTTAACAATTAGAAAAATTCAGTGTAGTTTTTGATAAATATTTATTCAAAATTTAAGGGCATCTAAAAATGCATAAAATTATGTAAGTATTATTTTTATCTTAATATTCCTCAAATGCATTACCACCAAATTCCTACAATGATTTCAAGAAGGCCCCAAGCCAACAGGCACCATGTTCCACCATGAAGTCTTAAGCTCTTACCATCTCTTATTTAACATTTAAATCTAAATATTGATCTAAGGTGTTTATAGCAAAATATGTATCCACAATATAACCCTGATAATTTTATTTAGAAAAATAACCCAAAATAATTTAGTGTTACAATGTGTACTACATATTTTGAGTCCCAGAGAACCCACCAGAGTTTAGGGTGGTTAAATGAAGATGCTCATATACATCCTTAGGGCTCTGGAAGATTATTTGCTAAGTGTGTTATATTAAAATTCTGACAAGTATCAGTTCTTTAGAATATCAGCATCCAAATTCTATAAAAGTTCATAATTTATCTCTTGAGGGGCAGTAATTTTGGCTATAGTAATGTTTTTCATCATCATTATTATAAATAAATATTTCTCCAAAATTATTGTATAGTTTATAGGAGCAAGATACCACCAAGTACAAATCTGCGTGTACTAACTCCTATTAGAAGTTCCCCTTTTGTTACATTGGGTTTTTAAGTCTGTCAAGATGAAGCTCATAAATACTATTCTACCTGTATCCCAAGTAAAGACAAAAAAGATAAAATAACACAATTTTTATAGTTTCTATTTGAGGGGTTTTTTTGCATATAGTAAGTAATTAAATCACTTCATGTATTATAAAGGACATGAGCTTTACCAAATAATCCAAAAACTTCAAGACAAGCTGATAGTTTTTCAGTTGTAAATCACCAAGGCTGCTCCCTTTTGTGGATAAGCAGCACACAAGTAGTCTTTGATCTGCTTGTACTTACATTTATACTGTCCAGTAATTCATGCTGAGGTGACGTAGAAAACACTAAGTTGACCTTCAGCTGGAATTTCATATCAATTCTGCTGCTGCAGACAGAGTTCTTAATATGATTGGAATGGCTTCTTACCTTGATCAGTGTTTACAGTATTTAAAATGTATGTGTAAATATTTATATGTATATGCAAATATATATATTTCAATATTGAAAACAAAAAATTGTGAAAGAAGTTTAAGTTTAGGTTTGGTACCTCTGGAAACTGCTAGAAGTTGTTAACAGAAAAGAGAATAAACATTGTTGCAGTTTTTCAGTGTTCCACAGACACTAAAAACCTAAGGATAGAAAATGCAGCTGGCTTGTGGGCTGATGAGAACATTTTGTCCAGTTTACATTATGGAGCATTTGTTACTTTTAAATGATAGCAATATAGCACTGACAGTTGGCTAAGTAACACAAACAACTTTTTCCTCCCAAAACAACAATATGTAATGATGTAGTTGGAAATTCACTTCATTTCTTTGTTTGCTTTTCTTACAGCTTTTAGAAATAGAATGATAAGTATATTCTACAAATCAATGTGATCAAGTAATAGTTTGTTTCTTTATCAGTCCTTTCTTACAGCAGCACAGGACTTGTGTTTTGGGGGAGTTTTTAATCCTTTTCAAAACCACTATTGAACAGCATATTTATTATGAATAAGGTTTGGAAATGATTGATGCTGAACCTAACAGATCTCTGATTCTGTTTTGCTTCTCCGGTTCTCTCTTTGTTTTGACAATAAAAATATTCTCTGTATTATTCAGCCACTGGTATCTTTTTATCATTTACTTGACACTCATAGAATTCTAGAGTCATCTCTTTAATATCACAAATAATTGAAATAGTAGTACTAGCCAGTTTTCCATACTTTTATTCCCAAATCATTAGACAAGTTACTACACATTTTCTGTTAAAAATCTGGTTAGAGACAGAATGCATTTCATTTGGACAACATTTATTATCTAATGTCCTCTAATTTTTATTCAGTTTATTTTGCATTCTTTAAGAGCACTAAAAAGTACCAAACATATTTACTACTTCTTAATAGTGGAGGTGGAAACGTCACTAATACTATTATGTAATAGTTGCTAATCATAACTTCAGAGTTTGCATAATTTATCATCTCTCTTACTACTTGCCAGTTTCTAATTTCTGACCCATTCCTTTATACTAATAAGAGCATGAATACTAAAATATGTAAATATAAATATAAAATACGTAGTGACATAGAAAAAGAACATACATTCTTTATCTTGTATGAAGGTATTAGAGCATATAACTTCCCTGTGTGTGGTAGCTCTAAGCAGCACACTAAAAAAGACAAACTTACCTTTGTCAAACCTAAATTTGTCAGACCTTTTCAGAACCTTATGGGTACATGAGAAATAACCAGAAAAGAATCCCAGCCTCTATATGATGGTTGCAGTGTATTAGACTATTTAATATATATATTAATAGGGTCTAAAGTATTTTTAATTATATTCAAAATACAGCTTACATTTACAAAATGATAGTTCTGGATTTTCTTTATTACAACTAAAATTTGTGTTTCATTATTTAAGCTACTTAGCAAGTCTATTTTCATTTTTTAGTAAGTTTTTTTTGGCTTATCTGTGTGTTTTTGTGGCTGTGCTTTTCTCTCTGCATCTGCACAAATTTCTATATTTCACTATTGTTTTTCTATTTGACTGAAAATATAAATTTGTTATTCTGTAGTAAAGGTTTTGTTGCTATTCAGAATCTGTTACACACAGTGCTATTTGGCACTGAAGAGATTTTCATGTGACTTGACCACATCAAGTCTAAGAAAAATGTAAACAGAATATTTTTGAAGACTTTACGGTCTATTATTTCAATAGGCTTTTCTACTATAGAAAAGACCAAGAAATACATTCCAAACATTTTTAAAATACTCTCCCCCCTTATTTTATTTATCTTATTTCATGCCACTTTATAACTTAGGTTTTTTCTTTTTTACCCAAAGCATTTCTTAGGCTAACTTAACACTTGCTGGGGAATTTGCAAACCTTTATGGACTTCAAAGTAGGGGATAACAGTCTACATTGGAGACCACTCAACTGAAGGAAGAGAGTAGTGCTTGTTTTTAATAAGCCTCATAGTGCAAGGCACAATTGTGAAAATAAAGTGGTAAATTATACAATATTATTTTTCTCTTAAATGCTTTTTGAATTTGTATTGTACTAATATGCAATGGGAAATCTATTCCTTAATATTTATCTATTTCCTTAATCTGTTTCAAATATCTAAAATAAAATTTTAAAAAAATTAAACTGAATGTCCTTCTATGTTGATTAACTGTTCAAACTTCAGTCACATGAAATTCCAAGCTGGGACTTAAGCCAGTGTATAGGTCTTTTAACAGAAAGAACATTAGGTGACTGTGAAAAAACTAAGCATTGATATGACTGTATTGTTGCTAGAAAGACTCATACAGAAATTGAATGTGAATAGACAGAAAATTCAGGAATGTATGAGGACATTCCTGAAACACCAAGCTCTTTCCAGTTAAAGTTTTTTGTTCCAGCCTACAACACTTTTTTACCTGTGCAGGAAATAAAACAATATTTTGAGCAAAATATTGTTAACTTATGAAACTCACTGAAGACTGACCCAAACAGCTTACTGAATTCTGAATGAGACTGGAGAGTAACAAGACAGAGGCTAACAGCACTGATCTTCTTGCTCCATCTTTTTTTCAGTAGAATACAAGGGGGTAGTTCCTTAGGAGCCTAAACCTCCTCCTGAATTTCCAAGAGCAACTCAAGCTGCCTACTTTCTAGCACTATTTCATCCTCAGAGTAATTAAACTTGTTGAGAGTATTCGGCTTGACATTAAGAAATTACATTCAGTGCCTTTTGAGAAACTCTTGAGTATCTTAAATATTTCAGTTGGTTTGACTAAATGATCTGCCACATGTGGCAAATAAATGTACAGACCACCAAGAATGATCTTCAGGTTATTCTTGGACATTTTAGACATTTTAAATATGTCTAATGCCAAAATAGAGGATTGGGTGTCTAAATGTAGAGGTCTGCTATGTGTGTTTACTTCATGTCACTCTTCATGTAAAAGAAGTGTCTAAAAATCTATTTATTACAGTACTTGTATATGGTTTACAGTAATTGTAAAACTCAAGTTCCAAGATAATTTCTTCCAGGAGGTTAAGGGATCTTCATGAGTCCCTATGATGTCTTCCTGCCCTGTGTAGATGACTTGAGGGCCTGGGTTGTTTTAACTAACATGATGTGCCACAGTACAGGAACCCAGATGAAGTCATGAAGGTTTTGTCCAATGACCTGACAGTCTTCCAGGTAACTTCAGCAATCTATACACATACAGGTACTTATCTTCTACAAAGAAATCCTTTTTATGTGGAGTTTAATTTTCTTATCTTTTTCTCCTACTCTTACATTCCTGTTTTTACAGTAGTGCCCAGCTTCAAAGACACCGTAATGGACACGGGTTCAGTCACCTTAGAACCAGAGAGACCTGGAATCAAAATAATGAATAGAGAAATGGTTTGTATCACACAAACACTCTACTAGATGGTCTCTTTTGCTTCAGTATGTTTCAGTCCTAAAAAAAAATAGGAGAAAACTGGTTTTGAGTGATAACATTTCTCTCCACAGGCAGTAAGAAGAGATGAATATTGCTGTGGATGGTTTTCTGCCCACAGAGGCACTTCCCATTTTCTTTATTGCATATGTAATAGCTTGTAACCCCTTAAAATAAATATAACTTCTCTATTGTTAGAGAGTATATATGTGCATTCTTTTGAAGCTGGCATGGTAAGTCCCATACAAGTGTTTTTACATTTCATCAGCTACAATTGGCATATAAAAAAAAAAGATAGGTGGATGGTTGATTCATTTTAATGTGCAGGTCAGCTTCAAAAAGTGAAAAAACCCTCTTCACCCAATTTAACAGTGAGATTACTGTATTATACAGATGACACTAGTTACCCTGGATTGCATTATTTCAATGACATGACCTTTAGATTCTTCATCCTCTTTGAAAGGATCTTCCAAAGAGCAATGAAACATTACTGTCTGCTGCTCTCTCTCAGGGAAAAAAATAGTTTCTTTAACTTACTGAGATCATTTTCCTGTGAAGTTCTCATGACAAGCTTCTGGTCCTTTATACAAATGCATTTATTCTTGATTAATTACAGTTTGGGAGATAAAGTCATGTACTCTATTCTGCTAGCTCTAAATTCTGTTCTGTCACTTAAATCCACAGATACACTGTATCTAGATGGACACAAGGAATCTTAATTGTATTTTGTGTGTGTGGAGAGATTTCTTTGTCTTATTTTTTCTATATCATAAAATAGTGGTGTGATTTTCTTAGAACTATTTTGTTAATGTTGCTCTGAAAATTATTTTGCCCCCCTTGACTATGCATAGTAAGCATGACTAATGACATTTTCTGGGTGTATATTGCTGTGACTTAACTTTTATATTAATCCTTTTTTATATATGTTATTTATAGACAAATAGATTATATATATGTACCATATTTATATAATTTATATATGTATTACCCCATTTCATTTTTGTGACACAGTGGGAAAAGAAAATTACCACTACTTAATTTTCACATTTTCCTAGGACTGATCCATTTTGACAATTTTTTTAAATTTTGCTTGCAGATAAGAGGTAGAAAGCACATACCATGGCTTTACTGTTGTAGTTCAGAAATTGTTTTTATGACTGCTCTATATTTTCAATTAAGATGTGCTTTTGATTAGTAAAGCATCATGTTACCTATTTTATTTGCATGAGTACATGAAGTCATTTATTTACAGATTATTATTATTATGTTATATTATAATCATAGCAAGGAATATCCTGTTCTTAATTTTCAATTAATTGTTTTTCTATCTATATTTTATCAAAACTGATTTTGCTATAATCATACCTCAAGCAGATAAATAGGAATGGCAAAATGACATTATGCACCTGCAATCACATTTCCATGTCTAGGCCGATGAAGGGGGTGTACATTCAATCTGTATTACATGAAAAGACTTTAATTGGAAAAGTATCCATTGTCCTGCCACAAACTATTGCTAAAGCTTCTTCAAATCCTCGATTTGAAATTCAGAGTTGAAAATTAATTAAAACCAAACCAACCAAACAAAAAAGACAACAAACCCCCAAATTAAAGAAAGCCAACACAGAGCCAAGATAAGCAAAAGACAACCAACCAACCTAGTAAAATCAACAACCAAACCACCAACCACTGCTCTTTTCTGGAAAAATATGATGTGATAATTTTATAATAGCAGATCAAGAAATGCTGATACATTACGAGCCTGGAAGAGTAATAAGACTCTTCCCCAATCTTCTTTTCCCTTGCTTTAGTGTGTCTGTATCAGACTATAAATTGAAAAAAATAGAAGTTGAACAGGGAAATCTTGGGAAAAGAGGAAAGCAAATGAATTTTTTTTCCTTAACAATGGATATAGGTAACTTCCATCTGTTTGTTTTTGTGCAGTTAAAATTTGTGGAAGATATTGGTTGAATATAAAGAAAGCTGGTTTTCTGAGGCCACCTGGAATAGTCCTTTTGATCTTCTGATACAAACTGTGAAATTTTCTCTTATAAAAGAGTGTTTACACGATATTTTAATTTCTATTTTAAAGGAAACAAATAGTCTATTTTGAGCTAAGTTTTATGTAAATACTGATTGAATAGGAAGAACAGTTATTTTTGGGTTTGTTTTCTCCATTTCTTTCCCCAACAAAAAACAAATAAATAATAATATTTAAAAAATAACCTTTGTGACTCCTTATCCTTTCTCATTTTTTGTAACATATGTTCCCTTTAATTACATGTCCTTGTCAATGAAGGGTCCTAAATTTCAGTCTTGCTTCACAAATATTTTTTTTTCCTGTCTGTCATATCATTGTGTCTGAGAACTGGTAAACCTTTCATAAAATACCTTTGCCTAGTGTCTTAAAATCTTGCAAAGTAAATAAATACATACATACATAAAACCAGAAAAAAATGATGCAAGAGAAATAATAAATATGTCAAGTCCTTGGCAGCTACATAAAAAAAAAGGAAATTTTTGTTATTATCATACTATGGCAGTCGTTGGCTAGCAGAGCTGAATAATGCCAGCAGTCTATCATGTTTCAGACTTTATTCCCCACTATACTCTTAAAATCAAGCCTTCAGTGAGAGGGAATAATATAGAGCTCAAAGAAGGTTTAGAAAAATCAAAGGAACCATTACTAAAGCCAGCATTCAAACAGCAGGGAGGGAAATACGGTGTTCTAAATTCTCCCAGATATTGTGGAAAAAGCCAGTGAAGGGATTTATAATGCAAAGCAGAAATCTTAAAATCAATAGGATGCTTTACTGGTATTCACAGTTGTGCCTGTAAAGCATGGGGTGGAGAGGTTAATTAGACTATTTAAAAGTCTGTATTTTGAATTAATTTGAAGTTTTCTACAGTGAGACCAGTTTATAAATCTCTGTTTGGAAGATAGAAGCAGATATCCATAGCTTTGGACTGGTGCATAAGTGGATCAATTGTTATCTGGAAATCTGCTTTAACTAACAGTCAGAAAACTTTGATGATATTATTAAAGTGCTTTTGCATGTCAGAATAGATTATCAGTCTAAGATAACATTTCAGAATTACACTGATTTGAAACCAAAAACAAAATAAAAGACTGGTAAAATACTTTCATGTTAATGTTAAGCATTTCAGCCATCTCTTAAATGCAAGAAAGTATTTTATAATTTATAAATCCACCATAAATTATGTATATTTGCATAATGCATTGACATGATATGTATATGTATTTATATTTTCTAGTAAATTATATATTTTTAGTAATGGGCAGAAACTTACGCACAGGAAGGTCCACCTAAACATGAGGAAGAACTTCTTTATGGTGGGTGAACATTCACTGGAACAGATTGCCCGAAGAGGTTGTGGAATCTGCTTCACTAGAGCGACTCAAGAATGGTCTGGACACAATCCAGTGCCATGTGCTGTGGGATGACCCTGCTCGAGCAGGGAGGCTGGACCAGATGACCTCCTGTGTCCCTTCCAAATTGACCCACTCTGTGATTCTGTGATCTTAAAATTCCTAATAAATTAAAAATATACCAACAAAGGTTATATTCAAACAGCCACCAAGAAACCTTTGCATTACTCACACTCAAGGGAACAATAATCATAGCATAATAATAATAATAATAATTATAATAATAATAATAATAATACTATTTGGTTACTGTTTGCTTTCTGACTGAATAGATCAAGGATGTAGTATGTCACTTGTTCAGGTGACTAAAGCACCAAGCCTTGTTTTACCACACTGGAGAGATGGATATTCTACCATGGGCTAAGATGTTCCTGGGCAGGGCATCCTTATTCTATTCTGGAAAAAGGGATTCCTGCTCATAAGAATCAACATTTTAGATGGAGACATGGCGGTCCAAGTTTGATATTGTGCACTAAGAAACATGGTGAGATTCAGAATTTGTCTTTTTATTTGCATGTACACACTCTTAGAAAAGCAGGACGAGAATGAGGAGGTGTGAGAAACTGAAATGTCTCAAATGACTCAAACAATTGGCCATTTGTAAAGCAGAAGGTGGTTTGCTGCTGATGAGCAAGGTACCAGAGGATGGCCACAGCAAATCAACCTCTTCTTTCCATTTCAAACAAACTGTTCCAAAATAAACCCTATGTATTCATATTTATAAACACTGATCACTCAGTTTTATTTCACTGTAATCTGCCCCAAGGGATCTATTAACAATAATCTGAGTTATCCTCATCTTCAGGAGTGGGTCATAACAGATAGTCAAGTTACCTTCCTGATAGCATCAAAAGAGAGGGTTGTCCAGCACTGCTGTTTAACATCCACACCAAAAAATCTGGAAATAAGGGGAGATAACACAAGAGATTGCAATTTGGGAAAAAAAAAAAAAATTAAAAAAAAAAAAAATATATATATATATTATAATCTTTGTTTCAGTGGTGAGGCACTGTGCTCCTTTTCAGGGAAAGCTATTTTCTTTGGGGGTTTCTGAATATTTCTGAAAATACTCCCAGACTCACCAAATAATTGGTTAGGGAAAAATTAGTAAAAGGGAAAGAGTATAGATGCTCTATTTTATAAGCTAAATCCTGACCATGCCATTTCAAAAATGTTTTCAGCCCTCAGATTTCTTTAATCATACTTTAAATTTAAAAAGCCCTATAAAACCATAACTTTCTTTTGTGTGTGCATGTATAAATGTTCAAAAATATGTTGCTGTATTAGTTCTAGCTTCCTTCTCTTCCCTTCCTGCTCATTCTCTTCTGTATGAAATATCTAATGTGAGCTCCTTCAAGATTTTGTTAAACTTCTGCTTGCTCTTTCTTTTTAAACATAACAGTGTTATCCCAAGCTGCTCTTTAAAAAAAAAAAAAGAAATTCTACTTTTCTAATAAAATTCAGATGTGAATGAATTTATTTACTGTGTGAACAAGAAAAAATATGTTGAGAATTTTTTTTGCAGACAGAGAAGAACTAGCTTCAGTATTTGCAGTTGTCTGTGGTAGGATAACCTCTTTCTAATGGACAAGCTTTCCTTTCCTGCATAAAATCACAATAAAATGCTTTGTAAAGAATTTCTCTGTGGAAGTCAAAATAGATATATTCTCCAATATGGAATACTCTGTGGAATGCCAAAAGACTGTCTGCAAAATGTCATGGCAGTCCTTGGATTTTCCTAAGCTACACAGCTGTTGCTCTATACTGCTTTTAGAGGGCTTGACTAGGATAAATAAATTACTTTTTATTTCACTATAATCTTCCACTCTCTATCTTGATGTTTGCATGAATTATAGGATAGAAAAAGACAAGGCAAGACATTTTGCACTTTCAAATTTGAAATGATTATTTTGTTCTGCTTCTGAAGTAGAATGAATGAGTGTTGAAAGTCAATAAAGCAGAAATAAAGCAGAGTAAAATAAACAAGAAAACCCCCTCCATATTTCTAAAAGGTTTCCAGTTTAATTTACACATGAATCTCTCTTAGTGCTAATGAACTCTTACACAGAGATGTAAGCACCAGTATTAGCCAGAAGAACAAAATTATTATCAAGACAGTGAACGTGGAGTCTCTGATCATCTGCACTGCCAGTGCTGGGCAACAGAACCCGGCCAAAATGCAGCAAACAGATCATTCACATGCATCTCTCAGAGCATGCAGACTACAAGCACATAGGTCAGAGCAGGGAAATCTGCTCATTGTCTGGCTCAAAGAGAAAAGCAAGCAAATACTTGCAAAACACAACTTCCCAAGCACTTGGTTAAGGCTGATATTTGTTTGGAAGCTATCAGGGATCAGAAAACCCTCCAAATTTTCTGGAATTAAAAATAACCCAACATTTTGGTTTATGTTTAGCAGAAAATGATGTAGAGAAGTGAGGACTCCAGATAGTTCAGTTTAGAAAAAGACACTATTCTGTTTTCTCTAAGGAACATACAAAACACTGTTAGTATATTATATTGAAAGGGGTGCAGAAAATAGTAATAGAAATATTTTTACACCTTTATCTGTTATTATTAAAAAAATCTTGAACTAGAAAGTGTTATGCTCTCTCTTTAATTTTCATGGTTTTCATTTCCACAGAAAGAGTACTGCTTTCATAATTCATTTATCCTTTGCATTTTTTGCTTGGATTTTTGAGGAGATAACTGGAGTAATTGTGCAAGGTAGATATAAAAATTTTCTTCCTCACTGATAACATGAAGCAGAAACTGAAATGGGACCACATTTGATTTTATGCTGACAGAACAATATCACACATACTTTTCAATATGTACCGTCTTCTGTTTTACTACTGATTTCAGTATGGAAGTCATACTGTAGGAATAGTTAAACAAGAATACAAGGAAACTCTCCAGGGCAATTTGAAGGTTTTTGGAATATTTTCACACACCTGTGGGTTAACCTGTGGCTCAGTATTTCTGGCTGCTTTTGCTGTTCTGATAAACAATTTCTTCAATCAAATTAAATTTTTTTGAGTAAGAATAATTAATTACTGTAAAATATTTCTAGGACTATATTCAAAGATTATCAAACAAGACTTGCTTTTATTGGGAGGCTAACATAAACCAAAGCAGGTGTTTTGTTATGTAGAGAATTCTAGTAATATAACTCTCTCAGGGGTATACTAAATGTATTTGGGAATTAGCATTATACACTAGTAAGGACAGCAATATTGCAGTCCCAGGGTCCCATATAGCAAGGAAATAGTTGAATTTTAATCTCACTTGTACTGCCATTTATTGCCTAAGGCTCAAAGAAAACCTTGACATTCAGGCTACCATTATGTTTTCTGTAATATCTATTTTTCTGTAACTTTATGTTGCTTCCTGTGAATGTAAACTGTTGGCATATTTCTAAGTTTTTCCCCTTGCTTCCAAACCTTCCAAACCAGTCAAGGAACTAGTTTCCATTAAGATGAAAGCATATTTAATTATCTTCTCACTTAGAACAGAGCCTTAGAAAAGATGTAGTAGCCACCTGACCAGGTTATCGGAATCATCTTATGTTTCTTGTAATAGACTTCAAAACCTTTCCCAAGACTGTAAATAAGCTTAACATTTTTTATGTTCTTCCTTCCAAAATTCTATTTCACTAAATGGATGTCCCTGCTTTTGCAGATACAAGACAAACTCTCCACCTTCATATGGAGAAATGGCTGTAGTATGGATGTAGTAGTGAGACTATCTCATTCCTGAGATCTGTGGCATTAAAGCTGTTTATGGAACTACATGTGTAAGGGCAGTATTTTCTGCACTTCACTGTACCATTTATAAGCAGAAACATTAACTTTCTTTTTGTAAATGGGAAATATCTACTTACTTTTCTGATGGACAAATTCCAGCACTGTTCCAGAAGGCAAATACTCTGAAAGTCAGCAGACTCTTGAGATATACCTACACCAGCATTTTC
Organism: Pseudopodoces humilis; assembly: GCF_049639895.1. NCBI lineage: Eukaryota > Metazoa > Chordata > Aves > Passeriformes > Paridae > Pseudopodoces > Pseudopodoces humilis. The sequence goes on along the minus strand of NC_142201.1, from coordinate 57,121,625 downwards.
ATCATCCCCCTCCTTCTCCTTCTCTTCATTACTATTGCTATGCCAGCTTCTTAAAGTAGCTGCTTAATTCCAGACCAGGTTTATCTCCTCAGTTCCATATTCACGTGATGAAAACACAGAACAGGCTTTCCTTTACAGCTTTTCTTTTACAGAAGTTGATAAGCAGCCCTACACTGAGATATCCCAGCCTCAGCAGAGTTCTCAGAATGAAGTTTTAGAAAAGTTACCAACTTAATATTTTCATGAGTGATTTCAAGACAGGGTGTCTCACTTTTTTTTTTTTTCTTGAGTTTTGTTGAGGTTTTTTTTTGGTTGGGTTTTGGGGTTTTTTTGTTTTGTTTTTTTCTTTTGCGGCTTGGGACCAGTGCTGAATCCCGGGATAAGGGTATAGAAAGGAAATGTTTACTGCAAGGATGAAGTGAAGCTGATGCGCAACTGCTGCCTCATAAAAACATTGTAGCCAGCCAGTTCAAGGATTCTGAGGGACACAGCCAGCTGTGCTAGACAAGTCCTCCAGAGGCTGCTGCTTTCTGTGTGCTTTCACTGAAGATGAGCATTGCTCTGGTCAGGGACTGCAGACAACATCAAACAGAAAAACAAAAGTTCTGTCACAGAGAGAAGCCAGCATGAATTATGATTTCAAAGGTGGCACTCTTCGCAGGTTCTTGAGCCACCTGAAAACTGGGCCACTGGACTAAGTTAGTTATCTGAACTCCTTCAATAGTTGGCAGAAAATGAGTGAACTAAACCAGTCATATACAACAATCCACATGTGGGACAACCTGAATTTTTCAATGGCAGCCTAAAATTAGACAGTCAAGCTAAATCTGTAAGATACATAGAAAATATGATAGTTTCTTGAATATCTATCTGAGAAACTCATAAATCCCATAATTTTTTTTTTTAAATTATGTCATCAGCTAGTATTCAAATCAGTATTTTATATGAACAAACTAATACATTTTTTTTTGAGGAAAAAATATTTTTAATTCTAAATTATGTTTCATTAGATCTAATTGTAGTTTCTAAAGCTCTTAATTTACATCTGTAGACTTGAAAAGTAAAATAAAGAATAACTTTCTATACATCAGAAGCATTAACACTTTGGTAGATATGACTCTACTTTAGGGCTTGAGAATGGAAAAAATGACTAGTCAAGATCATATCTAATCCTCTTTTTTTAGCACTATTTTGAGCAAGAGGTAATTAAAAACTTCCCTGTCCTCTCTTTCACCCTTCCCCTTCTTCCTTGAAAATTCATATTATAGAAATGTGTTCTTCCAGTGCCTAGAGTCTGTGGTGGATATTGAAGCTCAAAAGATTGGACAAACAATGGAAGAGTCAAAGAGTTAAATAAGGATAAGAAATGAATAATAGACTCTCAAACAGAGGCTGAATGGACAAGTCATTTCAGATACTGTTTTAGCTAAGCAAACATCTAGGCACTCATTGGTGTACCAGATTGATTGGGATTAGAAGTCAAGGTGGTCTGACTGAGCTACAGGTTAGCAGCTAACAGCAAACATTCATATTCACTGTGATGGGAGGAACAGGGGAAACATCAGAATCCGAGAGAAGGTACTTGAAAGTATCTAGTGTATGTCTTTGACCTCTGTGTAGTAGTAAGTGGAGAATCCACAGTGACATAATTAGATATCAAATAATCACATTCAGTTACTGTTTACAATACAAGAGTCAGTAGCAAACACACTCTGCTGCCTGCATAGAGTCTGACAGCTTTAGCACTTCTTATCTAGCCCTCTCTTCCTGACTTGCAATGTGAGGATTTAAAGATGGAAGAGATACTGCCTGGATCGTCTAATTTGTCTGCACTCATTACAAATTTCCTTTTCAGCCTTTAAAAGCACTCAGTCCTTTATAAAAGGGAATCTTTGAAGCACTGAGCCTTATCAAGGAGACTAAAGGAGACTAAAGCAATATCCCTCAGTAACTGCAAGCCTTCAGGCCTGCAGCATTCCCTTTAAACTAACCAGTAGATCTCATTCTTGCTCAGATGAGGAATTTATGAATATATATTCCTATTTTTCAACAGTGTAGCTCCAGCTGTACTTTTTGTACATATTTATATAATTATATAATTTAAAGTCAATTTTTATGTATGAATTTTAATATTGGATACATTTCTATATAAATGGAGGTTGAAATATAAATCTAAAGTTGCATCTTAGTATGCTAGACCTTTTTGGGTTTTTTTCAGACAGACAGAATAAAATGAAAAGTTTGGCACTTACACTTTAAACAGAGCATCTGATATTTTACACACTAGTTTGGATATTCTGGAGTAATGGTCAGGATTCAATGTGGAACAATGGCACTTTTCTTTCTAATGTCCAACTTTACAGCAATGACTCCTGAAGAGAGGTTTATGCTATGGACTTTGTTCATCTGATGTGTTGAAAAAAATGCAATGAGAATGGGAAGGAAGGAAGGAAGTGTGGAAGGAAGTGTGGGAGAGAGGGAGGGAGGGAGGAACTTGAGTAATGTGGAGCATTTTGCATTGTTAGGTCTGTGTAGTCAATGTGAAAATTAGGAAACTCAGAGTGCTTCAAATGCCTTTCATGGAGACACTGCTGTTCAGTTGAGGACTTCTGTTTGTATGATTGCATAGCACATATAGGTCCAGCTCTAGAGTGCTTCCTGACCTTTTTATCTATTCAATTGAAGGGACAGGTGGTGAAATTTAGCTTGTTGTAGCTATAGTCAAATCCTGTCTTGACCATAGAGAGCCTGGTAGAATTAAGCTAGAGAGAAGAAGGAGAAGAGATTTAACATGGACTCAGAGGATAAGATTAATTTTAAATTCTGCCTTAAAAAGGAACAGGTGTTAGTAATTTGCAACAAAACAATTTCATACTTTATACGAACAACATTCCCAAATCTTTTACCCAGTAACATAAACTTTTAAACTCGCTACAAAAAGTATATTATCTGTTAAAGTAATTTTTGTGATATTTATTTCATTTATGGATTTCTCTGCTAATGAGATTTAAATGTTTAACTGAATAACAGGGACTTGAAATTTCTGGTGCGCTTGAAAAAATCCTCTAATAACCTCACACAGTTAAAGTTATAAAACACTTTTTAATACAAACTTGCTTGAGAATCAATTCTTTTATAAAGTCTATAAAAAGTTTATAAAGTGACTTTATAGTCACTTTGCTTCTCTTCCCCCAAGAGAATGATGAATGAAAAGTCCCTTTGAATTCTGCTCTTTTGTATTCCTTATCACCAATCACCAAATGAAGGCAATCCAAATTAGCTATTCATGAACAACTATTCCAGAATAAGTGTTCCTAAACAAACATATGTGAAAACATTTTGTTCTAGAATAGTTGTACTTTATTTCTTATTATATTCTTACTATTACTTGAAATAACCTGCCTTTTATCTAAATGGAAACAAATCACTTATTATGAAATAAAGCCCATGGCTTGGACTGTTTGAATGTTGCTATTGAGCTTTACAACTCAGTGGGAAACATCTTTAAACATAAATATGTTAATATTGAAATAGCTCTAGGTGGTGTATTAGCCTAATAGCAAACAGATCCAAAGCAATGAAAATGTTCAAAGCTGTAGAGTAATTATAGCATATAGTTTCTAATCAATGTAAACTGTGGTCCAGAAATGGTCAGAATGTAAAAGAAAGGAAAAAGAACAAATGTCAGTCTCTAAATCAGGACATTCCTTTTGCCACATTTTCCAGACCTTAACCTAATGAAGTCAATGAATGTCTGTAAAAGGAATGCCAAAGCCATACTGTTTGTCATACAACATTAACTGAGAATGTATTGAACCTACCACAAGACTACTTTCTTAATCTGGGTTTTTAAACTGTAATTTCAAACAACCAAGATGAACTAAAACCACCATTTTTCATGTTCACATCCATTGCTAGTGGCTAACAAAATGGGCACTACTTCTTAAGTCACTCATATACCTCCAGATCAATGATCTCTTTTTCTCCAACATGGAACAGTTATTGATATTTTTAAGAGAAACCATTAAAAATATACATGAACAAGAGAAATACATGAACATTACTTATTCTAGGGTGTCAAAATTCAAATAGATGGCTTACTGATTTTTAAATTTCCTCTCACTTTAGCCGTTTTTGTGACTAGTCCAGTTAGCAAAAGAAAGTCTGTGAAGTTGAGATTATTTTCCTGAAAATAAAATAGTAGTAGAGAGAGGCCTTCTTTTCATAAATTAAAATTGCTTTTATTTGCATAATCATCCCTCTAGGTAGGTAGTTATTACTTTTAACAGTGGGATCAAATTATGTCTTGTTAATACAAATACTCATTTTCTTGATTCAGTTCAGAAGTCACGTGATTGCACGTACCAAAATCTGTCTGTGTAAGTTAAAGAGCTGGCATGACTTCACATTCCTGCAATTTCATTCTGCTTTCAAAATATAGCTTGATACCTCTAAATTACTTGCAGCTTATTATTTTTATTTTAAAGTATAAAAATTGTACCAGGTTAAACTTAACTGCTATGAAAGAGCTGTTACCTTTTGTGTTGACCTCTCCCTGTTGTACCTTCCCTTCCAAACATATCAATATACTGCAGGGGATAGTAGCCCCAAGGCAGAACAACATTGGAAAGATCTATGCTTATCAAACTACAGTAAAACAAGGAAAATTAGATACTGTTTACATAAAAAGAAATTGGATTAAGACATTTGATATGGTCCATTTTGTTTAGAGAAAGCAGTTACTGAGACATAAACTAGGTTAAGTTCGAAACAAGTGAAAACAAAGGCAGAGTTCTAACACAATTTAAACTAACAGATTTCTTAAAAGAAACAACTCCCATAAACTTTCATGAAATTAAGTGTTGCATTTGAAGTTGGTCATGTCTTTAAAGAACATTAGATATCTGAAAACTTTGGATATTCATCAGTAAATGTACTTTTTTGGCCTATCTGAAATTTAATCACTGATAATTTTGTTGGTTTTTTTTCAGTGAGCTCTGCTCTAGATAGAGTTTCCAAAAAAAAAAAATTCCTTAATGGATACTGTGGAAGAAGGGGGTAATTAAAGGCATTATATTGAATGGCTGGTGCAATTTTCAAAGAGAATTATCTACCTTTCTCCCTCACTATCCACCACTCACTAGTACCTCTCTGAGTCCACTGAGAGAACACAAACAGTAGTTTGTGTGACAGATACTGGTTTGCCTACAAGAGTGACAATGCTGTTAAATTAAAACTTATTAGCCCTGATAAAAATGAATTTGAATATGCTCTTGAAGACTTTTTTCATAATAAACAGAAAAGTTTGAGCTTTTTTTTATTTTAAGATGTAATAAATATCTCAAATTACTTTTTAGCTTCAAATGTATGCATTTTAACATTTGCAAAAATGAAGATGAAAATAAATTTGGCATTTGGTGTTTTGACATGAAAATCTTAAAAAAACATGATTTCAGCTTGACAGAGATTAACAATGTAAAAATTTCCAGTAGTTTGTTTACTCACACATTATCTCAAAGCCAATTATATAAATGGTTTTGTGTGTATCTCAGCCAATACAAACAGTGTCTCTTGATATGTCTGGACTAACAACAAAAAAACACAAGGTCCTTGCATAGAGACATTCCCCAAACCTTTGTGAATCAAATCAGTCACAGCAAAAGAAAAATTATTCATAGCTAATCTTCATGAAATTTTATTCTTCTTCTTCATGAAAATTTATTCTTCTGTCAGCAGCTCACTTAAAGTACAATTTGTAGGTTACAGAGTACCTTCAAGCACAGAGACACAATCTGCATTTCTGCTCATGGTCTCTGCACGTAGGCAACAGGTTACTCATGAGACCTGCAAAATGTTGTGCAGCAACAGGAAACAAAAAAGGGGAAAAAAGTTACAACTGAGGCTGTAGGAAATGCAGAGTTAACAGTGTTCCATAGTACAGTGACCAAAAGGAAAAGGATTTTCTGTTAATCTAATTAGGCAACAGAGTAACTATAAATCTCTGCTCAGAAGTATAGTTCTGACTAAAAAAGGAGGTGGAACACCACATTGTTCAACTTTTCATATTTCTCTGTAAATTATTAATAAATTGAGGAGATACGGATCTTCCTCATATTTTCAAGGAGTATGGGAAGGATTTAAAAATATTTAAAAAATTTTGTGAAATATTTTTCCTCACTGTCTGTAAGTATAAAAAAGCATTTGACAGAGTGAATAATGTTTATGAGCAACATTAGACAAATAAGTATGTATAAAAAAACCTATGTATAACTATTCTATTGAAATCACTTAAAGAATTTCCTAATGCGTAGGTTGGATTCCACCCCCCCATCCCCCAGAGCTTCTCCCTATCCTTATCAGTCATGATTGTCTCTTTACTAATTTGGGATTTAGAAATGCATTTCTTTTTAATGGAAAAAACCCAAAAAACCAAACCAAACAAACAAATAAAAAAAAGCAAAACCAAAAGGATACGAGAATCATAGAATATTCTGAGTTTGAAGTGGACCGCAAGAACCATTGAAGTTCAACATCCTGTCCTAAAGAGGACAAGCTCAAGAATTGCACCGTGTACCTGAGAGTATTGTGATGAAGAGAAAATTAAAATAGATATTGCAAAAAATTCTTTTTTTTGCCCTGGAAAAGAAAAAAAACAAGACCTTGTCATGTATTCCAGGAAAGACACAATAGTCTGTTGCAGACAGGTGGATCCTTGTTGGATAGATCAGAATTTTGATTCCTGCATATGATGTAAAGATAATACTGATTTTTGTGTACCACTGAATTAATAAGCAAAAATCTTAAATTATTGCTTTACTATTATCAGCAGTCATGAGATCTTCTGAACTAAGTAGTTTTCTGCAATTAATTCTATGAGATATGCAGGGAATCTCCTTAATAAACACTCAAAATTATTATGAAAGACAATATTTACCCCTTGTACTACTGCTGCGAAACAGCATAATAAATTGGAACAGGTTGCAGTTCACTAGGTGAGATAGACTGAAAATCCATTAGATTAATTACTTCTCATAAGTATAATTATATTTACAGTATGCCACATTTCTAGATGTCTAATGGGCTTCAAAGAAGTGCAAGGTATTATAAAAAACTTTATCTGTGAAGGCAAATCACTAAGCTTAAAAAGAAAAGTTCTTCCAGCTAAGAAAGGAAACAGCAGGTTTCAATTTCCTTAATTTGTTACTGTGTTATCTAAATAAAGAGCTCACATTCTGCAAACCATAGCTAACACTGAAAATACACCATGGTTTAACAGAGAAAAATACGTTTGAGAAAATCCATAATGCTTTCAAATGGATGTTTTTTTAAGTGGATATAAGCTGAGGATGTTATTGTTGTTTATATTGGGTAAATATCTGGTTCAGCAGTTTCAGTCAGTTGAAAATGCGATGTCATATGTTACTGAGTTTGTATACAGTGAGTAGCCATGAAGGGTAGATAGGCTTACACTGAATGACAAAATATAAGTTTTATTAATCCTGAAAATTGATTTAAAATAGCATAAGGATATAAAACAGAACCAGAAGGGAGACTGAGAAGTCAACTATAGGAGTTTTACTCTGCCCTAAGGTGGATGTCTAGAAGTTCATAATCTGAATTACATATGCTAAGATCTCCTTGCTATCAGCAGAATGAAATAGGTACTCACAATTTATTAGACTCTAAGAGAAAAAATAAACAACAAAACAGGTATATGACAGGTATGTATCTCCATCCCTTTAAATCTCTTTCTCCCAAGGGTGATTGTATGATATATTTTGGATATCTAGAATTAAGCAACATGAAGATCACCTCTAAAAGTTGTTATATTGTTGACAAAATATTCCAGAATGTTTTTTGTCATATAATTGTCTGAACCTTCCTTAAAAAATGGTAGTTTCTTTCTAACTTGTAATGATGATATAATGCTTCCAGTAACATTTTACTTTAGACAAATCCATTTTCTTTCTTCAGCTCCATCCCCTGGGAAATACAGTTTCAAGATTCTGGTGTACTCAGATGCAATCACACATAAAAGACTGTGAAATAGTTCTCATAAATCCCTTTTATAATCTTTTTAGTTTCCCATTTGCACTATTTTTGCATAGTTTCTAACCTATTGTCCTTAGAGTGAGCAGTTCCCCCGTGTTACGTATCTGATTGATCTACTTCCCTGGATGAAGCTGGAGTTCAGCTCACTAGGAGAGAGAGCACTGTGAGAGAGAGAGGGAACAGTGACACAGGATTTTATCATCTCTACCTTCACTTGAATTTTGTCATATTTTAAGTGATGCTTTCCCTGAAATCACAGTGGAGTTACTGCCTTTTCATAGATAAATCAAGGACACAGGAAAGCCTTATTTTTAGTTGTGGCAGATTGTTCTAGAAGCCAATGCAGACTGTTGTGTATGGATCTATATCTGAATCATGGGATCTTAGAGCATTTCCAATCTCCATGAAACAAGTGACCAAACACTTTCCTTGACTGGGCAAATTAAATCTTACTGCTTTTCAATTCAGGTCTTGGAACTAGAATAACAAAAATTGAAAAGAAAAACTAGAATAACCTAGGGAGCAGGATTATTCAAAGTCCCACTCTGAGACCTAGAATCTTACATCTCATCATGCAAAAACAATCTTTAATCAACATACTCTTTTTCAAAGACATAAATAAGTGCAGTGACATTTCTGAATGTAATCCATGTAATCTTATATTTTAAATTGACCGCAACAAAAGCTTGGATGTCATCTAGAGACTTTCGAGGTTGCATAGCTACTTTTCTTTTTATTCACAACTTTTCAGTTAGATTCTTGCTTTACAGAAGAGTGTTTTAAAATGAAGTTTGAAATTAAGCATTTATTGAAGGAAAATTATCTAGAATAGAAGAAATTTCTTATTTTCCTCCTTTTTTTTAATACAAATAATTAGCAGATGACTGAAAAATAGCAGACTGAGGGGAAAAACAAAACAAAACAAACAAACAGCCCAAAAAAAGACAACAACCAAAAAACCCAGTAATAACAAAACCCCACCAAAACAAACAAAAAATACCCAAATCAAAACCCCAAACCAACCAATCAAACAAACAAACAAAAAAACCCAAATACCCCAAATAGCTCAGTTCAGATGGCTTTTGTTTCTAAACTTATTACTTCTCATTATTCTTCTTTTTAAGGTATTATAACATTCATTGTTTTTATTTGAGTTATAACCAGGCCATTCTATTGTTTAGAGCTGCTGAATATGTTTTAATGTGAAAATAAACTTATCAATTTAATTTAACCAGAGACAAAGCAGGCCATTGATGCTGCTCTTTCTCATAAAACTGTCTGTTAGTAACAGTCTAAATTGACAAGCAATTGACCTCCTTGTGTCCCTCTTAGGAAAAATGTGAAAACTGACTTAATCAGGTTAAGATATGCAATCATATTGATGTGAGGGTATGATTTAGCATCTGATTGCACAAGAATGTCAGATGCATTTAGGATGAGCATCAAAAAATAAAATATACAGAAAAAGAGCATTCTTCACATAGAAAATATTTTTAACTCTTCTTATAGTTCTTTTATGCAACCGTATTTTATTTCTGCAGTGATTTGCTTGCCTTTAATGAAGAAAACTTCAGCGGCAAAAGCAAAGAAAGAGTTTGAACTTATGCCTAGGTCCTATTTCTTTCAGAATTCTCAGGTATCATGTCATTGCTGACATTTAATTTCTAGGAATAATTCAGAAAATTCTGAAAGATGTCCTGTTTTATACCAGCTCCAGAAAAATCAATTAATAGCAGTTCCACAGACCAATTGATATAGAATTAGAACTTTCGTGAACCTTCTTGAAAAGGAAAAAAATGAAAAAATAGCATCTCATATTCTTTTGGTGCCTTGTATCCATAAATATATTTAAAGTATACTCTCCTCCAAGCAAAATTATGGGATACATGCTAATAATAAAAAATTAATACTACTAATAATTGTAGCCTCTGCTGCTCTTGAGAATACCTTCTTTTCAGCAATAAGGAACATTTAACAAGGAGACAAGGCTGAAATGTTCATTCCAAATTTATGGTGTTCTAATTTATAATGCTTGACTTTGAAAACAGGCATTTGAATACTGATAACTACATCCACTACCTTCCCTTCATCCACTACTTGGATGATCTTGTCATAGAAGGATATTAAATTGGTTAGAAAGGACTTTGTTTTTGTCAATCCAGGTTGACTGTGCCTGATGATTGCATTATTCTTTAAATGTCTTTCAGTAGCACCCAGTACAATCTCCATCATTTTTCCAGGAGCTGAGGTTAGACTGACAGGCCTGTAGTCCCCTTAGTATTGCTTCACACCCTTTTTGTAGTCTGGAATAACATTGACCAGATTCTATTCATCGGGACCTCCACAGACTCCCAAAAACTTTGGTAGGTGATCAAGAGGGGTCCAGCCATGACAGCTGCTGTCTCTTACAGTGCTCAGGGTTGAATACCATCAGTCCCCATGGACCTGTGAATATCCAATTTATATAGCTGCTCCCTGAAAATTTCATTGTCCACAAATGGAACACCATGTTCCCACACACATATTCCTCTGACTCACTGGATCAGGCAGCCCCAGTGTCTATCAACATTATCAAAAATTGAAATAAAAGAAAAAAATAAATTAATAAAATGCCTCTACATTTTCTTCAACAAGTATCATTCCAATGTCTTCTTTAGGTCTACTATTGTTTTAGCATACTTAAAAAAGCTTTTCTTATTATTCAGTTTCAAATTTGACTTTTAGTCTTTCATGTCTTCACCCTGCATCCATGCACTGTGATTCTGTAATTCATTGCAACCACTGACCTCGTTTTCAGAAATCACAAAATTTCCTATTCATTTGGAGCTCCACAAGGAAATTCCCGTTCAGCCAAGCTGTTGATCTGCTCTGCTTTCTTGACTTATAACATAGTGGATGTACTTGCTTGCACAATAGAATTACCTGATACAAAAATGAAGGATTTGGTGATAAAAAGACTGCTTTTGACTATCCTTTCCACACATTGGAGAGGGTTCAGATTGCTTAGGCTTTCTTTGTTTATACAGCCACAAAATAATTGTCCCGAAAGAAAGGTGACTGCTAAAGGTCAGTCTTTATATCTTAAAAATATATCCTTTTGTCAAACAGTGAATGCTGTGACCAGCTACTCTCAGGATATCTGAAGTTCTTCATAAACATGCAGACAACTACTTGCATGAGTAAAGTCAATAGAAATGTTTTCTTGTCAAGGTGAAAGAAAGACAGTAGAAGGGAACATGAATATTACAATTAAGACTGTCAAACAATCAAAAAAAAAGTTAAAATTAATGTGGATTTTTTTTTGTTTTAATTTGAAAAACCCCCATTTTAGGCAATGTATCTAGAATTATAGTATTGCTGAGAAGGATGTAAAAGTTAAGGTCTTAACTTAGTTAAGTTTTATCCACACACATCTGAAAATGACTTCACTGTACTCATCATAAATTTCATGAGACTTTCCTTTAGACTGTATTGGTCTTATTTGTTTTGTATTGTTTTATCGTCTTGGAGAAAAAAACAAACGATTGTGATTATCTAATTATAAAACTAATTAACTTTCACAAAGTAGAGCACTCATACTTTAGCTCTCGCTCTTTTTCTGTAGGTATAGAGCACAAAAAAATTCATTGTCTAATCTCAACCCCAAGTTGAAGATTTAAAGAACAGGGACCTCCTCTTACTCTCTAAATTATAAAGTTTCACAAAATATAAGAATAACTGTAATTTTTATATAGATATAGATTTCCTGCATGCTTTCCAGGTTTTTGTTTATTATTTTTAATAAACAAAATTATTAAAATGTGTCCTCCTCTTACATAAAAACATTACTATTACAACCAGAGATTTGAATACTTTGTCCTCAAAATGATAATAATAAATTAGTAGGTAGAGTTGTCATGGTTTGAGATTATTGTGCTTTCTTGTAATTTTGTTTTCACTTTTTCTGTCTCTCTATTTTTATTTTTTTATTATTGTTGTTTCTATGTACTGGTCATAAAAAATTACAAAGCCCAATTAATGTAATTCTTGATCAAGACAGTGCAAAAAAGTTTCCTTATTGCCTGTATATAAATGATAAATGCACAGTTTGATATTCTCTTACAAAACTTCACTCTCCTTGCTTTCTTCTCCTTTACTAACTATTCACTGTGTTGCTTTCCTTTTACACTGTTTTAGATTTATAATTGAGTCTGTGAATGATGTTGGATTAACAAATAACATGGAGACAAAAGTATATTTTTTTTTTTCAGCAGAACAGTATATTCTCAGTGTACAGTTTTTTATGGGATTACTGTAATCTTTCTTCTCCCTTTATTTCCTTGTTTTATTTTCTGAAAATCACTTTAAGGAGTCTTTAGAGAATGCCTCTTCACACAAATCTCAGGAATATTTCTTAACATTTGACACCACCTGTTCTAAACGAAGCACACAAATCTACACACAGAAGCCTAGATACTTATGAGAAGGGCTCAACAAGAAAAAATTAAGTGAGGGGGAGAAGAAACTTAAGAACACGTTGAAAGTCTCTTGGCTAGCTAATTATTCCTAATTTAAAAGAAATATATAATTTTAAGGAGAAATACATGATATTTCAAAAATGCAGTTTTTTTAAGAAAACAGTGAAATGGAAGGGAATTGGCTGCATTACTAAAAGAATATTGTATCAATGGGGAAGAAACAAGGAGGAAAACAGCCATGGGGTTTTAATTTTTTGATTTTCCTAGTAAATTATTTAGCGGTTTGGTCACTTTCTGCATTTCATTTCCTCTTCAAAAAAATATATTTAGACTGCAGAATCTGTTGAAATGTCAAGCTCTTTAGACTTATTAAGTAATCTGAAAAAGATATGCTGCAGTCATGACATTTGCGTTTGATTAGCAAAGGCAACATAACTCAGTATGACATTCTGTTAAGGAGGATTAAATATTATTACATGTAGATGGTGGTCAAACAGTTTACAAGAATTTATTTTTATTTCTGTGCAGTTGGAAAGTGTCATTTTGAAACTACGTATTTAGGATAAGGTAATAAAGAATCTTTCTCCTGTTTCTTTTTACCAACCATTTCCATTCCTTTGCCTCTAAGAAATTACTAGAGTTGTTTACATCTTCTGTTTTAGATGCCTATTCCTAAGTCTCTTCTAAACGTAAGTAATTTCTCTCTACAGACTTAAAATTTAACCTATAGATAGGCAAAAGCAAAGAACTGGGCCAGTGTTTAGACTGGTTAGGAGAAATAAAAACTAGTGAACAATGGATGCAGAAAATGAAGACTTCAGGTTTAACAACTGCTGCACTGAAGAAGGAAAATTAGTTTTATAGAACATAATTTTATATCCAAAAATGATTATTTGAGGGTCACAAATCTTAGCTTGATCATATGACATAATTTGAGGTGGTTGGTGAGACCTGTTATTTGGGTGACCTAAATAGATTTTATGTCATCAGAAAAATCTTGAAAAATACTCTGCTAGCACTGGAATCACATTATTAGAGAAGAAAGCTTCTGACTGAAAAATTATATGTATTCTTCTTAACAGGTACACTTTTCTTTCACACCCAGCTTCTGTTTCATGAATATCATGCCAGAGTCCAAGGAGTATTTGGACAGCTCTTTAAGACACATGGTGTGGTTCTTGGGTCTGTCCTATGTAGGGCCAAGAGCTGGATTTTGATAAACCCTCTGGGTCCCTTCCAACTCCGGAAATTCTAAATAATATTTAAATAAACAAAAAAGATGGAGGGAAAGTAGAACATGTCATCCTATGTTACAATATCAAAGTGAAGACATAAAGCCTAAACTCAGAAAATAACATGCATTAGCCTATTCAGAGCAATTGGGTGACGTGAAAGAGGTGTCAATTAGTACATTAAGGTCAAATGTGCATTCCAGAAGTGCATTTTTAAGCCAAAATTTTGATGTGGAGAAATAAATTGGGTGTCACTGCATGCATACACATTTCTACTCTGGGTTTAACCAATATATTTTCTAGTAATTCCCCTGTCTTAATGTATTGCTTCTAATACGAAGTCTCCGCTGTATTATATTACTAAAATACCACAATGTATTAAAAAAAAAGAGAAAACGTTATTTCCAAGTACTTCAAGGTATCTTTTTAAAAACCCCGACACACAAAAACCCTAAGAATCCTTCACAGCCTCTAATCCACTCCATGGAAAGAAAATAATGGGATTAGATCACTATCAGTGTTTCTTTCATTGAATTAAATGGAGACGACTGTGCTCTTCAATACAGCAGAACATGGAAACACTTTTGCTGGCATTAAAGTCAGGTGTCCTCATTGTGCTCATAATGTTTAATCATGTCGTTATCAAAACCTTTCCTTCACCTGACTGAAAAATCCTAGTATTAACATCTGCTTAAGACTATATAAAGAACTAGTCTGAACTAATTTTCTGTCTGGAATTTTAAATCATTGGCTTCATTATTAAGTGACAGTGTCTAATTTTGATATGCATTTCGCTGCAGTGTTTCTACCGTACCTGAGAAAGTTCTTTCATGTCTTCATTTTACAGTTCAGCCATTTCTTAGATATCTGAGTATCTGGTTGAGATGACCACTCCTGTACAATGACAATATATAATTCATCAAAATGTAATAAATCTACTAGAATTATGACAAATATATGAAAGGATTTATTAAATAATTTATAGAAGGATAATTTATCTTTAATATGATTAAAACAGAACATTAAAATATATCAGTTATATTAGCTTTAGGCACATATATCCTCTGTGGTTTCGTTTTAGCTTGTAGTTTTATCACATACACAGATTCACTTAAAATGTAATATTTCAGGAGTTTTATTGAAAATGAAGATTCATCCACATGGAAAAAAGCTACCCTTGGAAAGTTGATATCAAGTCTAAACTTTGATTTTATACACCATTCATATATATGAATATATATGTATACCTAAGAAGTTGTAAGTATACTTTTATATTAATTTATGATGAATGCAAGAATTATAGTCACAAGATGAAAAAAGAGACAGGTTATTAAATAATATTTTTGTAAATTATTTCAGAATAAGCCTCAGTTTCCATGTAAACATCCTTCTAATAATTCTAGATTATTGTTCTTTACAAAAAGTACTTAGAAGAATTTAGATTTCACCGATCCTCTCAAAATGGTTTTAATGTGTGCTGAAAATACGAAAAATAAATATTTTAATAATTATATTATGTCTTCCTTATTTATCTACATTGACTTTGCTTTTCTTATAGATTTCTTTTCCTGAAGTATCATGTCCCTTGTCTTTTACTGGTTCCTGAAAGGAGGCAGTTTAAAGTAAATTTCTATAGTTCATCCTCTACTTGTTTACAACGTACTGTCTTAGGCACCTGGAAATTTTAGATATCATTACCAAGAAAAATAACAGAAAAATGACAGAATTCAGAAAAAAAGAAGAAAAAGAGATACAAGGAGGTGGAAGGAATTACTTCTGAGTAATAATAAATAATCTAAAAGTAAGAGTTTAGCTAAACCAAAACTAAGGGGGATGAGAGAGATTGCAAGACAGAGAGGGAGAGAGAAGAAGAGAAAATATTTTATATGAGAAACCAGCTATCCTAGAAGTAAAGAGGCAAGATTAACAAATGGAATGTTTAGACTGAATATCTGTAGATATTCTGACAGGGAGATGTAATAGGATTTGGAATGGTCTCCTAAGGGTAGTGGTAGAAGATTCATCATTTAGCATTTTCAACACTAGACAGGACAAAGCACAGGAAAAAATATAGTTGGAGAAAATCCTGCCTTGACAGAGAGATGAAATGAATAATCTAATAGGCCTTTTCCATCTCTAACTTGTTGCTATGAAACTGCCAGAAAAGACTAAATTTAATCTTCTTGGTGTCTTTTATTCTTTTATACATAAATTATTTTAATCTTTTCTGTGCATTTTCTACCTCTTCTGTCTCCTTTAACACAGATTTAGAATGGGTGTTTAAAATGTTTTTATTCTATTTCCTCTTCTTCAACTGTTGCATGCTAATTTTAGTTCTCATATGAACAAAAAATGAAAATGAATAGTGCTTAGCTGGGTATTAGAGAACAGGAATTTTTCGTTTCAGGGTTTTCTCTTGGAATTCTCTTGGAAAATCAGGACTTTCACAAAGTTTCTGTAAAATTTTTGACAGCAGTTCTAATGCAGACAAAATTAAAAATAATCTCTAATTACCTGCCATGTTTTGAACATTTTATTTAGAAATAATATTAAAAAGGGGATTTATGTAAGCATTTTAAAAAATGCAGTAATGATACTGCTGAAGAAAACATAAGTATCACCGAAATGTTTTAGGCAGTACATTTTACTCTTCTGTTACTGTTCTTGATTTTATTTGCAGTTATATGTGCTGTTTTCTTTCAGCAAAGGAAATGGCTGTGGATACTTTATTCTCAGAGGATCATATGGACATGTGTCACAGTGAAGTTACCACACAAGCGTACCATCTCATCTCTGAAATTGTCTTCAGAGAGCCAAGTGCCACAGGAGACTTGGGAGTGACAAGCCACAAGAGACAGACCATAAATTTCAGAGGAGGTCCTGTGAGAATCAGAGCTTTGTCACCCATGCCAGAATGGAAAATCACAAGGAGAGGAAAAAATTATTGTAATGTGGCAAATACATAAGTGAAATTAACAGTGTGGTTCATGGAAAAAAAAACCCAAACAAAACACTATATTTTAGTTTCATTAATTACTTTCAATGACTTAATTTTCTGAAGATCTCTAATTGCTCTTGAGGTCAGAAAGCCAGGTGGGTTTGGCATGTTTTGTTGCTGACTTAATGAGTCTGAGATAAGCAAATGTCATGATCCATGGAGGGATTAATTATTGCTAAATTGGTGATACTGTTACTTATTGCATGGCTGATGGAACTCTTTTATTTACACAACTTTTGAAATGCTGACTTTAGTTCTGAAATTCAAATTTTCCTTTTTTCTTTAAACAGCAATAATAAAACTAGCTGAAACGTATTGTTCTTTTAAGGATTTGTGGTTTATTTACTATTTCATGCCATTACTTAATAGCTAGGAGAACCAAAAAAATCTGAAATTAGGAGTTGTGCCTTCACTTTTTCTCTGTATTTTGAATAGTTAACAGGCCCAAAATATCATGTCTACTATGTTGTGCAAATAATTTAGTTCTGGCAAAAGTACATATTGGTTTGTACAAAGAAAAATACCTGAAAATCATGGTTTTAATTAGATGTTTTATTTTACTACTGCAATTGAACAATGTAACTCCAAATCTCTTTAAGAACTTATATAATATCAACATGACATATTCTGAAACACTTATTGAACAACCCTTAGACTTCTGGCATGAGGAAGGATGAATGGACCAAATAAATAGTGTTCATAATTTTAAGAATTTGCAGCCTTTTGTAATGGCTACATCCACATTAGAAAATAAAATGTTTTTATTGCCTTTTCTTTCAAATCCAAATCCAGAATATAAAAGAGGAAAAGAAGACCCTAAAATAAAGAAATAAAAAGGTAAAGCATGAATGTCAGAGAAAAATCTCAAAACAATGCCTGTTGTAATAATACTTGACATTCAATAACTCTGTAATTCTAGAAGATACACTACTGCACTGCTATCTGCACATATGCATAAGTAGCTACTCTGATTAATATTAGCACAAGAATGAGAAAAGAAATAATGATGATTTGTAACTTACTATAAAGGCCTGCCATGGACGCTTGCTAAAAAATATGAAATTTCTGTTGTTTAAGTGTGGGTGGCACTTTAAAATATTATCTTAAACATTATAAATTCTTTTTATATTTACTGTATTATCATTAATCCAAAAGAATTATTTTGGAATTAGTGAATATGTCATACAGATTTCTAAAATTAATTCAACATTAATTACTTGAAACATTCATAACAGATAAAATTGAGAATGCAGCACTGTGTTTCAATTTTCAGTGTACATTATCATTATAAATAAGGGAAATACTTTGCTTCTTTTGGAAGTAAGAGGAAAATGGGTAGGAAGCTGTACAGGAATGGTACCATAACTCTAGGCTACAGGAAGTTATAACCATGTCCCTTTATTGAAAAAATGTTCAGAACAGTGTTGTGAGAACCATCTTCAAGCATGTAATTTGTATGTCTCTCATCCAAATACTCCATTTCTGCTTTAGCTAGGTACACTAGTTCAGGGAGGCTGTAAAAGTCTGGCAGCTTTTTAAAATAACAATGGATAAAAAGACTGCTTCAGGCTTACAGGTGTGAGTCCCACACGTGGTTATCTTGCTGTAACATATTTGTGACTGGTCTGAAGTTCTTTTTGAGAAAGATGCACACAGACCTCATAATCTCTCTCCTTGGATGCTGGAGTATCTGCCTTTAACTTTAAGAGTTGCTTTCATTCTGAGACATTTTATCAAACAGCCAAATTCCTGAAAGTTTTGCACAGAAAAGGCTGGACATTGAAAGAGGTGTAACTTTGCCATCGCCTCTTATCTTGAGTACTCACTGACAAGATTGTTCACTCATAATTTGCGTAATATCTGACATGTAAAGAAAAGCAGCTACGGAAGCTGAGAATGTCCTATCAGTTTGGAAATATACCTTGAGATAAATATGATTATGTAATGGTAGTAATAATAATAATATTAATAATAATGATATTAATAATGCCCCATTTAACATTAGCAAATATCAGTTGTTATAGATGTTTTTTTGATACATACAGAAAATATGAAGAAAATTATGAATCCCATTGCATTCAGCACTTCTTGTTTAATTCAAATAGCAAGGTACTTTCCTGAATCCATTCTTAAAACGTATATAGAATTAGCAGTATGAAAAGCCCAAACAGCTCTATTCTGCAAAGAATAGAACATTCATGACATTATTAAAAGCTAAGGGTGATAAATGTTGTGCTGAATCACTAGTTTCCTAATAACAAACAGGTAATAAAAAATTAAGGAAAAAAATAAAGGAAGATGGATGGATGATGCAAGAGTGACCACAGTGGCCAAAGTTAGTGAAAGGATGGAGCAAAGTGAATTATGAAGTCAATTCCATGATCACTATATAAAGCTAGTGCACATCAATGATAAATATTAAGTGTTATTAAGATTTTCACTTGGGCATAAAATGCTAATGAAATTTTCATTAACTAAAATACCTATTGAATCTTTGAAATATTAAATAATTTGAAGTAAAACTCTTGTCTTTAACTCATTCTATGTGTTTTGTATAGCTTATCAAAGACAGGAGAAAATTCACATGCAATTATCTGACATGCTGATATACAAGTTTTTCATCTGTGGTCTGTTTCTATCAAGAAAATGGTTGCAAAATATTGCAGCTGCTGAGATTTTTCTAATAACACATTACGTCATTTGTCTTGTACTTGAGGGATTACTTAGATTTTTTAATATTTATTCTTAAGCTTTTTTGTTTGTTTTCTGTGTTTGTATTTTATTCTTTATTTTCAATTTGATTTTACATATTATTGCCCTGATGAATCTATGAAAGGCAGTCATATCCAGAAATATACAAAAAAAGTTTGGTTTGGTCAATAGAACTGAACACTGTAGTAAAATATGCTGAAGTTTGTTTCTTGAGCAGGTATTGAATTATTACTCTGACAGTGCCCATAACTATGCTTTATCTTCCATTCTAAAGGAAAACACCAGAAGATAGCTAATAAATTGCAAAATATTTACCGCCGAGTAAAACTTGTACTTACAGAGAAGAAAAATATGAAAAACAAGAAAATATTGATAGATAGATGACGATAGATAGATAGATAGATAGATAGATAGATAGATAGATTCACCTTGAAATTAAGATAATTAAAATTAGATGTCTAATGGTAGCTGTGAACATTTGAATTGATGGTTTAGTGTTCTATTGTCCATCAGTTCTCTTTGAGATCATGTAGAGAGCTCAACACACTTCTATGGCCTGGCATTTATAAACCAGGACTTAATCTTTTATGGGAAAACTGAAGACAAGCAGGTACCTGACAACACCCAAAAATACCACTAATACTAAGTGCTCTACGATTTCCCAAATAGTACGAGACTGTGTATGTATGCGGACAAAAGAAATCACTTTGCTTTGTCTAGTCAGGTAAAACATATTCTAAACACTTGGACTCTTTGGTAGCAACTTAGAGAAGTTGGCTAAATAAAGACGTTTAAAGCCATCTCACATTCTGACATACTGTAACTTCTGCTACCTAAGTTTCAGCTGCCTGAAGCTATTTGAAATATAGACATGGTTTGATTCCTTCAACTAGAGTTATAAAAGATCTATCAATTTATCAACTACTTTAGCCTCAGCCATAAAACTTAACTTTTAAATTTTTTAATTTTTTTTTTTTACTTAAGAAACAAAAGGGATTACAGATGTAATTGGAATTTCTATATTTATTCTGATCTTTTTTTCCTTTTCACATTCTCTTTTACTTCACTGTCTCTAGTACAGTGTTTAATTTTCTTTTCAGGTGCTCTTACAGAAAGGTGTAAAATGTTCACTTCAAAGTGAATATAAAAATAGTCAGTGGAAATGACCCTGTCTGATCTAATATGCTAAAAACAGATGTTATTTAAAAAAGAAAAAAGAAAAAACAAAAAAAAACCCAAGCAAAATCTCAAGGATTAAAAGGGCAAGAAAGATGGAAAATCTGGAGTTTAACACCAATCAAGTTTATAACCCAAGATGAAAAAAATCACTCAACAGAACACAGTTTGTGCTCACAAACTTTTAGGACCTTTCTGAGCCAAGGTTTGCCATCCTTAGAAAACCCAATTGTATTTTCTCATATATCATGTGGATTTTTTGTTTCTTTTTTTTCTTATTTTTATTTTATTTCTGATAAAACAAAGAATAGAATCTGAAAATATTTCTGGAATACAACTACAGAGCATTTTATCTGAAAATATTGAGGGTGTTTATTAGAGAATACAGACTCATTTGAATTCCAGACCTACTTGCTGTACTTCAGCACAGCCACCTATGTGAGGACCACTAGTAACCAGTGACAGGAGTTGGTGTGACTTCTGAGAATTTTATGGCTTCTTACCTCTAATTGCTGAATTAATAGAATCTATTTTTCCTCAGGTCTCTCCACAGAAGCAGCTGTGGGTCTCAGAACACCTGGAAATCTAGTTTACTGAAGCTTGTCAAGGGAGCCAAGGTATTCTCAGAAGATGTATAAATCACAGATATTATAAAACAGAGCTGAGCGCCTGGAATTTGAAAACTGGGTATACTATTATTCACTTTTTCCCAGAGTACAAGTCAGAGAGTTTCAATACTGCTTTTTTAACTAGGGTTCCAGGATCTGGCTGAGTTAAGATCCAGAAAAGAGCAGTGCAAGTTGGTTTAGAAGAAGCTTTGGTGTTCTTTATCTAAAGACATTTAGATAATAGGGAACTACACCAATATATATCATGGCAGATGAACAGTGAGGAAACTCATGAGAGAAAAATTTTGACAGCTACTTCAGAAATCCTTGCAAATTAAAAATTCCTATTAAGTAGAAATTTATTTGAATTCAAAAGACCCAAAGAATGCTAGGTGTTTTCACTTAATTATATTCTATTAAAATTAATTTTTCAGGTTCATCTGTAAATACTACCAGGTTTACATCTGTTTATGTCATTCTAACATGTAACTTTATCAGGAAAAAAAGTGTGGCTTATTACAAACTTTAAATAAAATTTATTGATAAATGTTAGCTTTTAACACAGTTCTTAAATACTTCTACATATGATTTTAAATGCAGGGACTGAATTAGATTTTATTACCATTTTCATTATAAAGATGGAATATTTTGAAGCTTTCACATTCACTTATGTGACAAAATCTGGATCTTAAATTATTTGCTGGGGGACCTCTGTGATAGTTTAGTAGCAATGAACAACGAACAAAACAGAATAAGATAAACCAAAGTCATCTTGATGTTGTAACTTTCTCATTTACCACTGCATTTTGAAGGCATTTAAACAGAGATTTAGAGAAGATGAGACTTGACATAGCCATGTAATTTTACATTATGGTGTTACTACATTCTATTCTTGACTTCATTAATCAATAGTCAAAATTATTTGACAAACAATAATTTTGCATCTGGAGATACTGAACTGGTTCATATCTTCAACTTAATGCAAAGCAAAGAGAAAAGATTATTCTGCTGTTCAGTGTCTAAATGAAATCTCAATTTTTAAATACATTAATAGCTTGAAAACTATGTGACAAGGTTCTATTTCAAAAAAATGCAATTTCCTGGCTTGACTAGGAATACATCAGTCATAGTAAATATCACTCAGACAGCCATAGTCAAAGCAGAGATCATGAGACAACAGTTGTCCCATCAAACAGCCTCCGGAGATTCATTAGCAAAAACTGCAAAAGTTCAGTAGAGATACTTCTATCAGTTTCAGCAATCTAAAAACAAACCTGTATGACTAGAGCAGACACATAAAATTTGGATTGAAAAACAGAGGTGAAACAAATCCACATATTGAAAATTCTTTCAAACTTTATCTGAGCATGAATAATTCGGAGTACCCAAAAAAAACCATGAGTGAATAGCATGCTATAGGTAATTGAAGGTTAAGTGTATCCTGTTTAATCTTGCAAAAGTACATCGTTTTGTCATCTTTTTTAAGTGTAAAATAACCCATCAGAAGATTGAGATGGGTGATTAGTGGATTGAGAGCAGCCCTTGAGGAGAAGGACTTGAGAGCATGAATGAAAAATGGAATATGACTCAGTAATATGTGCTTACACGTTAAAAAGCCAATTGTATTCTGGGCTGCATCAGAAGAAGTGAGACTAGCAGGTCAATGGAGGTGATTCTGCCCTTCTACTCTGCTCTCACAAGGCTCCACTCCAGTGCTGCATCCAGTTTTGTGGCCCTCAGAATAAGAAAGACATGGGTCAGTTGGAGCGAGTCCAAAGATGACCACAAAGATGATCAGAGGGCTGGAACACTTACCCTGTGAGGATGTACTGAGGGAATTTGGATTATTTAGTCTAGAGAACATAAAGCTTCAAGGAGACCTTCAGGAAAGATGGTGAGGGACCCATTTTAAAGGAGTGTAGGGGTAGGATGAGAGCTAATGGTTTTCTAAGGAAAGAAGGTAGATTTAGATCAGATATCAGGAAAAAAGTCACAGTGAGAGTGGTGAGACACTGGGACAGGTTGTCCAGAGAAGTGGATAACCCATTCCTAGAGCTGTTCAAGACAAGGTTGAATGAGCCTTTGGACAGCCTGGTGTAGTGGAAGGACACACTGTCTATGGAAGAAGGAAGGAACTTAACTAACGCCCCTTCCAACACAGAACATTCTATGATTCTATGATTCCTTCTCTCAATTCAGCAGGTAGCCTTTAAAAAATAGTTTTAAACTATTCTTTAACAAACGGTATGGAGATAATTTGGATCTTCATTCATTGTGAGTGAAAGGAAAATAACAACTGAGAGTATAATACCCAGTGAGAGTACTTACATGTGAAATCTCTATGCTTGTGTGTTTAAATGGATGAAGCGGTTGTGAAAAAATGATGGAAGTGTTGAAATGAGTAGGTCTGGGGATGAAAAAAAAAATGAAAAAAGGATTTGTAATACTGCCTGTTTCCCTTTTATACGTTTGCTGCTGGAAAAGGCACTCCCATTCTGTCCTTTGGCTCCAACCAAGTTCTCTCAGTGCCTTTGTTATGCAGATTTGAGTGTTTAGATGGCCTTGAGAGGAAAAACAGGGAATTGATTTACTCGATAAGAAACAACCGTGTTTGCATTTTTTGTGGTGTGATTTCTGAGAAAGCTGAGGGAATGTGCAGTGAGAGAAGAGAGGGAAAGAAGCCACCCCCTTCCCGGGTACTCCACCCCCATACCAGTTTAACTGATAATGGAGCTATGACTAAAGCTAATGTTTTGAATCCAGTTCCATGAATATCTTAAGTGACACTTTAAGAACAAAAGTGTCTCAAGATTTAGTGCATTAAGAATTGTATACTCTTAGCTAGAGATACAAAAAGGCTAAAAAGAAGGGAAAAAGGAAATTAGGAAGGTGGAGACTAACAGCAGTAGATTGGGAATGACTAATGTGAAAAATTGAAATATGTCCACTAGCTGAGCCATTCAAAGTGAATCCTTTTGCTCTGTCATAACAATGATTAATTTAGGCAAATGGAACAAGGATGAAAAGGAAGAAAGGGGAAAATGCCAGCTGTATTTGGGACTGAGGGAATTTACTGGTTTTGACGAAGGCTAACAAAGAAATGAGAATCACCTATCAGATATCTGACAGAAAACTCAATTTACCCAGCAATTGGGAATGTGGATTAACAGGGGAGACAAGTCCAGAAGATATTGGAACGAGCACTACTACACAGTAACAAGAGTAGGTTTGGGGGTTACTTGAGAACAAGCTAATGATAAATGAAATCTTCCTAAGACTTTGTGGCATTTTCATGGAAGTAGCATGAAACTTGTTGCTTTTTGGGTTTTGTATATCAATCTTACATTAAAGAAGAATTTAGCTAAATCACAGGATTGCACACTTACCTGTAGTCCTTGAGGGTTTCACTAAACATCAGAAGTGTCTGTGCTCTGATATTATTTAGTTTTCAACAATATAAATGTCCAGCCTGTGAAATTTATGAACAAAAAAATATTTACCTCCTCAGATTTCCTCTGTTCTTAAGTTGGTAAAAGTTGCTTAATTTGTCATGTAACTGGTAGGTATGCAGTTTGCACAGTTGTAATTTGCAGATTTTAACCAAATCTAAATTGAGAGCAAGGTATGATGCTTTTAATGCCAGTGAGACAGATTTCAATTTTCTAATGGAAAAGAGTTAAAAATAGCAAGACATAAAAAATTCTCATTCATAAGATAAATTATTGCCCAACTAGATAGTGTCAAGCAGTGCAGGCAGATTTCAAACAGTGAAAGGCTAAACCAAGCCACATAAGGTTTCCTGCCACTTTGGAAAGCAAAATGTGTGAATCACTGAAGGCAAGATGGTACACTTCAACCAAAGATAAATAATTTCTTCAGATGTACCAGGACAGGAAAATGTTGGCAGGAGGGTTTTTGGGGCGTTTTCTTGTGGTTGTTTTTTTGTTTGTTTGTTTGTTTTAATAAATTCTTGCCAATTCAGTTTTTCATACAGTTAGAAAATTGCAAGAGAAACACCCAAAGACCAGCTGTGGTTGCAGGTTTTGTGGATGTGGCAGTCAATACTTTTCTTAATGACAGGAAGAGAAATATTTAATTCAGTTGGAGCACAGACTTGGATAAAATTTAAATAGAGGATAGGCAAGATTATTTCAGAGCAGTTTTGGAAGCACGCTACTGGAATTCACTGAGCAGTCTGAATAATAGTTCCTGCTATGATTAATAATATCAGTTTATTCTTGAAATTTGGAAGAGGACTTCTTTATGCTAGAGATGATTTCCACATAGGGAAATAACTTTTTACTGTAATTAGTGAAAAGAATTCACCCTAACTGCTGTTACAAAGAAGCATTTTCTAACATATTTTCTGGAGTGAAAGATACATAAGTGAGTTAGTTAGCTCTCCACTCTTTGGCCAATACAGGATATCTTTTGTTTCTGCTTAATAATATTATGACTGTGCGTGTACTAACTTTTTTTTTCACAGCAAATTTCAGGTGCAGGTTGTGGCAGTACAGATTATGCCCTTTGAATAATTGAGCACAAATAAGTACTTGTTTAAAAACTCCATCATGACATCTGATATATTTCTTAAGTGACTTGGCATGCCCTGTTTTTGAAGAGGATGAAATTACCTGTGTAGTCTGTTTTCCAATATTTGAGTAGGAAAAAAAAAGATAAATTCTTCAAGCTATAAATAATCTTTCACTGCAGAATTTAAATGCATTTTTCCCAATAATAAATCACATTGCATCACATGACTTACAGAAATATTTGTGCTAATTACAATATATTTACTACAATTTTAAAAACTCCCTTATTAATTTGATATTTTGCTTTAGCATATAATCTCATATCTGTAATATATAAAAGATGTTTATGATATAAATAATATAATATCCATATAAAATTATATCACCTGATATATCTAAATTATCACCAGATATTTTTCTCTTTGATTCTTAATAATAATTTAAAAAATTTCCTATCTTTATTAAGTATAGCCCATTATTAGTCTTGAAGTCCCTAAATTCCTTCCTTCCTTCCTTCCTTCCTTCCTTCCTTCCTTCCTTCCTTCCTTCCTTCCTTCCTTCCTTCCTTCCTTCCTTCCTTCCTTCCTTCCTTCCTTCCTTCCTTCCTCCCTTCCTCCCTTCCTCCCTTCCTTCCGCCACTTCCTTCCTTCCTTCCGCCACTTCCTTCCGCCACTTCCTTCCTTCCGCCACTTCCTTCCTTCCGCCACTTCCTTCCTTCCGCCACTTCCTTCCTTCCTTCCTTCCTTCCTTCCTTCCTTCCTTCCTTCCTTCCTTCCTTCCTTCCTTCCTTCCTTCCTTCCTTCCTTCCTTCCTTCCTTCCTTCCTTCCTTCCTTCCTTCCTTCCTTCCTTCCTTCCTTCCTTCCTTCCTTCCTTCCTTCCTTCCTTCCTTCCTTCCTTCCTTCCTTCCTTCCTTCCTTCCTTCCTTCCTTCCTTCCTTCCTTCCTTCCTTCCTCCCTCCCTCCCTCCCTCCCTCCCTCCCTCCCTCCCTCCCTCCCTCCCTCCCTCCCTCCCTTCCTTCCTTCCTTCCTTCCTTCCTTCCTTCCTTCCTTCCTTCCTTCCTTCCTTCCTTCCTTCCTTCCTTCCTTCCTTCCTTCCTTCCTTCCTTCCTTCCTTCCTTCCTTCCTTCCTTCCTTCCTTCCTTCCTTCCTTCCTCCCTCCCTCCCTCCCTCCCTTCCTCCCTTCCTCCCTTCCTCCCTCCCTCCCTCCCTCCCTGCCTCCCTGCCTCCCTGCCTTCCGCCACTTCCTTCCGCCACTTCCTCTCTTTCTTCCTCTCTTTCTCTCTTTCTTTTTCTCTTTCTCTCTCTCTCTATTTCTCTCTTTCTTTCTCTATCTCTTTCTTTCTCTTTCCCTGATTTACGTTGAAGACAAAACATTCACTACTCCATTAGTCTAATTTGTAAAATGATCTCCTACAAAATCTCTAGTTATGAATATTACATTTTGAATATAAGTTTCTTTTAAATATGTAGCTATTCAGTCATCCATTCAATGATGCACAATTGCCTACATTATTGAGTTAGATTCTAAAATCACTATTTAAAAGAGGTTTTAGATTTTTTATTTTGAATAGATTTACTTTGTATGGCATGCTGTGATAACCTAATTGAATAGGCTAAATAATTGGTGCAGTAATACAGTATGTGAAACAAAAGTAGCACACCAAAATATGAGTTAACTGATGGGCATTTAACTCTATCAAAATAATTTATACCTAGAGGCATAAAGGAAGAGATTACTAGAGGCAAATCAGATTATCTTTTTCTGTATATAATATAATAGTTTGCATGCAGTTAGGAAAGTATTCCCTAAAGTATCAAAGATACAGAAAGTACACAGAGAAACATCAAAGACATTAGAATTAATTTTTGTTTCCATATAGAAGCTGCAGAAAAGAGTAATAGTCAAGTCTTCTAATACCACCTTCATCTTTCAAATAATAAATAACCCATTCTTCTCTTTTGAGAAGCACACTCAGGAGACATGAAAGCTTAAATAAAACATCTTTCCTGCTGACAGAAGTGCTTTTTTGGCATAAAAATCCACCTCAAGGAAAAAAAAAAAAAGCATTTTATTTCTAATGCATTATATAGATTCAAATATTAGAGATTGTTACTGAGTTATAAAGTAAAATTAAGAGAAGTGCTAGCAATAATAAGAAAAAAAATGGATGGCTTGAACACAGATCCTTGGCTTAAAATAAACACTAAAAAGATAACAGCAAATGTAGCAAATATTGATATCAATTATAGGAAAGTTTTTCTTAAATGGTATCTAAATATCCTAAATATTTTCATATCAATCTGATAAATATAGATTTTTTTTTTTTCACTTAGTGAGTCTCCAAGTAGCAGGATAAGTGGTCTGTTGTTTGGTTGACCATATATTGGGTTGGACTGTCTTTTCCATGGTTTTAACAAAGCATGGGCAATGTGACAATATTCTTCTAAAAATAATATATTTGTTCTAAAAATATGTTTATTCATTCAAAGTCTTTTCATTGACCTAAAATTAACCTTTTAAAGAAAAAAACAAATACGGCCCTTGTTCAAAGTATTTGACCATCTAAAATGCAAATATAAGCATGAGAAATTGCTGATCACTAAACCAATTTGACTAATTAGCTTGAATTTCAGAGCAGGGTGGGATTCCAGCCAGAGAATCTTGGGACTTAGTATGGCCTCATATATATGTGGTCTCACAGTATGGCTTTTCTGGCTGTGTTTTACAGAAGTGTGTCCTCAGTCTGGCCTTAGCAATGACAGTTCACCTGATACATCTAAATTATGTAAATGTGAGGCCACAGATGTCATTGAAATACTGCAAACATGTAAATCCAGTTTTTTCTTGGTTAGATTACAACCTCTACAACATGCACGGTCTCATCTTCCTATACAACTGATTAGGCACTGAAGTAGTCAAGTCTTTTCAAAGATGATAATTTTACCATTTAGAGAAACAACTCTTTATGGATTAACTTTTTTTTCCCCCAAGTTTTACCTTATTCCAAATAAACTTTTCACTGACAATGACTAATATAGATACTGTTTTCAGCCAATAGTATGGATATTTGTTTGCAGGAAAGGAAATATTTGTTCTAAATTGTTCTGGACTGAGTCTTTTTCTGACATTTACTCTTACAGCTGGAGAACATGCCCTTTTAATTTACAAGTACAAATCTAAGCTTAGATAACCAAATGTTATTCAATATTAAAAGGGAGGTGGAAAGCATTTGAATTTCTGGAAATTAATCTGTTTCCATGACTTCATAATAAGATAGGAAATGTGCTGAGAATAATTCGAGTGCATTTTTCAAGTAACTGGAAGTTTTAAAATTCAAGTTATTATAGAAATTCAAACTATAGTGGCTCCCAAGGTTACATCTCATTTTAGACTGAACTTGAAATGTTTGACACATCACTTATCTTAGTCTGAGACTTCTAAGTACTTCCTGTTGTTTTAAGCTCATCTCTGGAAATCAATGCAAACTTTACTTTTTTACATCATGAGAAAGTCAAGGACAATCTGGAACACTTGACAACACCATTCTAAATGTCTGTTTAAACCTGTTTACACCTTAAGCATTTTCTTGCTGAAAAAATAAAATCCTTAATGTGGTAACTAAAGAGGCTTCAAGACTTTTCTTTCTGGAGCCAGGACCCAGAAGCATGTTTGATCAACCTTCTTGACATATAATTCATAATTTGGACAAACACATTCCATCTGTGACAATGGACCAGCAGCAAATTGAAAGGCTCAACATTAATTAATCTTAATTACCATTTCAGTAGAAATCATCCCTAGGATGCAAATGTTCGCATATAAACTAGCCGTATTAAGGTTTCTTAGTCTGCAGAGAAAAATAGGAAGTTTTACAGCTAAGGCCTTTTAATCCTAAAACATTTGTCTGAGCTAAGTCATATGAGTAGTTGCCCTCAATTTACTTATTTCTCTCTTTCGAGCTGGCAGGAAGCTGTGCTTCATGTATATATCTACAAGGAAGCCATGTAATGCTTGAAACTTACCAGTCTCATAATAGAAATATTTTTCACTATATTCAAGTAGACTAATGTTTCTGAAAACTCAAAAAAAAAAAAAAAAAGAAAAGAATATTACATCCTTTATTGCTAGTATTATTTTCCACTTGCTAAAGAATTGCTTTCAACACATCCATACCTGTTTAGCTCACTTAGATATGTCTGTGCTAATTGATACCATGGAATACCATGATACCATGCTCAGAGTGGAAAGTGTTGGGGTTTTTTTGTTTGTTTTTTTAGAATACTTTGGACTTGGATAAGGTGAAACTTATAGGCAGCACAAAAGAAAATAACCATGTCTGAATCATCAGAGGTTTTGTCTCAGAACATAATGCAAAAGCTCCATCAGCTTTCCCTCTCCTTAGACTTAAGCTAAGACCAGCTGCCTTAGCTAGGAATGCAGAAATATTTGGCTTTGGATGCAGCAGCTGTCATGACCTGACTGGGGTTACCCAGCCTGTGGGTGCAGAGAGACTCAGTCCTGGGTTAAAAGGGTTCTATGACAAACACCAAAACAGAGGAGTTTGCCTTATACATTTCTCCACTTTTTTTCCAGAGTGTATGCAGCATGAGAAGTTCTAAGCGAGAAAAAGTCCACTTTGGGCAAAAATGAAGTAATTTTTACATAACAGAGATATAAAAAGGCATCAAACCTCCTGCTTTAGCAGCCAGTACCTAGTGTTATTTTCTATTTTTCACCTGGGATAGCCAGTAGATAACAATATTTTCTCTTTTTGCAGACCAAAATTTATGTTTCCAGACTGTTTTTCTGCTTTTGCAGAAAATTTGTAGTTACTGCTAGTTGTGGACTCTTACTTTATCAGGATGTCTTTCTCTTTTATTTGACTATCTTTCCCCATTTCACAGGATAAATTACCCTTGTAATTCTGTCTTTTTACAATTATCCTATGTTATTTGTTATTACAAATATTACATGTTATCCTAGGATGTCTCTGGTTTCTAGGTACCCAGCTGTACTTCAAAGATGCCAGCTGCAATTTTCAAGAATGGTTCTGGTTCACATGTGTAGTTCCTGGGCTGGTAGGCATTTTCTCTGTATTTCAGCAGACATTTTCTTCTGTTCAATGACTATTTCCTTCCATTCAGGTCACCTTTCTGACTGCTCATGTCTGTAGTTTAAAAGATTTGGTCACATTACACTTAAACAAAGTTTTCACCTCTCTTTTCTTACCGCCTGTACAGAAGTACTGTGGACTTGTGCACAGCTGAAAAATAAATCTGTAAGAGAATATGAGACTTTATATAATTTCTGTTCAAAATAGGAGTCTGACTTGGAAAGCTGTAAGCTTTTATTTCTGCTCAGCAAAGGTGTAAAAGTGTGCTGTCTTGGGAAGGAAGGAAGGTGAAGAATGGTCCACCATCATTCTAATTTAAGTTGTTCTGAGGGAGATTCATTCCCCAGGAAGACACAATGGAGTTCTGACCAAGAACTTTTATCAGGGAGCAAATGTTTACTTGACTCATTACAAATTATGTTCCTTTCCTACTGTGTTTATCTCAGCCCAGGCTGTGCCCATACTCCACTCTTCTTCTGCCCACAGGTATAAGTAAGGAAGAAAGGAAGAACAGTTGCTCCCTCCGGCCTCCTGAACTCTGAGGCAAAAACTGCTCTGTTAGGTGAAGAGTCCTCAGTCCTTACTTTCAAATACTTAAGCAAACAAATTTCAACAGCCAGGAGGAACTTTAACAGGTTCTCAGCCTGTGGGCAGAGACAGGCACCAGGCACAGCCTTGTCCTGAGAGGAGAGTCCGAGAGGCAGGACAAAACCATATGGGGCAGGCATGTCCATCTCTGCTGTGAGATAAGATACTGAGACTCACTGGAAATTGACAATGAAGGAACTACAGGGCCAAGCTAGGACAAGCAAGGTAGTGTGTTTTCTGTCTTCCTTGTCTTTCTCTGCATCTGCAGTCATCCTCTTCTTTCTGCTCAGCACCTACAGCTGGTCTAGAGTCAAGCCAAGCTGGAGCCAGCAGGAGCTGTCACATTTGCAAAGTGGAGCAGCAGGCAATGACCTCAGAGTGGCCTCCTTGGATTCTTCCAGGGCATTTCACCCAGCAGAGCTGGGTTCCCTGCACAGAGCAGCAGGAAGGGAGAACTCCAGGCTGCAGTGGCAGCCACCAGCCGCAGGCACTACCCCTTGCACACACTTGCTGCTATTGTACCTCTGGTGTACACCTGCCATGGGTGTGGACATGGGTGCATCCATGACTGGGGGTCCTTTGGGTGTCCATGCCCTGGTGCCAGGACCAGTGCTTGGTAGGAAAGGCAGCCGGAGTCTGAATGTCTTGCTTGGGCCTCAGGAAGACCATGGCATCCCTGTGGAGGAGAAGGTCACTCTTTCTTGCCAAACTGCCCTGGGTCACCTGCATGCACTGTCAGAGAAGAGATTCAGCTGATGCCAGCTGGGATGGATGTGCATTCTTGCATGGGGCCAGGTTCAGCCCTGCAGAGTACACAGCATTGAGCATGAAAAAGCTGGCTGCTGGTTGAGTCAAATGTACCAGCAAATCTGGAAGCTGCAGGGGAGGCCCACCTGAATGTGATGGTAAAAACTCACCTGGCCCATCCTGTCGAGGACAGGAGCAGCAGCACATGGGACATGCTTGTCCAGGTGGATGGAATGAAGCTGGGAAGGTGGGTCCCACTGCTGGGTAGTACTGCTTGGCAAAGTCTGGCTGCCCCCAGCAAGAGACCTGTCACTGTACCTGCAGATATTGGATCCATTGCAAGGACAGCACCAGGTCAAGCATCCCTTTCTATCTCAAAAGTCATTTTGGGAGTGATTGGGTAGTGGAGGGACACTGAGGAGCTCTCCCCATTATGTCTGTGGCCCTTATTTACCAGATCTGTGCACAGTGCTGAGCAGCTGTGAAGTGTCATCTCCCACCAGCTGCTGGCAATGTACCTAGTGCAGTCTGGGATACCACTCCCTATTTTGTGTCAAGGTCATCTTGCTGACCCATGTTCACCTTCATGTCCTCCAGGATCCCCAGGGCTTTTTCTGTCAAGCTGCTTTACATCAGTTTCACCAAGTTGATTTTGGACATAAGTATGTGTGAATATTTTCCTGCCACCTGCAGTCAGTCTCACCCTCTTTCTGCAGGTCTCCCTGTACCATGGCTGTGATGTTTAGGAGGTCATTTTTTCCCCAGCCAAGGCAGTGGTCTAAGTGGAAAGGGTGTCTCTTGTTAGGGGACAGAGAGAAAGAGGCTCTACCTTGGCAACAGACTCCAGAGACAGTTTCCATGGATGAGAAAGTAACAGCCTGGGATTATTTTCAAACTATAATGTTTTGTCAACAGTCAGTAATATTGTGTTACATGGGGAAAAACAAACACACAAATTAAAAAAAAATCATCCAAAGAAAGCAGAGGTATAAGAAGTGCAGATAAAATGAGAAAAAGTGAGCAAAAATAGTTCTTCAATGGCTCTTGCTGTGTATTTTTCAACCTCTAAATGATGAAACTTCTCTCTCCTCCTAAATACTGGTGAGAAACATGTTCTGCAGGTGAACTAACAATGTCAAGTGGACAAAAAAACATTAGATAGGCCCTTTCATTTGTGTCTCTGTTACCAAATTTAATTGTTTTGAGAGAGAACGTCATATGTATTAAGAAACTCAGATCCTAATCCTTCTTTTTAAGAGGTGTAATTATTTTACAAATGACAATTAGGAATACTTTTTCCACCTACACCTCCCCCATTGCAAAAGAAAAATCACTGACACATAACTCATGTCTATCCTAAAGACACTCACTACAGATACAGGCAGAAGGTGCTAAAAGTCAACAACTCCTTTTAGTAAAGCAAGAGACCCAACAGTCAAAAAGAATTCTGATTTTCCAACACATGCCCCAGGAACATTCATATGCAAGAATGCAGCTCCTAAGCTAGGGAGTGGTATGCTCATGGCTCTGGCCAGTTTCTGGGCAGAATTAGTAGTTGTTTCACTAAGGTGTAACCAGCCATCATCTACCCAGTGCCATCCTCAACACTGCAGTTGCTCTCTGCTTCATAGATGGACAGTGCCTGAGTGTTTGAGTCACTTGAAAACCTTCACTGGGCTGGGAAGAGAGAGAAAAGGTGACTTGGGGCTCACAGAGCTCTTTGTCTGCCCCTTCCCCATGTACAGACCACTAAAAAGCATGGAGGGAGTGACAAGCTACCCACCATCCAGCTCCTTGGGAAAGACCCGAGCCACAATGTTCTGCCTGTGTCCACTCTGCTACCAGATGATTCCTCAGCTCAGCATCAGGTGTGTGGCTTCTCACTTACTATTTTTTCCCCTTTTTTTCCATCTGGCGTGAGCCTTTCTTTCCTCTTAAACATTTGAGGCAGGAGCAATGGCCACAGGACACATTTTGACAGTCAAACATCAATGTACATAAATCCTCCATGACAACACCAATATATTACATTCCCTAATATACTTTCAAGGACTTGATCCTGAAATTATTAGCAGTCTGCATCAGTTAGTTCATATATCCAGTAACTAGTGCCCTGTACACATGTAAAAATTGGATTGGCTTTTTTTCCCTGATTGAAAAAGTATGCTGAGGCAAAAAATATGGATGCATATTGATTTTTTTCAGAGGTCACAAAGAAATCTATTATGTTGCTCTCAGTATTCTTTTCTTCCAAAATAACGTTTTTTTACAGTAAGGCTGCAACTTTCATTGCTGAACTGTCTGTACTACAAAGCTCATTGTAATTACAAGATCTTGAAAAATAAATGACAGCTGTATTAGAAGATAGGCAACCTGCTCTTTTAACAGCTTCTTTTGGTGTACCAAATTTTGAGAGAAAATTTTCACATATTATCCTGGTTAGAGAAGCAAGAGGCTGATGGCAGTTTATTTACAGAACAAGAGTGTGAGGGGCAATAACTTCCTTTTGACCTTAGAATATCAAGATCAAAGTACAGACCTTTCTTTTTGGAATCCTTGAAAGAATATTATTCACATTCTAATATTGAGCCTGTAGCTCTAGGCATGTTTATTTAAAAAAAAGACTTAATTTTTAAATAAACATGAGCCTAATAACTTATTTGTCATTCTATTTTCCCTTCCTCAGGTTCTCTGAATGAAAAAAAAGCCAAAAAAACCAATTTTTTTCAGTATGTGTTTTAGTTTAGATTGAAAGAGGAAGTTATGTCAAACCCATGAGAACTGATAGTTTATTAGTTGTTTTATTTCATGGAAAAATAAAGCCATTTTTGTTATGAGAAATGTCTAGTTTTGACTTAGATACTCTGTAAGCATTTCTTCTCAGTTGCAAGCAGTCATCAGGATTGTTCTCACTGACTCATTTTAGTATTTTAAAGAAAAAGAGGTTGGCAGTAATGTAATAAATACCTTGCCTAGAGGTATTTATTTATCCAGACTGAGGAACTGAGGAAAGTACAAAAAACTCTCTTTCAGCTTATACTCATTGTTTTCTTACTTCAGAAGTCATGATATGCAGTGAAACAATCAGCACTTAAGAGTTCAGCAGTTCCTCGCCTCTATCAGTAGTAGCCTGCTCATAGATAACTTTGAACCTTAGTGACCTGGAAATGGAAACTCTGCTTAAAGGACAGTAGACATACGTAATTCTCCCTAACTTGACATGATGCACAGTGTATTCTACCATTTAGTTGCTTCAGAGTGAATGGGTTTCTGCCAATGATTTGGTATAAATCTGAAGATGCCACCACAGATATAAGAAATGATTGATGGTAAGACTGTGTTTACCAAGTGCAAATTGAATGGGGGATTGACTTTTAATACTGTTGAATATTGGTATGTTTTATTTGGCCCTGGCTAAACCAACCAAAAACAAAACCGAAACCAAAAAACTCCAAACAACAAAAACCCAGCCAATGAAGAAATTAACCAAAACCAAAAACCAAACCAAAACAACAAAAAAGCCCCAAACTAAGTAAAGGCAAACAAAGAAAAAGAGGAAGAGAGGGAGAATTAGCTTCATTTATGAAAGACTCAAACCAGAAGTACTGGTGGCAACAATGACAGATTTGTGAGATTATGGAAGAAGTGATATGATCTGAGTTTCTACAAAAACATCTCCCTTTGAGCACTACATTTATATGCATGAGCAGTATTTTATTTTCAGAAGCAGACAGGTGTCTAATAGAACATTTTAATAATTTCTAAGAATATGAATCCTGCAACTGATTGAAAGTAGAACCTTTTACATAGTTAGCACTGTAACATGTCAGTAAAATCAATAGAAAATGTGAATTTTAAAAATACAGGAGTGACTATGAAAGTATTTGAACAAGATCCCAATTCTAAGCAAACCAGGGAAAATAAATCTGTTGCAAATATACACATGAAGGAAACTGTTACCAGTTCAACCATCCTCTCCACATGCTTTACTTTTCATACAGACACCTTTCAAATACACATAGCGTACAATTGTGGACTACAAACTGCTCATTTTCAAAACCGCTCATTTCTATAGGTCTTTATTGCTAATATCTCACAAAAACCTATCCATGAGAAAAACTGCAGTAGTGCTCTGTCATGGAGTTACTTTACCTTTAAGAAAAGTTTAAGTTGCTGGGAACTGCCTGGAGTCTTTTCTCCTGACCAATTATCGGTCATTGCTGAGAATTGACAGCAGTTTAGGCCATTGAAAAGTGGGATCAACTTGTGAACCCTACCTTAAAGTGTAAAACCAGAGCTCTCTTGGTTCTCTTTGTTTCCTGGCTGGGAAGGGCGGCAGAGCTCCAGGCCTCCCGTTCCCTGCCCAGGCCATGCGGCCGGGCGGGGACTGGGCTGGGCCCAGCGTCTCCCGGCCGGGAGATGCGGGCCCTGCGGAAAAGGTTTTCTCCGGGCTCCGGCCGGGCCGGGACGAGCCGATCTCTGGCTCGGCTGCAGGTTTTTTTGCTGTAACTAAATTCAGAAAAGAAACTGCTGAGTGAAGAAGGAGAGAGACTCTGGACCTGCAGCGGGCTGGGCGCGGCGCCTACACTCTCCAGAGCAGCCATGAGGAACTTTCCATCGCAGACGGCTCCAGCTCCTGCACCGGCCGAGGCCACAGAACTACCTACAACAGCCTGGGCAAGATTTTAACTCTTTCATTACCCAGATGAGACTTGCGGATTAATCTTTTTATCCAGACAGAGAAAAAGAGAGTGATCAACGTGAAAAGAGACTTTATAAACTACCAGTGACAGGAAAGAAAAGAAGCTTCAGAAAAGGTAGAGAATTAAGAAGATGCTTTAATTAAGCTGAAATATCTTTCTGTTAAAACTATGGAAATGGACAATAAGGTCTTGAAAACACTCCTTTAATTCATGACAGTAAATAGGGAGGAATAGAGTGTTCAAAGTGTAAATTTTGAGTAAAAAAGTAATTATGGTACAGTGAAGTGCTGGAAGATTTGAAGCCTTGAGAGGCAATGAGAAAACTGTTTTCTAGTGAAGCTCACAGAAACAGATGAAGAAGACTTTTTGCCTTTGAATAACTTATCCTTAAAAATCCCATCCCTAGACTCATGGCCCATACACACTTGAGAGTGATGTGAAAATGGGAGGAGTGGGCTCTAATAACAGCAGCTCTGGGCAGCTAACATTAGAGCAATGGAAAACTATAACAAAAATAGTTTTTTCTTGTGAGAAACTCCATAAATTAACAGGAAGAAACTTCTGTTTCTCTATAAAGACTGGTGAAAAGACTGTAGCAAGAATTGGGACTGTTTTAACCATCAAAGTTCCAAAGGTTTTGTCTCTTTTGTCATGTGAACAAGGGAATAGTGGGTAGACAGGGGATGAAAAGGTTTTTCTGGAAGTTTATTCTGGTGTTCTTATTGTAGTTTGTCAATAAACTTTCTTTTTTTTTCCTTTTAAGTTTTATGCCTGTTTTGCTCCTGTTCTAATCCATATCTCACAGCAAGAAATAAGTAATTTTCTTAGTTATTGGTTTAAAACCATGACATGCTCTTACATTTTTTATCCAAAAAAATAATACCTTTAATATGCCTCATCAAAATAGTAGACATCTCCTAGTTTTCTACATTAATTTTACTGTTGTAAGGAAGCCAAATATATCTGATAAATGACTGATAAGCAGCAGAATCTTGCACAAATGGCATGATCATAAGATTGGGCACTGAGAGAAGGTGTGTTGGAATGTAACACCAGAAACTTCCCTTTTTCCTTTCTGTCCAGACTGAGCAACCTCAGCTCCCTCTGCCACTCCTCACAAGACTTCTCTAGACCCTTGAGCAACTTCTTCATTCTTCTGTGAGCAAGTGTGTATGCTTGACAAGTGTAACACTTCACATACAGGCTATGTCCCAGATCAGTGCCTCATTTTGAATTAATACTCCTTGTGAAATAAAAGGTCCGTGATTTTCTAAAAAATAATTTAAAAAATGTTTATTAGCTTTAAACCCCTAAAAAATTAGGAAAAAAAAAACCAAAACCAAAACCCCCCCAA
Source organism: Pseudopodoces humilis (assembly GCF_049639895.1). Lineage (NCBI taxonomy): Eukaryota > Metazoa > Chordata > Aves > Passeriformes > Paridae > Pseudopodoces > Pseudopodoces humilis. Next base: position 57,083,352 of record NC_142201.1, on the reverse strand, counting down.
AAGCCCAAACCAAACAAACCAAAGAAACCACTGCTTTATTATAGCAAAATCTTCAACTTATAAAATCTGATACTACATTTTGTAGTAGATGCAGAGAAATTATATCAAAAAATGGCTGTGATTCTAGTGCAGGTATCTTTTTTTTTCATTTATTTCCTTCAGTAAGAAAACTCTTAGGTCACATAGTTTGGTAAAGTTAGCATTCAGTTTGGTTCTGCCTAAAAATAAGTTTCACTCCCCAGGTGCTTGTGATTCACCAACAAATAACTTAAACTATTTACTCTTGAAATACATAGAAATTTGCACAATGTAGATAGTTCATTACAAAGGTTATGACAGACAGAGCCTTTTCTGGTTGACAGTGTGTTAGAAATAGCACCAGAGTACAAGAGTGTGGAATGAGAAGGGCAAGCTTTATTCTCTTTTTATATCCATATGTGCCTCATTCTTCTTGGTTTTCTCTGTGCATCAGAGCAGCCTGTTAATAATTGGTTTTCTTTTCCTCTCACACAATGCAAGGTTGTAGGTTGAGCCATTGGACTTGCCACAAAAATGTCAGATTGATGTCACTTGAACTCAAATGCCTTCTTCTCACATCATAACCGAGCACAAAACAGAATAATGAAAAAACAGTATTCAATGTACTTCTTCTTTGTAAGGATTCTTATTAATTTATATTTCCTAGATATCTCTTGTCACTTTAAAGAGTTTGGCTACTGCAACACTAAGTGCTCCATCAGTTACCACATAGATGAGATTCTATATTGCCTGGAAAAAAAAATCTTCCAGGAATGAGACAACCACAGCTTCCTTATTCCTGTACCTCACCACCCTCACAGTACAGAATTTTTTCTTAATATCAAATCTAAGCCTACTGTCTTTCAGTTTAAAGCCATTCCCCCATGTTCTATCACTACATGTCCTTGTAATATATCTCTCTTCAGTCTCAGATTGTTCTCACCAGTCAGGGAAGAAAGACATATTCTTCTTCTCATATTTCCCTAGAGAGCAACTATTGCATGTGATCTAATATTTTCTGCTATTGCTGTGATGTAACATTTGCTCTAAAATAAATTTTCAAGTTCAAATACCATAATATGAATGTAATGGATTGGTAGGACTCTACGTCTACCAAGTATCAACCTTACTGCACTATTTTCCCATACAGAAAGCTTTGTAAATGCACATTTATACAACTACACACACACATACACACACACACACACACAAACAAACAACAAGCAGATACAAGCATAGGATGCATATTAATAAAAAGTATTCAGTAGGATTGGGGGGAAAAAAAATAAAACCTCATAGACTAGGGCAGCTTCAATTATCACTTCACAAAATGTGACAAGTGCAGCTCTACCACCTAGTTGAGCAGGGTCTTAAAGATCCCAAGGGTCAGGTTTGTTCACTGGATGGTTTCTAAGGTTTAGATTGTATTTGGCATTTTAGCAATCAGAAATTGATCCCTAACACTCTTTCCAGCATGTTTTGGACTGGAAGACTCAAGCTGCTGCAAGTAATAGAGATGTATTGGCAGGCCTACTTGGGAAAGCCTTTATGGCCTTTTTCTTCCCTGTATCTAGCCCAGCTAAGGCTAATGCTGCCTATTGATTCCTTTCATAAGCAGTACCTTTCATCAAAATCATCCTCACACACTAAATTGGTACAACACATGAGGAACATTTATTGTGCAGTCTATTATTGTCCCAGCTCAGTGAACCATCAAGAGTGAAGTAAATCACTGAAGCAAAGCAAGTTGAACTATCAAGTCCCGAAATTAGTAAATAAATGAAAGTACTTTTAGTCTGAAGGTTTTTATTTAATTTTTCTAAAAATCTTCTCTTTTTTGATGCCTCTAATAGGAAATATTTTTTCTGCATTTTCCTCATTTTTGCGTTACCTTCATATTTTAACTTCTGCAGTGCTCGCATATTTAGGACTTTCTCCAAATCCTGTTACAGTGTCTGCTCTGTTTTGATGCATGCAGTGCTGAAGAACAGATTCTCTTGATTATCAAGAAGATAATGGGATGGGCCAGGGTTTGGCTGTGCTCACTTTAGGGAATTGGCTACCATGGCAGTGTTGGGGCTGGAGGCTCCAGGAGGAAGAGACATCTCCCCATGAGGTTTGCCAAGACAAGACACTGGCAGTGAGGGCTGTCCCACTGCAGGATCGGGGCATCTGGGGAGTAAGGGCAGCCCCAGTTCTGGGAGCTGGGTACTTTCATAGGGATGGGGACAGACCAAAGCCAGGCTGGGACATGGGCCTGCTGCTGAGGGATCAAGCTAATGGCAGAGCAAAGCAGTGGTTGTGCCATGGAAGGGGTGGACACTGTGCACAGGAGTTTCAGTTTGAAAGCATCTCTCACAGCTGGAGAGGGAGCCCCTCTGAGGCTCCCTAGCTGAGGTATTTGGGAAAGTTAGTGAAACACCTTCCATTGCTTTCTTTTGAGGTGACCAGTAATAGTCTCTCTAGCTTAGTACTGAACCCAAACAGCTCTGCCCTGGGAAGGAGGGGACTCGGGCACAACACTGACCCATATTCCTAGCAAAATTAAACCATCATGTTTTCACACATGGGCTGACCACAGAGAGCAGCTTAAATCAGAAATTCCATATGATCAAATGAGTTTAAGATGACTGCAGCCTCTAATGGCTGCATTAAAAGAGAAAACCTTCCAAAGCAGTAAAAGCTTAAATAATATATGAACTCCACAGCATCAAATATGTAAATATATAAAACTCTATTTAGCACTCACCATGAGCTAATTTAGTACAATTTACCATAAAGCTGATAAACAAGGTCAAAAGCAATTTATAGAGGACTTGAATGTGAACTGCAAACCATGTGTATGGCTGGAAAGGTGAAGCAAACTGCCTGAGGTATTAGATGCAGCTGACAGATCAGAAAAAGATCCTGTGTGAAATCAGATAAACAAATAATCTCTGGCATGGTGAAAGAAGTGTTTAGAGAAGGCAGTAGGTGTGCTTGCTGTACTTTGAATAAGGACAAGAAAGGCAGGATTTTTCTAAGCAGACACCCATTTTCTCACTTTCAGTGCTCAAAACAATGTGTGGATGCCAGGAATTTCTTATGCATTGTAAACAGGAAAATGGTATTTAAACTCTTCCTCAGAGCTCTTTGCTAGTAATATAAGTCCCAAAGGCTGTAAGTGTAGAAGAGTAGTACAGAAACAGTGAGTATCACAAGGAGAAGTATGTTGGAAAAGAATGTGAATTTAGGGTATTTTGTCTAAGATGGGACAGAAAGTATCATATATGAAATCTGGGGATGCCACAGATGAACTCAAAAGACTGAAGCTGAACACAGGGCAAAAAGGCCATGAAGAGCATTGTAAAAAAAAACCCTCCATCAGTAACATCAGGAAAGGAAAAGGGAAAAATCATCCTCTGTGTGGCAATCTGAATCAAAAGCAATCAGGAAATGCAAGCACTTGCCAATCAGTAAAGTGCAGTTGAACAGTAAAAAAGAACTGGCAGGTAAATGCTTCAGCCTTATCTACAAGGACTTACTACCCTCACATCAAGCTCTTCCACCCTTCCTCAATGCCGAGCATCATTCTCCACTACAAATAAAGCATGACTCTTTGTAGGTCAGAATGGGAATCTGAATGATTTGTGACGCTGAAACAAAGAGCACTTTATCCTAGTCACTGGTGAAAATACTGTTCAAGTAATCATGGTTTGTTTCAAGAAAAATCAGGTGAGATCACACTGATCAGATTTAAATGTAAGCTTTTCAAAGTTAGATGCCTATTGTTAGTGACCTACTGGAGGTGTCTTCACAGATGATATAGAAAAGCAGGTATCTCCAGAGGGTGATTCTTTCACCTACTTTAGACACCAACATTAGAGCAGATTTATCACTCTGATAATGCCAATTCCTCTCCATTGACTCTAGAAAGAAACTGTGTGATGACTGTAGACTAAACTTAATGACTTTTAGATGCTCTAAACTTAGTGAGATGAATCCCTCATTAGATTAACAAATTAAAAAAATAAGAATTTTGTCCTGCCCCTCTGCACATAAAGTGAGTTAAGGTTTTCTTTTTCATTGCGTCTTTTCAAAGCTTTCTTCTTACTTTTCTTTGGGAAGGGGGGTGGGAGGAGGAAGGACGGAATTCCATTTCTCCTATAAATTTAAGATACTTCACATGTGACAGCAGCATTGTTACTAACAATATTGCTCATTCAGGAATCACCTTTTGTTCGGCTTGCATAATTTAATGGTGGTACAGGAAGATTGTCTAGATGCTCAAATGCATGTGTTTCTATATTTGTCTGCAAGTTATCTGTAGCAATGTTTCTAATTGGATTATCAATTTAGGGCAAATCTGACAATGGTTTTCTCTTTTATTTATGCAGCTAGCTAAAGAAATTAAAAAAGCTGGAATTCAATTCTGTGCTGCAAGATGGATTGGCCTTGACTCATATATACAGTGTTAATAAGGAACCTTATCAAGAGCATATCTAGCAGGGAGATCCAGCTGGAGCAATGCAAACCAGAGCCTTGGGAGAGCTAATATTTAACTAATCAGTGATCCAATACTAGAACTTATTCCCAGAAGCTTCTTTTAATTACAAGTATAGACCTGAAGTTCCAACTGGTTTTATGAAATGAAGCATCTGTTGGAGGAGAGACCTAAATAAGTGCTTTTAGTGACACAAAACTTCCATTCCAAGCTTTAAAGGCAGGAAAGTGGCAGGATATAAGCCTTCAAATATTCTATCTCTCGTAGTAATGTTTGGTTTATTTGATGACTGATCATGTTTTCTGCATATATTTAAGGCTTATTTGGTTTATTAGCCTTTCTCACTTTCAGTGGAAGACTAATAAAAAAAATATTCTGTGGTAGTAATGTAGTGTAACTTTATCTGCATTTCACATTTCTGTTCACATTGAGATGTATTTTATCTGAATTACCCTTAAAATTTCAAATCAGACAAACTGTTTTAAAGTATCATAATTTTCATCCACAAATGTCAAAATACTTTTCAAGGGGTAAAATCGTTGTCAGTTTGGTTAAACTTCTCACACTGATAGCTTATGTGACTTGTCCAGAGTCAGTAATACCATCAACAATGTCAATGGCCTCTCAATAAAAGTAAATCCACTGAGAGAAACATGTTGGAGTCCAGATGATTTGTTCACTGTGTGCCTCCTCTACATTAGAAATGCTAGGAGTGGTCTGCTATGTTCATGTCTAAGAATACGTCTGTGAATGCATATGTATAAATGCTGTACAGTAATAAATATTATGCATGAATAACATTAATTGCCATCTTGGAAATAATTTCAGATAGACATACACTGAAGCTTTGTTGTGGATTTGAGTCTTCTTTTGTGGGTTTTATTCAAACCCTTAGTGTGTGCTGCATATAGGTTTTTATGGGTTTTGTTTGGGTTTGTTCGGGTTTGTTTTTTTTTTTTTTGTAGCTTAATGTGCTAGTTTCTGCTAAAGATTCTTACAAAACAAAGAGTCAAACCAGAAATGCCTAGGGAGAGAAATAACAGCCAGAAGGTGAGACAAAGACAGAGCATGGGAAGTAATCTCAGTTGGCAGGTCCAGCCAGCCACAACAGAGTGATAGTGTGGGAATTTGTTGAGAGAGATTTTCAGGACACTGCTGTCCACACACAAACCAAGGTACACATTATGCAGTTCATAGCACAGCCTGCTACATTACTGCTCTCTCCAATGCCTGTGCATGGCAGAAATGGTTTGCCCTCATATAATTTGTTATTCTGTCCAAACAGTAGCCAGCCATTTTTATATACTTAAAATTAGCTGAAGGGACTATGCTTTTAAACATTTTCAAAATGGTAAATAAATCTAACAATCTAGTTAGTGACGTAAGTTATCACCATTTGTCAAACTTGAACTTCCATGAACGAGAGGGTAGATGTTCTCACAGAAAAATTTTCATTTGTCTCATATTTGACTGTATAAAAAGCAAAGCAAAATGAGTGAGGAGTAACAGATAGCTAATTCAGAGAAGTGAATGTTGTACATGTGTTATTGCTCATAGAAAGCTGCTTCTGCACAAAATTGGACTTGGATTTACTTCAATTTGCAGAGGTATGTGTGCTTATTCTGTGCACTTTGGCCCATCTCCTAAAGGCAGTTTTGGGGGCCTAAATTCATTGAAAGAAATGGAAGCTAGGTGCACAAATACCTTTGAGAACCTAGCCTTGTCTAATTATATCCTATGAAAACTCAGAAGTTATAACCATCCTAGAGAATTGAACAATTCCAGGCAGCATTCCCAGGTACTGAAAGAGTTTCTACTGTTAAATTTTTAAGGTGCCAGCATGATTTTATCTTGTGCCAAAGGATTCTTGGCTGTGGCTCATTGGTTTGCATGGAAGTGGAATAATTCCCAGTGTGCAGCTTGGATACGTGCACCTTGCTCTGTTGTGTAAGAGTTCATTAGTGGGGACACAGGATCTTTCAAGACAATTGTCCACAGTGCCAGAAAGTAGTCCTGCACATGTTTCATAGACAGTCTAAATGGCTCTGGGAGAGGTTAAAAAGCAGAACTGAGGGCTTAGGGTTGCCTTTGAAATAGAGGAATTTCCTAAGGAATAGAAAATTGACAGCCTCACACAACAGGAAATCAAGAAAGACGGAAAAGCAAAAAAAGACACTGGGAAAAATCATGTATACCCCATATTAAATATTTTGTGGCAACATACAAATCCACTCAAATTCATTGTTAGGTTATGGAATCTTGGGTGATAAAAATGGAGTATATGCCTTCCAGGAGGGCACTGAAATATGATAATATATTTTGGCAATTTTATATTTACTTATCTTTATAATTTCTATTAATATCTTATCTTTATAATTTCTATATATACTTTATCATCTTTATCTATTTTTATCTCTATCTATCTTTATATTTAAGAGGGTTAGGGGGAATACCACACAGTACTGTGAATAGCAAAGGCTTACCAGACAAAAAATAAGATGCACTGCTGAATCTGGCCTCTTATTGACTATTCTATGCATAAATATTGTGATACACTATAAAAAAAATCTAATAATTATTCTTATTGTCCCCAACAAGGAAAACCTCAAACAAATATAAAATACAGGCCATGTTGGGTTTAATTTTTTCTCCTGCTATTTCAATCCTAGCACAGATTCTATTAAAACATGTTCTTTACTCTTGAAATACTCTGAAGAATATACACCTTCCATGGTTTTTTAAGGGCTTTTATGACATGTTCTTTTGTATTGCTTTGATTATTTATTATTTGTTATTTATTATTTATTATTTATTCTTTATTATTTATTATTTATTATTTATTATTTATTATTTATTATTTATTATTTATTTATTATTATGTATGCTGAACAGAAAATTAGTTTTGGATGTATGCAATTGTTTTTTCTGAGACTGTTTAACTGGTTCATCTTTTTTAAACCACTGAGCATAGAATAAATATATGTTTATTGCCAGATTTAATTGTGTTCTTTTGTTTTTGTTGGTAGGTTGGAATTTTTTACCCATGATAATATTTTTTTTAGTGTACCAAATAAATAGAGTATTAAATCTTGTGTTGTATAGATTTGAATGTTTTCCATTTTATATCTTTGGTGCAGGCAGAAATTTCTAGACCAATTAATCTGGGAAATATTGACTTCCACTACAATATTTCCCCAATTTTTTTTTCCTTTTTCCCTGAATTCAGTAAGTTAAAGGCATAATGCCACTGAAAATAATACCAGATATTTTATTTGTGTTGCATCCTCATATAAGGAAATGCTTTTTTCTGCAATTATCCATCAATAAGCATAATTTCAAAATATAACATTTTACTTGGACATTGTGTTTTAAAAACAGGTTTTAAAGCTCATGCAAAGGAAAAAAAAAGCATATAAAGAAAGTGAAAAATACAAGCCTTTCTGCTCTTTCACTCAGGAAAGAGCTCACAAGACTGAGATGTCTGCCAGAGAAATTCTAGGATCCTCTAAATGCTATTTTAATAAAATAATTTTACCTACTATGATTTCAAGAGTTTCACGTATTATTCCAATTTTTCAAAATATCTACGTGTTTTATTATTAACTTCTTAAGAACATGTTGGCTTACAAGATTGTTTTAATATGTGTTTTTAACTCAAAAACAATATTTTAAAATTCAAATATTGTTTACTAATAGTTCATGATTTGCTTACTTGTACAGTAATATACTTTCCATGATGAGGGTAACATTGCCCCAAGACCAATGCATTTTTGGAAAGTTTATTAAATCTCTTTGATTAGGGTGTTTAAATATGAGAGGTATCATGGTTTTACCTCTCCTTTAGTATGCTTTTTTCTTTCAAATATATTCACAGAACATATATTTTTCTTCAAAAGGATTGCTTTTCTTATGATTTAAAAGGAAAGGTCTCTCTCTAGCCATTCACAATGTTTTAAGGTCATTTTGACAGAGTGCATGAAACACTACAATAGGTCAAAGATTTCCATGATACAGCTCCTCTCCCTTGCTCAGGTAATGACTATTTGCCTGATAAATATACAGCTAAAATTTGGTTGCACTGTAAACTGAATTGATGACACTTCTGTATCCTGTCCTGCACCCTGTTATTTCTGTTCTTATTTGGTTCTAGTCACTTTATTATGTTTTTGCAAAACAGATTTATGAGGAAGGAGTTTATCCCTTTGTGGTCACTGGCTTTACTCCTGTTTTCTCCATTTGTATTGAAGGAATACATCAGCTGCTCCACCACGTATGTGGTGTTGTCTGCTTGACAAATTTTCCATTGTTTTCTATCTTTTGTGAAGAATATGAAACAATCAAGGATACAGTGTTAAAAAAAAAAGAAAAAGAAAAAAATATACTTTTATATCCAATTGCTGTTCTCCTGATCCCAGGAAAAGTAATTTAACTTTCTGTGTTTAATGTGGTGATGACCCAGGAGCTTGGTGAGTCTGGCAGCCTTGGCAGGCATTCTTGACAGCTTGTCAAGCCTGAGGCTACTGCATGTTGTCTTTCCTCTCAATAATTAATAATTAATTAGAGTCCATGTTTTTTTAATGATGGACTGATTTAAATGTACTGGTTTTCGGGGGTTGTATTTTTTTAAAACATTCATTTTTTAAATGCAAGAAAGACAAGAAAGAGGAATGATGTACATTCCTTCAAACAAGTCAAACAATCACTGGAGGAATAAAGGCCTACCATACACATACATTTAGCTGTGTATATAAGGATGCATTTGCACACAATGCATCTAGTCCCTGCTGGCCAAACACAAGTGACTAAACACCTTTTTGCAAGCCCAGAAAATCAAACACTGCCTGAAGCATCTCATTTATGGATTTACCATTCACACAAAGCACAAATCCCAAAGCTGTATTTTTTTTTGTCTTAATCAGTTGATACGTTCTGCAGAAATGTAGGAAAATTATGACCCTAATATTCAAAGACACTACAAGGAGCCACAGAACAAACAAGAGAGAAGAAAAGGATGCCATTGTTAATTGTTGAGAGTCCAGTTTTCTCCTATTATACTTCATTTCCATGTATATTATATATTACATAATAAACCTTATATAACATATATTACACATTATACACTGTGTCATGTATCCTGTATATTGTATGTTGTATACTATATAGAATCTCTACTTCCATTCTGTAAAATTCCCCCCACTTTACCTTTTGTTCTCTTGCAGAGGCCCAAGTTCAGTGAAGACTCTTGATGTTGCTAAACTAGAGGAAGAAGCCCACCCCTGCCCTAGGAAGTGCAGTCCCCAACCTTAAAGTGAACACCCGTGTTCCACACCTGGTGCCTAAGGAACACCTTTCAGAATAAATGACAAGTCCAAATATCCCCAACAGGACTGGAGTCCCTTCCTTTGTATATATTGTATGCTTTGCTACCAAAACCTGTCCCTATACTCAGGACTCAGAAATTGATCCTACTTGAGGGTATCTGCACAAAACATAATTCCAGCTTGGTTTCCAGGAGCAGTTCATCCACAGAGAAACAGAGGTTCTTCTGGGGTCTTGCTGTTCTCTTGTACGTAGGTGATGAATACCAACAGAGAAGAAGTGATTTCACACTATGCATGACAGCTCTGTACCCAGCTGCAGTCCTTGTTATACTAAGCCTCCCTGAGTGAAATTCTATTTAGTCTAGTAAATGTAATTGTGTTTCTACTATTAGGAAAAAAAAAAATCATCAGTATTCATCCATACATTTATTAACTTTTAGATACCAGTATTACTGTAGCTATTTAACGTTTGTGAAAATTCTGTTTAATTGATACTAATAAATAGCACTATATGCACATCATCTTCCAAGCCTTCAGACTTGACATTAGTGCCAGCAATATCCACCTGGGTGGATAATAAAGGATGACCCAACAACAAACTTAGGCATTTCCACATACTTGCAGTCTGTAACTTGAGAATAAAGGTATTAAACGTAAGGGAATATTTTAACAGAAAATTCAACATGGGAGTAGAAGCATTGTCTTTTAGGTTATTTTTGGTTCTCCTCTTACAATTGCCAAGTGGTAAACATTATGAGATTATGACAGTGTGGAAATTGTGATCTCTTAGTTCTTTGGAGAGGCATCCTACAAGAAGGAAAATGTATCAACACAATAGTATTATCTATATTTTCTAATTAACTGAATTTAGTTGCTGAATCTGAATTCCATTTGGGGACACTCAGCTGACAGATTGAGATTTCTGAGTCAAATTAATTACTGGTAGGACCAGCCTAACCTGTTTGCCATTTCTTGTGGAAATAAATTTCAAGATCTATCTGAACTCCAGTGCTGTTCATATTATAAGAATTTAAAGTGTCATTTGCCAATACCTTCCTACAATCACTATTTGGTGAAATGATGGTACAAAAGCAAGGATCAGAGATACCATCTTCTGACAAAAAGATGGGAATAGGTCTTGACACTTTGACTGCCTTATTTCTGTCCAAAGCAGTAGCAACTGTGCCAATGTTGTTCTGGACAGTTTCTTTTATCAAACTATTCACAAAACTTCCAGTGATGTGGATCAGACACTGACTCTAGATGATCTGTTTGACTGTTTCACTATTCTTACTGCTAGGAGAGATTTCTGTTTATGAGTGTGCAACCTAAATCTGCCTTCTACATATTTCCTTAAATTGATGTCACAGTGGTATAAGAAAAATAGATCAAAACATCTCAGAGAAAATGTTTTCCTACATCTTTAACCAACATTATCTGAAACTTCTTCAAAAATGGTGACATTATTTTTAAAATCTTAGTGCCTGCATTTGTACATATGCTGGAAGCTGTAACACCTGAATTATGTAACCACTGACATGATAATCTTTTATAGATCCTATGAATACATACTGTATGCATATATCCATTTCAGTGCAAAATAATAATAAAATACACAGTTTTTATAGCCCAAGGGGTAAGTGGTATCTGGCAGATTAATTAATTGAATAGTGATCCAGGAGGAAATGTATTCCAGTGGAAGCAGTGGAACACTCCCTTTCCAATTGATCATATTTAGTTAAGAGGATTGGCAGTAGTTTGTAATTCACTCAGGTGCTGCTTTGGGCAGGGTCTGTGTTACTTAATCTAATAACACTTTTCCAGCTTTGATGTTGATAAAGGCCCCTGAAACTCATCTTCCTTAATTGTATTATAATAGAAAGAGTGCCCTAGGGACAATAACAAGGAATGAACCCCAAAAGACAGAATTCATTCGCTACAATCGTAATGTGTTAGGCTGTGTGACAAAAGCTCATCTGTACGTCCACTGGGAGAGAAAACAGCAGGTGGAGACTTAAAAAAGTACCCTTCCAGGTTACTCCCAGGTCCACCACAAGAGTCATCAGCCTATCAAAACCCCACATTTCTACATAGGATCACAGGGGTTTAATGGCAGATGTGGGAAATCCAAATGAAAGACTCAGAGGAGCAGATAGCATGTCTGGGCTTTTCCTAGGGCTACTTCAGGAGAGTCTAAAACCCAGTGTCCAGAGATGAAGTCCATCAAGATATGTGAAGAGAGCACCTTTTTGACTGAGAGGAGTTACTGCTGAGAAGTACAGGGGACACTCTGGAATACAGGAGTAAAGCACTTTGGAGTGGCATAGAACTTCTTATGGGATGTTTAGAGGAGAAGACAAAGGAAGAAAAGGGGTGGATCTAGTTAATCTGAGGAACAATGAGCACTGGAAAATAGAGGGTTAAGGGGATAGAAATGTTTTGTCATATGCAAATAATTTTGCAGGTCAGTAAACATGTCTGCAAGGGATCAGTGCAGTCTGCTCTATTTTCTTACTAAACTCCATTTCTAAATCATTTCCTGAGTGAGGGACTCTCTATTTGATGTGCATGTGTGGATGAGTTCTGAGTGCCAGCAGCTGGAGCAGGATCTCAGGTCACATGGTCCCATGGATGCAGTAACTGGAGCAAGTATGGATGAGTGCTAGGATAGTGGATTGAATCTGGCAAGCAGCTGAACTTCTACCCTATCATCTCTCACTCTCCCACAAGATGGGGGGAAAATGAAAGGAAGATGAAAAGACTTGTGGACTGAGATAATGAAAATTTAGCAAGGAAGGCAAAAGATGTGTGTGTGGACAAAACCAGAGGAATTAATTCACTGCTTCTCAACAGGAGGCATGTGTCCAGCCAGTTCCTGGAAAGCAGGTCCTCAGAATTCCTAACAGTGAATTCACTTGGAAGTGAAATGTACTCTATTCTTTCTTCTTTGTGCTCTTTATTGCTGAACATGGTGTCATATTGTACATACGTACATATTGTACATATTGGTGAGTATCTGTCTAGTCAGTTTGGGACAGCAAACTGGTCCCTATTTACCATTTAACATTTTTGGTGTCTCTTAACCAGTAGAAATCTATTTCTGTTTTCAAATATAGGTCTGGTCATTCAGAATTAATACAAGGTAAAGTGGGAATAAACATCTTGTAAAGGACAATGGCCCTCGGACTAATAATTTGTAGAAAAGCAAGGGTGGAAAATGTCTGATTCCTCATTTGGCTTTTCTACCTCTCCTAAATATATGAATCCTGACTTCTGTAGAAAGGGGATGGAAAGAAGAGAATTCTTCTCCATTCTGAAACCTGAGGGGTTCCCATACTCTTCGCCTTGCTAAAACAAAACTTCACTGGTTGACATAGTGTGTCTGTAATTAATGAACAAAAGATATAAAACAAAAGTCTCATTACAAAGGTGGAAATGTCTGTCTTTAAAATAAAGCAAAGCAAAAAGCAAAACAAAAAAAGACATGAAGCTTTGGTGATCTTTTGGATCATGAGCTTTTGACATCATGAGCTTTGGGACAAGAGTGATCCAGCACCTGGCAGGTCAGTAAGTGTGTCAGTAGCAACAAACTAGCAGGTACAATATTAATAAAAGGCAGAAGAGGAACCAGAGCTCTGTGAGTCATGCCATCAATTCTCTGGATTGTGCTGGATATTGATCATAAATAAGTAATCATTCCATTCTGCTGTTGATTAAAATGTTAGTAAATAACGAAGTTACAGGATCAGAATCTGAAACCATACCACAGCTATGAAAAATCCATAAAAGAGGTCAAAACGTTTTTTCTCCTGCTTAGTCTTCTTAGATTAATAAAACCTGCTTGTCACATGGATTTTTAAAAGGAGTACATGTCTGAAAGATGGTATTTTAAGTTTTCATCTGCAAGTGACAAATAATTTTTCTTGAGAATTTGTATTATATTGTATATACATTTGTTTTCACTTTCTGTGGTGTAAGAGCAAACATGTACAGCAAAGTTTATATAAATCATATATAAGCTTACTTAGATAAAAATTTAAAGGAGGTAAAGATAACTTTATTTCTCAGTATTGAGTTTCTGGACCAGATTTATTTCCTTTTGCAACCAACAAAAAATTAAAAAGGTAAAGATTTTTTAGTTTTACTGAAATACTTTTTCTCTCTCAAGATATTCTCAAGAATATCTTCTCTACAATGTCAGTTCCTATGGCCTTTATTTCAATGAGCAAAATGGCAGATTGATCCTCTTAAAGTCTGTTCAGAGGCTTTACATGAAACTGTAGAGCATTATACTGAAACCAGCTGGCTGTTATGTGAAGTGATAACATCCAGCTGAGAGGTGGCAATAAGTAGCCGGTAGGTAGTGACATCTTAAAAAGACAGCCCTTTCTGAAATAACACCAGAATAGTGGCTCACATTTCTCTCTTTCAGCATGATTTATTAGGTTTCATTTAGAGAAGCACTTTCATGGTTAAAGAAGTTTTAGATGAAAACTAACTTCTGCCTGCTCACTTGGCACATGTCACACTTTCAATGTTGTTTTCCACAACGTAAAAATTAGCTATTGCAACAAGTTTATTTGAAATTCCTGAGCTATTGTTCATTCATACTAAGAATATTTCTAATTTGTTATGGAAAAAATATTCCTAATAAGCAACAAACACATGAACTTAAATAAAATAAGCAAAGAAAGAAATTTGTAAAGAAATAAATATAAAATTACTTTTATTATAAAATAAATAAAATATTGATAAGGAAATTAAATAGGAAAAAAGAGTCTCTGGATAAGTATTAATTACATAAAGAGCCTATGACAAGAGTATCTGAGTGCTCATTTAATAAAGAAACAATAAAAAAGAAAATAATATGAATTTACATTGTATTTAACACTGATACAAACTGAAATGCAGTTCATCTTGGCATGGTATGGGGAAGCCAGATCTCTTCCCAATCAAAAATGAATGGTATTTTTGTGTTGTTTTGACTGAGGTTAAAGGAAACAAACAAGCAAAACCCCTCTAAATCTTCCTCAAATAGAGTAAAAGATTAACACTTTTTCTGGAAAAAAAAAATCCATCAATTTGAAGCTTTTTGGGTGTAGGAGGGGCTGTGTTTCCTTTTCTGAAACTTTTCAAGAAAATGATTTATCATTAAAAACATGAGAAAATAGAAGATGTTGTAGAATGGAATATTATAATTTATCTCCTTTAATGAAAATAATTTTCTCTGTATCCAGTGTTAGAAAAGGGGAAACAGATGTTGAGTTGCAATGACTTCTTGATCTTACATTTTTGTTCATCTCTGAATACATGTAAAGGTTGCAGCTACATCTCACCTCTCTAAGACTGGGCACTTGTCTCTGATTTCAGTACTCCCCAGCTGCTTCAAACCAAAAGGCCAAAGCTGTGGCTGGAGTTCGAGGTGATGAACAGTTGCTGTGGTCTAAGCCACACGTTGCTTTGTCACATGAGGTAGCAGAGTGTATTTCTGGTTCATGGTTACCCATTTTCTGCCTTGCCAAATGGCATAGCTGGGATTTGAGATCCACCTAGCAGCAATCAATGAATTGCAAAACAGTGGCTGCAGCTTGCTGGGTGAGAGATAAAAGGAGCTTGGTTGTGAGCACAGGAAAGAAAAGGAACAGTTACAAGCAGCCTTCAAGGAAATTGAGCTTTAAAAACATGAAAACACTAAATGAACCACATAATTACCTGGGGAAAGAGGAAGCAAAAAATCGTAGAATAAATGGATACAACAAAGAAGAAACATTTTAGATTTGTTTATTTATTCATGTACATGGGTTCTTTCTAGCGTCTCTGAAAGGTCTCAGTAGGACATGGAAAGAGATAGGATTAGCTGGGATTCAGCTGAAATATTAACTGGAATTGAGGGAAAACACTAAAAGAAACATATCATAAGATACCACTGATTTTTCCTATGTTCCTTTATGGTTCCTTTGAATTTGTGCATTTTACAGTAGAAGATATGACAATTTTTTTAATGTCTTTCAGGAGAAGAGGCATTGTCCTCCAGTAAGTGTTGACATCTCAGGTTATATATCTTGATGATGCTACAAAAAAGAAAAAAGATAAAAACCCTAACAACGCACCTTTGGCAGAAATCTTTAAAATCAAAGTAAGCTTGAGGCAATCACAATGACTGACAAATTTACATGAAATCCACCAAATTTGCATTCTTCTGCAGCATTTCTCCCCTACTACATGCATTTTAAACTTAAAACACGTAATGTTTGTTATGAACACATTCTTCTTATCCCATAATCTATTTTTGATAATAAGAGTTTTTAAGCTTCATAATACTTCAATCATAAAGTTAATTAATTTGGCTTTTGTGATATATATCATTCTTAATTCAAACCTTAATTTCTTGAACAAAATACTGAATTTACTCCAGAAGATATTATTTGTATGTCCTGAAGATACTCTATCTTATAGAATAATTTTAATATGAATTTACTAAAAAATTCACTATTGTGCTGGGGTTTTTTTGTGCTTGAAGCAGATATGTGAATTATCAAATAAAAGACATTAACAAGAGTGAAAACAAATGGATAAAACTGTGGGTCATTTTCTCTGGAAAAGTTCTATACTACGTCTCTATGGCTGTCATTCTCACAGTCCTCAGAATCCACAGATCTCAGAAATCACTCCACATCAAGTCATGTTCAGATCTGGCCATTTCTTTCAAAACATGATTTCTGCAGGGAATAAAAAAGAGAAAAGAAAACTTAGAGCACTATTATACTCCTATGACTGAATGAATGGTATTGACATCTCAAGCATGAACATTTTCAGTCATAGAATTTGCCTAAGTGTCACTGCAGTGAATGGAGATTTAATTTGTGTAGTTCTGAAGACTTGATTGTGTCCTTTCAACATTAGGCATGTTGACCTGTGACATCCTATCCAGTGTCCAGCTGATGCACTAGGACTTAAACTTACTGTATATTTTATGTCAACTCTGACAGCTATTATGACAGATCAAGTCTGTGACAGCCTAGGACAGTCAAATACCACTAGACAATTAATTTTATCTGTAGATACCTATTATCTTGATTCAAATATCACTCTAAGACTTCAGGTTTCAAGAGAAGTCCTGAAAATTGTAACCATATTGATGGATAATATGGCAACATGCCTCGAACGTGTATGTCTCTTATGCCACCTCTGAGCTGGAGGCAGGGAGTGGGCATACACCCTTTAAGTATGTTACTTAATATATGGATAAACATTTTAAAAAATGTTGCTTAGAAAAGAAGTCCTCCTGTTATGTTTTCAATAATTTACCATTCAGAAAATATTTGTAGCAGATTTACAAATTTCACACAGGTGTACAAACAAAGCTGTGACCCTACATACACATATGTACTTTATTTATTCTCCTGTGCTTCCTCGTCTCATACTCACACTCACAACAGAACAACAGCCTATTAATAAAACAAAAGACTGATACAAGTCTAGCAACTAATGGTAAAAATTCTATTTCTCAGTATTTTTGCAATCAGTAATATATTTAACTTATTCCCTAGTACCTATGGGGAAAGCAATCCAATTTTTTAAATAATCTTCCTCAGCTGAAAAAATTTGCAACATATGTTGCATAGATCCATTTGGAAAACAGGATTTTAGCTGATATCTAGAAAAGAAAAAATATCCCAATAATTAAGTAATTAATAATAATTATAAATAATAATAATTAATTATAATCCACCATTAGGTGTGCTCAACTAACAGTGCCAGAGAGGATGTCATTCTAAGTGCTGGTGGGCACCAAATACTGCAAGACATTTGCCTACAAGTATGTCCTGGGAAAAAAATCATGCTTGGGCAGATGAACAATATAGGGAGAAAAATGTGAAAAATATTTCTAAAGGGCAAGGCAAACTCACACTCCTCTGTTAGAAATGTTTTTTATGCCATGTTTGCAACAAGCTATAAAATTACTGGGTAAACCTTTGAAATAACAGAAAAGATGAGTTCCATCTAAAGAAAACAAAATTCAAACATAAAAAAAAAAGTTATGAGGAAATTTTGAACTAGAGACTGAGGAAAATCCAAGTTAAAGGATGAAGCAATAAAATCTCTGCAGTATTACAAACCCTGACACAATAATGTTATGAAGTTGATAATGGTAATAGATACAAGCAATCTCTATAAAAAGGACTCTATTGAAACAAAACACATGAAAAAAATTATAACCAGAACAGTGCCAAATATATAATTACAGAAATGTAAAGAATTTGGTAACCAAGATCAAAGCCCTGACTTTAAATAAGAGTGTTTTGATACTAAGGATTGAAGAATATGATGGAAGTCAGATAACCAGAGCAGCACGGTACCTTGAATGTTAGCAGACAATTTACATTAGGAATGGCAGAAGCTGTTTGTGTGAAAGAGTGGCACTGTATGTTAAAAGCAAGATTAGATTGAAGTATGGAAATACACAGAATAAAAAACAGACAAGGAACATGTATTTATATCAAAATCTTGTGCCCAAATAGAACAGTATAGCAATAAGGCTGTACTATCAACATCTTGGAACACTTAGATATGAAATACTGGGCAAAAATATTTTTTGCAGGTGTAAGTAATGACTGTTATATCTATCAAATTTCCTTAATGAAGTCAAATAGCATATGCCTTTTTGTTATCAAATTATTTTCTACACATAGAATTCCAGGAAGCTTTCTGGAAAGATTCTCTAAAAAGTCACTATGTTTCACAGTAACAAAAGGAAGCTCCACAGATGGATTAATAATGCATATTATAATGAGGGCAACAAAGGACCAGTTATACCATCTAGTCTCCTGGATTCAAGGAGAATAAATGATGAAATTTCAGCCATTTCCTCAAAGACATCTGCTGGTCAGTGTATTCAGGTGATGAATAGTTAAATGATAAAGTTTACTGATAATGTGCAATTACTGAGAGATTTGCAGAAGGATCTTGCGTTGCTAAGTGTCTGCTAATCATAATGGCAGATAAAATTTGGTGCTGAGGTGAGAAAAATACACCTGAAAAACACCAGAAATTTCATGCCTACAATTAGTTGCAGTATATCACTTTATTAAAAAAAAAACCCAAACAAACAAACAAAAAAAAATTTCTCAACCAAAAACATATCAGTTTGAAGCTGAGCAATGATTAAAAATACAATTATAATCATTAGGAAAGGAACAAAACAGAAGTCAAAATTACCTCACTGCATAAATCTAGGTGGATTCAGATTTTGTCTATCAATTATAATAAAGACATTCCTGCCTCAAAGAAAGGATAGAGAAGAACAAAAATAGTGCGGGGACAAAGCACAAAATGTTCATAATTACAGAAGAGCTTACATGTGAAGAAGGATTGAATAAACTAAAAACCTTCAATAAGAAAAAATAGAAGATAGATGGGATTATTATATCTTTATGTATTGGTGTGTGTAAAAGAATGAAAAGCCCTAGGGGCTAAAGATGTGTTGTTTTAAGAGTAAGACTAAAAATAGTTTTTGAACTTTTAAGTTAAAATAACCCACCACACAATGAGGGGGGAAAAAAAAAGTTTTTATTTGTTTTGTTTTGTTTTTTTTTTCTTAAGAGAGGGACTTTATATTCATTTTTCATGCCTTCAGGACACCAATGGACTTTGTAACCTCTTTTGCTGTCTAGAATTTTGTCAGTCTGTACTCCAGATCAGGTCCAGTATGGTGCTGCTGTAACCTTAGGTCAGACTGCTGGGAAAAGGGTTGTGTGAGAAGCATTAATTGCATTCCCCCATCTTTCATTTCAGAATTGAAGTTCACAGCCTTGCCCTTGCCTGATCTATATTGCAGGTGTACCTGTGCTTGGCTACATGTCTTGCTAACACTGACCTGCTAACTTGACTGGCTGCCTTGATTACTGCCCTGCTTTAACCAAGGCTTTCTCATCAGTTTGGGCTTGTTGAAACTCCTTATTGTCAACTTTTCTGAGCAGCCACTTCAGGATTGCCTTGCTGTTCCCCTCAGCTCTTTGCCCACACACAGAAAAAATGATACCACAGGACACCTTGGAGACTAAAAAAAGACCCATGCCACGCTCCTCTGTTTATGACAGAGGATTAATCTTTATACTATGTATAAACATTGGAATGCTTTCCTTAGATGGCTGGGGCCAAACCATCTCATGGTCAAGGTATACAAACCTTTGTCTAATTAGTAAATACTCTTTATTTATGTTTTCTGTTGATATATTTTGTTTTGGTAAAAAGTGGTTTGCTGTTCTCAACTGCAGTATTTCTTGATGGCATTTAGTGAAGTTCTACAACTTTAATGCTTTTTGTCATATGGTTTCACCTAGACTCTTCCATGTTCTAATGCAGTTTAACAAAACAGACTTGTGTTCTGACCAGGAAGATAACTATAAACTACTTTTAAACAGGTCTTCAGTAACAAAAAAACAACCAACCAACCAACCAAACAAATGGAAATAAAAAAAAAAGAGAGAGAGGAAAAACCCCAAAAGATGAAAGCACTACAAGTGATCATTTTTTGGGGGAAAAATGGTTGGGATTTTTTTGAGAAAAACTGTAAACTCTGGGGACAAATGCAAAAAAAGTTAGGGAAAAACACACATACACTTTGGTAACTGCAATCACAAGTTTGTTAACAGGAAAATCATATATTGTGATATCCAATGTTTTATGCATTCTGGAGAAAATGTCTGTCTTTAAGCAAATAGAGATTTACATATGAAAAACTTTTTTCTGAAATTGTGGCAATGAAAAAATTATTTTCAAATGTTTCATTTTTCATAATTCAATTTTTTCTAAAACAAGGAAAACAGCATTGCTTGACTGAGCTTTTTTTGACTGGCTGTAGGATTTTATTAAAAAGAAAAGTAATATTGACCCTCACATTACAAATAAGTAAATACATAAATTTGAGATCAAGCAATAAACATTATAATCATACAGAATAATCACACAGTTCTGCACTTGGCATTAAAAATATTTCCCAACATATAACTGTTAATGACAACAGTTGTTAGAGAGCATGCTTACCTCTCTACTAAATTTAGATTTTTGAAAAACACAAACGACAACAAATCCTACACTATTATTTGATAACTAACAGTGGTCCTTGTCTTTTAAAAAATGCCTGTTCATTAGTTTCAAACAAATATCTGCCTGAAGAATGGGCTAAGAGTAGTATAATAACAATATCTCTGTGGAAAACATGGTTTAGTGATCCTTTGCAAAAGAGAAGGTTTCTCATATGAAATGTTTCCATGGGAGAGAGTTGTTGAGTTGCTTAAAAAAATTCTACCTACGTGTTTTAACTTAAAATGACTGTTTCACATAACTGTTGATAGAATAACACAGAGGTTAATATTGAGAACTGCCTGTATACACGGCCTTCATTAACACCGTATAATTATACTGAGATTTCTTGAGCTTGACTTGTCAGATAAGATCTTATCTAGATGAATGGTTTTTCTTGCTTTGAATGCTTGAATGAATCTGAGAGTCATTTGGCACTTGGCAGCCTACATTATGACATGTTATCAGCCAAGTAGTGAAAAGAAAAAATTAATTATTTTAAAGAAGAAATACATGATAGAAATATTTTAAAGTGTAACAATAGATGTGTTTGCTCTAAGGAGAGGAAAAAAAATGACAAAGCGGAGACAAGTCCAGTGAAGAAGAACATCTTTCTTCAGAAACTTGCAACAAGGTTACCTATCAGTGAACACAGCTGTCAACTATCAATCCCCAGCTGAAACATTATTTGGAGAACGAAAGCTAAAGCAATTCATGAAATGTTTCATTGTCCTCTTCCCCATAAATTAATGCAACCATTTTTGCTGTTATTGTCATTGTCTTCAGGGTGTTTCTTGACATACTTTCTTTCAAGGGCAGTCAGAAGACAAATTGCATGTTGAGATAAAATGCTGGAATGCTTTCTTTTTTCCTATTTCACTTTAATTTCATTCATTCTGTGGCTATGTCATTGATTTGGTTTCCTGATTTTGGGAAGTATTAACACAGCATGGAAAAGCAGCTGTTGTTTCATAAGAAGACTCAAAAATTTACAGATGTTTGGCCACTGTTTATAGAAGAATTACATTTAAATTTAGTTCAGCAACAGTGGGATAAGCAGCTGCCCTAATGTATAAAGACACATAACAGAAATCTGAAGGATTCATGTGGTGATTTGCTGTAGGTACCTTTTAAAAATATTACCTTGTCTACTCTTTATACTCTCTGAAATATAAAACAGGTAAAGCTGTCAATTTTTTAAACAGTCAATTTGTTGTTGTAGATTTTTTTTCAGTAATTGTACTTATCTCAGGGAATCGTGGACTCACAGAATGCTTGGGGTTGGAAGGGACCTCTGGAGATCCTCTAATCCAGTTCCCCTACTGAGGCAGGTTCAACCAGAGCGAGCTGCCCAGGTTTGCTATCAGGCAATTTTGAACACTTTCAGAGAAGATTACTTATTATACATGCAGTCACATCTCTCAACATTTTTATACCTGTGTAACTTCATGATTTTTCTTTTTGACATTAATGCTGACTAAAATACAATGTTAATTAAAAACAGAATAGTTCCTCCTAAATAATTCTATCTGACCACTCTGACTACCTCTAAAACAAGAAAACACAATGATCTATAACATCTCTTTGTGAGTACAGATGATTTTGTGTCTGAATCTAAATCTTAAAGAACATACATACTAAAATGAACAGTTAGATTTCTTCCAGGCTTGTGGCCACTTCTAACTACTGGGATCCTGTATGTGGTCATGGTCCCTACTTTTGGAATCTGTGGGCTAGACAAAATCTGAAAGGACTCTTAGAAAAAAAAACAAAAGCAAAAACAAAACCACACACACAGAAAGAACAAAACTGAAAAAACCCCACAAAACTACAAAAAACCCCAAAATTTAGATGCCAGGATTACAGTAAGCAAAAATAAATATTTCTACCACCTGATATTCGTGCTTGTTGTAAACCTTTAGAAACATTTAAAGGAGCAAATTTTAAAGTATGAGCAATCTCAATTTTCCTATTTATTCCATGTACAAAGAATGTAATGAAATATCTTTCCATGTACCCTCTCTCAGTCTTCATTGAATGTCATATTTTTAGGACAAGGACTCCTTGTCTTACCAAGGAGTCTACCCCAAAAGGAGAAAAAAAAAGAAATTTGTTGAGAATTTTAAGTGCTGCAATAATGTAAATTATGTAAATATTTTATGGCATTAAAGCCTCAAGTAGTAAACAGATATATTTTCAGTGCTAACATTCTGTAATATGTGTCCAATGAGGACTTGCCCATATAAAACTCTTACCTCCAAACCTATAACTACAGTAAAATAATCACAAATGCAGTTTGATAATCTGTCAACATGCAGTTATTTCAAAATTGAAAATAACATAAATGTTTTCTACCATTATTATTATTTAGCCCCTAGGTTAATTGCTTATGAATGATAGACTAAGCTTCTAGACCTTATCCTCCTGAGAGGATACTAATGCCCTTTTGTCCTTTAATTTATTACACTGTTTCTTTTGGTTTTAAAGAAACAAATACTACAACAGAAAATAATCTTTTAATTTTTGTGTCCCCTAAGTCTGTGAGAAACCTGTGTACAAAGTCAGACTGATTATCAAAGACTGAAGATGTTCATTGGACCTTTTCTTCCTTTTTCTGTATCCACAAAAAGCAATGTCTGTCCACTATAATTGTTTTTCTCTTTCTCTTCATTTCTTCAGACCTTCCAACCTACATCAAATTACTAGACTGAAGTCTTTTCCTCATTTTTCAGGCATTTTGCAAAGTGACTTTAAAATTGCATTGAAAATTTTTTGTCTTATAAAGTGTTCTTATTTTACAATAACTGATCTAGATTATACACCGAACTGTTGAAGGAGGTGACAGATACTTCGAGTCCTAAACTACATTTTGTAGCAATGCGATGTAAGACTCCCAACAGAAATTATGGACCTATAGCAAAGCCGCTGTAAGCAATTACCATTTTCCATATACACCTGATAAATTCTGTTTTCATATTCTTATCAGTGCTGCTTTCAAGTCCTTGCTGTCTCTTGTTTTCACCTATTGCTGTGTTAGCAGACTGGTGATGGGCAGTGAATGACTGCAGAGAGCACTGGCAACCAGTGCATCTTTGCAGAGGGATAATACCCAACGTGGGGATAGACTGGAACGAAATGTTTGAAATAGGACTTTGCGACAGAAAATAGATTCTTTTCTGCACTACAATCCACTTGGGGCATTTAATCAGATTATTTCTGTATCATATCTAGATTAGCTAAATCTGGCTAACTAGGTTTTTGAAGATTTGGACAACTTCCAGGCGTTAAATGCAAATTTTCCTAATTTATCAGTATGATAAAAAGTCTATTCAGTTTGGGAATCTACTTTCTAAACACACTTTTTGATGCATGGTTAAGACAGTTTTATGATTCAGTAACAGTGAAACAGGCAAATTAATAGGACCTTTAGAGATTTGTTAATCAAAATTTTGAATTGTAGATAGTTAGTAGTCCTTAGCCATACTTGACATTTAAAGTGCATAACACTTTACAAACATTGAATAATTATAGTCTCAGCTTCTTCAGGTGTTAGAAAAATAATTTTAGCATTAATGTGCAGACGAGGAAACTGAGGCAAGGACAGCTTCCCAGTTTTGGAATATCCTACTGATTGGAAAGAGATGATATGACTATCCACACAGCATTGATCTGGGCATTTACAGAAAAGGTTAAGGAAACGTTGGGCAAGGTGATACTATTCTACCATTTTTCACAGTATGCAATGTAATGGTGTAATATCTGTTATTGAAAGTCCATCTATTAGTCATAAGAATGAATTGCTCAACAATAATTTCTACTACCAGTGAGGAGATGCAGGCTCAAAGGAAAACCTCATTCTTACACTTTGGATGGGAAGGAGAAGAGGGATTTTGGAGCATGCATTGTAAAACTCGAAAGTCTATGTCATTCCTAGGGCGAGCTTTATGGGTTCTTTTGTTATTTGTGGTTTTTTAAGAGTGTTTTGAAACAAGAAAGTGCATAAACATACTGACAGAGGAAAATCTCAGAGGATATATTTTGACTGTATAGTAGAAACTCCTGAACTGAGTTCAAGGCTGCAATACTTGCTTTCATTTCTCTCTTTCCTTTTACATACTCAATTTTCAGAGTTTTGCTATCTTACACAGACTTAAAAGTTAGGACCATTTCCTTATGGATGCAAATGAACTGAATGAAAAACATAAATGCATCAAAATTATGCTTTGGTGGGTTCAGTTTTACTTGTCCTTTCCACTCTTTATTTTGTTCACTCCTCCTTTGTTCACCACATGTAGGAGCAAATTTTAATTCTTCTAGGTAACATAGTATGCTACTTATAGAATTTTTTAAAAAAGCCTAATATTTTCTTTATTTTTCTATCTAATGAAAAACAAATTTCCAGATCTAGGAATGAATTACTAAAAAACATTTCCTCATTTAACTAATCCATTTATTATTTTCTACAGAGAATTTCAGGTAATAATTTTTTATAATATAACACCTCTAAAATTTTTTTTTTTTGTCATTTAATACAATGACTGGATGTTGTGCCATACTTAAAGAATAGGTCCCCACATATCTCCATAGTGCTCTGGAGATATATTCCATAACTCCCACGTCTGCTTATAATTCAAAACTAGAATTGCAACCTAAATCAAGAAACTTCTTATTTTATTTCATGAATCAATGAGAAAACGTGGTATCACGGTTTTATCTGGGGTAGTAACTTCTTCTCAGTAGCTATTACAGTGTACTGTTGTACAAAACACTTGCTCGCGGTGAGAGACTTCTCCAGGGTCAAGCAATTTATTATAAGAGTAAAGAAAGGGAGATACCCGTGTCCGCCACCAGCCTCGGTGTCCACATGGTCAGGGAGGGAGAGAGAGTGGAGCTGGGAGAGAAGGAGAGGAGACCTTAAAGAGAGAGAGGGAGGAATCAAGAGAGTGGGGAGAGAGAGAGAGGGGGGAGAGAGGGGGAAGAAAACAAGAGGGTTAAGAGGGTGGGAAGGGGAAGAGGAAGAGGAAGAGGAAGAGGAAGAGGAAGAGGAAGAGGAAGAGGAAGAGGAAGAGGAAGAGGAAGAGGAAGAGGAAGAGGAAGAGGAAGAGGAAGAGGAAGAGGAAGAGAGCGAAGTTCCTGTTACAATACATCTTTTTCTATAGTGAATATTCTAATTCCCAGTAACCGATCACTACGAGACACACCCACTAAAGAATTTACATACACCCTATAAGAACTACTACATTACCATACAGTGCTACATTTCAAACTCTAAAAGATTTCCAAATTCTTCTCTTGCTGTTTGACCTTTGGATTCTCTATCAGCAGAAGGACATTGTTTCATCAACAGGGATTCTCCTTTAGCTGGCTAGGCTATTGTTCTTTGGATATTTATTAACTAGCACTCAGTATCCCATGACTCAAAGCTAGCTCTCATTTCTACTTTGATTCTAGGCTTCATATTTTCAGAATCTTGCTAAACAATCATATTCATAAGGTTTCATCCTCCCCAACAACAGTGCTGTGTTTTGGATTCAGACCGAGAATGGTGTTGATAACACAATGATGTTTTGGCTTTTTGTTGTCATGTTTATCCTAAGTCAAAGATTTTTTTGTCTCATGCTCTGCCAGTGAGGAGGGGTGCAAAAGAAACAGGAGGGAGCACAGCTGGGACAGGTGACCTGAACTGACCAAAGGGATTTCACACCTAAGGATGCTGTGCCTGGTATATAAACTGGGGCAAGTTAACCAGAAAGGAAGCTGATCTGGGTTCAGGAAGGGAGGTTTGTCATCAATCAGTGGCATGGTGAACAAGTTTATTGTACATCACTCCTTTTTCCCTTTTTTATATAATTATTATGATAATCAATCATCATTATTGTAATTTATTTTCAATTATTAATCTGTTCTTATCTCAATACAAATTTTTCTTTGATTTTCCTCCCCATTCCACTGATGAAAAGAGTGATTTGCATGAGCGGCCCAGTGGTGCTTAATTCCCAGCTGGGCTTAAACCACAACATATGGTTTAGCTATCACCATATCTGACTTAAAATGTCACTCACTTAAAAATGTCCCTGCTTATTATAAGTTTACAAGTGCTTTATTAATGGGTCTAACCCCTACAAGAGTGAATGACTGGCATAGGAGTAGCCAGTATGATCTTTCTTATTTATCAAGTTCTTCAAAACAGGAGAGAGGTATTGAACAATTACCATGGTTACAAGTTCAAAAATTACCACCCAAAACAAGAATTCAAGAATTTTTAATGATACCTATGCTGTATGCAGGACTAATCATCATCATAATCATCATCATAATCATCATCATCATCATAACAATAATAACAGCATTGAAATTTAAGCTCTGATTTTAAATGTCCTGAAATCCCACGTGCCCCATGAAGAAATCAAAGAACCAAATTCTCAATTAGAAAAGGCTTAAAAATGGATAGGAAGTTGACATTAAATCTGGAAATGTCATGAGTTATCATCCATTCCCCAGGTCTACTTATTGAGAAACAAAAATTAAATCAAGTGATCCTCCCAATCCTCCAACACCACAAAAATAAAAGCCACCCTAAAGCCTAAAATGCACTGGTACTAGTCTCTTTTATGTTCTTCTAGCAATATAAAAACATCCTAAGTTTCATAAACCAACAAAGAGTGTAAAAATTAAAAGGCATTTTCATCTTAACATTTGCAGGAAATAAATTGCTCTAATACTGATATTTACATGAAGCATAATTAATACTGTCAGAGAATAGCAAGGAGTCTTATGGAAACTTGGTTAATAACTGTATTAATGTATTTAATTGGGTGCTTCATTGTTAAAATGAAGAGGCAATAATTAGACATAAGAAATCTGAAACCGGACAAGAGATGTGCTTGGATTCTCAGAATAATTTTTGAGACTTTTGCTGTGTAGATCTTACAATGGGGTATGCAGAGAATTACGAATTACCAGATGGTTTTACACAAAAGCTAGGATGCCATATCTCAGCAGCATGTGATGCAGGCAACAAGACACATAGAATTTAATCTTTGGCCAAATAAACTTTATTAAGAAAATTTTAGTTGACTAATTATATCAGATACCTGTGTCAATTAAACTCTGGAATTGTTTTTTATTGTTATAACTGTTAGAAGATGGAAATCCTAAGAGGCTTGGATTTTACAGGCAGGACACTGAGACACTAGAATGAAATATCTGTGGAATTTGTAACCTGAAGTTATGGAATCAGTTCACTGTGAAAAAGGTGCAAAAGATTGGAACTAGGTAGTCAACAGATTATGTTAAGAAGACAGCAAGTATTAAGTCCTACTCTAGAGGAAATTTTTGTCTCATCTGTCATGAGCACTCAGGCAATCTGGACATTTCATTGTTCTAGGACTAGCTGGAGGTGCTCCTTCTAATATGCAGTAGACAAGTGATTAAAGCACTCAGTGATAATGTGTACAGGCAAATTAAGTATTTAATAGGATAAAGAGTTGGATGGTAACTATCTTCAATGTCTGTTCATCAGCACACTCACACATAGTATGTGACAGGTTTCTGTCAAAGATACGTGTTTCTAAACAAAAATTGAACATTTTTCAAAGGTTTAGCACCAATCAATCCACATTAAATCACAAGCTATCTGGTGAGCTAGGTGGTCCCTTTAGAAAGAGCAGAAGTTGAGAAAGATCCCATCTCACAAAGACAAATGAAAGGGATTGGAAGTGGAAAGTCTCCGCAAATAAGGAGGTGTGTGGTAGAATTCCTTTAAAACCAGCTCTGAAAGTTACAGGCATGGTAAAATGGAAACAGATAATATTTTTGGACCATGTACATATTCTTGTTTAGGATAGATTATTAATTTGATGCTTTAATCAGAATGTATAACAAATACTTAGAAATCATAGATGTTATTTTTTACGATTATTTGTTTCAATGGCATACTCTGCCATGAATAACCTTTCCCTCACAACAATAAAAGCAGTCAATATTTTCCTTAAATTGTGTATTTGAGCTCAATCAGAACTCACTCAGTAAGCAGTTTAGAATTATCTTTCTAAATGGTCTGCTGTTAGTCTCAATTACCTCAAGTTTGAGGATATTAAAATAAAAGAAAAAAAGAGATAAGAGAAACAGATATATTTCAAACAGATATATTTCACTTTTTTTGAATCCTTTTATGATGTTTACATATTCTGATAGTGCAGGATGACTCTTGCAGCACATGCAAGAATCGACTGTGGATACATCTAGCAGCAAATGCTCCTGGTCTCCAGTTCCCATATCAGTCCTATTGCATTGTGAAGATGTCAGCTGGAAGAAATTTGAGGGGTGATATTTTGTCACAAATCTGAAATCATTAGTGCTTTTATATTTGTACTGCAGCAATTACCTTTGTGGGCAGCACTTCATTGCTACAGCAATCAGCTCCAAAGGATAATTCTACTTTTCTGTACACTAAAGCATGAGACAGCTTTAGCTTTATCCAGGGACGTAGAAATTAATATTGACATAGGACATATTTTCTACCCTTGAAGAACAGAGAAACTGGAGAATGGATTCTGATCATTGGCTTCAGACAGAGGTTTAGATCTGCTTTTGGATCTACAGAGGTACACATTATACCTGAATATGGGTTAATTACCATATCCTGCTCTAAGTGTGAGTTTTCTATGTCCTAATAAATTGAGAAGATGTATCTATTCTGTGTCTTCTAAGAATATTTTGTCAATATTTTTCCTTATGACTCAGTATTGTAACTTATAAATACTGAAGAAAAGTTATCTCCAGTGACCATCAAAAGAATCACAAGAAAATTTATATATAATATTTTCATAAGTCCCTGACCTGCAATTGAATGCTAAAATTTACCTGTGAACCTAAATGCATTGCTTTTAAAATTCTCACTTTGAGTATATACACAATTTTCTTAAAAAAAAAAAAGTTATTGAATTATTACCTCTGATTGATAAATGAATCCAAATATTTTTTACAACATAAATGTTTTCCTGATCTGATTCCATGAACTATATGAATAGGCCAATTCTACTCCCCTCAAGAAGATAAATATTTTATTTTGTAGTTTTGTCCCCCCAGCCTGGAACCGTAAGTCGCTATACTGGGATAAATAGAAAGGGGATTGAATCAACAGGAAAAGGTTAAGGTATATAAAGGGCTTTCTTATAGAAAATATCAGTTGACTGGACCATAATAGCTCTTTTCAATCTATATTCAATTATCTGTTAAAAGCAGCTTGTACATGGCCTTTGTAGCACAGTATCCTGTGATCACAGACCTAAAATTACTACTCTAAGTGTATGTCTTACAAGACAATATACATGATGATCTCTTTTTTAGAAAATAAATAGATGGTAGAGCCATCCCACAGCAAGATCTACTCATGTTTGCAGGTAACAAATTATAATTCTCTTGTGAATTATTATCTTTCTTGTTGGCTTTGTAACCTAGTTACAATTTCCTGATATGGCATAAATGACACACACAAGTCAGAAATATTTACTCAGATGATAGAGAACTTAAAATTAAAATTGTAAGAATATTTTGGCTTCAGAAATATTTTCGGGAAGTAAAGATTTAAATGTTGATGTGGGGCAAAGTGAAAATATTTTGCCACATGCAGGTACAGTAGTAGTCCACCTCTTGCTTTCAGCACAGTCATAGGATGGTAAAAAAGAGGAAAGGGGTGTTTATGTTCAGAGGTTTATACATGAATATGTGTATCGTCTACACCAATAAAATCAATATTGTGACTGTCCCCTGTTGAGAAAATCATCTGTATTAAAATGCAGGGAGGTAAAGAAATCAAATATAAACACAGAAATATTTAGAAAGAGAAAGCTTATTGCTGGAAGCAAAAATGTTAAAGTATATTAAGGGTCTCTAGATTATAAGTAATGGAAGTTCTTTTCTAATGAACTATTCAAATCTTTAAGGAGCAATTGACACCACCAATCATAAGGTTGTTTCAGTGTTATTGCTATCAGTGTTATTACATGCCAATGTAATGGGCATGGTGTTCAAGGACCTTGTTTCTTTTCATAAAACATAACACTCTTGGGTAACTGGTTTCATTTAGATTCAGGTATGATGAGAAACAGTTGTATAATAGTGCCTTATTTTTTTTTCTAGCTTGATTTATTACTTTCACAGGAAAATGAAATGTAGGCTCTTTTTTTTCCTCCCATGCTAACAAGCTGTGTAAGCTAAAGTGAGCAGGGGAATGTGGTAGTCTGTGCTATGATTTGTCTGCTCTATTCTTTCATGGCTACAGTCCTTGCCTCGCAGCAGACTTTGTTCTTCCTGGGAGACCTTATATGAGGCAGCGTGCTTTAAGGCTGCCTACAGGGTGGCTGTGACTGGGGGTTGTGACTGTTAATAAAATGTTCACTCTAGCCTTACCTCTCAGGTTTTTTTTGGTAGCAAAAGTAAATGGGTAGAAGTAGCTCTATATAAGAGGTTAGGGGTTTTTTTAATGGAAAAAAGAGGAAATTTCTTCTTTCAACTGAAAAGGAATTAATGTGGTATTTTTAAACTGTGTCTTTATCAGCAAGCAATCAAAGATTCTGGCAGAAGAAAAAAAGAAGAAAAAATTAAAAGAAAAACCCCCAAAATACACAATGCAGTAATTTCTAGCAACTCAAGGCCAAGGAAGAAAAAAATGAAAGTCTGATGTCGAAAATATTAGTCTGGATGCATGTAAGTAATCAAGATGACCCTATTACTTTGAGAAGACTTAAAATCATAAACGATGGAAGTGATAAAAAAGTGAAGAGCCTATAAGTATTAAGAGGTGTTTAATTCTATATTTTTAATTATAGCACCTCAAAGGTCCTTTGTTTCATAATTTTTAACATGTGACATTGATGATCAATGACAAGGTCTTCAGAGAAGTAACCTCAAAAAAGTATGAAGAGCTTCCCTGTCACTGCAAATATTTAGACACTATCCTTGAACTTTTGGTATTTCAGAGATGGCTCAATGCCAACAAGTTTTGAAAACTCTCATGTCATGATTGTTGTAGTAAGAACTTCTTTTTAGCATTTCTGAGGTTGATTCCCTGTGTTTATTTCCCTAGGTGCCTCTTTCCATTCTCTGGGTTTTTCCCCCCCTCTTCTCCATTCCCTTTCTCTCTTGGCTTCTGACCTAAGACTGAAATCAATTGTTTCCTGCAGCATATGGCGCAGGCACACTGAGATGAAACAGTTTATCCACCCCTGACCAAACTCAAGAGAACCAGGAAGAGAAAGACACCTGCCAAATTCATCCAGATGGTATCCCAGACCGGGGAAGCAGGCCAGGGCCCAGAGCTGCACCTATTATGCCAACCTGCCTGCTCGAGACCTGCAGATATACCTGACCTGCAGTGACCCCAGTGGAGAGTAAGCAGAAAGTGAATTTTCCAAATCTTCTCATTCTGGCTTTCAAGTGTTTCATTTTTAAAACAAAAATAGCTCTCAGAATAACATAGATATAAGCAATGGAGAAATTTTATTCTATTAGTGGAAAAAGAATTTAATGACGTGAAAGAAATTGAGGTCCATTCTCTGTAAAAAGCACAGTGTTCCTTACAAGCATGGTGTATATGCATTTTTTCAATATCTACACCTGTTTAAATACTTTTATTTTATTTTATTTTATTTTATTTTATTTTATTTTATTTTATTTTATCTTATCTTATTTTATTTTATTTTATTTTATTTTATTTTATTTTATTTTATTTTTTTATATAATTTTCTGAAAGACAGAGTTAGATAACACTTTTACTATGTTGGGTCCACCAGGCTCATCAAATAACAGTGTATTCAGTAATTAACTTATTTCCTTTTTTTTTTTTCCTGCCTGGTAGAGATTAGTAGGAGGTGAAGGTGGTAAAAAATGAGTGTCATTTTTTTAGTGTACATGTTAAGAAATTATCTGGAAGTTAATGGATCTGGAGAGCTTGAGAGTTCACATTTGACCTGCTTATAGTTATTGGTTCAGGCCTTTTGCAGTCATGTAGCTTTTGAAATTCAATAGTTATTCTCAGTTTCTAGTAGAGTCAGCATCTGGTTTTTCACCTACCAATTTAATCACAGGTGTTGGGAGTCTGGATCCATAAAGAGACTTAAGTATCACAATGCTGACTATTGCTGAAAATCTAACTTTTAGCCTTCCCACTAAATAGTGGAAACCACAGCCCCAAGTCAGTTCTCAAGATTCTCTATGCAATGCATAGAGAGAATTTGGCACATAAAAATTTGCTTTAAAGAAACCAGAAAGAAATTCATTAGGAGATTGTTTTATTTGCCTTTTGTGAAATATGATGGCCAACGTATTATGTATATGTGTCCTTATTCTTTTCATACTTTGGCATCTTCCTTTACTCAGATTTTTATCTGCAATTTTCATCTTACATTAGTTCATGCACAATTATTCTTAGCCATACCTGAGATCAAATCTGAGAAAAAAGAATTGGATGTAAAGAAAAGTGAATCTTTTTGACAACTAGAAAAATGTAGTGGCCAAGTGTCTACTTGTCTACTCGACTTGGTTGTGATGTATGTAGTCTAAATCACCTTATTACTTGCTTCATTCCTGGACTCATCTGAAGTTTTTTCCAATACATGAAATATTATATCATGTCACTGTGAAAATAGCAAGAATTATCTGGTGACCAGGACACTGTCTTCTGAATCTCAAGTTCTAGTAGTTGCTTCAGTATACACAGTTGTTAATTTTATGCACTGTACCATGACTTCAAAAGAACACTTCCAAAAAAGGACTGATGTTCAAATAAACTTAGTTCTTCAAACTAAGAGAAAATCTTAGGATATCCAAGAAAAATAAAATGAAAGGTGAGACCAATGAACTGTGGAAATTAAAAAAAAAAAAGTGTTACAGTAAACAGTTTTGAAAAGAGATAGTGTTCTTTGCACAGGGATAAATAAGATTAAGAGGTCAGAGCATTTAAATACCTTTTACAGAACAGACACAGAGGAAGACAATTGCACTGGAAGCTGAAGACAGACACAATTGTTACTAGAGATGGGTGTCCATTAATGAGAAAGAGTGCAAAGAAGCTTGGCACCGAGGACGCACCTCATTCAATAATTAGAAGACAACAGGCAGCCATTGATGGACCTCAAGTAAGTACAAACAATTTGATGAGATTGATTAAAGAAACTGAACAATCAAGAATTAAATAATTCTCATGTTTGGATCTTTTAGTCTCTGAGGAGAGAACAAAAGCAATATTTATAAAAGGGACAAACTCATTAGTTATCAAGCATTGAATAAGGAACAATGTCTAGCAACAAACACAAAGGAGACAATTTGTGACTCAGAGATGTAAAATTTATTTTATTGTACCTTGTTTGTTCCAAAAGAATCTTGGTACCTCTAAAGTGTCATTTTAGAGCTTGTTATGTAGGAATGACGATGAAAAGCAAAACCTGTCTGACAGAATTTAGGGTGATTCAGGTATTATCCTCAATAGGACCACACAAAATAATAATCTAAACCTAACCATTGGTATAGGCCACAGTGAAGGCATTCATGATGAAAGCTTGAGGCACATTAGCCTACAAAAGTACATCTCTATTAATTCAAGTACAAGGAGCTGTTCCTGGACTGATCCAGTAGACCTGTAACCTTCAATAGGTTCAATATCTTCTATTTGCCTGGGGAAAAGTACTTACTTTCTGTAATTATACATGTATACCTTCTGTCTCTATTTATAAACCTGAGCAAAGTCACAGCTCATCGCTAAAGAAAAAGTTCACTTTTGGCTGAAGAAAGGACTATGTCTACTTAACTCTTCTCAAGGAGGTCCCTCAATTTTAATAAGCTAGAAGACGGACAGAATAGGCAATATCTGTCAACATTTTAGTGTGAGATAACCTACAAAGATTTTCCAATCTTCCAAAAGATTTTTCTCCATCCTGCTGAAGAAGGCTGGCAGCAACACTGTCAGTTTTCCATTCAAACTCATCTGAAAGTTAAAGAGGTGATTCCATTTTTCTGCTATTCAAAAGCTCTTTATACTTTCAACTTTATACTGTCTTCTGAGACAATCCAGCCCATCCTCAATCTCATAACTTCTTCTAGTTTTACTTCGATTTTCCATATTAATTTTTTCCCATTATTGTTATATTCCACTTTGAAATTAAGGTATATGCCATCCAGTTTCATTATTTGTTTCTTGTGTTCTAGAAAGAAGATTGAAAGAAGCAAGAAAACAGAAACAAAGCTATCAAATTTTTTTAAATTTATTTTTAATTTCTGCTGGAAGATAAACCAGATTACTTCCTTTCCCCATAGCATACAGGACATGAGAGAAGATGGGACCTTTCCTAATGAAGACAAATCTGCTTCACCACTGATTGAATAGCCTAACAAGATTACTGCTGGAGCCTTTTCTTTCTTTAAAAGTTACTTCACTCAGACTGATAAAAGTATAGACCAGCTTTCCAGCTCTGTGATACATTGCAGATGCCTCATGTTCCTTATAGACAAAGCACAGACATGAGCCTGTGTAGTGTTACTGTGATTCAGTGTCATCCATGCAATAATGTTCTAAGAGAACATCTACAGCTAGAAATAGATGTACACTCCTATAATCTGTATTTCTCAAATGAAACCAAGCAGGAATAATTTTTAAACCATAAAGGAATTATTTTAAGCAATTACATAATGTCTGTAGCTTTCATCCAGTACAAATATTTTTTTAAAAATAAAAATATTGAAGTAATTAACATGTGTGTTATAGCTCCCGGAGTCTTAAAGAACAAAGTATTTCTAAGTTGTCTGAATAATTATTTAATATCTGCTTCTGTTGTCTGGACCATCTGCACAACCACACAATCTTTTTGTTAAAAAAAGGATTTGCAAGAATTTGAGCTTGCTGAAGACAAAAAATAAACATTTTGCCATTGGTCCTGTAAAGCTGTTAAGAACTTTACAATCTGAAATACTTTCTGAAGCCAGAAAAGACCTTATCTTCTTTCATGATTCTTCATCCTCTGAGGCTGGTACCAAACAAAGATGAGTCCTAAATATATGATTGTTTTTATATTCAAAACCATCTCCAGCAAAGAATGTGTATATTTCACTTGCTAACAAAGGTTAATAAAACAGGCCTATAAAAGCTGAATGAAGTTGTCTGAAGAGAAAAAATTTTCAATATAGCTTACTTAACTTCCACTACACTTTATGTACAAAGCAGAAAGTTCTCGAGATTCTTCATGCAGTAGATGTAAAAAGATCCATCTTATTTCAAGACATTTCATTATGGTTTTGTTTTGACTATTGTAAATAGACACACACCAGTGCATGAAAGAACATTTTACTGCAACAAGTAAATTAAAATTGAAGAACAAGCAGCATCAAGATTACTTGGTTGAATGCTGGACCTCAGAGTGCTGCTTTGGCCAATAAACCCTACCTAATCACTTTATTGGAGGATTGGGGATCAAATATGGTCCACCTATCAAACCACTTTAATGCTGAATTTATATATAAGTGATGGTGCCTGGAGATTTGCCTTGTGTGTCTGACAGAGAATGCAGAGGTATGTTACTTGGTAGCGGAAAACAGTACGGGACTCCCTTCAGAGGGCTTATTCCTGAGATGAGAATTTTCCTGAATTAAATATATCTCAGGAGTGCCTCTGTGTTTCAATTTAGTCAGAAGGGAGGACGGTGCATGAGTTTCAGGATGGTGCACTGAGACTTTTCAGCTTTAAAGCTGTCATGTTGTGGGAGCCTGCAGAGGCCCTACAGATAAAGCTATGTAAGGCTGACATTTGCTGAATACAGTTCTTAATGATCACACTAGATCTCTCTGAAGTAATTTGTGATTTGAAAGCTGTAAAAACACCCTGTTAAGGGAAAAGGTAAAAAGCTGTAATGAAGATAAGATGCACCCAACAATTTACATTCTGCATTTTTTGGAAGAAAGTTGTTTCCTGTGATCCCAAAGAACTGAGTGTTATGTCAGCTTATCTGGATAATTTTACCAACAAAATAACAGAGCTAGTTTTTCCAATTTAAATTCCATCTCACATTCCATTTTATTCTTGATATATAGACAAATACAAAGATGAAGGCCAGCTATTTTGTGAGTCCTCTTTTGTGCTTGGACTGCAGCTGGCTCTATCTTGGGGAAAAAAGGAAAGGAAGGAGAGCAGGAGAAATGGGAAAGTAATGCTTACATCTCCATTTATAATGCATTTCTAAAAGACAGAATTAGGGCAAAGACATGGGTAAAAACTATTTATGATCACTGTAGCTGCTGTACAAGAGAATAATTCTTTGGATACCCAAATGAAATTAAAAAAGAATTTGAGGAAGTAATGGGGGGATGTCAGTGTGTTTTTTAAAGAGCTGAAAAAAATATGGGAGTAGCAGGTCTTAACTAAATGGTTCATAGTGAACATCGAACTCTGGCTGCAGACTTTATTAACTGGTGAATCATTTGTGGCACATTTTTGCAGATACATTGTTTCTTTCAACAATGGAACCTATTATGTCAGGAAAAACATCCAAATAGTATTACTCATTATTTTATTTGCTTCTCTTCAGTTTAAGCATTTCTTATTGTTTTCTTACCCTATGCCCTTCCAGAGTGTTGTGCTGAGACAAATCGGTACATTTCCTTTCAAGTATGTTTTTCCTTCCTTTGTTTCTTTTTGTCTGCCTGAGAGCTGCAAAAGAGACAACTTGTATTTGGGCACAGAGCAATAATAAAACCGTTGTACTGTTAGATGTAGTAGCATTAAAAGACATGATGCTACTTAATATTTGTGATACTGGCAACCATAGTCTAGG
This sequence comes from Pseudopodoces humilis, assembly GCF_049639895.1. NCBI lineage: Eukaryota > Metazoa > Chordata > Aves > Passeriformes > Paridae > Pseudopodoces > Pseudopodoces humilis. The sequence goes on along the minus strand of NC_142201.1, from coordinate 57,045,625 downwards.
AAACACAATTCTAAATTTTTAGCTCAGAATAAAATTGCAAAAATTAAAATTGCAAAAAAGGGATAATCTCATCATCTGACACAAAGATGTATTGAAATTATGCATGCCATGTCTTAATGACACTAAAAGTAAAAAGTTTCAAAGAAATTTTCATATAACAATATATCTTTCATTGTCATATCACCATCTCAGCAACAGTATCAGTGAAATTTAGTTCATATCAGCTCTTTTAGGTGCCAGATTTAGCTTCACTCTTCAATATAGGGGAAAATTGCATTTTCTATCTCACCTGTCCATAAATACCTGCAATTCTCTGGGCTTCCTTCTCTACTGTAACTACTGAAAATGACACTTCACTGCCTATTGATTTCTGTACAGGTGGGTTTAAACAAAACAATATCAACACTTTCTTTCAGATCATCACAGCATTTCTAAAGTGAGTACCACAAAGAATGTATTTGTTTGAAACACTGAGAATATTCTAGCAAGTGCAACCAAGAGTCCTTTTGGAGGAAAGTAAACAGCTCTCCATTCCAGTCAGTTACCAAATCTATACCAGAGATTTATAAGGATCTGAACCACCTGCTCCACGCTGTCATGAGTTTTGTCAACACATACATGTCCTATTAGAAGTATAAGTACTGTCAGATGTACTATTGCCCACAACATCTCAACCATTTAATTAATGAACCTTATCAATTTATTCACAATTCCTTTCACTCAATTTCTTTTTTTTCATGCATTTGTAGTTTAGTGATATCTTGCACATTTTGTTTCACTCTGTTTTATTGTTACCCCTTTATTAGTGCTGTCTTTACAAAGATTTGATGTGATCATAAATGAGTTCCTGAGGAAGTGACAGAGCTCACTCCTGAGGAAATGACAGCATCAAAATTCATGCATCAGTACTATAACCTTGTGCAAGTATCTAACAGCCTGTGGGTAGGCAAAAAATGCCTCAATTAATCTCAGAAGATGAAGACCCTGTTTATGCAGGCTTAGTAGACGCACCACACTTTGGGTGCCATGCAGATGTTCATTGATTACAAGCTCTTGAACTGACCTTCGTGGTGGAGGGTAGCACCAGCACTGCTGCCTGACTGCATGCTCACACCTGGGGTCTTGGGATCTCCATATAGGGAAGTTTAGGAACCAATCTAGCACACTTTATTGTTATTTCTCATTGAGGACAAAAGCACATCTACAGATACCTTTCCTGCTTAGTCCCTGCCACAGATTGTATCAGGAACCCTCTGTGTGCACCCCCTAGTTTTCAGCCTGCAAAGAAATTGTGGTGCTCTTCTGTACCTGTCGTTGTTACATGTGCAGTGGGAGGGAGGAATGACAGCCCTGGTGTCAGAGCTGCAGAGAGATGACACATAGCACTGAATCATAAAGGCTGTTTTGTCTTTAAAAGCTGTTCTGAGGCTCTGAGCTGTGAGGGAATCTTCTGCTTGGAATTTAGGTATGTCAAAAAACACCTGCCCAGCCTGTGCCCTGTGTGAATCTAATTCATCCCTAGTACTTGGCAAGCCACTGAAGTGCACTCACCAGAGTCCTCTAAAGACCTATACACATGGTTTCATGTCTTTTTTAAAAACAGTGTGTTATGAGCTGATGATGTGATCAAAGGGCCACAAATGGAATGCTTTTCTGTCATATGGCCTTCTGATTCTCAGCCTACAAACTAGAATGACAAACAGGAGAGAAGGTATTTTCATTCAGGTTACAGACCAGTCAATGGTAGAGTTAATATTTGCTGTTTGTAATACTACCCTTCCCCATCCCTTGCTTTTTTTATTTTCATCATTCACAGGATACTCCAGCCCTTGGTAGGCTATTGAGAGTCACTTATTGAGAGTAAGCAATAGCAGAGAAATCTTGCTCCTGTTACTTGACTGGGTCATGAATTTCCCTTCATGAAGTTTTAAGCAGCCACTTCAAGCTCAAGGTGGCTAAAGGCTTTCAGGACAGGCAGCAGGTGCAGGTTTTATCTCTTGTTTTAGTAGACAGTCTGCAGGTAAAGGCTCAGCTGTGAGCTGTGAAAGTCTTTGTGATCAGATGAGGAGGAAGGCATGTTTTGCCATATTTGCAGACACTATCATTTCTAAAGGTACATGGTTTCACTGAATGTTCTATTTTCACTTGGTTTGAAATCAGAAACAGTAAACCTCACTCTCAGTAAGAATTCCAGGCTGTTAACTCTGAAAAACCTGCATTACAGTGTTTTGCACAGTCTTGATGACACACATCACAAGCAATTTCAGTGGAAGGAGTAGAGTCATAGAAAACAGACTGGGTTACCCTGCTAACTCAGAACAAGAGGGTTGTTTTGTTTGTTTGGTTTTGGTTTTGTGGGGGTTTTTTTTAAGATTCGTGTGTATGTACTCTTATGGAGGAAACCAAACAAGAATTAAGAGATTACCCTTAGTGTGAGAATTACATGTTTTTATGGAAAGCACTAAATTCTTGAAGGCACTTGGAAGATCCTGCTCCACCTTCATATCCCCACCTCTGCTGAATTTGTCATTTAGTCCCAGCTATCTTAGATTTAGTCAACTGAAGGTACAACCCACACTATTCAGGTTTATCTCTTTCTTCTTCAGGCACAAAATCTGTTATGTGATGTGATTAGGTAACATGTCCCAATGAACCAGCCAGAACTAAATACGGTCAATTGTTATGATGATCCTTTTTAGAGAAAGTACTAAAATTCCCACAAATTTGAGATAAGAATGTGCAATTAACCACATTGACATTATCCACAAATTTATCAGCAGATCTTTCAGTAGACTGGTACCACATAATTTAAAAGCCTATAACTAAAAAAGCCTGCAAATTTTTTTTGTGTTACCTGCATTATCCAAACAAGAAGTTTTGGAGAATGGCATCCAAAGTTTTGACCACTATTTTACCCAAGGTAGCGGATTTCATGACCATAAACTTGTCAGGCCACTGATCTCTACTGACTCAGTGTTGCAGGACTTCACAAGAGGCAGAGAGAAAGAGTCACTTCCTTTTAAACATAGGTATGATTTTTTTAAATTTTAAGCCATGCTAATGAAATAGTAGTCGCTCACAGTGCCATGAATTCAAACAAGAAGGCCTACAACCGTGGCTGCTAAAAGGGCATTACACTTATTTCTGCTGTTCATCCTGTAATACTAAAACAATTGCATGCTGGTATGTTAATTGGAGAAGAACAGGAATAGAAGCAGGCAAAAACATACCCAGGAACAGAAACTAACTCCATTTCCATTTATGAGATTTTTATTTGAGCCAGGCTGGTGTGGGCTGATACGCTACTACAATTTGCCTGACACAGAAAATGGGCAGTATGACAGCTGGTAGTGTGGTCAGGGCTGCGGAATACCTTTACATTTCACGGCTTTGTGTCACTTGTAAGATGGAAACATTAACTAGGAGACAGAACTAAACCATCCTGAAGTAAAACCTCAAGACCACATAAACCGTGCTCTAAGGACAAAGTTTCTGTTTCTTCACTCCTGTTGTACCATTAGGAGGTTATTATCTGCTAATGTAGAGCTAGCCAATGAATCCTGGAGGCTGTGGTAAATTTTCTTTTTTGTAAAATTTAAATTTTCTCTCCATAGCCCTGTCTTCAAACTATCTAACTTCACATGGTTCTTTGGACATGAAGAATGATTCCTGTAACACTAGAAAGACTCAGCAGTGATTATGTGGAAAAAAAAGGCCAGATCAGTAATATTCAAGGAGAGGGCCACTCTCTGAAGGACAGTGAGAACAACCAGCAGGGAAAAATATAATTAAAGAAATCCTTTCATAGTCTCCTTTTATTTTTTCTTTAGTAAATGGAACGGAAAATACATAATGTTTCTATTCTTAGCTGTACCACCAGAGTAGTCCCTAACACTAATAAAACTTATTTACCTTTGTCTAACTGTAGCTTTGATTTTCTATCATCATCATAGTGTTCAAACACTATACAGTTCAATCAGAGCTTTGCAATGAGGAATAAAACAGAACTATACAGAAAATTTCGTATTATTTCTTGATTGGTAACGAAACCCCAAAACAGGCCCAAAAAAAATGTTAGGAGACAAATTCTCTTCTCCAACAAGTTTTCAGGTCTAAGAATCGCAGGTGCACCTAGGAAAATAAAGAGATGAGATCCAGTCTATATATAGTCCCTCTTGAATAAAACTGCTGTTAGGAATTCGAGATGTTGTCTTTCCAATGATTATTCAGAATGTATTTCTGGTGCAGCTGGGAGTATTATACTAACAAATAAGCAAACCTGAGGAATGAGAACGTAGCAGAGCTGATAACCTTAAAGGTAAATATGAGAACTTGTATTGCTTCTAGTGCAAATGCAGATGCAACTCCCAACACTAATGTGTGATGAGTGACTAATGTCAGCTGAACATGAAAGACTTCAAAGGCAAGAGAAATTCTCTGATCATGAATCCTCACAGGGTACCATATGATCACATAAAAGTATTGGAGTTTCTGCATAGAAGATGACTGGTTAAAGGTCATAAAAATAGATTTATTTATTGAAAAATTTTATGATGATTTTAAAACAAAGCTATAGAAAATATTTTTCTAATACTGTTATTTTCTGTCCATTAAGTGACAATTTAATAATAGTTGCTTCATGAACAGAAACGTGTAGCCTACCAATAGGGGTAGGGAAGGCCCACACCATAAAGTAAGTTTGTTCAGATTTTGAAATACTAATGATAAGAAGAAAGCGGTTAAACAACATGCAGAAAATAGGGTCAAATTCTGCCAATTTTTCTAATGTGAATCTGGAGTATTTTCATCTACTCTGTTTAGAATATGATGGAATTAAACATAAAATGAGAGAAAAAGAGGGAGTCTGTGGAATAGTAAGACCAAGTCTGGTACTAGCTTGGTATTGGTATAAACCTTGGAATTACTCCATTGAAATTCAAGAAGAAAATCTGAAATTTGGTATATTAGTACAGCAGAGGTCTAAAATTCTAATCTCAATTTTAGATTAATTTTTGACTTGGATCGCACAAATGTACTGGGAATAAAGACACAGTAAGCATACTCTTCAAAAATATCCCAAAAGGTAACAGTTCTTGATCTGAATATGTCAATTTAAATTGATTGAATTCATCTTATTAACTTATGTTGAGTATGCAGAGAAAAAGAGTAGAGGAATGAGAAGAGATCAGGCTCACTGGTTTTTATCATAATCGTACATGCTGGAGTTAACTGGGAAACAGTAGCAACAATGAGGTAGGCTAGAATAAAATTTTTTTCCTTGGAGGAAGAAGAGAGTAGAAATAAATTTAGTCTGTCATAGTTTTGGTTAGGGCTGAAAGAGAGACAATCTGGACATCCAGAAAATTGAAAGCTTTCAATGCTTTTAATGAGCTTCTTAATATCTATTGTTTCCTAGACATTGCTCCTGTCCCTGTGTCCATTTTATTAATGTTGAAATTCTCATTTGCACCAAAAGTATGGTTATTTTATATCTATATGTCCTCTTATATACTTTTTGTTTATTTCAAGATTCTTTTCACACCAAAATTTTACAGCTACTTCAATTTGTTTCATACAAATATTCTTAAATTACAAGAAATTTGCTAATCTAGAGAGATTTGCAGAAATTCTCAGCACTTTAGACTATTCCAAATACCCAGATGGATTCTACGACTTTGACAAGAAAATTCTTTGTGCATAGAGCTATGAATACAATTATATTTTTTATTGATACATAACAAATCAACAAAGAAATACTTTTACAAAATGGGATGATGACATGTTGCTCAATTTGTAATTCATTATACTGTGGAAATGAAGTTTTATGATGTCATTAAAATGAATATAAAGCAATAAGAAATCAACATTTATTAGAAAAATAATGATTTGAAAACAGCCTTGCAATATGAAAAATAAATAAACCTATCATTTATATATCAGTACAGTAACAATAAAATGCAATGTCTGAGAAAAACGCAACACAATGAAAAGAAAAAGTCCCTATAATCATGTCCTTAATTATAGAAGAATTGTAACAGCTCCAATTTTCCTAAACTCATTTTAAAATCTACTTGCAGGTTTTAATTCATACAAAATGATTTGATACTCGAAGTGTATATAGTATATGTTAGTATTTGCTTGCCATTCAGTGTTGCATTTAAATACTAGTCTATAAAAGAGAACTGAGGATAAATTCAAGCTGTTCACTTGGTGCCTGTCAGGTTTTGTGAATATTATCTATCTAAACATTTTGAATGGAGTACTGAGAATACAACACACAATTCTGTGATGATTCCTCACACATGGAAACAATTTGTTCCTCTACAAATTCTACTAGTTCCAGAGAGGCTTTTCATGAAATGTGTATTTGAGATTGGGAAAAAAAATTTAGAAAAGAGAGTTACTGAGTACCCCAAGTGCAGATTAAAAGAGGCAGTTCCAAAGACTAGAGAACTAAACAAATACATATTCTTAGAGAAATTCTAGTAAATTGAAACACTTTTATTTTTTTCCTCCTTTTTTTCCTTCCTCCCTGAATGTACCCTATCAGGGGCTCATACATCATCCAACTAATTATATAATGTAGATATGATTTTCAAATTAAACTGAGATTTTCATTAATCATCATAATAAAAAAGAAAATATATTTTTTTCTCTTTGAAATCTTAAAGGAATTATTAACAGAGGGATTACTTTCCAGAAATATGTAACAAAATTTAGGTGTCTTACACAGCTATCTGTATGAAGGGTGGCTATTTAATACTTTAAGAAGTACAGACAGTGATGTCTGGAGGGCAGTTTTTCTAACCAGTTGCAAACTTGGGTGGAGATGTAAAACTACTTTGGCTCCATTAATTGCATGGATTAGCTCCTCCAGTTGGGATCAAGTTTCTTATACACATGAATTTTGGGTTTCATCTCATCTTCCACCCTTTATATTTTGTTGTATAAATAGGCTCCTTTATTGCACAAACTAAAAGTTTGAAAGAAGAGTATCAGTAAAACAAAACATTACTTTTGTCTTTTCCCCCACCCCCAGATCTAGATTTGTCAGATATTGCAAGTGAGATCCCTGAACTGGGATGCTGCCCCTGAGCATCAATAGCAGAACCATTTCATGTGACTCTCATGTAATACTGTTCTCAGGGGACTGTTTTGCATACAGTAAAAGTATTGGCAGTTATTGTATCCTATTATTATGAGTCATTAATCTGACATTTCTGACAGTTAAAAGTTCTAGTCTTCATATCTCATTGAATAGTTGGAATCTATGCCTCTTGGGATTCTTTCTCACTATGTAAATTAAAGGATTTTGGGCTTCATGTTGAGGTCAGTAAAGACAAATACTACAAAGAAGAATAAGATGGAGAAACCTAAATAATGTACCCAGTTGTGTAGCCCCTTAGATATAAAAATTAATGTTTTAGTATACTGAGATAAGTGTGAATAAATGATAAGTTTTATTTAACACAGTGGGCTGAGAGAAGGGTCGGGAGTTTGAGGAAAAATATCAGGACTCTAAAGAGAGGAGTAGGAGAATTGATGAATAATCAAATTAATCTCTGAAAAGAGATATGTGGTGAGTAATCTTGCATTTCAATTTTTCTGCTGTGCTAGGATATTAGGGCTGTCTTTCAGACCCAGGAAAATTGCCCCCAGTGGTAGTGGAAAAGATAATGTAAAATATATATAAATACTAGAGCAATAATTGAAAACCATACAGTTTTATGACCATTTCAAGGTCAGAGAAAGACTAAGGAATAGGTTAGTTTTTTTACTGCCTCTTCTCTCTGATGCATAGACTGCCATGTGCAGAGTACTCTAAGCACACTACTTCAAATTCTGCTCTACAGATGACAGGGCAGAGAATGGTATCAAAATAGATCACTGCATCATGAAATGGTGCCCCAGTGAAATGACAAGAAGTTATGAATTAATCACAGTTCTGGTGGGATGGGTAACTCCACCAATTAATATAGTATCTCAGTTTTAATGCATACTTTATATTCAGAAAGAAAAGTGTACCCTCAAAAAGCAGGCAATTTAGCTAAATAACAAGAAGCATTGAGGGAAGGCAAAGTCTGTGTTCCACTACATAAAGGAAAGGTAAAGCTTTTCCCTACTACTATTTGTTTGCATGTCTAAAATATAATGTGTGGCTGATAAAACATTCAGGAGAAATCTTAATACAGAGCAATGAAATAGTACATCTTTATCTTCTGGGACATCAGCTCCAGACAGCAATGTGCACCATGCATCCACTCGAGCAAGTTTATTTTCCTTTCTTATTGAGTTTACATGCTGAAAGATAATAGCCCAAACAGGTAATTAGTGTCAAGCAAGGAGTTTGAAATTACATTTATTCTAGAATGCTTATGAAATTTGAACCATATTGCTGGTTTATCTGCAATATTATAAAGAATTTAGACCTTATGTCTTTTTTATCATCTTTTAATAATCAATTTTTTAAAAAAATCAGTTTCCTGTGTTCTCTGAAACTGCTTTATATTAGCTTAGAGTAAAAAGATATCTCAGAATATTTCAAAACACTGCATGAGATGATTACTTTTTTTTTTACCAACAGTGATTGTGTCAAAGAAATTACTGAACTCTAAATAATTGCACTTTTATGTGTCAATTTTCAAAGCATATATTTCCAAAGCTTTAGTTAAATCCTGCTAGCACATGGCACTACCAAGAGGAAAGATTTAGGTTAGTACCTCAGGCTCACCAGCAGAATCTAAAAACTAAACTAAGTGATGATGTGATGAGTGTGACTTTCTTAAAAATTAAAGAAGGTAAGTAACACTGTAACAAAAGTTTTGTCCAAAAATGAAGAGCTCAATAAAAATTAAACAATACCAGGGACCCTGTTCATCAAAACACCAGGACTTGCCAAGCTGAGGACCAGCCAAAATAAAAATGGTCCTCTCCATGGAAAAGGGAGGGGCAAAACAGAGGTGTGGAAGATGTAGGAAAAAGAGAGAAGAAGGGACAGCAAGGAGAGCAAAAAGGCTGTCATACTGTTCTCATTATTGCCATGGAGGGATAAAGACAACAAAAGTTTCTCTAAACCACAGAGCATCTACCACCTTCTCCGTACCACATCTTTGGTAGCAGCAATGGGCTTGACTTTCTAGGGCTCTGGCATGGGCAAAGGAGGTAAATTACTTGTTTGTCCATCTCCAGTGGTGTGATCACCTAATCAACTGATAACTCCAGTAGTGCCTAAGGGTTTCATTGTCAGGGTGTGCATCATAAAAGGAGTGAAAAATGTCCTTCCATCAGCTGACAAACAAGAGAGACATAAAAATACATGAAACAAAACGCCATCACTGTCAGATGTTACAGTTTCACATAGCTGTTAGGATCTTTTTCCTGTAGGGAAACTGAGATAGTAGAAATTATGTTCCAGGTGAAAGATTTGATTTCATATCTCAGCATGTCTGACTGAACCCTGTGCAGCACGATGTCCATTAGTTCTGGCTAAATGACGACAGAAAAGATTTCAGCATAAAGACAAAGACCGTTTAGAAAACAATGCAAAGAACTCTGGCTTTCGCTAAGTAAGCATGCAAGCAATTTCTTATGCAGTTTGGATTTCCAGAAGTAAACAAACCAGCCTTCTTTCTTGTCTTTTTCTTGCCTTCTTCTTACTTTATAAAGCTCTTTGGAAGTGTTATGGCTTAACCATATATGGTAACTAAGTGCCACATAGCTGCTTGCTCACTCCTGGGTGGAACAGGGGAGAGAATTGGAAGGGTAAAAGTGAGAAAACACATGGGCTGACATAAAGAAGTTAAAAGGTAAAGCAAACTCTGCACACACAAGCAAAGCGAGACAAAGAATTGGTTCACCACTTCCCACAGTCAACCAAGTCCCAGAAAGCAGGTTCTGCCACATACAGCAGTGACTTGGGAAAACAAACACACCACACTGAATGTTCCCACCTTCTTTCTTCTGCACAGCTTTATATGCTGACCAGGACACCATATAGTGTGGGATATCCCTTTGGTCAGTGGGGGTCAGCTGTCATGGCTGGGCACCCACTCAACATCTTAAGCATTCCCCCCTCCTTTCTAATGGGGTGGGATGAGAGGCAGAAAATGCCTTGCAGAAAATCAGCACTGCTCAGCAGTAACAGAAACATCTCCATGCTATCAACCCTGTTTCCAGAACAAATTCAAAACCTAGTCCCATACTAGATATTCTGAAGAAGTTTAACTCTACCCTGGACAAAACCAGCATAGTGAGTTGTATAAAAATTTCAGGAATAATGCAAAAAGAAAAATAGAATAGAAATACATTGTTAAAGGAATTCATTACTTTCAACCATGGCTTCATTAGAAAATTTCCTTAAAAATCTAAGGGATCCACAGGAGAATACTTTTGTTTTCCCTTTTTAATTGTTTTCTGTTTTTCCAATGATTTTTATTCTCTTTTTGCCTTTGTACTTGATTAGTTGTCAGAATATTAGCAATATGATATTGCTATGTGTGTTTTTTTTTGGATACTACAAAGTCTTCATTCATATTTCTACTTCTAAAATGTTTTGAGATATTAAATTAGATATTTTTAGATTTTTGAGGGGCTTTGATTATTTGTTTATTCTATTTTGAAGACTTTATCTTGCCTTTAAGAACTTCTCAATCAGTGATAAAAGATTGTCTTTGACTCTCAGTGAGCTGTTTAAAACCTATCCAGTTCTGGTGTAATATGGCTTGAATACCTGAGGTGCTGACTTATTCAGCTTCCCTTATTGCATGAGATGCTGCCAAGGAATCATGGTGAGTTGATACATCCATGGATGAGGAATTTAATATTTAGAGGTAAGTAAATGTTATTGCATCTTCTGTAGCAGTTAAAAATTTTTTGTGGATTTTTTAATGTTATTTTTATTTCTGATTTCCATTTAGAGATTCAGATCTTAAAATTAAGCCATAATGAATTAAGTTCTGAAGTATGAATTTATGACATATTGTTTTCATAAAATCCAGATAATGCATTTATCCTTCCTTTTCGAATTATGTTGATTCCCTGGTACGAAACCTGGTATTTTCAGATGGATATGACAGTAAAATCAAGAAGCTGATCCATTGGGAGGACATAATTTGAAAGCTGTAGCTACAAAATATTACAGGAAGAAAGTAGGTGGAAAATGATGAACAAATTGTTTGAGTCAAAGCTAGCAATATTTCAGCAGTAGGTTGGAAAATAAAAAGAGTGCAACATGGAGATGAATGAAGACAAACAGGATTTTTTGGCAATATACTCTAAATATTTGGCTGGTAGCTAGCATTTTGTCATTCTGGAGCACTGTGGTGATATGGTGTGTTACACAATGCAATGACCTTAAGGTTTGGCATGATGAATTGCTCACCTCCTGTAGAAAGAGTAACAGCCTTTGGGTTGCTCCAATTATAAACCATCCGTTTGCTCTGTACATAGGGATTGCACTGCTACTCATAAAATGCATTGTTTAAGCCTCTTTATGCAGGTGGCTAGTCCTGCTTCTGAGCTTTAATAACAGCTTTATAAGTCAAGCATCAGGAGTGCTCATGCTGTTCAAAGCAAGTTCATCTTCAGTCATAAGACTACAAAATCTTCTGTTCCAGCCGCTGCTTTTGTGGGGTAATTCTACTAAATATTATGGAAATACACAATATTTTTATGGACTTTGACTTGAAGATGCTGATTTCCCAAACAGTTATTCAAAAAATAAATAAATTTAAAGGAGATAAATTATATTGATGAATATTTTTTTTAATCCTTTTTAAGAGATTGTGGAAAAGCAATATGATTTTAATCTGTGACTTTTGTACAAACCAGAAGTAAGATAGGAATTCTACATCAGGATAAAAGGAAAAGAAATGAACATAAAATGCTTGATCTAAACTCATAAAAAGCAACAGGCATTTTTGTCTGGCTTTGACTCAAGTTCATATTTTTGCTAGTGACAGATACTTAGCTGATAGCTTTTATATTACTGGTAATAGAGCACACTTAGATAGTTTGTTTATTAGTGACCTGTAGTAATTCAGTAAAACCTTTTAAACCATTTGTGTGGCCTCTGCTAGTCTTCAGCTTCTCTGCTGCAGTGACCACATGGAGAAAGCCAACATGTGTGCAAACTCATCTAAGCTTCTAAGTGGAAATATTTTTGTACATCTCTGTTACTATTGTTCATAATGCATAAGATGAAACAGACTAAATAGTGAAATAATTTTGATTTTTTTCTTTTGTTTCTTAACCTAAGGACAATTTTTACCTCTTTGCTGTATGCTTCCCAGCACACAAAGATTCATATTACAGTTTCCTGGCTCTGATCTTTTATTAGAGTGTTGACCACGGATATTAAATCTATGGCAAGAGAGTTACAGAACCACAGAACTATTAACGTTGGAAGGGACCACAGCGGGTCATCTGGTCCAATCTCTCTACACAAGCAGGGTCATCCCAGCACACATGGCACAGGGTTGTGTCCAGACAGTTATTGAATATCTCCAGTGAGGGAGAGTCCACAACCTCTCTGGACAATATATGACCAGTGTGTGGTCACCTGCACAATAAAGTTCTTCCTCATATTCAGGTGGGACTTTCTGTGCATCAGTTTCTGCCCATAGCCTCTTATCCTTTTGCTTGCTGGCACCACCAAGAAGATCCTAGCTCCATCCTCTGGACAACCTCCTTTCAGATAATTATAAACATTGATGAGGTCCCCCTGCTGTCTCATTCAAGGCTGAACTGGCTCAAATTCCTTAGCCTATGCTCCCAAGAAAGATACTCCAGTCACTTAAATGTGTAAATAATCTTAGGAACAGCCACATGCTAAAGGAAAAAAGAAAAATGTACAGTTCATTTTTCATAGTGTAGGAACAGAAAGCTGTTGGGAGACTTCAGCTTTTCCACTATATTAAAACTAATTCTTACTGTTCAATGATCTACAAGGTCTCTTCCAAACCAGGCCAAAATTTGGCTATCATCAAAATTCACCCAGAAAAGGGAGTTTCCCTTCCTCATATATTTTGAATTTTTCAAACAAATGTTTTTTCAAACATTAAATATAACTTGAATTATCTCACCTTTTTCTTGTCATATGTTATAGTGAAAAAATAAAACCAAATT